>NC_069079.1:1200000-2400000 GCF_025698485.1 Gossypium arboreum
CAAAGTATATTAAGTTAATTAAATAATATAATTTAATAATATAAAAATATTTAAAATATATATATTAAATAAGGATCATGAATTGTTTGAATTGAGTATTATTAAATTCAAATTCGATTTGATTAATAGTTCAAACTACTCGAGCTTAGCTTGATAATTACTAATCGAGTTTGAGTATTTTTCGAATTGAATTTGAGTAACTAGTTTATTCCTACTTTAGTCCCCCTTGATTGATGGTATAATTCCAACCTTAACCCCTCCCAAGTATTAATAATTCAATTTAAAACCTTCTAGTTTCTTTGTGAAATGAAAATTTACATTTTTGTCCCCTACAATCTTTTTACTTCTATCTTGACCCCTCATCACAGAGTTCTTGTCTTTCGCCCCTGTTGACATGGAATATTTTTAAAACATGTGCGTCAAATTGTAAATATATCTGTACCTACTATATAAAAAACTCAAATCTAATTTATTTAAAAAATAAAATATAATATCATTAAAATTTAAGAGTATTATTTATTTAGTATATTAAATCTAAATCATTTGTGTAGTAGGTGGATATATTTTTACAATTTGACTAAGTGCTTTAAGTATACTTCAAATCAAATAATTTGACCTCACATTTAATGTCACAAAGAAAACCTAATTATACAAATAATAATTTAAAATCTATCCTACAAAATATATATAAAAAAAGGAGTAAAGATAGAAATTTGTTGGTTTTTCACCTAACGCAAATATGGTAAAATTTCAAGGATGGTCCCTATAGAGGAAAGAAAGTATCAAAAAATCAAAAACATGAAAGAATCATTTCATATTATTTGATAATTAACATATATATATATATATATATATATATAATTTTCATCAACTATGGACCAATTTGAAGTTGTATATTGCTTATGAAATTCTTTTGGGGTTTATTTTTATAATATCATAAATTGATTGTCACCAAATCATATTGCAATCCAATACAGCTATTTGGAAATTAATAGCTGATTTGGTTAGTTATGGTGAGAATTGTTGCTTGTTGCAGCCACGTTTAGGGCAGCTGTCTCTTTCAATGAAACACAACTTTTATTATTATTAACATGTTTTCAACTCAAAATCCAATATTTAGTTTAAGATTTAGCTTACCTTGAGATTTAATCGAATTACTTGAGTATAAACTTAATTAGTTCGTTCAAATATGAGATTTTTTTTTTGCATAATAAAAGTAAAATGTAAGTTTATAATATAAAAATCTATGAAAATAAAAAGTTTATTAGGCTCGCGAGCCATTCGATCAAGCATCATGATGCTCCAATTCAACTTAGTATGTACTTTGAGCTCAGCTTAATAGTTATTAAATTGAATTTAAACTTTCTTTTGAGTCGAACTTGAATAATTTGTGAATATTAATATCTCATTTACACTTCTATCAACATCTGTTGAGTTGAGTGATAAAATGTTGATACCCAAGTAAAAATTTCAAGATAATATATCTTTACTAAAAAATTCGAAAAAGCTTTACTCCCGGTTTAAGAGTCCATTTCACTTGCCTTTTGACTACCGGTCCAAATATGAGTTTACTACAATTGGGGGCTATTGCTTTATACTTTGTGGCCCATCTGTCTTGGGCCATATGTCCACCACGGAGGCACTGCATTGGCAAGAAAGCCAATAAGCCGTAGCCCATATAGTATTTTTAAGAGAAATCCACATTTAAACTCGATTTGATCTAAGTAAAGCAATAAAGGGGATAAAATATGTGAAATGATTGATAATGGCATGAATGAAGATAATCAGAGTTCCCTAGTGAATAATTTGTCGACTTTGAAAAAATTGGGACAAAGTCGAATTACACAACAAATGTATCAAAATTTATATAAATAAACGAAATGCAAGGCAAGGCAACTTTAGCTTTTATTTTATTCAAGAAATAAAAAAAAAAAAAACACAAGTTTACAGCATAGATGTTTGGTCCATATGTAATATCAACATTAATAATTAAGGCGGAATATATCATTCAGCACGAAGAAGTTTCCTTGAGGAGTGGGACTTAAATGAAACATCTGCAATACATATAATTATAATTAAGTCAGAAATTAACTAACATCCCGTTTTTCATTGCATTTGAGAAGTTATTAGTACGTTTCTATAGCAGAAGCAACCAAGAATAACTGATTTTTGGGGTCAAAATTACAGTGTATTTAAGTGTTTTTGATTTTTGTGTTAGCAAAAATTATCAAAATAGTCTTATTTATCTTAACTATTTAAAAGTATATGGAAATCAGATTAATTTATAATTTATGTATTATTATATTAAAATTTTAAATATAATTTAATATTATATTTAAGCTTTTAAAATATTTTATGTACAATTATATTAAATTATTTAAATATCTTATAATTTACTTGGATGTGCGGAGTAAAACATTTGGGTGTAATTGTGGTTCCAGTCCTTGTACTTTTGTACATTTGAATTATTTTTAATCTTCTATTTTTAATCAATGATTTTAGTTCCTCTACTATTTAATTACGTGACATCTAATTTAATGAAAATTAGATTTAATTATTAAATCAAAATTAAATTACTGAAATTAAAAGAAGAAGGAAACAGGGACTGTAAACATGATTACACCAAAACATTTGAGCAAAGAAATAGCAACGTACCTGGCTGAACTGTAGAGGATGGTTTTCGCCGGGCAATTGTAGACTACCACTGACGAAAACAACAATGCCACCGGTAACTGAAGCCGGTTGCGAATCGACGGTGCTGATCACATGTCGGCATTGATCGAATGGCAACTGCGTAAGCTTAGTAATGATGTCCTCAACCCCTTGTAATTTCTGTCCCTCGAACGTCAACATGGAAGTCGGCTGGTAAAGGGAAGACATCGCCGCCCGATCGTTATCGAAAAGATGGTAGTAATGATCGACGAAAGCTTTCCCCACCGAATCGATCTGTTCTTCCATATTGCCTATATCGCTCAATACGCAAGCAAGAAGGGTTCCTCACAATGGCATATTGAAAATATAAGGAAAATGAATATGCCATAAAAGAACATAGCTTGTAGGTAAAGCAAAGCTAAAGGGTAATTTGGAAGATGGGGGAATCGACGCTGCTGCATTGATACGCAATGTTTGCGAGGTGGATTGAAATTATAGTATAAAGAGTTCACTATAATTCGTAGACTTTTTTGGGATGAATGTTTAAAAGCCATATCAGCTCAGTTGTCACTTACGAAAAAGTGAGTAAAAAAAGGTAAAATATGCCATAAGTTATTGTATTCTTTATAAATTTAAAATTTAATATTTATATTTTTATTTTTAATGTTTTAAAATTCAGGTCCAATTGCTAATATTTTAAATTTTTTGTTAAATTCAGGTTCTTTATAAAATTATTTTTCAGTTACATAGCAACAAGATGTATTTTTTAATTTAAAATGTCATATCAATTAATTTAACAATGTTAATATTTTAACCTAAATATCAAAAATTAAAAAGTAAAAAGATTAAATTCTAAAATAAATATATTAAAAAACATTGAAAGCCAAAAGGTTAAAAAGTGAGGAACTTGTAGGTGGGACGAAAGTAAGGAATATATCCTTTTTCACCTAATCCACTTTAGATGGATGCTATTATCATGATGAAAGAGGGTCATTAGATTAATCTTCTCCCATATGATATTTAAATAAAACCCTAATAATAACCATTTCATGACTCGAGTTTACATTTTTTCCAATCATTTGTAGATTATTATTAGATACTAGGTTTCCGCTTAATAAATAGTCTTATCGTGGAGTTAATTTTTAATTGAAGAGTTAATTTAAGTTTTAAAATTTTTAAGTCATTTTAGATTCAGTTTAATTTTAGGTTCAAGTTTTTTTTACTTTTAAGTCATTAGATTTTGAAATTTAAATTTTTAAATTAAATCATTAAAATTTAGATTGACGAATTATAATTAAATTGAATTGAATTGAATCGAATCTAGATACGAAAATATGTTTCGTTTACCTACTTAGTCCTCTTTGAACCAAAACCAAATGAAGGTAGACAACAAGAACCAAGCAATATGCATCAATAAATCTAGTTGAATGTGTGTATGTATATGTATTACAAATTCGGACATGGACAAAAGGGTTTGTTTGACAGTTAACAACCCATGTTTCTTATTACATTATTGCATGTGATCCCCAAGGATTATAAATATGGTGCATGTGAGTGCCACATTATGAGCATGTGTCAATTCCCTATCATGTGAAGAAGTGTTTTAACTATTATTAATCTCTCAAGTTGCAATAAAATATTTTGAGTAGTTTCTATGAGATGAAAAAAAAAAAGAGACTAAATTAATGGATAAAAAAAAGACTAAATTTTAATACAAATTGAGTGCCATACATTTGAGAGCTTATTGGGGGATAAAATATATGAATGAGGAAAAAAAAGTCATAATTTTTTTAATGTGTTGAGGAATTTGTCTCATATCTTATTAATGGAATATTTGGATATTTATATATGTTATTATTGGTCAGGATAAGATTTCACTGTTTTGTTTCGATTCCGTCATTCTTAGCATTAACATTCCGTGTGAATTTCAGACCTACTAAACGCGTGTTTCACTTTAGTTGACTACAGAATACGTGTTCTTTTTATTCCCAATATTGACATTTCATACGGGCTTCAAGTCTGTTGGACATATATTTCTCTCTGAGTTACCTGCAGAGCATGCAGTCTCCTTTCTACGAGCTCTTTTGACACATGCAAGCTAAAATTGCGACTTTCCCTTAATTTGTATAAGCTAAACTTGCGAGGGTCCACAAATACTCTTTACTATCATCTCACAATTCTCTTCTCACTCAATCAATTGGAATGACCTATCTAAATCTCGGGTAGGTGACCCAAATTCTATCCAAGACTCGGGTTGATGTTATACTTACGTATAACAAAATGCCATTTTTCCTACTTCATTAAAGAGTTTAAGAAAAATATATTAAAAGAAAAATGGGAAAAAGATTAATTTTGAATCTAATGTATTGATATATTCTATTTTCAGACAAGTCGATAACGATTGAAGGAATCAATTAAAGTGATCTGCTCCGGGGACAGTGAACAGCGAAGTAAGCAGTGTTGGTCTCGAAATTCAGACCGCCAAATCCAGTTGTCAAATCCAAGAACTTTCTGATTATTTATTTATAAAGACAAAAAAAAAAACAGTCATGTTATGACATGTAGGAAATGGTCCCCACTCTCCATTTTTATAACTTGTAAATTCCAATCGGACTGCAGCCTGGCTTTTCAATTTTCTGTTCTCCATGGATCATTCCCTAAAATACCCTCATCCCTTCTAAATTTAATTACAAATAATATTCTAATTTGTCTATAAAATCATCTTTATAACATCGGTTTGAGTCAAATTTAATATATTCGATTACTTTGATATTTTAAATAAATAAAAAGACTTTTTTACCTCTCTAATTTCATTATTGAAAAAATTATTTCATCTTTTTATTAATAGACATATTTTTAATAAGAAGTATCATTGCTCATTGCAGGGCAATTTTGAACATTCAAATCATTATCAAAATCATTAATAGACACAAATACCATTCTACCCCCTTCATACATGAACTCGCCCATCGTCAAATACTCATCATTCAATCCCCATTCCGGCCCCCTCAGAGATCCATCAATCTCATCAAATCTAACAAAATGAAGAAAAGGGCCTCTCCAATGGCTTCTCTCTTCTTCATTTCAGCTTTAGCAGCCGCTTTTCATTCATCATCTGAAGCAGCAGCTAGTTCACAATCTCCATTTGAAGACAACTTCAGTATAATGTGGTCTGAAAATCATTTCAAAACCTCTGAAGATGGTAACACCTGGTTCCTCTCCTTAGACAAAGAAACAGGTATGTCATTAAACTTTGTCTCTTCATAGAATTTGATTCCATTATTGAATTTGATTGATTGATTTACCAATTTTTCAGGATGTGGATTTCAAACCAAGCAAAGATATAGATTTGGGTGGTTCAGTATGAAACTGAAGTTAGTCGGAGGTGATTCTGCTGGCGTTGTTACAGCTTACTATGTATGTGTTTTTTTCTATGATAATTTTTTATATTATGATATATATTTTTTCCATCAGTGAAGTTTTAAAAGGGTGGTGGTGTTGCAGATGTGTTCTGAAAATGGGGCAGGACCAGAACGTGACGAACTGGATTTTGAGTTCTTGGGGAATAGGACAGGACAGCCGTATTTAATTCAGACAAACGTGTATAAAAATGGGGTCGGTGGTCGTGAAATGAGGCATATGCTTTGGTTTGATCCTACTGAAGAGTTTCATTCTTATTCCATTCTGTGGAATGACCACCAAATTGTGTAAGTCCCTAAATTGGTCAAATTTTGATTTGGTCCCTCCATTATTATGCTTGAAATTGGAAAATATCTTACTACTTCAATTTAGTACAATAGAGGTCGTTGTACTAGAATTTAGATTGCATTTTGTTCTTTTTATTAAAAAATTAATAAATTAATTTCTATATATTAGATCATAGAGCAACTTAGTCATTTTGTTAAAAATTTATTTGTTTTTACTATTAAAATTACTCCCTGTATCTCAACATAAGGTATACATGACATAACAATTTTAATTAAGTTTTTAATGAAAATGACTGATTTATTCTTTAATCTAACATATAAAGACTAGCTTACACATTTTATGAGTAAACAGACAAAATGCGCTTATAATATTTTTACCTAATCTAAATATAACAGTTAATTATGTCACTATGATGAATTGGATATTTTAAGAAAAATTTTAGGTCATAATTTAGGAGCGATGGTTAACAGTTTTAGTTAACACTGATATTAGGATTAATTATAATTTCATTCCTTGTATTCTTTAAATTTTAGAAATTTAGTCTCTTTATTTTTAATTTTAGAGATTTAATTCCTTTATTTGTTTAATTTGAAAATTAAAATTCAATTGATAAAACTATTGATGGAATATGCAAAGGTTTGATATAAAATTAATGTTCAATTATTAAAATTTGATTATATATTATCAATTAAATTTTTAACTTCTAGAGAATATAGAAACAGAGAGCATAAATAAACCAAGAAAATAATAGTGACTAAATCGAAATTTTTTGCATAGTAAAAGGACCAAAACCAGAATTCGACCAAATAAAATCAGTCATTTTCAAATAAAGTACTACCCAAGTACATTGCTATTCAAATCTGAAACTGAAAATTCAATCATTGAAAACACAGATTCTTCGTAGATAGAGTTCCGATCAGAGTATTCAAAAACAACGGCGAGAAAAACGATTTCTTCCCCAACGAGAAGCCGATGTACTTATTCTCCAGTATATGGAACGCTGATGACTGGGCGACTAGAGGTGGGCTCGAGAAAACCGACTGGAAAAAAGCTCCGTTCGTTTCATCTTACAAGGATTTTAGCGTCGATGGGTGCCAATGGGAAGACCCGTACCCTGCTTGTGTATCGACTACTACTAAGAAATGGTGGGACCAATACCAGGCTTGGCATTTAACTGATTCTCAAAAGATGGATTTTGCTTGGGTACAAAGAAACCTTGTGATTTATGATTATTGTAAGGATACTGATCGGTACCCTAAATTGCCTGCGGAGTGTTCGTTGAGTCCTTGGGGTTAGGATTTTTAAGGAGCTATTATCAGGTGAGAATTTTTTTTTGTATTTTATTTATTTATTTTCGAAATGGAGTTAAATAATGTAATTATTATTTATGATATGAGATCTGAGATGTTTGCATATTCCACTCTTATATATAATTTATAATTTAGTATAATAGAGATTTTTGTACTTTAGATTAAAGAATAAATTAATTTTCAAAATTTTTATCTTTTAAAAATTGGTGTGACTGATAAATAATCAAATAATTACATGTGGAATGTCACATGCACCTAATTCTAACGATATATGAACTCGTTTTTAATAGTAAAATAGATGGAATTTTTAAAGAATAACTAGTTTGCTCTTTGATTTAAAGTATAGAGATTAATTTATTTTTTAATAGAGCATAAAATGTAATCCAACTCCTAATACAACGATCTTCTCAGTATTTTTACCTTTTACTTTAATTTGGATAAATAATATTTACAATTTTAACTAATGAAATTATAATGTTTATTATAATAGTTATGTAGAGCATTAAATTGACTATTGATTTAGTCTTAATTAAGTTGATATTGTTGCTATTATAATAATTAAGAAACTATCCATTCCATTTTACTTAAGTGAAGAAGTAACGTAATGACTAGAAGTAAACATTGTATAAAAAATATTAAATTGATTTAATTAAAAATTGAATATCAAATTTAATTTGACTAATCCCTAAATTTAACTAAGTAATTAATAAACATAAATCTTAACCAATAGTCAATTGAACTTTAAGTTAATTGACACCTTCGTTATTATAGTAACAAAGAAGACATAAAGTTACAAAATGGTTATTGAATTATTTGAAAGTTTTCATTTTAGTCATTGAGTTGTTAAAATCACTATTGTATGACCTTTATTCACACTGCCTATACTAATCAAAAGCTCTTCTTTCGCTTCTCTTCTATAGTTCAGTTTTTTTATATGAAACAATTTGAACGTCATGAATCTGCGAACCAAAATCTAAATAGTTTTTTTTTTTTTTTTATCTCGGATATTAATCGATAGATCAACTTGGATATAATATATATTCTTCTACTTGTAGATATGTATTGATTCATTGTACCAAAAGTCAAATTGTAGTTTGAAACTCACTAGCTAGAGTAGTTAAAAGAATTTAATAGTCCAATGACTTAAATAAAAAATTTTACTTTTAAATAGTTTAATGATCATTTTACAACTTTTTAAAGTTAAGTAACTAAAACGTAAATTTATTAATAGTTTAGTGATCATGAACATAATTTTTCTAAATTAATTAATTAACCAATTTCTTATAATTAATAAAATATATATTAGAGTCAATTTTTTGGTAGTAATATATTACAAATAGTCACTTAACTTTAATAAAATAAAAAAATAATCACAACTTTCAATTCAGCGATTAAACTTTAAAAAAAATTAAAACAATTACTAACGTCATTAAAAATAACAAATCAATTATTCAGTAATATTTTCAATTATAGACATAACAAGCTAAGTGACGTGACTCATTAATATTAAACGTCACCAGTTAATTAGTCAGGTTAGACATCATTAGCAGCCGAAGGGACAATTTATTTTGAGGAGGGAAGGGACGAGCAGAAAGAAAAAAAAAATAGAAGATTGAAATTTGGAAAAATAGAAGATTTTTCAAGCTGTTGAAAACATCATCCATGGCAGCAACGATCATCTTTCATCTTCTGCTTTTGTTTCCATTGAAGCACCAAAGGGTTGTCTCAAGTTCTTGTCCCTCGTTATTCTTATTCTTCTTTCCCTGCTGCTATTGCCTATTGAAATTGAGATGAGGAAAAGGAGGAGTTTAGCTCCTTGCGGTGGCGGAGGAGGAGAAGGTGTCGTTTGAGGTGGTGTATCGTTGTCGTTTTGGGAAGTGACACCAGTAAGGAAAAGTAAAGGGTTTCTTTGCTTGAGAAGAGGGGAAAACAAGAGAGAGGGAAATGGACTGCGGGAACAATTTGGATCTGGGTTTAGAGCAAAAATGGATTTGGATCTGGGTTTAAGTGAGAAAGGAGTGGTGGTGACGGCGGTGAAAGAGCAATGGAGGGCTAAACTCTATTGATTGAATGCCGAGAAAATCAACAGATAAAATGAGAGAGCAGAAACTGCGATTTGATTTGAATCCGTATTAGAAAAGTTCCTAGGCACATTTATTCCAAGGATTTGGCGATTTTCTTGATATAGCTTATATTTTCTCTGATTTTCTCGATGACAAGCGTTTATACCGTATTCTCTGATTTATTTTTCTTTGAGCTTAAAACCTTTGTTAATTCCAGATTATTGGAAATCTTTCACATCCAAGATAAATAGTTTACGAAGAATAGAGAATATAGGTAAATATGCAAATTCCATTCAAAGAGAAACCATACATTGATGCAACCGGTAAACAAAGACTAGAAATTATTTAAAAGGCCATTACAGGGCACAATCCTTCACGTAAAACCAGAAAACCCACATTAAGGGAGACCTTAAGGCTTAGAACCCACCACGAAGACGAAGAACAAGGTGAAGAGTGGACTCCTTTTGAATATTGTAATCAGCCAAAGTCCTTCCGTCTTCCAGTTGTTTCCCAGCAAAAATCAACCTTTGCTGATCTGGTGGAATTCCTTCTTTGTCCTGAATCTTCGCTTTCACGTTATCAATCGTATCCGAGCTCTCCACTTCTAAAGTAATCGTCTTACCGGTCAAAGTCTTGACGAAGATCTGCATCCCACCTCGAAGACGCAGGACCAGATGAAGAGTCGATTCCTTCTGGATATTGTAATCGGCTAAAGTCCGCCCGTCCTCGAGTTGCTTTCCGGCGAAGATGAGACGTTGCTGGTCTGGCGGGATGCCTTCCTTGTCTTGGATTTTGGCTTTCACGTTGTCGATCGTGTCAGAGCTCTCGACCTCGAGAGTGATCGTCTTTCCGGTAAGCGTCTTAACGAAGATTTGCATCCCGCCACGCAAACGAAGGACAAGGTGGAGCGTTGACTCCTTCTGGATGTTGTAGTCGGCCAAGGTACGGCCGTCTTCGAGTTGTTTTCCGGCGAAGATGAGACGTTGCTGGTCTGGGGGGATGCCTTCCTTGTCTTGGATCTTCGCCTTAACGTTGTCGATCGTGTCGGAGCTCTCGACCTCGAGAGTGATTGTCTTGCCGGTCAAGGTTTTCACGAAGATTTGCATCCCACCGCGCAAACGGAGGACGAGGTGGAGAGTTGACTCCTTTTGGATGTTGTAATCGGCCAAGGTCCGGCCGTCCTCAAGCTGTTTTCCGGCGAAGATCAGACGCTGCTGGTCTGGAGGGATGCCTTCCTTATCTTGGATTTTGGCCTTCACGTTGTCGATCGTGTCGGAGCTCTCGACCTCGAGAGTGATCGTCTTGCCGGTTAGAGTCTTAACGAAGATCTGCATCTTTTTTGGCTAAAGAGAAAATCGAGAAGGAAAATTTCAATATACAGAGCAAACAAATTGCTTGAGATGGAAAATAAGGCAAGCGGTGGGCTTCCTTTATAGGAAAACTTCGAAAACGACAAACGAATAAAAATTCGACACGTAAGGAGACGTGACGTTTAAATGTTATTGGACACGGTTACGGTTACTTAATCAATTGGGCATAGGGAATAGGAATCTAATAATGATAAGGTTAGGTGGTGGGTCTCACTGCCGTTAGTTATTCCGTTTAAAGGTGTTTGGTTTAAAGTGAAAGAAAGAAAAGGGAAGGAGACGTCGTCATTGACGGAAAGTTACTCGTTAAAGTAAAGTGGGCCCACTTGTCTTTGTCATTCGGCCCACATGGATTTAATTTTCTCTGCAAGTTGCGGAGTTGGTGCTTGGTGGACTGACTTTACCATGCTTCCAAGAAGTTTAAATTAAAGAATCAATTTGTTTTTTAAATATTTTTTATGGAAATAATAAATAAATTTTTAATATTTAAAATAATAAATGGTAACTTTGGGGCTTTTTCTTGAATGGGCTCATGAAGCTAATTGAAATGGGCGAATGGTGATTCTGAGGGAGACGATGCCCATTTTTTGTTGCTAATGGGTTGTGCTTTAAAATAAGATCAGGGGAGGATTGAAATGAACAAAATTAAATTTTATATGTTTTTGGGATAAATTTTATATTAATATTTAATCTAATCAGATTTTTAAAAATTGAGTCAAATAAAAAATTTTATTTATAAAATCACACAAAATTAAAGTTGTAACACCCCTAACCCGTATCCGCTGCCAGAACAGGGTTTCAGAGCATTACTACCATTTACAGATCACTAAAAAAAAATTTTAAATACCTACCTATTCAATGCATCATATAAATAAATATATTACCATTCAATCAACAGTTTGACAGTTGTATAAGCATCAAACAGCAACATTGTTAGTATACTTGCACATATCTCATATAAATTCAACATCGATATATCTATTTTCTCGACATATCGCACTTGAGTTTAATAATAGTCTCAATTACATAATTTCCTTGTATCAACATATCAAAGATAATCATATATGTACATGTCATGAAACATATCATGCTCTTACCGCTTTCTTCATAAGCATATATCATTCATTTCATTATATCAATATTTCATGCTCCATCATTTCCATATATTTTATGTATATTTATTAGGTAATAGCTTATATCAACCTTAACATAAATTATATTTCATGTACTTGTACTTATTTCGTTTATCTATCTTCATAATTATTTCATATAACCATTCGTCATCGATACATATTACCTGAATATCAATTGTTCAACAGATGCTAGAGCGTCTCTCATCCACGGTCTTATTTATCTTTGACATGATGCCATAGTGTCTTTCAACTATAGTCTTACTCATTTTCGTCATGTTGCCATGGTATCTTTCAACCATGGTCTTGTTCATTTCATATCACGTTGCCATGGTATCTTTCAACCATGGTCTTACACATTTCATATCGAGTTGCCATGGTATCTTTCAACCATGGTCTTACACATTTCATATCGAGAGCACACTCACATGAACCTCATCCTTGCAATGGGATTACCAGTCGAGCTAAATCCTCGCAATATAAACTCATAGAGTATTGTCGGGATTACCACCCAAGCTAAATCCTCGCAACGACAATTACTCTAATGAGCTTGGATCCAATTACCATCGAAAGCTAAATTGAGACCTAATTCGGATTACCCGTCCGGCTAAATCCATTTTACACATATTCTTCGGAGGGCTATATCAGGATAGGATCACCCGTCCGGGCTAGATCCTTTTTACCGTCAATTCCTTTTCAGAGATCCATCGAATTTTCCTTTCATTCAACCGGGATTTCTTCCCATTTTATCAAATATATCAATGTTTTATAAATTTTCATACAATGAACATTCAAATCATATTCACATCAATAACATACAATCTCAAGCATTTCAGAATATAATTCAAGTTACACGAACTTACCTCATTGATTGCTCGTGTTTATTATTTCATTATTCGATATATTTTCTTTCCATAATCAAGTCTCGTATTTGTGTCGTCCGGATCTTTATAAATAAATTTGATCATCATTTTCATTCATTTCATATTCTAATACATTTAATTAATGCTCTAGGCAAAATTACCATTTTGCCCCTAAACTTTAATTAATGACGATTTCATCCTTAGGGACAAGAAAGTAAAATTCTTGCAATTTAATCCTTATTTCCAACTATTATTCTCATATATAATGATAACAGTCCATGAATTCTATAAAATATCAAAATTTTCCATAATTTCAACACTTTTCAATTTAATCCCTAAAACATGTTTTCCCGATCTTGAACTAAATTGATAATTTCTTTAAATTTTTGTAATTTAAATAATAAAATAATCTATTTCATGCAATTTAGTCATTTCTGACATTTTACAAAATTGCCCATAAAATTTTACTTTTATTCAATTTAGTCCACGAGCCTAAAACATGCAAATTAGCCATGCTAGATGAATATTCATACATATTTTCCTCCTCCTCCTCTCCATTCCACATCCTTAATTTATATAACATACAACAAGTAACATTATCAATAATTTTACTATTTACTTATATGTACATTCAAAAGCTGTCCATTTGCGTCATAGTCACTAAATTATTTATATATTAAGCTACAGAACTCGAAATTAAGATCCATTAATTTTTCCTGAAACTAGACTCACATGTATTCTTATCATAAAATTTTCAGAATTTTTGGTTTAGCCAATTAGTACAGTTTATTCATTAAAGTCACCCCTGCTCTCTGTCCGACAGCTTCGACCCTTCTTCACTAAAAATTAGCTATCTCCTTTTACAGAATTCAAATGATGTTCTAGTTTGTTTCTAATAAAACTAGACTCATTCAGGATTCTATAAATATAAATTTAAGCCTCTAATTATTTTTCTTCATTTTTATTATTTTTCAAAGTCTGAACAGGGAACCCAATTCATTCGACCTTGTCTCACAAAATTCATTATATATCAAAATTTACAAATTCATTGCTTACACTGTTTCTTCTATGAGAAACTAGACTCATTAAGATTTAATTCCATATTTTTTTTATCTTCTAATTCAATTTATAAAATTTATGGTGATTTTTCAAAGTTAGAATCTCTTCTTTGCCTATAACTGTTTTAGTGCAAGATATTAATTACCATGTTATAACACCCTTATTTTCTTTTTCTACACCATTTCTCATCACTTTCTCTTATTTTCTCTTCACTAACATATCAGGAACATAGGACCTTATGTAATAAAACTCTACTATAACATTATTTACATGATTTATCAACAATAACAAACTTAAAAACATATTGAAATCTTGATGTACTTACCTTATTCTCTTGATACCAATCTTTAACTTGATTTTCTCTCTCCTCCAGCTTCTATTTCTTGAATCCAACTTGATATTCTAACTCCCCATGTTCTCCTTAACATTTTTCTCTCTTGGTAGCGTAATTTTCGAGCTAACTCCCGTTGACTTTGTCTTGTCCTTTCTTAGCCGAGATTTCAATTAAAGTTTAAAGCTTCAAAACATCAATTTTCCCTTTTCTCCCTTTCTTTCTTTCTTTCCTTTCTTTCTCCCCTGTTCTTCTCTGTTTCGTTTCCATTTCATTCTTGAGTCATCATTTAATTTGGTAAAATTGCAATTTAGTCCCTCATAGTTCTTCACTTATTCAATTTGGTCCTAATTCATCCATTTTCCTTAATTTCTAGATCATTCTACCCTTAAAATATTTACACTATTGGTCCTTCAACTTTTTCATATTTACACTTTAACCCTTTAAGTCTTGAGTATTTACTCTTAGGCAACAAAACTTTTCTAACTTTTACAATTTAGTCCTTTCCTGAATCAAGATATCATAATTTACTTCCCAATGTTGCCATAACTCAAAACTTCCCTTTTTATCACTTTATTTCCTTATTTTATTATATCAAGGATAATATATTACTGTAAAGATTTTCAGGGTATTACAAAAGTCTTTATATATATGTATTCGATAGTATTTATAAATTTTACTTATCGTGTATATGTGAGTATCCGACTATTCATAAGCGGAAGATGGTGTAGGATCATGTTTCCTAATTTGGTATCTAAATTTGACACTTTTTTTTCTAATATAATACTCATGTTAGTTTTTGAACTAATGTGATACCTATATTTGACAAAAGTTCTTCATGAATTTTGGTACATGAAGAAAGTAATGCTTATTTCGATTTTAGAGTTAATTTAATGAAAATTTATATTAATTAGCTAATAATATTAGCATTTAACTTTCATCAAATTTACCCTAAAACCTAAATTAATTCGGTATATAGAATTGTATTTGACAAATTAAACATAAAATTAAACAGATTCATAATTAGCACTAAATTTATTCTATTAACAAAATAATGAAAAATCAAACCTAATAATATTAACAATTAACTTTTATCAAACCTTAAAACCTAACTTTTATCATTAGCTTTGAGTACCAACTATTGTCAAATATAAGTATCGATGGACAAAAATAACCCAAATACCGCATTTAAAAAAATCAAAATTATATATTAATCCTATATAATATAATATTTAGATTCTATTCATCCTTACTTTAAAAGGTAAATTTATCTTTACCATTTCAATGTTAAACCTTTCTCATCATAAACCCACATTGGATAAAACCCTAATCATATGGTATATAGATTGCTTCATAACAAAAATCATATGGTTTCCTTTTAGAAATTAAACCAAATAAAAAATAAAAAACCCAAAATAAAGGGGTAAAACTATTGATAACAAAAATATAAAATTTTGTAAAGAAAACCCAAGTATTATCATCTTTTCAAAATCATCCTAATTATCACTAAACTAGTTTAAAATCAACACTGGAAAAAGAAAAAGAACAGAAAAAAACATTTCATGATCCACCAGTAACACTGCCATTAAAGATTTCAATGGTGTCACCTTGTCCAACTTGATGCCACCTAAACGACCGATCATCGTCCATAACGTTTTGTTTATAAATAAAGAAATACCCTTCTTGTGGTAAATGAAACTGGAGTCTTTGGTGCAACTTTTGCAGTTCTTTTCTCAGTTCACTCACATTATCCGTCGCATTCACTTCCACCGCTATCTTCTTCGTCCCACACTTTGGCAAAACCAACAGCTTCAGTTTCTTCACAGCCGTCGGAGTCCCCGCCGCTATACCCGCAGACCCAGTACCGGACCCGGTCGGGGATGGCTTTATATTAACATCAACATCACTATTCTCCGCCAGTTCACATTCCCGTGACGATCGGCTGTCAACGGGAACCGGGTCCATTTGGCCATGCACCTTCTCTTTTAATCCTAAAGGGTTGTCGTTTACGTCCGTTTCTGAAGGAACAACGGTTTTCGACGAAGGGGTATTGCTGTTGAGCTGTACATTCTTGGCTGCCAAAGGAAGTTGATGGTCGGCGGCGGCGGCATTGGGTTGGGGTTGTTTATTACTGTTACTAATATCGGAATCAGAAGAAACCAAGAGTTGGATACGGGAATTTTGAAGGATTTCACAGTACTCAACGTCACGATCATCTTGAAGGACATTGCCATTAAAGATTAGGGTTTGGTGAGGGATAGGGATACCATGGTATTTATGAATCTTTTCTTTGATTTCAAGAACAGTATCAAAGAAACCAACTTCAATGGAAAATGGTTTGCCTTTTTGGGTTTCAAAGATGACATCCATTTGAAAAGATTGAAGAAAAGAATGGTTTGGTAATGCGAGGAATGTGGTGTTTGTTAACAGCTAATATCCGATATATTGCAACTGTGAGGCTGATTTTACTGCAGATTTTTTGTTTTTATTTTCTTCTTCTGCTCTGGATTTCTTTCTTTTTTTGAAGATTTTGAGGGTGGAATTTATGTGATATAAATGCTCTTTAAAAGGTTCGGATTTTGTTCTTGTAAGTTGAAAAAAAAAAAAAATCAATGCATTTACAATTGGCGGATTTTTTTGTTTTTTATTCCTATCACTGGTTTTTGTAAGAGTTAGGGTTAATTCTGTTAAACGTCCTTAAACTATGCTTTTTATTATAATTGGGCCCTCAACTTTAAAATCATTTAATTGAATATTCAATTTTCCGCCAACTCATGGAGTATATTTGTGAATCAAATTGAAAATATGTTTATATCTAAAGAATAAGAAATTGGATTCTAAATTCTATTGATATATCTTTATTTTTAACTCGATTTATCAACAATTTTTACCCTTTATTTATTTCTTTTATTAGAAAAAGGATGATCTATAATAATTTGTCATTCACCATAAATTTTACAAAAATGAATTTTATTAGGAATATTATATATATATATATATATTATCATTTGTTTTTACTTTAAAGAAAATCATTTGTTTTGAAGAGAAATAATCAAGAAACTTTTAGGCCATATCTTACAAATTGTAAATTTTGATAAACAAGATAATTAGTAAGAATAATATTTTATATAATATTATATGTTTTTGAAAATTCATTTTATATAATATTTTAAAGGTAATTTCACTAATTTAAACGTTATATGCTTTATATTATAAAAAATTTTAAAAAATTCGATTTAATTAAATAATTACAATTTTAATTTGTAAATAAAACCCAACTAACCGAACCAAAACCAAATGAAACTACAGTTTTCAATTTTCTTGGTTTTTGTTTAGCCCTACACTATACAAAATCCATATGGGCAAAAATCTAAAAGAAATCAACAATGAAGATGATGATTCATTTAAACAGCACTACTGTTGAACTTATCGAGGCCAAACTTGACCGTAAACATCCTTCTTACTGTATCGCCGGTCCCATGACCATGGAATATCTGTACAGTGAATGTGTGTATATGTATATACGTTAGATGAACTACAAAACGCAGTTTATAAAGATTGAAGGTGATGATGGCATGAGATAAAAGCTGTAGGAACCTTGGGATGAATATGGTTCAGGAGGGAGTTCGTATGGTACAGGCAATTGAATTACTTCGGATGTCTTGCTTCCTTGCCAAGCAAGTGTAACTAGCTTCGTCATTGCTGGTATGGGATTTCCGGGTGACTTTGATTTACCGGTACCCTGATTTAGATAACAATGGTAATGGTTAAAAGCCATTTTGTTTTTCGCATGATCTTCCTCATGAAATTCAGGTATTTTTACCTTTGATGAACCTGCCTTATCAGTGCAGGAAAATTCACGACTGGGACCGTCTACTTTGATACGAGATGGTAAAAATAGCACACCCAGCTAGATGGATATTTACAGAAAACATAGTGTCAATACTGTCAGCACAAACAAGTAGAGGGTTCAAATTATGAGATGATTATAGACATTCGGGTCGGATGTATGCACCTCGTAAGAACGGATCATCAACTGAGAATTGTTCTTCTGAAGGGCGCCCCAGGCAGCTTTGCTAAGGTTTGCTGAAGTTAGTAAGAACCAACTGCATGCATGAAGAAAGTTTCAGATATCCGGATGAGAAAAGGGAGCTAAATCCCGATTTTTTTTTTTTTGGAGGAAATCCAAATCTTGAAAAATAAATGCTTTTACGAGAATGATATGTAGGGCTTGAATGAGTTCTTACGCCAGATTTTGTCCCTTGTAGCGTGTATATGTCTTGATATGCGGCATTGCACGACTGAAACACCAAGAAAAATAGGATCTTAAGAATCAACACTAATAACTCGTATTTATAGCTTATCTTTCACCAAGGATGAAAAAGGCATACCAGCGCCCGGTATGGCTGGCCTTCCACTTTGCCCAATACTTCTTCAAGAATCCTTTTTCGACATTCTTAAGTGGACTCGGAATTGCATTTCCAGCTGCATAACCCTAGAAAACCAGGTAGAATAACAAAATATAACAGAAACCCAATGAGAAATAGTACCGAAATCAAGCCAGAGTGAATTGGTTAGACACCAAATTCAGAATATGCTTTTAAAAAGTGAGTAGTTTTAGCTTATGTTTAGAACTAACAATAGTTGGTGGACGACCATGCACTTGCATATATGAACGGCTAATAGGAAAAACCGACTTGATAGTACCTCTAAGGAGCATCGGACATCTTCAACAGTGGGCCATATTATTAACGACTCCCCTATACCGAGGGGTGTTTTATCTTCTGAATAGCCTGATGACATTGACGATGCTAGCTCAGCCATCCATTTCTCATCCAATGAACCGAGGGAGGAGAACTGTAGTATGTCGAACAAGAAAAAGAATGCTATCAACAAAAGCAAAATACATACGTCTAGTTCTTCTCTTAATCTATATGGTGAAGAACCCACACACACAAGAGGACATATAGAAAATAAATTCACCCGAAACCACTGCATGACTCGACATAACAGAACTCCAACAACAATACCTGATAAACTAGAGGAGATCTCTGAAACTCTTTATCAAAAACAGAGTCTTGGAGAACAGTTCGCAGCTTCATATGGCCCCATTTTTTCAGATTGGAACCCGTATGATATCCAGGGACGGATGCAATTAGTCGAACCTGAAAAATTATCAAAGAGTTTATATGGTCCCATGTAATTATGAGATGGAGACAGAATTGGTTACATATGTAACGAAATTAGTTGAACAGACAAAATTATACCTTTGCCTCACTGAAATCGAACTTCTTGAAGAAGGCGGAATTGATGTTGAAGTTTCCCAGAGACGGTAAATTAGCAGTGAACTCGGGCCACTATGAAAATTCCAGAAAAGAAAGGCATTATTATATGATAATACCCTGACAACTGCCTACCAATCTACTCGAACTTGATTAGTAAGGCAAAATCGTATTCAGATCCACATATTGCACGAAAATTTGGTACCTTCAGTGTGCTGAGATAGTCAACCAAGTCATTTTCAAATCCACATCCTTTCGTAGAGTTACTTTGATCTTTCCAAGGGAAATCTTGCATCCATAAACCTTGACTTTTATTATTCCAGTCAACGTATATTAAGTTTGCTGTATGAACAATAACTCTCACTCCTTGAGGATACACAAGGACCATCGCCTTCGAATGGTGTGTCCCAAATGAAATAGGTAAGGGCGGCTTGTGCAGAATCCAATTGGTAGGCTTGCTTCTCTGTATAAGGAGCAGCAAATAACATGAAAATCCACAAGCCGTATAACTCGAGCTAAAATAATATATTTAGACCCTTAGCTGACCTTCATAAGATCCAGCCTGCTATCACCTTCTCCATGAATAACCAATACATTGGGAATTTTTGCAAGTTTCGGACATGCTACACAAAGGATGACATGAAAGCCGTATAAAGATAAGCAAAAAAAAAAAAAAAGGCTCATATTCAAACAAGAACTACACCAAAGTCGAATTCACCTGATATTAACCAATCAATATCTACCATATAATTTGAGAGGACTGCGAGTAGAACATCACCCTAACAATGTAATAAACAATCAAGCAGCAACATATGAAGTTAAAATAGGCTATGCATAACATGAATCACTAATATTAGACTACCTCAATCACATCCCCTATAGAAACAGAATTAGTATTTGCCCATGTTGGCAAGCCTTGAACTTTCAATAATCGAAATGTATGCGGCAACTTATCATTCGAAACGCAAAAACCCCGAATCGCCTCGACAGAGTTTTGCTCTTGATTACTGTTTTTGTCCTCTGCCTGTCAAGTAAAAACCATAAAAATTAAAGCTTTTAAAGAAAAAAATAAGCAAAAAACTTCAAATTTAATTAATACCTTCAATTTGTCAGCTGAATTTTCTTCATTTTTGGGACCTTGATTTCGTATTTTCTTTCCAGAAAGTTTCGGGCTTTGTTCATTGCTATTAGCTTCACTAAAATTTCTCTTTTTTTCACCAGTTGAAGCTGATACATATTTGAACAAGTGATTACCTGGAATCAGCTCTATGATATCACCATTGTTAATAGCTGTTTTCTCGCGGGAAACGAGCTTCTTTCTCACCTCGCCGGACCTAATGACCACTGGGTTAGTCCCTTCCTACAAAAATTCCACTAATTGATGAAAAACAGAGAGTGAGAAGGAAAAAGAGGAATAAATTAGTTAAGATAACGGAGTTTTTACGACGAGTAAATCGGCGGAGCCGTCAGGGGAGGTGGTTAAAGCAATGTGTTTGCGGCTGAGTCTCTTATCGGGAACGGAAACATCGTTCCGGCCGATGAAATTAGGGCCGTGAAAGAGGGGGAGCTTAGGGAGTGAAGCCACCTCTTCGAGATTCTTATTTACAGCAACCAAGTGTCCAATCTGTTAAACAAAAAAATTAACCATGAAATTTAGAAGAGAATATTGAAAAAAAAAAAAAGAGGGAAAAGAGAGAATCATTTCAAAGGGAATTGACCTGAGATCGAGGCATGGGTGAAGAAGTGGCGTTTGGTGCATGAAAGTGGAAAAGAAGGTAAACAGAGAAACAGACGCAGTATTTTGGAGAGGGAGGGTGGTATGGTTTGGCCTTTTGGGATTTATTTGAATTTTAAATAAATTAAATTTTGAAGCAGGGACTGCGGTGCGGTGCATGTAAATTGATTTAGAAATTCATGATATTCACAAATTAACAGCAATATATTTTATATTAATCTATTTACGATAGCTCTAAAAATATATTAGTATAGAAATTTTAATAGAAGAAATAGATAAAAAATTTAATAGAATAATTAGTTTGTTCTTTAATTTAACATCTATAAATTAATTTACTCATTTTAAATACATAAAAAGATAATTTATTTTAGGTAAATAAAAAAATAAAATTTAATCCGATTTCTAATACAAAAGCTGCAATCATACATTACACATCTACACTATATTCATTATGCTAAATAATATAAATAATCCACAAATTATAATCGTGTATCGCGTAATATTTGGATCACATATAGTATATAAAATGATCTACAATCATATATTACCAGGTTGATGGAGGGTTCCAATTCAGATTCATGGTTGATGAAGATCGATGGTGTATAAGATCAACGATAGATCGATGATAATTTGAAATAACTTGAAAAAAAAAATTCACGATTTAAGGTAAACGGTGAATAAAAATCAATAGTGAACAATAATCCAACTTGATAACTCGAATTAACAACTTAAATCGAGTTAATTTTTGAAGAAAAAATGTTTTTCCATTGCAATTGCTTTGCTCGATTGAATTATTCACCAAATTAATTTGGATTTAAAAATAAAGTAAGTTGTACTTTTTTTAGTATTTTTCATTTCTATTTTATGATTAGATTATAGATTATAATTGTTATGATAAGAACATTGTTTCATCAATCCAATATTCTACATCATTCAATTCTTCTAAGTTACCAATCTATGTTAATAACATAACATATCGCATAAGTACAAAATCTTAAATACAATTGAAGAAATCATATATGTGAAAACTTTTGTTTTCTTTTTACCTCATGGTTTATGTCCGGGATTTGTGACTATCTCTTCCTAACAATGTTGTCTTTAATACTCAAACTTGTTCTTTCCTTAAGAGTAAAATGTGTTCTATTACTGCACCAAACACTTTTTATCGTAACCTATATGCATGATTGGACAAAAGCACATTTAGTTCCGCAACCTGCCACAACTGCCGAGCTGCAGTGACAATGAATGATTAAGTTCAAAAAAGTGATTAAAGACCTCGAGTCATTTACTAACTTAAGCATCTGAACATTCCCACTCTTCGAAGATCAAACTCGGATGTCCAAACATTTTTCAACTTTAGCATGAACATGACAACTTTCTAAACTCATCGATTTTCAGCTCTAGAAAAAGAAATCAGTATCACAAACGAGTAACTCAAACAATTTATCATCAGTGATACGAGTTAGCATGATTTCATATATGAATATAGCTGATCAGCAATTACTAGAACATCAACACAGCTATCTAAAACTATAACTTCGTATTTAGAAATATAGAAGATTATGCTAGAGTACCCTTGCTAGAAGAATTAGATTCGGATGCTTTCCTTATCAAAATTTGGTGATCAGCAATAACTGTCTTCTCTTCTTTCTAGTATAAATAAAATCGAAATCACCTTATGAGTAAAAAGGGTTTTTTTTTTTTTGCCTTGAATGTAGAAGTTTCCGTGAACAATCTCGAGCAAGCAATGTGATAAAGCTTTCCTATCTTCTGCGTTTATGCTCTTTCCGAATTTCTGATAAGTAGCTATCTAAGTTGGACTTTATCCATAACCGCCTCTGGAGAAGGTCCTCCTTTGTTGATTCATCTATTAAACACAAATAATAAGATTTGATTAAAATACGAGTTTAAAGGGAATGGATGAAACCTGCATTCATCTAATTAGTATAAGAGTACAAAATTACTAATCACTATGTTGATCAGCACATATGACTGTACGAGTATATGACTACCTTGATAAGTCATTCACTCATTCTACGGTTCTATCATCTATCAAACCTCGTTTAAATGCCTAAAAGGGTGTGTTGCCTTTATGAAAAATGGAGGAACTTAAGCATAATTACCGATGTTTAGCCACGTATCAAGAGGCACTCTGAGGGAGTTTCTCGTCAGGTAAGCTGCGTCTTCCCAAGAATATGGAGCTTGTTTGACTTTGTATCTCCAGAACCAACAGCCATACCACAACAATAGCTGGAGAGACAGAAATTTAGCCAGTAACCAATTTCAGTTTAAAAACTAGGGTTGAAGTTTCTAGCTAATATAAGAACAGCGAGACCAAACACTCAACTATAACCAACATATTTGGTATTCACAAAATTACTAATCTTAACCCAAAATTGCAGCTATTTTAGCTTAATAGCCGTTATCCTAACCTTGCCAATAGTGTAAGGGAGGAGAATGAAACGGACACCAATTAATTCCCAGATGGATGGCTTTTCAGCTCCCTTAATGTCCAGCTCAAGTTCATTGCTGAGATCTTCCTCCTTTTTCCTACAAAGAAAATATGGTAATTTCTATTAAAAAAGAAAACAAAGTTGTTATATGCCGTTGCTCAATGTGTTTTTAATGTAAACAGAACCACATCACCCTATATATGATTAATGTAAACAAAACCACACTACGGTATATATGCCTAATGTAAACAAAGCCACAACACCAGAGTCTAATTTTATGGGCCAAAAATGAAAAAGGTAAATGAGATATACTTGATAATTTGCCTGTTACTCTTCTTCTTATTTGTGGTTCCTCCACTGCGTTCAAGTTCCAACGCCCGCAGTCTGTTTTTGTAAGCAGGTGTCTTCTTCACCATATCTACAGCCTGAATCCAGAAAAGGGAAAGCAGGGAAAAAGAAAAAAAAAAAAGGTCAAATGTGTAACATGTAAACTACTGAGAGGTTACAGTGTGAAAAGTTCAATCTTATAAGTCTATCTACCAATATTAAGCACGTCCAAAGTCGACCAAATACGATTGACATTCAGAAATGCCAATATTTAGATAATACTCAATGGTAACTCACCTGATTATACCTTGTCAACCGATTGAAATATTGAAACACCGAAAGAATCAGCAGAACACCAACAAGGACAGCACGAGTATCCTAGAAAGCACACATATAGAATTGTAACAAACAAGTTAATCCAAAACCCCTACTCCGAACCAGAAAGAATATTTAGTAATCACAGATATAATAAAATAATCCTCACCGTTTTGTGACCATAATATGCACGATAGTAACGAGCTGTATTGTAAAACACCTAAAACGAACAGAAATTAGATGATTAATTATACAGAGTAATGTACAAGGTCAACCGTATTGAAATCAAATGATCCACGATAGTAAGAAGAGTGACAAAGCTAAACGAAAGCATAGTTTACATATTACATATCATTATATATTTCATAAAATGCCTTAAAACAAAAACTTAAAATTCACCTCCTCTGGATGTGCAATTGCATAATCATACTGCTCCCTTGTGGCTTCATCTTTCAGAATCTGCAACCAAAAAATCATTACTTTTAATCACTAGCTTTCACAGTACTGATAAGAAAAATCTCAAATTCAATGTAATGCACAAATTGAAAGACAAGGGAATGTAATTTACCTCATACGCATTGGCAATTTTCACAAACAGCTTTCTAGATTCCGGATCTGGATTCTTATCCGGATGACTAAAAGAAAAATTAATAAAAATTCTAGTTTAAGATACAATTAAATCAAGAAAGAGATCGAAGAATTTTGAAAAAGGAAAGAAGAAAAAAACTCACTATTTCAAGGAGAGCTTATAATAAGCTTTCTTGATCTCCGAGGCATTAGCAGATTGAGAAACCCTATAAAATATAAACTCAAAGTTAAAATAAAAGAAAAAATGAACGGAGAGAGATAAATTCGAAGTGAGGGAGCTGACCCTAGGAGATCATAACAATCGTCTTCGTCACAGTAAATGGCGATCGACGGTGAGATATAGAGAGATAAAAAGAGCGTCAATACGAGCGCGCACCACCGTATTGTTCCCGGTGGCGCCATCTCTGATTTTCCCTTCTCTGGTTTTCCTTCGAAATGGCTTCGGTTTTTTTTTTTTTTTTTTTTTGTTGTTGTATAGATGGAAACTGGTTTCTTTTGCTGTAACTAAAAAATATGCACCGCTTGATCTATTTGACTACAAAAGTCAACGTATTTACTTATTCAAACTTAGGGCTGGGCTGGGTGTCCATCAGATGCTGGGCCTTCTCATGGTTTATATGCGTAGGCTTAATTCACCGGGCCTTCTCATAGTTCGTATCTTTTTTTTAACATGAGCCCACTTTTTTTTTGAGGGTTAATTCCATCAAAGGTCCTTGAACTATAGCCCAATCTTAAATTTGTTCCTAAACTGTAAAAATGTTTTAATTAAGAACTCAACATATCAATGTTGTACCAATCATGTCCTTTCACCGCCCTAGCCTTTAATTTTTTTTGAGGAAAACACAAGTATAAAATTATAAATATATGTATACTTATCACATAAATAACTTAGATGCAAGTTTAAATTAGAAATGAGCATATTTAAAACAAATTGATAAAATTATAAATTCTGTGTATTTATCACATGAACAACTTAAATAATACGTATTTAAAAAAATTGTTTTAGTAAAGCTTAAGAGGGTTCTTTCTTTCTTTTCTTTTTTTTTCAAACGTGATAGATCTAAATTATCCTTACAGTAAGTACATATATATATAATTTGATTCACATGTTTTAAACATATTCCACGTCATATTTTAACTACCATTTAACACCAAAATTAGCATGTAAGCTAACAAAAGGGCCTAATTAATATTATACTATACGTCGAGGATTCAATTGAAACATTAATTTATACTTTTTTGTCCTTTCCAATAGTATTGAAACTTTTTTTTCTTTCCAAAGGACTATAGAATGATATAAGTATGAAATTACTTTGAATAAATATGGTTTAATACGTAAATTTAGCTTTAGTTTAATTGGTATTGGTATTATTACAATAAAATTTGAATGACGTTTACTTAAATACGCTTAAGTACGTAATATCTTTTATTCTATAGGGCATAATATTGTTGTTTCGTGGATGTATAGTGTGCATCGTATTTAGGGTTTGGGTTTTTTCAAGTTTAGATCATTTAAGATTCAATATATTAAGATTTGTGAATCGAGTTTTTAGTTGAGTCATTTCAAATTTAAATCTTTTAAATTTAAATTACTTTTATTTGAGTATGGATTTGTTGAAGTTTAAATTTAAATTAATTTTTAAATTTAAGTAAAATCGTTTTAGGATGGAGTTTTTTTCTTCTTTCTAAATCGTGTTGGAAAATGGGGATAAAAAGTTCAAATTATAGATTTTTGGAATAGACCAAAATTATTTTTAAATAAAAAAATTAAGGAAATTTCAAAGAAATAGTGGTCAAAGGCAGGCTATATCGGGATTGCCCGCTAGCTTTGCGCATGATGGTTAGGACAAAGTTTACCGAAACTTAGCACTGATGAGTTAATCATTAGTGTTTAAGCTTTTTAGAAGTTTATCATGTTTCTCAATGGTAATAAATCCTTTTAATAATTTATGATCATATCGGTTTTGTTTGACATAATATTTTCCTCTTTTTTCAATTTTTTTTTTAATAATTTTATTATAAGTTCTAATCATATCGGTTTTGTTTGACATAATATTTAGGCTAATTTATAGTCTCTCCTGATCTCATAAATAAGAAAATAGTATGTTTCAATACACTCATGCCCATATCCTCCAACATAAATAACAATACTCATACTAGTTGAATTAAGACTCAATTCAATATCTTTTCTTGAACTTTAATTTTGTTTATGTACCTAAATTGGCAAATTTTATTGTAATGTTACATGAATTCTGATTTACACTTATTATCCAATTAAACTCTATATATGTGTAATTACAAATGCTAATAAATTAATAAGATCATTTTATTAGAATTAGAATTAGAAAAACGAGTTAAATTAATTTTAGACTCAATTAATTTAAATTGAACAAATTTAAATTTTAAAATAATTAACCTCTTTAGATCAAATCATTGATGTTTAATCCTGGTTTTGAATAATTTTAATTGGAATCCCAAATGGAGGCAAATGCACATGAGATGTTGAGCAGGTCGGCATGGGTGAATGGCCAAACAATCGCGTGCCAGAAATATTAAAATTCAAAAAGTTTGAAAAAGGGGCTCTTAATAATTAAGTGGGAATACAATGAAAAATATAGGGACCAATAGGGGGCCCAATCCCACCACTCAAACATTGAACCTACTAGACTCGTCAATCCTCCATGTGGATAATAATGGAGGCAACAAAGTCACCTGCTCTTTTTTTCTCCCCGACAGTGTGTTTAATTGATTGCAGATTTTTTTGTTTTGGTCCTTTGAAAAGGGATCCACTTCCTAATAAATTTCTACATGTTTCAGGCTGGCTGGTTAGCTCACTGGTATTGACAGGACGTGAAACTTTTTGATGGCCCATTTGTAAGCAACTATAATGTGCTGCTCTTCCTGGCTGGTGGCTAGTTGGGAATTATCGACACTGATCCTCCACCATTTCATTGTCGACTGTGATTGAATCAAGGTTATAAGGAATCAATTTTTTAAAAGAATATATAATTTGTGTATGAGCTATGATAAAATATCTAGCAGCACTAAGGCATGCAAGTAGGCATCAGTGAGGTCTGTTTGGACATTTTTCCCAATCATTCTCGCAACAATTTGGTGTTTGGATAAACACGAGTGTGTTGAGTTTAGCTGAAACTTTTCATTGGAGCTTCTAAGTCTATTTGGACTATTTTCCCAGTCTATTCTTTTTCAATTATTTAATGATATTTCAGTTATTTTTTATATCATTCATATATAATTTTGGCAATTTTTTTATCCTCAACTTTAAACCAGAACTCCAAATCTTGACCCCAATCTTGAATTCGAATCCAAAACCTTAAACTTGAATCTTAAACTTTGAGTTCAAAATCCCAAACTCTAAATCTTAAATCACAACCCTAAACACAACCCAAAACTCTAACCTGAACCCGACCTCCGACCTCAAATCTTGAAATTAGTTTAGGATTCGAGGTTTTGGGTTTGGAGTCAATATTTGGGGTTAATATTTAAGGTTGGGTTTAGGTTTAAGATTTAAGGTTCAAAGTATAAAAAAAAATTACCAAAATTATATATCAATAATATAAAAAAATTGTTAAAATATAATTAAATAATTAAAAAATGATACAGGATTACATGACGCCCTTGTTTCATACAATTCTTTCTTTAGTGAGTAGAGTGATAGGAAAAAGAACTAAGTTTACCTTAGCTTTATTTCCTATCAAGTTAATTAAAAATAATTTTCAAGTAGATAGTTTAAAAAATCTTCCGCGTATGATTTTTTTATTTGTGGACATAGTATTTGGAATTGTTGTAAACATCTTGATTAATTATAAAAAATAATTAAAATAATTTATTATTTAATATAATAAATAAATTAAATAATCACAAAACAATTAATTAAAATTTCAAACTTGTAAGCATAACTTCATCATCACCGTGCGAGCGGCTAAGTAACTCATAGTAGAGCGCCATAAGTTCGAACACTTTACTTGAACCTGTGACTACGTTACCATGAATTGAGAGTCTGAGTTGCAATGTGACATCATTTAGGGTGATGGTGCACTCCCTACACGGTAAATAAAATGTGTGGGTCTCCGGGCGCCACCGTTCAACCAAGGCGGATATTAAGTCGGCCTTCAACTTAAACATCCATATCAATGTCGCTGGTCCAAACCTAATGGCATCCAAGTGTGGCATAATACGTTCTTCCGGCCGATAGCTCAGACCATGGACACGCGCCCTCAACACATGATACTCACCCTATCCATATTAAATTACCGCATTAGTTAAATGCTTCCAATTAAATAAAAAATGATGTGCAACTTTATAAATATACATGTGAATAATAAATAACAATTTTTTTTCCAGCACATTAATCATCATTGTTGTGTGATTGGTTGCTCTAACAAAAAAATTATTTTTATATCTACACAAACAATAAAAATTTTAATCACCGACTAAACAAAAAACCAATAATTTACCATAACCCTTATTTTTAATTGAAATTTAAGTATCTTTATTAGAAAATATATAAATATAAACACAAATAAATTGTAGTAAACAACCCATCCCGTAATTAAATCTTCCCCTATTTAATTTTTTATATTATTTTATTATCTTAAACATTAAATTTAAATATCATAATATACAAATTATTATTACAAAAAAACATACACTAAAATTATCTTAATCTATACATACATCTTAAACACAAATCAATTCTTTAAAACAAAAATATAATCTTAAAAATTATATATAAAATTAACAATAATCTGAAATATAAACATATATCTTTTATAAAAATTAAAATTAAAATATATATTAATAATTATAACACTTTTTCCTAAAATTCCAACATAAATAAACTTCCTCCCAAAATTTCAACACTAAAGACACGCACACAAATAAATAAAATAACGCACTTTATTTTCCCCACCGGTGGATGATGGGGTAGGGGGACCAAACCCCACTTTATATAGAAAGAGAAAAAAAAAACTGAAAAATGAAAATAACTTTTACACAGTTAATTTTTTTTTACTTTGACCGGCCGGTGCCACTTGGCACATCGGCGACAACATTAAAAATAAAATTTTTCACCGATATACCTTTAATTTTACGGATGTTTTGGAAAAAAAATATTTCAGTGTCACTTGACATAGTAGCGATATTAATTTTTTTTTTTAAAACACATGATTGAGTGATAATTAAGGGGAAAAGGAATGGTATCGTCAGTATGTCAGGCAGTCCCGACAGGTATTATTCAAAACAACCCATTTTCATAATCCATTTTCATAATTAATTTTTTCTCGGACCTATTTTTATAATTAATTATTTTTAATATTATTTTATAAAAATCCTACATAATTGCCCTAAATTTGAAAAACCTTAAATTTTATTTTAAACTTACCTAAATTATTCCTAGTTATTTATAAAAAAACATGTTAGATTAAAGATAGAACAACTTGATTTTTTCGATACATAGTATTATATTATTCAATTTTTATATAATATATGTTAAAATCTAAACTTAACCTATATTTTAAATATACTTACTTTTGTTTTTATCTGAATTTATTTTTCACGTTTAATATTTTTATTAAACCCATTCAAATATAGTTTTATAGTGTGCATCACCATTATATAGCAGGTGGTAAGGTGAGGTTCGAGAAGCTGATCTAGGAAACTCAGTGCCCTTATCCTCTCCACCAGTCCCCTCAACTCAGTGACTCGAATAATATTGTCTCACTATGAGTCCAACATATATTTCCATATATAGATGCAAGTTGACTTATGTTAGGTAACGATCAACAACCAAAACCTGTTCATACCCTGTGCTAATGATCCAGTAGGACTCACCGATAAAAAATTACAGTTGAAGTGATAAATAAAGTTATTGTTCATAACATTGGAGGACACACCTGAATTAAAAACCAAAGCCTGTTTATATCCAGCCCCGCAAGCCATGTTGCTTTAATTGCAACCTTTGGTATCTTCTTAACAAAACAAAAGTCAGTGTGTCCATTGAATAACACTGAGGGAAAGGGATATATTGTGGTAAGTCCCATTGCTTCAAGTATTTTAAGCAATAAATCCTTCACTAAGGATCCTGATGTCGTTTTATATCAAAGCATTGCACATGGAAGCTCTCCTACAAAGAATTTCTCTGTAAAAATCACATATATATATATATAATAAAAATATTCATAACCTGCATGTGAGTCTGGTTTGTGCTACGTATATTACAGACATGCTACTTTTTATATATCAGAGACCATGGGTTCTTTTTTATGATTGGATTCAATTGGTGTAGATTCAGCCAAGTATATATAAACGTATACCAAAATTTTCCTTCACAAAAATTACATGAAAATTTTCATTTGGTTCTCCTTCTTCCAAGTCTCCCCTTTATCTTTCACTCCCATTTCAAACACTAGATATAAATATATATATATGTATATGTTTGGAACAACATGACAGTGCAGCCATTTGCATTTTCTCTGATAATCACATAAGACGCGTGTTCTTCTGTAAAGCATAAGCTCACAATCACCACCATTGTTTTTGCCTAACCTAATAATTTACATCAATAATTATAATGATTGAAATCTTTACTATATATAGAAATATCTGTCCTTTATTCTTCCTCTCAACTACACAATTTAAAGCATTCACACAGTGTCTCCCCTTCACCTATATATATAGGTGTATATGACTACTTTATATTTATGTATATATAAGCATTAAAGCATCGTTTTCCTTAAGTATAGTTGTTTTCAATAAGGATATATAGATAAGCTGAAAATGTATTGGTAGATGTAGATATTTACGTACAGTGATGTTCTAGTTGTTATCTGATACTTGACTTCAAATTTCATCTTTTAATTTTCCATTTTTGTTGTTTTTTTTTTCTTTTTTTATGTTCATACAGGTAAATATCATATTATAGCTCAGCACGTTTTCAACAACATGGTGGAGACTTATAGCCATAAAGACAAATATTAACCTGGTTAGATGAGATTATAAGGGTAAAGAGTAGGATTATATTTTTACCCTTTTACTTAAAAAATAGTCAAATTAAAATATCTTTTCTAATTTCTTGGAAAAGAAAAGGATATTCATGTACCACAGCTTGAAGGGGTCGCATTCTTGATTTGATTTTAATGAATGAAATTTATGATTGCTGATTGCAGCACACTATATCTAAATTAATTACAGATTTTGTAAAAAATAATGCTGATTAGATTGAGTGATAAAGAATTTAAATTTTATATAAAATTTAAAATCGAGTACTATAAATAAAAGATTATGTTAAAAAATTATATTTTATTTAAGAATTTTCTTTAATAATTACCGATTGGTATAAGTATTATTGTTAATGCAGAAGAATATAAGTTTAAATGTGTTGTAACGCGTTATCCTTTTATTAAAATTTTTCACTCAATAATTAATTAAAATGTGGAGATATATATTTCAAAAAGTGGTGTGACGTCACCTAAAGTATTCTTTTTCCAACTAAAAGTCAATTATATTCTTTTATATAAAAGGATAATGTAATTTTAGTTTCTAAATTTGGTTTTTTTCTCAATTTGATCCTTTTTTTTTTTAAGTTTACATTAGTTTTGAAACTTAGACAATTTTTTTTTTCTAATTTTGATCCTTGTGAACACATGGACTAAAACCAAGAAAAATTGTTAAGTTTTAGAATAATATAAACAACAAAAATTTTAAGGACTAAATTGAAAAAAAAAGCTATTAATTAAGTTCAATGAATGATTGGTGCTTTATCCCTGTATAAGAATCCAATAGGAAGATTTGTGCCACTTTCCCGTTGCAAATCCACGTGATGTGAGTGTGCCCAAAATGGAACATTGAGATGACCCAAATGGCCATTCATCAATCTATGCTAAAAAACAAAGCTTGTTGCTCATAAAGAAATTTACCAACTTCCAAATATAGTGAAAGATATAATGATAATTTAGTCCCTATGTTTATTTATTTTATTATTTTGGCCTTCAACTTTTAAATTTTAGTTAAATTGTCTTGTTTTAGAAAAAAAATTATTAACTTATTAAAATTTTAATGGATCTAATGTGATAATACGTACGACAGTCTACATGTACTTTATTATTGATATGAATAACTTAGTCTAATGTGATAGTACGTGGGAGTCGAAATGACATTTAGCATTAATAACAATAAATTTTTGAAAGGGACTAATAAATAATAATTTTAATAAACTGTCTTTTATGATCTTTATATGTAATATATAGTTGGGAATGACAGCCGACATGGAAATAAGGTCCTACTCAATGAATGCATTTTGCATGGGTCTCTTCTCTTGTAGCTGTCAAATTCACTGCCATTTATTATTATTTTACATCCCCTCCATTTGCATTTTAATTTAAAGTTCAAATTTATCTAAATTTTGATAAAAAAATTGTTTTTGGAGATAGTTTAATTCTAAGTTTTATTAGCAATCACGAAGCCAAAACAATTATTTAGGGTCGAAAGAAATTTTATTTTTTATAGTTTATTTTATAATTTTTAAAAATTAAATCAAATTTTATAATTCTAGAGGGTTAAAGTATAATTTTATATTTATTAATTTATTTTTTTAAAAATTAAAGAGCCTAAATAGCAATTTTATATTTTAGGGAGCCCTAAATTAGCCTCTCTTGATTGATTTAATTTAGAAAAGAATAAAAGTTATTGGACTCTTGATTTTTGTTAATTTTTTTCTAATTTGTTGTTTATAAATTGTTTTGTAAATAAATTGTTGAAGTGTTAATTTTTTAATTATTTAATTATAAATTTTAATAATATTATCCAATCAGATTAATGTTTTAAAATTTTCTAAATATGAGAATCGAATTTAATAAAATAAAATGAAAACACTAACTTCTTAATTTTACTTTTAATAAAACTTATTAATTTTCAGTAAATTAAATGAATGAAATTTAATTTCATCATTTTAATACATATCCACGATATGGGTGAAAAATAAAATTATGTAACAAATATATTTATAAATAATAATTAAGGCTTTGGTTGAATAGTAAAATATAAATGCGGAAAATTAAAGAATTATGCGTTCAAATTATATTTTGTATATATTTTTATTTTTATATAACAAATTATATTTTGTATATATTTTTATTTTTATATAACAGATATTAAATGATAAAATACCTTAAAATATAAATTACTTTTAAAAAATAAAAATATTTTTATTTTTTAATTAAATAAATATTCAATTAACCCGTGATGTTAACTCGTTAGAAGTTTTATAATAGATATGTGGGAAAGTAGCATAATTACCAATATTAATTTGGTGTAATATACATATAGCGAATATATATTACAAAGCTATAATATTAGTATAAAAACATTTTGCATGATTGGTTGAATCCGTGCATCGCATTTAGTATAAAATTAGTAAATGTTTATATCTTTATACAAAATATATATATATTCAACCTATATATTTGGTTGGAAGGTATCTTACAAGATTAATATTATTCATTAATGGGAGAGATCCACTTATATTGTCTGCAGATTAACATAGTTTTATATTTTTGTAATTGTTTTTACAATTGATATGTTAACAAATCAACAGTTGAATTCATCAATATATTTGTATTTGTCATAAGTGTAATTTTTAAATCGATCGATATTTTATCATATTGATTTAGAATATTATTATATTAACATATATATTAGGTGAAAGTTTTTTTTTTTCACAAAACAAATAATTTTATATGGATATACTCTTTAACTTTAAAAGAGATTTTACCTTTTGCTTTTCGGTGAATTATAAGAGATGGGCAAAACCCTAATAACAACGTGACTAACGCGACTCAAATCTATGGGTGGGTTTGGGATAGCGGTGCAGTGCGTTTAGCTTACTTTTTGTCTCACGCTACAGTATCACTACAGTATCTAATCTCACCGACACCGCTGTTTTAATACTAACAGCAGATAAACGCACTGCCCATCTAAACTCAACCCTAAGTCATATCTAAAATGATGAACACCCTCACTATCATACCAACATAATAGATAATCCTATTACCTTTTCACAATCCTTATCTATGTTTCATAATTTGATATAGGAAAATGGGAAAGTAAAATCTTTAGAATTCAAAACCTATGATTGGATATATATGATTGGATTAGAAAATTAACAAATTAGTGCATAGAGAGAAAATAGTAATAATAAATAATATTAAAAGATGTGTAAGAAGAAGAATGTAGAAAGATGATAAACATAATAAATGCATAAACAAATACCAATATAAATCTATTGACTCCACCAAAAGTGCTATAAAAAAACACATGCAAATTCATCTTTGTCTCCAATGTCTTTTAAAAAGAATTTGGGGCAATAATAATAATATCATAATGTTCTATCTTTATTGAAATCATCATCAGTCCTTAGGCATGGATTCGGACCCACCATTCCATGAAACCTACAAGACCCTTTTTGCCGCCACTAAGCCTTTAAACAACGACTGGCTCGCGGCGGTGGCGGCGGTGGAGGAACTTGAGCTTCCTTCGATTGATCTGACCCGATTAAGCCTCGAGTGGCCGGAGAAGGAGAGGTGTAAGAATGATATAGCTAGGGCTGCTAATGAGTGGGGTTTTTTTCAAGTGGTGAACCATGGGATTTCGAGGGATGTATTGGAGAAGATGAGAGAAGAGCAAGTCAAAGTGTTTAAGCAACCGTTTCAACATAAGTGTAGGGAAGACAAGTTCATGAATGTGTCGGCCGGTAGTTACAGGTGGGGAACGCCGACGGCTACTTGTTTAAGGCAACTGTCATGGTCTGAAGCTTTTCATATCCCCATGACCGATATCTCTAGCCTTGGTGATACTTCTACTTTTAGGTATTTATGAATGAAACCCTTCTCTTTTTTTTCTTTTTTCTTTTTCCTCTACAATCTTGAAACTTTGCATGCATTTATATTGAACTTTGCATATGGTTCCTTTTTTTTTTTTTCCAATTTAACATGAAAAAAAAAAAATTTGTGATTTAAAAAGGGAAAATACTTAAATTAAAATCGAACATTTTAGAAGTTACTTAGATAAGCGTCAAACCTTTTAAAATGGTTATATAAGGGTCTAACTTAAAAAGAAAATAAAATAAAATAAAAACATAATTTGAAACGTAATATACGAATTTGAGAAGTCCTTATTTGAGCACATTTGAAAATATTTAATCCTTATTTGATCATTTTAAAAGATTTGATCTTCACTTGAATATTTTTGTAAAGGTTAAATCCTTATATAAGTATGTTGAAAGGTTTGGCCATCATTTGAATAACCCTAAAAGGTTAGGCTTCACTTTGAGCATTTAACCATTAAAAAATTCACTCAACCTTTGACTAATGAATATTTTTATCCAAATATAAATGATTTGGATTAAGTCATAACATTTATAATAGTAGTAGGGTCAAATTAACTCAATTTAAAGAATATGAACTAAGTCTAGGGACAAAATCATTTATAATATGGCTAGTTGACATGGCATTACATTGTAATAATATATTATTGTCATATCAAATTTAATAGCAGCCATTTAATCACAACTAAAAGTTTTAAATTTTAAAAGTACAAGGATTTTCATGACCAAAGGTTAAAGTATGCTATAAGTCCATATACTCTTCAAATATTTAGAATTTAGTCTTTCAACTTTTATTTTTAAGAATTTAGTTCATTTATTTTTCAGATTTCAAAATTTAGGTTCAACTAGTAAGAATTTAGTTCATTTATTTTCAGATTTCAAAATTTAGGTTCAACTAGTAACATAGTTAAGTGTTTTTTTTGTTAATTTCAAGTTAATTATGTCATTATTTTTACTTAAATGGCTACCAAGTGAGTATTTTTTAATTTAATAAAATTTAACAAAAATTAACAGATTAACAACTGGACTTAAATTTTAGAATCTTAAAAGTAGAGGACTAAATTCTTGAAAATAAAAGCATAAGGACTAAATTATAATTTTTTTACAAAGAACATGGTATATTTTAATTATGACCAATGATTAAATTCAGAACTTATGCATCGTATAAGGGCTAATGACAGAATTTAACCTAAAACTTATTACCATAAAACCATTCAACGTATCATGAGGATTTCCTTACCTTGCAATTGCATGCATATGTTCTTTTCCTCTCTTCCATGTATCCTCCAGCAGCATCGGCACCTTTCTCACGTACCAAGTCTATTGCTAGTTAAAAATTTCTTGATTAAGATATTGTAATATTTTTGAAAAATGAATATTTAGTTTTTATATTTTTATTTTTAAAATTTAGTTTATTTATTTATTATGTTTTAAAATTTAGTCTAATTATCCATTTATAATATTATTTGTGTGTTAAATTAAGGTTAATTACATCGTTATTATTTAATTTCATAGCTATTAAGTGAGAGTTTTTTTTATTTCAAAATATAACAAGAATAAATTTAACAAAAAAATTGATAATGTTAATAGTTATATCTGAATTTTGAAATCTAAAATCTAAAAATAGAAGGGCTAAGTTCTTATAAATAAAAGTACAAACACAAAATTAAAAATATTTTATGGCATTTTTAACCAAAGCGTAATGATTTTAAAAATATATTTTGGAGCCAAACAAAAGTTAATGTTTTTCAATGATATTTGAACCAGATTGGACTAACTTATTGGATTAATTGGATCAAGAATCAATTAAAATATCTATATCGAAAATGATTTTAAAGGAATTGATACCAGTTCAATGATTTTTTTAAATTTTTATGATTTTTTTATACAACTAGTAGACTGATGAACGGGTGAACTAATCAGTTCCACCATCTCTCTGGCATTTTTTTTACCTTTGCATGAGGCTCCTGTCAATACAGTATCACCGTTTTGTTTTGGACCCGACTCTTCACAAATAAAAGCAATAATCATAAGTCTCAAACTATTATTATTTTACTCATTTAGTTAGTTCTTTTTTTCAATGTGTTAAACCAGTTCATCATCCCTACACCAGTTCGCTACAAAAGTTGCCAGTCTTGCTCAAAAACTAGCCGAAATTTTAGCAGAGAAATCAGGTAAAAAATCCACGTTCTTCCAAGAAAATACATTACCGAGCACTTGTTATCTCCGGTTGAACAGATACCCACCATGTCCGATCCCTTTGTTCGGTCTAATGCCACACACAGACAGTGATTTCCTCACTGTACTGTACCAAGACCAAGTTGGAGGGTTACAATTAGTGAAAGATGGGAAATGGGTTGCAGTTAAACCAAACCCTGAAGCTTTGTTTATAAACATTGGAGATTTATTTCAAGCATGGAGCAATGATTGTTATAAAAGTATACAACATTGTGCGGTTACTAATCCGACGAAAGAAAGGTGCTCGGTTGCTTATTTCCTTTGTCCATCGTATGACACCGTGATTGAGAGTTGTAGTAGCAATAAGCCTTCGGTTTATAGAAGCTTTAGCTTTAAGGAATATAGACAACAAGTACACGAAGATGTTCAAAATTATGGTTATAAAATAGGGCTTCCAAGGTTTCTTGTATAAAAATAAATATTTGCCGAGTAAACATCGATCAGATAAAGCTTACTCGATCGATATTATATTTTCCTCGAACTCGAGACTTTTGTTAAAGACACATCAAGTTCTACACCACTTGATCCAATGGACGATGACCTTCTAGATATAGTTATAAGTTAGGTTATTATTTGTAAGTTAAATTATGCTATAAGTTTTTATATTTTTTTCAAATTCAACTGTCAGAAGAATATGAGATTCCACTAAAGATTTGTCCTAGTCTGCTCATGTTTATGTTATGCTATTAGGCTAACATTAATTAAGTGCTCAAGTGTATAAGTACAGTTGAAAGCAAAATCAGCCCTTTTAAATGGTTTTCCATTGCCCAAGAAATTTGCAATATAATCTTTTCAGCCCAATTTAACTTTTGGGCTACTAAATTCTGTTAGTAAGTTTCCACTATTGTTTTAGGTGCAAAGTAGTAATTTGTCATGGTGTTGGAGCCGAATGGAGTCGGTCGAATAAATCGGTTTGATTGAGAATTAATTAGCATATTGGTTTACATGTTTAAATTGAACATTGAGTGAACTGCTTGAAATCAATAAAATATCAGAAATAGAGACCAAAAAAACAACAACCAACTATTGAATTGATTTAATTTTAATTAATTTTCAATTATTGTTAGATTCACGATTAAACTGAGAATTAATAATTTTTTCGATTTGGCGATTGAATTTTTGAAACATCATTAATTTGAAAAACAATCTTGTAAGTACACCCTTTAATCCTCAAGACAATTTTTGGATAAGAAAATGTAAGAAGCTTCAAAACCTATTAAATTGAAAAGTAGGGTTAATTTTGTGTCTTAGTTAATTTGAATTAAATTAAATTTTTTGAATCGTTTTAAATTTGAGTCGTTTCATATTCAGATGATTTAGGGTTCAAATTTGCTTTAAGTTGTGATGAATTAAGTTTGAGGTTTATTTTAAATTAAAGTTTGAGGCAAAGTTATTTTGACTTTTAATCATTTTATTTTGGATACTTGTATAAATTATTTTCCATTTAGATTGTTTTGGGTCTATTTGGATTCAAGTAATACAATCGAGTTTAAGTTGGAATAGATCCGAGTTGAAATTTCTAAATTTGAATGCTCATAGTGCAAATATACAATTTTTTTTTCTAAAACTTTGGAAATTTTCCTTCACTAACCGGTGTTATATAATTCTCATCAACAGCAAACATATTTCTTAATAAAGAAAGGAAGAAAACACTCACAATCAACCACTTGCACCCATTTATATTTGTCGGGCATGAATTAAACTCCCATGTGTGTGCTACATATAGCAACATACATTTTAATCAGCTTATATAGGTTGGCGAGAGGGTATGGTTCCTAACTACGCACTTAATCTAAAGCATTCTCATCTGCATTTGTTCGGCTAATTGTCAATGTGAAGTATATCAGCAAAATTGTACCCATGCTCGACCTGCCATTAAAATAAAAAGAAGAAGAAAATTTTCATTTTCAATATAACATATTGTTGATGCAGAATCTAGGGTTGACTGTTAAAGGCGGTTCATGTGTGCCGAAAACTACTAAGAAAGTTAACCATATCATATACATACCCCAAAGAAGGGATGGAAGTTCGTTTTATAGGCCAAAAGAGAACCAGGGGTCTGCACACATATGGATGATTTGACTGGATAGTACGAGTTAGAAATCCCCTAGATGAGCAGACATTTGTATTGATCAGCTCTTGACGGTAAAGTCCTTTTATGGATGATTTGATTGGATTGTACGAGTTAGACAAAGGAAACTGGCGGTGGAAAGCGAGTGTTTTCAGTGTAATGGACGTGACTTGCAGACAAGCAGACATTTGTATTGATGAGGTCTTAAGTGAGTGATCAAAGGAGGCCTGGGGATCTTGCACACAAGCCCTAACGAAACATACTTTCATGGATGATCTGACTGGAATTGACTTAAAGATCATAATAGTTTAGGTTAAAAAAACTTACAAGGTGGCAAAGAACATGAGAATCCTCTTGGGATCTAATAGAGGAGATCGCTTGATACTATTTCTCCTGAAATTGGATCTACTTTCAGTTGCTGCTGTGATACTATTACCAGATGTCATACTAATGAGCTGATGATGGACTTGTGGATTGCTTAAATGATCGGTGAACTCTTCCGCCACCACCATTAGCTTTTCCGGCGACCCTATCATGTTTTAGTTCAACATTTAATAATCCCATCCCCAATCTCAGAAATAAAATATATATGCAAATTAACAGTTAATTTTTAACATAAATTTCACGACAATACGTGCATACAAAGAACACGCGTCCAAGAGAATCTATACTTCAAACCAAACAATAAAAAAACAGACATGTGATAGATATACGTGTGATTCATATACGTGTTTATAATTCGATCCCATATAGAGATATTTGAGTTGATATTTCATGGAAGAATTCAATTAATATTATCTAATATTTTGAAAAATTCAATTAAAATATTTTTAAACTCGAGAGTGTATTGAACTACTAAAATCTACATTACGTGAAACAACAAACATGTCACTATTGTCTACTCAGCATATGCAAATTAAGAAGCAACGGACCAATATTCAATACAGATAGAGAAAATTAAAATATTCAATACAGATAGAGAAAATTAAACCACTATAAGCTTGGGAAAAACTGGTAAATTCCGTCCATTATTTTCCGGGAAAATTTTCTCAAGAACAGACAAAGTAACAATGGGACGATTTAAATTTTGTACCTCCTGATGAAGAAGAAGAGTTGGAAACAAAAGAATCTCTATCACCTCTCTGAGACCCTTTGCGAGAAAGGCTTCTCTGCAATTAATAAAAAGAAAAAAAAAAAACACAAAATGTAATTCTTGAGAATGACATTTTAATTATATATTATTATATTGAGATGGCTAAATGAAAAATAAAACTGGGAAGCGAAATAGCATATTTGAGATTTTCCAAGAAAATAAATTAAAGAGGGAAAACTTACTGTGATTCTTGAATTTGGGATGGTTTCTTTAATATTGGATCCTCCATGAGAGAAACTTTCAATATCAATAACAAAACTATCGGGTTTATTATCTCCATTGATATGATCCGAACCCGAATTCTTTTGTGTGGATATCCTTTCTTCCGACCCACCACCATCGTAGGAAGATACGGAATCCTAAATCAAAATCAGAAATTAATGGAATTGAATTTTCCGTTGGGAAAAATATTTGCAGAAAACTGAAAATCCCGGAGAGAGATATTGTGCTTACCAACTTTGGATTTTCCGTCATGGCCATAATTTTCTCGGGAAAATGAAGGGAAATTAATAATAAAATATAATAATAGAAGAGATTCTATTGCGTTTTCCAATGGGGAGACGTAATTAACACCTGATTGAAATATAAAATAAGAATTAAAAAAAAAAAAACTTTGAACACACACACACATATATATATATATGCATGTATATGTATATGTATATGAATATATGAATATATGAATCAACCAAACCTGTTTAACGAAGACAAAAAAAAAAAAAAAAAACAACTCTTGTTCTTTGTTGAAAAAAAAGACAGGTAGTTTAACTGACATATATGGTGTCAAATGAACTGAGTTTGCTGAAGCTACCAAAGAGAGAGATTTTGTTTCAGTTTTTTGTTAAAGAAAACGAATTGGGAATTTTGGTTTAGAAGAAGAAGAAGACGATGATGACGATGATGGTGATGGTGATGTAATTGAAGCATGCAAATAAAAGAATAAAAGAAAATTTGGAATATATATAAAATGGGATGAGTTGGTGGTATGGCACTGATTGGATTGCATTGGAATGGAATGGAACATTTATGTACTTCATAATAATAAAAAAATTGTGAATATTTTTATAATTTATTTATAGTAAGTAAAATATACAGAGTGGGCAGCTGATCATGTGGAGTTTGGTATATAATAATTGCTTATATACCCTTTAGATTATTACTTCTATTAAAAGATAAAAAATGTTTTACTTGTTGAAGCAATGTCATATCTTTTATACAAAGAAATTGTTTAAGATGGGTTTTGAGATATATTGTGATTAAATCTTGACTCGATTGATATATGTATTGTTGTTGATGTAAGAATATGTGAGTTTAAACGTGTTGAAGCGCATCATCCTTTTATTTATTAATTGAGGAGGGACTATAAATAAATTTAAATATTATGTTAAAAAAACAAAAATAATTAGAAACTATAACGAAATTCTTCAAAATATATAAATTATGTTATATAAAGTGAAGAAGTAAGAGTTGATATTGGACTTTATTTAGTATTAATTAATATTATAATAGGTCAAGTTTCCTTAAAAATGGTGAATGTGACGTCCTTTTGTTGTCACATGGTTATTTGAAAAAATTATACCATATTATCCTTAAATCTTGTTTATTATTATTTGAAAACTTGATTGAGTTGATATCGTATTGTTACTAGTACAAGATGACATGAGTTTGAGTATGCTAAAATATATTATCCTTTTGTTTAAAGGTTGAGAAGCGGCTATAGTTAGTTCTAAGCATTGTATCGAAAAAACAAATATTAGGAATGGTGATGTTATATGAAAGGAAGTAAATAAAAAAATCAATTTGAAGATTATACCTTTTATATTTATATTTATCTTTTATTTTCTTATATTTTACTAAAATAATTTATTTGTAAATTAACTAAAAATTAATACCAACAAATAAGAAGTATAAAAAAAACCAATTAATAAGAATGTGACACATGATATATTTTTATTGGACACTACATTAACTAAAATGAGACAATATATATAATGAATTGAGGTATAATTTACGAGCCAATTTAGTCGTAAAAAATTATTAAATATATAATTAAAAAAATATATGCCAACTGAATTAATACTCGGTGAGTTATATATAATGATTAGGTGGTGGGTATGAATCAATTTTATGTACAAAATAAAAGGGACAAATTTATATTTGAAGGGCCTACCAAAACTTAATGTGCCAATCATCGGTTCATTAATTATCTCTTTCAATTGCAAATTTTATGTTTTTTCCTATTTGGATTACAATTTTGATAATGTCTGCTTGCTGGTATTACTTCAGGTTTCGACCACCGAATAAATTTATATATATATATATATATATATGGAGATAATATAATATAATATAATATAATATAAATCAATTAAATACTTGTGTAATTGCAAATTATGGGTGTTGTTGTTTAAGTCTATTGATATTAGATTTATACTCTTGCTACACCCGGATTCAAGTAATTAATTAAAAATCATAATTTTAATAATGATAAATTATGTGAAATATAAATTAAACTGAGATCGAAATTATACAATATGATTGAATTAAAATATGATACCACATTCAGTCTATTAAAAAAGAAGAAGAAATAGTTGACAATAATTTAGTGATATTCAAGATTAGGGATCAAATTAAAATATATTGTCAAATTCTAGAATTAACGTAGATAAAAAAATTTAAGGACCAAGTTAAGAAAAACTAAAAAAAAGATTAAATAACTATAACTACATATAAAATGAGTATAATGACACTTATAATATTCTCAATCCGTAAAATATATAATTTATTAATACATAAAAACAATAAATCTTTAAACAAATAATTAAATAACACAAAACAAAAAGGAATCTTTTGTTTTTCCATTTTTTTTCTTCTTTTTATCCTTCCTTTATCTCCAATTTTTTTCTCACCCACTCATCCTCCCCCGCCCCACACGCGCGCACACACACACACACAAAAACAAAACAAAACAAAAAAAAAACAAAAAAGCGCTACTATCCAAAAATTTATAAAATTTTCCTTAAGCTTTTAGATATTTCTAAAAATAGCATTTTTAAAATCATCATTAAACCCTCAAATATTTAATTAAATATTCTCCGAAACTTTTTGTAATATAATATTGAAAGTAGAGATGAGGATCACATGATTTGAATACGTGTCAAATAAACGTCTCTAATAAAATTTTAACAACCACTCCATTCAAGTCAAGATAAATCCTCCGAAAACTTAATACCATGCACCACCCCTTCCTTGTCTTCAAATATATAGTAGATATTCTCTTTACTTTGCTTATAATTTTGTTAAGTGTTAGGTGATGGAAGTTAGGAGATTAAGGAAGAGAAGAATGATTGCAGCTTCCACTTAGATTTGGTGTAGGCTAAATAATGATGAATATTTACATAGTTTGATAATCATATGGTAATACTTGTCCCTTTAACCCTAATCACCACCAATAATTATCAACCATAATTGATGCAGATAATCAATACCATAATCATACACATATTGGCTACAACTACAACCACAAAACACTATGCCTGCAACTTTGATGAATGCCATCATAGAAAAAAAACACAAAGCACCAACTTAGCTTATTTGTGTGATAATTTTTTAACAGCATTAACCAAGGCTATAATAGCAACTGCTAAGAAGACAAAACAGTTCCATCATGGGCCGGCATGAATATATATATATATATATATAAACTGAATGTAAGACAAAGGTGTTTGAAGGAAATGGACAATGTATGAAACAGATAGGAATTTTGTCCAATGCAATATGTTTTTGTCAGCAGAGTTATAATTGTTTTTGTTTTAAGTGATGGATGTTCCATATGTTATGTATGCGGTTAACATCCATTTCAATGCCTAACACATGTCTGCAAACCTGTTTATTTCGGGTTTAACACATCATATTTTAAATCCTCTTATTCTTATCATTTAGGGTTTCAAGTTATTTCATATTTACGTTAATTTTGAGTTTAATTTATTTTGAGTTTTAATTATTTAAATTTGTAAATTAGGTCTTTCATATCAAACCATTTTAAATGTAAGTTATTTTTAGTTCGTGTCAATTTTAAAATCTAATTAACCGAGTTTATATTGTTGTCTTTTTGGGATTTAAATTTTTGGGTTCGAATCAAAATTCATCAATATTTACTTTAAATTATATATAGGTTAATGGGCCGTTTGCTTAATGGGCCGTTCACCCCTCGAGCATACCCTATTTGGTCACATTGGATCGGCGCAATTGGAAAGAATTCATTTCAATAAAAAAAGATGGAAGCAAAATTGGTCCTATTGGCATGAAATTCTTATATCTTCAATGGCATTATTTTTATTCGGGATAAATTTTATACATGAATTTTGATACAATAGAAAACTTGATATTCAATTTTGATTTAGTATAATTATATATATGAAACTTAAGTTGTTGTTCGTATGTATATGTGAAATTTTGATTCAATCGTAGACATTTCAAGAAATAAATATGTACATTTATTTTCATCTCAGATTAATATAAGCGTTTGTGTACACAATATATCAACGTAAAATGGTACTAATTCCAGAACATTGTTAGTAATTTGTGAAGAATGAATCAATTCAAAATTTGATGTATAAAGTCACATAAAATTAAAGTTTATGTATAATATTGCACATTCAATCAATATTTTTGTATAGTATTGATATTTATCCTTTTCGTTTCTATATTAATATAAGATGTGTTTAATAATCATTTTAATTTTTACTTAAATTAAAATTTTCAACGATAAAATCACTTGATATAAAAAATATTAAAGTTAATTTTATTTTATTAGAAAATTGAAATAAATTATCCTTTTATAAAAATCTAAACCACTAAATCTAATCCAAACATCAATCATTTACTTTTTAACATCAAATTTTGAAATTTAATCATTTTATTTTTATTTTAAAATTTTTATTTTTATTTTTAAATTTTAAGTTTAATTATTAATCTATTAAAATTTTCAGTTAAATTTTCTAGTATAATATTTTAAAAAAATTATTTATTTAATAACCACATAATAAAAACAATTGTATTGAACTTAAATTTAAAAGAAAAAAAATAAAGGTGTTAATAAGTTGTAAAAATAATTTTGAAATAAAAATAAAGTAATTAGATTTAAAATATAAAAATATAAAGACTTGGATTCTATTTTAAATAGTTTAAAAATAATATTCTTTATCCTAAAATATATACAAACTTTTCAGCTCCCACATGCCATAGCCCATAGATTACAAGAAACCTTTACATCTTAACAGCTTTAACATTTCTTAAATTCTTCTTTATCCTTTTCTTTAAAGTTTGATATTCTGAAAATTCATATCCACTGTCATTCAACCTCAAACGCAAGTTAGAAAAACTTTTTAGGAAGTGAAATTAAATTATAATTTTTAATAATTTATATATTTTTAACTTTTAAAAGATTAAATTAAATTTTTATAATACATATCAGTATTTATTTAATTTACATTATTGTTATTGTTAGGGCGTAGTTAGGGGATGGCAAGGGCCCCGACCTCCCCTAAAATGAAAAATTATTCAGTTAAAATTTTAATTTAATAAAGGTAAAATTGTACTTTATCCCCCCAATAAAAATTTGGTTTAAATTATTTTGTCGATTTTTGCTCGCCGCTTTGGATCATCCGGGGCTAATTTCATTAACATAGTAAATGCTTGCATTTACTTAGATGTCTTATGCTTGAGTTGTGACAAAATCAATTTTTAATGTGTCATAATATTCTATTGATGCTAAGGCTAAAACATTTGTTGTGTTGATAGAATTTGTCCTTCACCATCTACAATGAGTGTTTACTATTTTTCTCTCTCTAAATTGTATGATTCCATTCACGGGATAAATTAATAAATTTACCTTTTAATATATATTTATAATTAGCTCCTGAGCATATATTCTGATATCCAACACAAAAACTAAAAAGTTGATGCAATAGAATATAAAGATCATACCATAATTTAAGGTATCCATAACCCATTAATTGAGTAAACAAAATGGCTATTTGATTTGATTCCTTTCTTCCACCATAGCCATGCAAAAGAAAAGAAAAGACTCCAATTTCTTCAACATGCACCCTTCCCTACAAATACTTCCCTTTCATTCACCAAACCTTCCTCGGAAAAACCCTTCTCCGATTCATCGAATAACAATGTCCAGTTCCGACAAGTTGCCGATCCGAGACAACCGGCCGCAACCACAGCCCGTCAAACACCACCACTCTGCTCGCTACTACGCTCAGCGTGTTCGTGAAAGCTTCACCACTAGAGTCACCAAAGTACTATGCTCCATTTTCTTGTCATTCCTTTTAGTTGCTCTAATTGTTTTCTTCATTGTATGGCTTAGTTTACGCCCTCATCGTCCAAGGTTCCATATGATAGATTTCACGGTTCCTGGTTTGGCTCAAAAACCAGGGCTCGACAATGCTGTCATAACGTTCAATGTCACAGCCAGAAACTCCAACCAGCATATTGGAATCTATTACGACTCAATGGAGGGTTTCGTTTATTACAAAGATAAACAAATCGGGTTGACCCCATTGTTGCACCCTTTTTTCCAAGAGCCAAAGACAACTACGGTTGTGTACGGTCAGTTCGGTATTGGTGCAGCTACGCTTGCTGTGAACAGCAGGCGGTGGAAGGAGTTTGTGAATGATAGGCAACATGGGATTGTGTATTTTCGATTAGGTATAATGTCGGTGATTAGATTTAAGGTTTCGACATGGAAGAGTGTGCACCATAAAATGCATGTAAATTGTGATGTTGCCGTTGGTTCAGATGGGTTGATATCGCCGGCTTGGAAGAACAGGAAGTGTTCTGTCTATTTCAGTTGATTCTTTGCATTTTCATTTCTTGTTTATTTCATTTGATTTGTAATATTTTTATGTTTAATGGAATTATGAGTGGCATTTGGAATAAAATTATATTTAAAAAAAAGTTAAACATTAACTTAAAATTTTATTATTTTTTAAAGTAGAAATAAAAATATAATTTTATTTCATATTAACATATAATTTTATGTTCCATTAAGGTATGAAACTGACCTTCATTTGATTTTTCTCCTCCTTTCCATGAATTAGTTAACCTTCCCTCCAAGTTAATTATGGGATCTACATTATTTCTGCTGCCTATACTTGGCCCTAAATCCCTCAAATTATTTCCCAAAATTTGTCTTCCCTCCTTACTTTCACCCCACTCCCTCTCTCCTTCTTCCCGTAGCCACACACTATTCATCGTTCTAGCTCGACATGATTGTGCCTTTAAAGATAAGTCCCATCCCATTTCAACAATTTCCACTCCTAAAGCCATCTTTGCATCGCAAAAAGAGTCACTATAGTCCAGTTGTCCACAATAGAAACAAAATAGTGATAATCTTTCATATTTAAATCTGACATAGGAACACTTTACGTAATACATAATTTGTTTTTTCCTCTTCAAAGGCCGTCATACATCAATCTGGACTCTTATTCCAATAAAATTACTGTTTTGTTTTCCCAGATTTGAACTATCATACTCCATGAAAGTTCCTATAAAATTGCCCATTTGAACTGCTAGATTTTCCGAGAAAAAACCAACAGGAACATCATGTAATTGTACCCAAAAAGGGGAAAAAGTTAAAGGGACTTTCAAAGGATCCTCCCCCATTGCAGCCTATGTAGAACCAATAAGTGATTATTAAAAGTCCATGGTGAACCCTTTATCACTCTCTCCAAATCCATGATATTGAAAAAATTGAAATAAATACTTTTTCTCCCCCAGATTTCAGATTTGAACCCCCTGAACCAGATGTCATAAATTTGTCATTGTGCTCTTCATAGCTGGGAGGTGAATCATGCTTGCTGTCAGAAAACACCCCATCAGTTGACAAACCCCCATTCCTCTTTCTGTATTCGGTTCAACCGGTACTTGTAATACTGCTTCTTCCTCTTCATCAACCGATACCCCGCCAATTCTGCTTCCATAATGATGCGTAAACTAGATTGGCTGAATCAATTTGCTTAAGACAAAAAATAAAATTGAATAAAACCCCTGCTGTCACTCCAAACAATTAAACAAAAGAAAACCCTAAAAAATCCCACAGAGAGCAGACAGAAACGTGCTAGGGTAGCAGACTGTTGTTGAATTAATTGGGCCTCCTTTTTAATTGGTTATAATTTTTACAAATTTATAATTTTAACAAATTTTAAATAATGTTTGCAATTTTAAAAGTTTTAATGTTTTTCACATTTTTTACATTTTAAAAAATTACAATTTTATACTGGTTAAAAATTTTAAATTTTATAAAAAAATAAAAATTTTAATTTAAAAAGAAACATAAAATAATGTGAAATAATTTTTACAATTAACTTACAATTTTTAATATCTTTTAAGAATTTGTACAACTTTTAATATTTTGAAATAATTCTATATAATTTTAAATAAATTTTAAAATTTTCTAAATAATCTTTTGCTAAGCTTTATATATATATATAGTTTTTGCAATTTTCTTCATTTTAAAATATTTTTAATGATTTTTGATCGGTCAACACTGATGAATGTATGATCAATGCTTCATCAACTTGGTCAATGCACCAAGTCAAAGTCAACTTGCCACATCATTAGTCAACTTACCATGTCATCAATGATGTGATGTATTCAGATAGACTGATTTATTTTAACGTCTTAACTGTGAGATACCAAAATACCAAAATATAGAAATAAAAATTTAGATATCAAAGTACGAAAATAAGTATAATTTAAAGATTAAATTAAAGCCAGAAATATCTTCAAATTGATACACTTTGTCTAAATAAATGATTACTAAATGAGTTGCTATTGTATGATATCCATTCCATGAGGTAGAAATAATAATACTTATGGTTTTTACTTTTTAGATCACTGTAGGAATCCTTTGAGAAATGATACTACACTTTTATCTATTTATGATTTGAAAATGCTAATTCATCACTTCAAAATTTGTTTTTTCCCAAAACTCTTTTGATATTTCTTAAAAAAATTATATTTAATATGAAAATAAATTGCGTTAAGATATTCTTAAAAACTTTAATTCTTGTACATAAGCATTTAAAATTTTATTATATATACATCCACGATCTCCTCTTTAATTATTTCCCATTATATATAAGGCATATTGATAATTAAAAAAAAAATTATGCATTACCATTTAATTAAACCCTTTTAAGATATCATTCTAGAAACTAAAAAAAATAAAACAAAAACAATATTTTAAACGAAGATTAAGTTTTAGTTTGTACCTCTGGAACCCCTGTAATGTTCCACAATGCCTCCCTCTTCAATCCGAATGCGTTCAATGTGAGCAATTTTAGGCCAGTCCAGACCAGTATTCCTTTGGCATCTTTTCGATAATTGGGGACAATCAATAATTTCCAAGTGGTTCAAAGAGGTGAGACCAGGCATCCCCTCTGGCATTGATGTCAAGTTAATGCATTCCCTAATCATCAATGTCTGAAGAGAAGTTAGGTTTTGCAGAAACTCCTCTTGTAGAGAATGTAGATCTTTGACCTCATCAATTTCCAGAGATACCAGTTTGGAGAGAGGATGTAGAGTTGATAATGATGGTGCTTCTATTTTGGTCATCTTCAACTTCATTGTCTCTTGAAATGGCTTTGAGCTAGTATTCTTCAACTTCAACGTTTTAACAGATGGAAACAATGGCATAGTGGTTAGATTAGGGCAATGCTTGATAATTAAATGTGAAAGGCAAGGAAAGCACGGCAAGTGTGGATTTGAAGCTTCACCAACATCACCCTTCCACCATCCTTTAAGATTTGGGCAATCATTTATCTCTAGTTCTTCCAAGGATGGAAGAAATGTTGTTGTTGATTTCCCCGAAACCAACTCCTCTTGCATTTCAGTCTCCGAAACAATTTCCAAAGCTTCTAATCTTGAAAGCCTAATAACTTTGAGGGAATACAACTGATGCAATGGTTGCAGATGCTGGCAATTTGCAAAACCGTATAATATTAGTTCACTTAAATTCGTGACGGAAGACAGCCAGCTTGACATCTTGCTTCCTGGATACCCTATCACGCTCAGCTTCTCTAGATTTGGGTGTGGTTGGATGCATTCAAGAACCGTTTCATCCTCACCTCCCCTGCACCCCCACCCCAATACTAAGGATTTCAAATTCAATTTGTCTTTCAAGTAAGTAGATCCATGTTTCGCAATAGCATTTTGTAAACCTAAAATATGCAGCTCTCCTTTAAGTTTGTTCAGCCCATTTAACTCGCTTAACTGACCAACATTCTTACCTGTTGTTCTCCCCACAACAAACCAACGTAATGTTTGCAGGCGAGTTAGTTTCCCTAGTCCACGTGGCATATAATCCAATTTATGACAACCATCAATTACAAGATGCTTGAGGCTGACTAATCTGCTTGTTTTGTTAGGCAATGTTCTAAAGTTACTGCACCCATTGAGATCTAATGTTTCCAAGAGTTGAAGCCTCGACAATGAACTAGGCAATTTTAATAGATATCTATTTCCAGAAAGATAAAGAGCCTTTAGATGCTTCAAGTTTCCAATGGAATGCGGTAACATCTTAATATCTGAGCCAGACAAATTCAGCATGCGCAGATATTTATAATTGGCTATGGAAGCCATATAATTCTGTTGATACAATGGCAAATCCATATTTCCAGCAAAAGACCTCACTTTGGTTGCTTTAAGGAGGGTGTTCCCCATTTCCGCAGAGGAATTGTCAAATGAAACATGGCGACTTCTTTCACTTACATTTTCTTCTTCCAAACTCACGATGCAATACTCTTTCCCAGCAACAGAGCAGGCAAGATCATGCATGAGATCGTGCATTGTGAACCAACTCTTACCTAAATAATCCATTGATTCACAATCAATAAATGATCTCCAAACCAGATCCTTGAAATACTCATAGCCGGTGTCTTCAAGATCTTCGTCTTCACTTAGGGGCTGGACAAACCCTAAGGCCATCCAAAGCTGGATCAACATTGGCACCGAAAACGAAGTATCCTTTGGGACTAAAGAGCAGTAAGCAAAACATTGTTTCAAATGCGATGGAAGATGGTCATAACTCAACTTCAATATTGGCATGATACCTTCTTCTTCATGAGTAAGGTATTTATGTACATTTTTATTCACCTTTACCCATTCTGCTTCTGTACGTTTATATAATACTTTTCCAATTGCCCTTAAGGCAAGAGGAACCCCTTTACACTTGTCTACAATCTCCATTCCGATCGCTTCTATTCGTGAATTATTAGATTCTCGACTCTCTTCTTTGAAGGCCGTTTGCTTCAACAGAGACCAAGATTCACTTCTAGACAGACCTCGAAGATTATGTGGTGAAACAGTGCCTGTGATGTCTGCAACCAATTTATTGCGTGTAGTGACAACAATCCAACTTCCTCTCGCACCACCTGATAGCAGATTCCGTAAATTGCGCCATTTCTCAGGATCGTCATTCCACACATCATCAAGAACCAGCAAGTACTTCTTTCGTTTAATGCTGTCTCGAAGATGATGTTGCAGTGTTTCCAGCTGAAGGTCCCTTTCAGGCTTTGTCTTAGTCGCAGCCTCAATGACTTTCTCTACAATGACCTTTAACTCAAACTTTTCCGAAACACAAACCCACATTTTTAGCTCGAAATGATCTCCAAGCTTTTCATCATTGAACACCATTTTTGCTAACGTGGTCTTTCCTAGTCCTCCGATGCCTATTATGGGAACAATTGAAACATTTTGTTCTGGTTCTGATTTCAGCAGTAGTCGTACAATTTTGTTTTTATCATAATCTCTCCCAATTATTTCTTCAGAAAGCTCAAAGGAATATGTTTGGTCCCTCTCCCTAACTTCAATTGGTGTCTCTACAGGGCAGTCACTTAGCTGAAAATTGGCTTTATCAGCTGCAATTGCATCTAGTCTCTCTCTAATGGCTTTAACTTTAGGAGCCATCTTGAGACCATAAGCAAGTTGGTTTGATGTCGAGAAGAAAAGGCGTACCTTTTTCGGCTTGCCATCGCCTGCCACTATTTTCTGTCGAAGAGCATCACAAGTGAACTCATCCAACAAGTCTTCCACATCGTAAAGCACATCCTTAAGATTTTCCAGCCAGAGACGTACTTGGTGATTATTTCTGTTGCGCTGATCTTCCGCATCACGTAGCACTGCTCTGATAGCCGAACCAGTTTTGGGCAGCTTTTCCATTTCCTCCTTCAAACCCAATGCCGCTTCAAGCTCTTCTGCTGCTAATGATCCCAGACCCTCCAACAGTTTTCCAGCAAGATCGAACAAAATGCCCTCTGCCATTGGAAACACTATTTCAGATGGGTTTTCCGGAAAGAATGAAAGGCTGTGGTGAAAGAAATTTGATGCCAAGGTCAAGGTCAAGGTCAAATCCGATCAAAATTACAGTAAAGTGAATTCGTATTCCTTGTTTCTTGTTATTATTTTTATTGCAAAGTAGATATGGATATCCTTCACAACCAATCATCATTTATTAGAATAATTAAAGGTTACAAATATATCATGAGTCCTTGAACTTTTAGTAAATTTAAAATTGAGTTCATATACTTTTATTTCTAATAGTTTAATTTTTTACTTCAAAATTTAAGTCTAACTGCTAATACTGTTAAAATTATTTTATTAAATTTAAATTCATGATAAAACTATTTTTTAATTATTTTACTACTAAATAAGTATTTTTTATTTTAAAATGTTCTACCAATAAATTGAATAAATTTTTTAACTAATTAAATTCTAATAAATAAAATTATAAAGGCTAAATTATAAATTTATGAATAGTAAATAGAGTTATGACTGATTTTAACCGTAATTAAATTATGGAAATCAATTACTTCTTTCCCTTAATTCTGTCTCGAAGATGATGTTGCTGTATTTCTGGCTGAAGGTCCCTTTCAGGCTTTCTCTAAGTCGCAGCCTCAATGGTTTTCTCCAACATGACTTTTAACTCAAACTTCTCCGAAACATAAACCCACATTTTTAGATCGAAATGATCCCCAACCTTTCCATCATTGAACACCATTTTAACTAACGAGGTCTTTCGTATTCCTCCGATGCCTATTATGGGAACAATAGAAACATCTTGTTTCGGTGAAGTGAACTCGTATTCTGAGTTTCTTTTCATTAGTTTTATTGTAAAGTGGATCGGGAGAACCATTACAGCTAATTACTAGAATAATTAAAATCATAATCAAAACAAAAATTATATAAAGTTTGATGCAGTAGAATATAAGAGCATACCATCATTTAAGACATAGATAACCTGTAGAGTAAACAGATATACTGGTTCCTTTCTTTGACCATCGCCATGCAAAAAAAAAAAAGAAAAGAAAAAGACTCGAAATTCTTAATTCTTTCCCTGTGCCACCTTTAGATACAAACACCCGTCCTACATATACTTCCTTTTCATTCACCAAGCTTCCTCGAAAAAACCCTTCCCCAAATCATCGGGAAAAAAAAACGATGTCCGGTTCCTATAGGTTACCGATCCGAGACACCCGGCAGTAACCTCAACCCATCAAACACCGCCACTCCGCCCATTACTACGAGCAGCGTGTTCGTTAAAGCTTCACCACTAGAGTCACCAAAGTACTATGCACCATTTTCATGTCTTTCCTTTTAGTTGCTCTCACTGTTTTCTTCATCGTATGGCTTAGTTTACGCCCTCATCGTCAAAGGTTCCCCATGATAGATTTCATGGTTCCTAGTTTGGCTCAAAAACCAGGCTCGACAATGCTGTAATAACGTTCAATGTCAAGCTAGGAATTCGAACCAGCATATTGGAATCTATCACAATTCCATGAAAGGGTTCGCTTATTACAAAGATAAACAAATAGGGTTGACCCCATTGTTGCAACCATTTTTCCAAGAACCAAAGACAACTACGGTTGTGTACGGTCAGTTCGATGTCGGTGCAGCTACGCTTGCTGTCAACAGCCGATGATAGGCAACATCTGTGGTTTTTCGATTAGGTATAATGTCGGTGATTAGAATTAAGGTTTCGACATGGAAGAGTGTGCACAATGAAATGCATGTAAATTGTGATGTTGCTGTTGGTTCAGATAGGTTGATATTGCTGGCTTGGAAGAACAGGAAATGTTCTGTCTAGTTTTTATTTGATTTGTAATGTTATATGTATTTAGAAACTTTTTAAATTATTTTTATATGTATTTAGCATTGTTATACGATGATAATAATTTATATATATATTATATTTTATTATATAATAACTCGACTTTGATCCAAATCCGAGAGTCAAACTTCAGAGCATGAAGGATCCTACTCATCTTTTTGTTTCGGCACTTCTTCTCACCTTTTCATTTCTCTTTCTATCTCTCCATTTATGTTGTATCAACAAGCATATATAAATAACTAAGGATTAAGTTGCCTCAGTTCTTAAATTCTTTTAGAATGGTCCCATGACCAGGGCTGTAGGGTTGGGAAACAGGGGCTTTGACACCACTGACTTTATAGTATAATTGTATTTTTACCCTCTCTAATTATTTAATCTAATTTTTTAGCTTTTTAGATAAAAATTATAATTTTTAAGCCACAATCAAAAGTTAAAACTACAATTTACTTAATTTTTAATAAAAACTTTTAGTTTTGTCCTCAAAATATTTTAATTTTATTCCAATCCTCCTATCACTAAAGTGCTATAAGGGAAAAATTTCCTTTTAGCTAATATATTAAAAAATTCCTTAAAACTACTATACTCTTTTTAATTTCTAAATAATATGATTTTACCTATGAAAGCTTTTGGTTTTAATTGAAGTAATAATATGAAAGCTTTTGATCTTCTCTCGCGACAATGATTATCTCAATCCGAAAATTTTAATTGAAACCTAAAAAATATTGAGTAAATAATTCCAATATCCATTTATATATTTTCTTTTAAAATAATGAATCAAAACCCTGTAATGCATGTTTCAATACAGCAAATAACAAACTATGGTTCAACTAATTACATGGAATAATAAAAAAAAAAAATAATGCCCTCTTAATATTAGCAAATAGCAACAAAGCATATTCTGGATTCTTCCACCATTCATTTCTAAAAATCTCATCAATGCAATTAAAACAAATTCTCAGTACCATATTTTAACGTGAGCAATATTAGTAATGATAAACATGTCAAATTGCATATTTTTTATGCTTAATTCGGTTTATTGATGAACTGAATCCTACTAATTAAGTGTTTTTATGATTTATTTTTTGTCAGGGATGCAATTGATCAAAAGCAAGCTGAAAAGGGGCCAAATTAGAAGAAAATTATTGGAATGGGCCAAAGCGAAAAGATGGAGCAAGCCAAGGACTAGTCATAAATTTGACTTTGTAAAAAGCCAAAAATAGGAAATTCTATTTTAAGTTTATTTTAATTTTATTTATTTTAATTATTATTATTTTAGATTTTATATTAATTTTCTTAAGTTATTTTTAGTAAACCCTATCTATATAAATAGGGGTTTTAGTTCTTCTGAAATCATCCATTAATCAATTGTCTTTACATTCCTATTTCATTTTGGAATTTCATTATCCACTTTGTTTTCTTTTCTTAATTCAATTGAGCATTAGATTATTTTGTCTTCTTTTACAAAATTTGTCTAATTCTCTTTGCAATTTTTCCTATCCATTTCCACTACCTTTTTCATATAATTTCTATCATTTCCATAATCTTCAAGCATGATTAAATTCATGCCACACTAAACCCCTTTCAGCTTTAAGCCGGTGTTAACCCCGTCAAAAAACCCGTGAGTTACGAACTCGAGCTGTTTAACTCCCAACTTTCGATATTTATTATTTCTCCGGATTAAGAGTATGACTTCGTCAACTCACAAAGTCAAGACAACACTAAGTCAAAAAAGACGTCGTTTGAGTTAGTGTGGCTAGACGTATAGTTGGAATTCCTAAAGGATCGATTGTCTAATTGGTCTTCCGTGAACACATTGGCGTGCCAAGTGGGGATTGCTGTTTGGTTCAGTCAAGGGAAGTAGTAACCGGATTTAAATGTCTCAACGTTTGAGGGCATTGGTTCGAGCTAGGCTTTTCTAGAACGCAAAGCTGCTAGAGTTTTAAATCACGAACGTTTCGTAGGTTGTTCGATCGGTAAGGGTTAGTTATAGGACGTTCCATAACTAATTTACAAAAGGAAGAGTTGGTGTCTGAGGAGTCCTTGGTAGCTATAACTAGCTTATCGAAAAAGAGGAGTTCACCTAATTTCGAGAAACGGGTCAAAGACGGGAAAACCCGTGCTTAAGGCTGAGCTAAGTTTTATTGATTTTCCTTTAAATTATTTTGTTATTTATTTTTATTTCATCTTTTTATTTTTATTTCATCTTTTACTTTTTACTTTTTACGTTTTCTTGTGTTTATTTCAGGTTTCATATTTTATTTCCCCCCTAAACGTCGCGGGCACGACAACTGCCCAGACACTAATCTGGTCAAGAAACAAACAATTTTCAGTAATTCCAGTCTCTGTGGGATCGACCCTACTCCCTATACCGCTTTAATTTGCAAACTAGGTGTAGGTTTATATTGGTGGAATCTACAGCCATCATACCAATATCCCCATTGAAGTTAGGGACAATTAATAATTTTCAAGTTGATCAAAGAGGTGAGGTGACGCATCACCTCTGGCATTGACATCGATGTCAAGTTAAAGTACCGACAAGTATCCCACTTTTGAAGAAAAGTTAGGTTTTGCATAAACTCCTCTTTATAGAGAATCTGGATCTTCAATGTTTAAAGATTCTAATTTGGAGAGAGGAGGTCGAGTTGATTATGATGGTGCTTCTATTTTGGTCTTCTCCAACGCCATTGTCTCTGGGAGGGGTTTTAAGCTGGTATTTTTTAATGCCTTCTTTAACTCTCCCGTTAAATAGTTTCGGAGACGTTCTATTTAAAAATACCGTAAAGTATTATATTTTTGGATTATATTTAAGCACCCTATAGAGATTGTTTTTGAAATTATTAAATTTATAGAAATTAAAATATAAAGGTTAAATTTTAAATTTTTCTAAAATATAATAATTTATAATATATTTTAATCAAAATTAAAATAAATAGAGTAGACCACAACACTTATATCTATGGTGACAACTGTGAGGTACCATTAATATACTTTATATGTACTTATCAAAATAAATGAGCATATACTTAAATCGATGACTTGAATTTATCAGTTAAATAATAGAAAGATGTTAATTACTAATACTTTTAATCTTTGTGGGAATGATATCTTTACTCACTGTAACTATACTACTATTTAATATGTGCACTTGTTTTACTCAAATTTTTAATTGATTTATGATTAGATCACATAGTAAAGAGATTTCGTGGAACAAAAGACAGCATAGTCCAAAGGCAAAAGAAAGTAGTAACAAAGGAGCATATTAGAAGAAACCACCCAACAACAACAGAAACAAGTCCAAACTTAAAGTAAAAAACATACCAAAGGGAATACAACAAAGCATAATAAAGAATAGAGAAACATTATCACCACCAAGCCTAGAAACACCAACACCGTTGCATATTAAAAAAAAACAACACTAATGCTTCGTAAAAGAGTTCCATTCACTTCAGTTCTGTGCCTCTTCACTCTGAAAATCAATTGAAAATGAAGTATTAGGAAAGAGAAAAATAAATAAAATCACCTAAATATCCATCCTTCCATTAATTAGTTCCTATAAATCAACAATATCCCATAACGGAATTTCAGTGGTGAGCGTGTGAGATGAGCTCCACTAATTTTTCTATTTTTATACATCCATTATTCTAAATGATTACTATATTTTTGGTAGGTAAGTAAGGAAAGTTATATATATGAATTGGTATAAATTTTGGTAAAAGGAAGATTGAATTTTAGTTTGTACCATAGAAACCCTTGCGAGTTTGCACAATGCCTCCCTCTTCAATCATAATGCGTTTAATGTGAGCAATATTAGGCCAGTCCAGACCAGTATCCCTTTGGCATCTTTTCGATAATTGGGGACAATCAATAATTTTCAAGTAGATCAAGGAAGTGAGACGATGCATCCCCTCTGGCATTGATGTCAAGTTAATGCATTCTCTAATCACCAACATCTGAAGAAAAGTTAGGTTTTGCAGAAACTCCTCTTGTAGAGAATATAGATCTTTGACCTTATCAATTTTCAGAGAATCCAGTTTGGAGAGAGGATGTAGAGTTGATGATGATGGTGCTTCTATTTTGATCATCTTCTATTGGAACCCACCCATTATTTGAAAATTCAAAAAGGGTGGGCACCGAAACTAGAAAGTAAGATTGGTTGGCAAGTTGGGTTAAAAGTTGGTATGGGATAATTACAATTTTGGTCCCTAATTGTATAGGGACATTGCAAGTTGATCCTTGAACCTCAACTATAAATAGGCCTAACCATTTCTTACTTTCTTCATCCTATAATTGCCATTCTCTACTTAAGGCATTATTCTCTCTCCCTATTTGTAAATTTCACTTGTAATTTTTTTGAGTGAAATATATTTGGTAGTGCCCGAGGACGTAGGCAAAATTTGCTAAACCTCGTTAAAATTCTGGTGTTCTTTATTATTTATTTTGCATATTTTGTGGATGTGATTGTAGTGATTTATTGTGCTATTAAATTACGATAGAGGGATATTCTGGCTAGGAAAGACTTGGTATTTAAATGATCTTCGTGATCTACCTCTCTTTCCTGAGAATTGAACTTAGTGTGATTTTTCAGTATAATATTTTTACTCTTTCACACGCTTCCGCGCAATAATTGGTATCAGAGCCAGATTTGTACTTGGGGAATACGACCATTTACAGCACTATTTACGTATACAACACTATTTACATATACGATACTATTTACGATATCTGATCTGCTCACGATATGATGAGTTGGGATTGAGGAGAAAATGGCGCAAAGATCGTCATCGCAAGGACTCATCGTGACAAATGCAAAATTTGAAGTAGAGAAATTTGACGGTACCAATAATTTTGGTATGTGGCAATGTGAGATCTGGATGTCTTATGTCGCAAGAGCTAGATATAGCCCTTGAAGAAAAACCGACAAGATGGATGACAAGGAGTGAGCCAAGATCAATAGACAGCGTGTGGTACAATCCTTTGTGTTTGGCCAAAGAGCGTAGTACTCTGTCATGAGGGAGACATCGTGAAGAAGTTATGGGATACACTGGAAGAAAAGTTTCTAACGAAAAGTCTTGAAAATAGGCTTTATATGAAAAAAAAACTTTATCGATTCACGTATGCACCCGGTATGTTGATGAATGACCATGTGAACTTATTCAAAAAAATTTTAGCAGACTTCCTAAATTTGGATGAGAAATTTGAAGATGAAGACAAGGCATTATTGTTGTTGAATTCCCTTCCTGATGAATATGATCATCTTACCACCACATTGTTTCATGGGAAGGACATGATCACATTTGATACAGTCTGTAGTGCGTTGTATAGATCTGAGACTCGAAAGAAAGATAAAAGAGATCACAGAGATACAACCGCAGAAGTCTTAACAGTAAGAGGTTGTTCACACAGCAGCAAATCTGGTAGAAGGGGAAAGTCCAAAGGGAGACCCGCCAAAGATGAATGTGCCTTTTGCCGTGAAAAAGGGCATTGGAAAAAGAATTGTTCTAAGCTGCAAAAGGGCAAGGCTATTTTTAATGCATGTGTAGCGGAGCATGATGAGGAGTCAGACTTTAGCTTGGTTGGCATGGTAATGGCATGTCAAACGGATGAGTGGATTTTGGATTCAGGATGTGCTTACCATATGTGTCCTAATAAGGACTGGTTTTCTAGTCTTAAAGAGCTAGAATGTGGAATTGTTCTTATGGGCAATGATAGTGCTTGTAAGACAATGGGAGTGGGTATAATCCAATTGAAGAATCACGACGGCTCAATCCAAGTCTTGACAGATGTTCGCTACGTACCTAGCCTGGAGAAAAATCTCATCTCATTAGGGGCCCTAGAATCTAAAGGGCTCACAATCACTTTGAGAGATGGATTACTAAAAGTAGTAGTGGGCAATTGACGGTGATGAAAGGCACAAGAAGAAATAACTTGTACTTTTAAATAGAAATGCGTTATTGGATCAACATCAACAGCTTTCTACAAAGATGTAGATTCAGAGGCTACCGATTATGGCATATGCGATTGGGACATCTTTGGTGAAAAAGCTTTGCAGACTTTGGCGAAGCAAGGCTTGTTGAAAGGTGCAAATTCTTACAAATTGAAATTCGTGAACATTGTGTTCGGGCAAGCGACGAGGTAAAATTTGGTCCAAAGAATTCACAATCGAAAGGAATTCGGACTACGTTCACGATGATGTGTGGGGACCTACCAAAGTGGCTTCTTTGGGAGGAATGCACTATTTTGTTACTTTTGTTGATGATTATTCAAGAAAAGTATGAGTGTATCTAATGAAAAGAAAAGTGAAGTTTTGGATGCATTTCGAAATGGAAAAAGATGGTGGAGACTCGGTGGTAGAAAGGTCAAACGACTTGATCGAGATAATTGCCGAGTACAAAATGATCCATTTCTACAAGTATGTCAAGATGAGGGCATTGTGCGACACTTCACTGTCGGGATACACCAATGCAGAATGGGGTGGCGAACGCATGAATCGAACTATCTTGGAGAAAGTTTGATGTATGTTGTCCAATCTTTGGATTGGGCAAGGAATTTTAATGAGGCGATTACATATGCGTGCCATCTAATTAACCACTTGCCATCACCGCAATAAATGGAAAAACTCCTATGGAGATGTGAACGTAAATCACTCTCGATTATGATTCTTTACATGTATTTGGTTCCACTGCATATTATCATGTAAAGAATCTAAGTTAGACCCAAGAGTAAAGAAAACATTATTCTTGGGTATAACTGATGGAGTAAAAGGATATTGTCTCGGTGTCCCGATACAAGGAAGATTGTTTTCAGAGAGATGTGACTTTTGATGAATCAACCATGTTAAAGTACAAGGATTCACAAAGGATGACAAAACCAGAGTACTTTGCGCAGTGGAGCTTGAAAAGGTTAACGATGATCCGGCTAATATTGAAGGGACAAATGATGAAGAGGTTCCTACCCAAGAACCTCTACAACAACAAGATTCAATTGCATATAGGAGGCCAAGAAGAGAGATTCGTAAGCCTGATCGCTTTGGTGATATAGTGGCCTATGCACTTCCAATTGCAGATGATGATATTCCTTCCACTTACACAGAAGCAATAAGTAACCCTGATGGTGTAAAGTGGAAGCAAGCAATGAACGAAAAAATGCAGTCTCTTCATAAAAATAGGACCTGGGAGTTGGTGACGCTACCCAAGGGAAAGAAGGCAATTGGATGCAAATGGGTATATGCAAAGAAGGAAGGATTTCCTGGTAAAAATGAAAATCGATACAAGGCTAGATTGGTAGCAAAGGGTTACGCTCAGAAAGAAGGAATAGACTATAATGAAGTGTTTTCTCCAGTTGTGAAGCATTCATCTATACGGATTTTGCTAGCCTTGGTTGCGCAATATGATCTCGAACTAGTTCAACTTGATGTGAAGACTGCATTTTTACACGGTAATTTGGAAGAGGAAATCTATATGACTCAGCCAGATAGATTCAATGTTGCTGGAAAAGAAAATTGGGCTTGCAAACTGATAAAGTCGCTTTATGGATTGAAGCAATCTCTGAGGCAGTGGTACAAGCGATTTGATCAGTTCATGAAAGGGTAAAGGTACACAAGAAGTAAATTTGATCATTGCGTATTGTAATACCCTTACCCGTATTCATTGCCAGAATAGGGTACGAGGCATTACCGAAGTTTACGAATTAATTTAATTTTTTTTATATTCAATATAGCCCTTTTATAAATATCTAACCTTCCCTGTAATATTAAATCGAGACCAATCCACATCAACCAAATCAATTCAACATATTTTCATGATAGATTCATGCATTTATATAAGATAACGTCATCACATATCTAAAACCAGGTTTGTTAACCATACTAATGGCTAACTTTACATTCATTTCACGTTAACATTTACTTTGTTAGCTTATACATGCCATTGATTTTCAAAATAAAGTTTCTTTATATACCGAAATCCTGAGGTTGACAGTGTGATGTTTCTCCGACCAAATCCGACCTCCGAGCTCTTAACACTACAAAACAGGGAAAAAGGAAACGGGGTAAGCACTTTGTGCTTAGTAAGCTCATGTAACAAGAATTATACTTACCTAATATTTTCAATACAATATAATAAACATCCATATATCCATTCAATGCATTATTACCCTAACATGCACAAACTCAACATTCAAGTTAGTACAATAATTTCCATATATCAATAATATATATACCATGATTGATGAGCTCGTCAATACCATGATTTCCATTTCCTTGTTATTTTTCCATATTTATCCCGTTGAATTTATCGGAATTTCGATGGATTTTCAGAGGTACACATTTAGTGTACAATTTCGGGTCCGTCAATTCATATTCATGTGCGCACATTTCCATTTCAGAGAGCACACTCCCGCGAACCTCAACCTTGTAGCGGGATTACTAGTCCAGGCTAAATCCCCTGCAATATATAAACTCATAGAGTATTGTCGGGATTACCACCCAGCTAAATCTCCTGCAACGACAATTACTCTAATGAGCTTGGATCCGAATTACCAGTCCAAAGCTAAATTGAGACCCTTATTCGGATTACCCGTCCGGCTAAATCCATTTTACACATATTCTTGGGAGGGCTATATCAGATAGGATCACCCGTTCGGGCTAGATCCTTTTACCGTCAATTCCTTTTCGAGATCCATCGAATTTTCCTTTTATTCAACCGGATTTCTTCCCATTTTATCAAATATATCAATGTTTCATTAATTTTCATACAATGAACACTCAAATCATATTCACATCAATAACATACAATCTCAAGCATTTAAGAATATACTTCAAGTTACATGAACTTACCTTGATACTTGTTTGTAAACAGTAAAAATCTACTAATCCCGAACTTTTTCCTTTCCTTGATCTAGCTTCGTATTTGAATCTTCTGGATCTAAATAAATAAATTTAATTATCAATTTAATACATTTCATGTTCGTATGCAACATTCTCTATAATTCAACTATTATTTATAGTTCATTCAAAGCTGTCTACTTGAGTCATAGTCACTAAATTATTTATAACTTGAGCTACGGAACTCCAAATTAAGATCCGTTAATTTTCCCTGAAACTAGACTCATATATATTTTTACCATAATATTTTCAGAATTTTTGGTTTAGCCAATCAGTAAAGTTTATTCTTCAAAGTCACCCCTGTTCTGTTGTCTGACAGTTCTGACCCTTCTTCACTAAAAATTAATTATCTCCTTGTACAGAATTCAAATGATATTCTTGTTTATTTCTATTAAAAATAGAATCATTCAGAATTCTAGACATATAAATTTAAGTCCCTAAATATTTTTATTCAATTTTTTATAATTTTTCAAAGTCAGAATAGGGGAACCCGAATTCATTCTGACCTTGTCTCACAAAATTCATTATATCTCAAAATTTACAAATCCATTGCTTACAATATTTCTTCTATGAGAAACTAAACTCAATAAGCTTTAATTCCATATTTTGTTTATCTTCTAATTCGATTCCTACAATTTTTTGTGATTTTTCAAAGTTAGTCTACTGCTGCTGCTGCTGTCCAAACTATTTTGGTGCAAGCTGTTTATTACTATTTTTCCCCTAAGCTTTTAATAAATGATAATTTCATCCCTACTCAATTAGCCTCTCAATTGAGCTGATTTTTCTCAATTAACATTTTATTCTATCACCTTAAACTAGTTTACAACCTTTAGGAATCAGAATTTCAGCAATAGACTTTAATTCCAAACATTTTCACAATTAGGTCCTAAAAATCAATTTCCATTGAAATTGCCTAATAAAATCATCTCAAAAACAAATTAAAGCTTTAATTTCAATATATTTCATCATAAAATTACAGAAATCAACCATGGTGACTTTCAATTTCATCCATGAAATCAAAAACTAATGAATTTAATAGTAGGATCTAGTTGTAAAAGTCTTAGAAACACAAAAATTACAAGAAAAAGGCAAGGATTAACTCACTTGGTGCAAAAATTATGAAATACCAGCTTAGATAACCCTCCTATGGCGTTTTTAGCTGCTGGAATTGAAGAGAAATGAAGAGAAATCTAGATATTTCCTATTTAGTCCTAGTTTTATTTAGTTAATTTTACAATATTCCAATTTTACCCTTAATTTATCACTTTTTCTGCTGATTTCATACCCTTTCCGTCCAGCCCAAATAAATTTTGGGTCTAATTTCCTTTTAAATCCTTTCTCATTAGACTCTTAAGCTATTTAATCACTCTAGCAACTTTTACACCTATTACAATTTAGTCCTTTTCATTTAATTGACTACCCAAACATTAAAATTTCCTAACGAAATTTTAATACCACATTAATAACATATCATAAATATTTATAAAATTATTTTCGACTCGGTTTTACTAGATAGAGGTCTCGATACCTTGTTTTTACCCAATTTTTTCAATAATTTCTTTTTCTATCTAATCACTAAATCGATAAAATTTTCCTATCAATATTTTCATACGATTTTCCTATCATATAAATTTTCAAGCAACAATATTGAAATAAATTTCTCTTTAAATCGGATCTATGGTTACGAAACCATTGTTCCGATAACCTTGAATTTAGGCCATTACACGTATATTTTCAGAAGCTACAAGAAGGAACTTTCATATACTTGCTCTTATATGTTGATGATATGCTAATAGCATCTAAGAGCAAAATTGAGATTGAAAGATTGAAGACTTAACTCAATCTTGAGTTTGAGATGAAAGATCTAGGAGAAGCTAAAAAGATTCTCGGCATGAAAATATGGAGAGATAGAGCTCATGATAGAGTTAGCTTGTCTCAGAAGCAGTATTTGAAAAAAGTACTACAGCAGTTTGGCATGAACGAATAGACAAAACCTGTAAGTACCCCGTTGGCTTTTCATTTCAAGCTTTCTGCACAACTATCTCCTTCGACGAATACAGAACGAGAATACATGTTGCAAGTTCCGTATTCTAATGCAGTGGGTAGCTTGGTGTATGCAATGGTGTGTACAAGACCCGACATTTCACAGGCAGTTAGTATAATGAGCAGGTATATGCATAATCCTGGAAAAGGACATTGGCAAGCTGTGAAATGGATTCTACGGTATATTCAGAAGACCGTGGATGTTGGATTACTGTTCAAGCAGGATAATACACTTGGTAAAGGTGTTATTGGGTATGTTGATTCTGACTATGCTTGTGATTTGGACAAGCGAAGATCAACCACCGGTTATGTGTTTACACTTGCTGGAGGACCAATAAGTTGGAAGTCTACACTACAGTCTACAGTTGCGTTGTCAACCACAGAAGCCGAGTACATGGCTGTAACAGAGGCTGTAAAGGAGGCTATTTGGTTACAAGGTATGACTAAAACCTTGAGATTGGTCCAGGAGCATATTAACGTGTATTGTGATAGTCAAAGTGCTATTCATTTAGCAAAGAATCAAGTTTATCATGCACGTACAAAGCATATTGACGTACGTTTCCACTTTGTGCGGAAAATTATTGATGAGGGGAAAATTTGTCTTCAGAAGATCAAGACTGCAGATAATCCTGCAGATATGATGACCAAGGTGGTAACAGTAACCAACTTTGAACATTGTTTGAACTTGATTAATATCCTACAAGTTTAACAGTTGAAGAAGGCACTATCAAGTATTGTTGTCAAAGGCAGAAAGAATTGTGTGAAGATAAGATTATCCTAATCAAATCTTCAAGGTGGAGATTATTGGAACCCACCCATTGTTTGAAAAGTCAAAAAGGGTGGGCACCGAAACTAGAAAGTAAGATTGGTTGGCAAGTTGGGTTAAAAGTTGGCATAGGATAATTGCAATTTTGGTCCCTAATTGTATAGGGACATTGCAAGTTGATCCTTGAACCTCAACTATAAATAGGCCTAACCATTTCTTACTTTCTTCATCCCATAATTGCCATTCTCTACTTAAGGCATTATTCTCTCTCCCTATTTGTAAATTTCACTTGTAATTTTTTGGAGTGAAATATATTTGGTAGTGCCCGAGGACGTAGGCAAAATTTGCTGAATCTCGTTAAAATTCTGGTGTTCTTTATTATTTATTTTGCATATTTTGTGAATGTGATTGTAGTGATTTATTGTGCTATTGAATTACGATAGAGGGATATTCTGGCTAGGAAAGACTTGGTATTTAAATGATCTTCGTGATCTACCTCTCTTTCCTGGGAATTGAACTTAGTGTGATTTTTCAGTACAATATTTTTACTCTTTCACACGCTTCCGCGCAACATCTTCAACTTCATTGTCTCTTGAAATGGCTTTGAGCTGGTATTCTTCAACTTCAACGTTTTAACAGATGGAAGCAATGGCATAGTGGTTAGATTAGGGCAATGCTCGATAGCTAAATGTGAAAGGCAAGAAAAGCACTGCAAGTGTGGATTTGAAGCTTCACCAACATCACCCTTCCACCATCCTTTAAGATTTGGGCAATCTATTATATATAGTGTTTCTAATGATGGAAGAAACATTATTGTTGATTTCCCTGAAACCAACCCCTCTTGCATTTCAGTCTCCGAAACATTCTCCAAAGCTTCTAATCTTGAAAGCAAAATAACTTTGAGGGAATACAACTAATGCAATGATGACAGAGAATCAAGATCTTTGACCTCATCAATTTCCAGAGATTCCAGTTTGGAGAGAGGATATAGAATTGATGATGATGGTTCTATTTTTGTCATCTTCAACTTCATTGTCTCTTGGAATGGCTTTGAGCTGGTATTCTTCAACTCCAACTCTGTAACAGATGGAAACAATGGCATAGTGGTTAGATTATGACAATGATTGATAGTTAAATGTGAAAGGCAAGGAAAGCAAAGCAAGTGTGGATTTGAAGCTTCACCAACATCACCCTTCCACTATCCTTTAAGATTTGGGCAATCATCTATCTGTAGTTCTTCCAAGGATGGAAAAAATATTGTTGTTGATTTCCCTGAAACCAACTCCTCTTGCATTTCAATCTTCGAAACATTCTCCAAAGCTTCTAATCTTGAAAGCCTAATAACTTTTAGGGAATACAACTGATGCAATGATGACATAGAACCAAGATCTTTGACCTCATCAATGTACAGATATTCCAGTCTGGAGCGAGGATCTAGAATTGATGATGGTGCTTCTATTTTTGTCAGCTTCAACTTCATTGTCTCTTGGAATGGCTTTGAGCTGGTATTTTTCAACTCCAACTCCGTAACAGATGGAAACAATGGCATAGTGGTTAGATTAGGGCAATGATTGATAGTTAAATGTGAAAGGCAAGGAAAGCACGGCAAGTGTGGATTTGAAGCTTCACCAACATCACCCTTCCACCATCCTTTAAAATTTGGGCAATCATCTATCTGTAGTTCTTCCAAGGATGGAAAAAATATTGTTGTTGATTTCCCCGAAACCAACTCTTCTTGCATTTCAGTCTCTGAAACATTCTCCAAAGCTTCTAATCTTGAAAGCTGAATAACTTTGAGGGAATACAACTGATGCAATGGTGGCAGATGCTGGCAATTAGCAAAACCGTCTAATATTAGTTCACTTAAATTCGTGATTGAAGACAACCAGCTTGACATCTTGCTTCCTGGATACCCTATCACCAGCAGCTTCTCTAGATTTGGTGTGGTTGGAGGCATTCAAGGACCGTTTCATCCTCACCTCCCCTGCACCCCCACTCCAATACTAAGGATTTCAAATTCAGTTTGTCTTTCAAGTATGTATATCCCTGCTTCGCAATAGCATTTTGTAAACCTAACATATGCAGCTTTCCTTCAAGTTTGTTCAGCTCATTTAACTAGCTTAACTGACCAACATTCTTACCTGTTGTTCTCCCCACAACAAACCAAGATAATTTTTGCAGGCGAGTTAGTTTCCCAAGTCCACGTGGCATGTAATCCAATTCAGCACAACCTTCAAGTTGAAGATGCTTGAGGCTGACTAATCTGCTTGTTTTGCTCGGCAATGTTCTAAGGCTACTGCACCAATCGAGATCTAATGTTTCCAAGAGTTGAAGCCTCGGCAATGAACTAGGCAATTTTAATAGAGATTTAATATTAGAAAGATAAAGAGCCTTTAGATGCTTCAAGTTTCCAGTGGAATGCGGTAACATCTTAATATTTGAGCCAGACAAATCCAACATGCGCAGATACTTACAATTGGCTATTGGAGCGATATAATACTGAAGAAACAATGGCAAATTCATATTTCCAGCAAAAGACCTCACTTTGGTTGCTCTAAGTAAGGTGTTCCGAATTTCCAAAGGGGAAACTAAATGAGCGTCAAATGAAACATGGCGACTTCTTCCATTTACATTTTCTGTTTTCAAACCCACAATGCAATACTCTTCTCCAGCAACAGAGTATGCAAGATCATGCATGAGATCATGCATTGTGAACCAACACTTACCTAAATAATCCATTGATTCACAATCAAGAAATGATCTCCAAACCAGATACTTGAAATACTCATAGCCGGCGTCTTCAAGATCTTCGTCTTCACTTAGGGGCTGGATAAACCCTAGGGCCATCCAAAGCTTGATCAAATCTAGCACCGGAAACGAAGTACCCTTTGGGACTAAAGAGCAGTAAGCAAAACATTGTTTCAAATGCGATGGAAGATGATCATAACTCAACTTTAAATTGGCATGATGCCATTTTCTTCATGAGTTAGATATTTATGTACATTTTTATTCACCTTTACCCATTCTGCTTCTGTACTTTATTATTTCCTATTGCCCTCAAGGCAAGAGGGACCCCTTTACACTGGTCTACAATCTCCATTCCAATCGCTTCTATGCGTGAATTATTAGATTCTCGACTTTCTTCTTTGAAGGCCGTTTGCTTCAATAGAGACCAAGATTCACTTCTTGACAGACCTTGAAGATTATGATGTGGAACAGTGCCTGTGATTTCTGCAACCAATTCGCTGCGTGTAGTGATAACAATCCAACTTCCTCTCGCACCATCTGATAGCAGATTCCGTAAATTGCGCCATTTCTCAGGATCATCGTTCCACACATCATCAAGAACCAGCAAGTACTTCTTTCTATTAATGCTGTCTCGAAGATGATGTTGCAGTGTTTCCAGCTGAAGGACCCTTTCAGGCTTTGTCTTAGTCGCGGCCTCAATGACTTTCTCCACAATGACTTTTAACTCAAACTTTTTCGAAATACAAACCCACATTTTTAGCTCGAAATGATCTCCAAGCTTTTCATCATTGAACACCATTTTAGCTAACGTGGTCTTTCCTAGTCCTGCGATGCCTATTATGGGAACAATTGAAACATTTTGTTTTGGTTCTGATTCCAGCAGCAGTTGTACAATTTTGTTTTTATCATAATCTCTTCCAATTATTTCTTCAGAACGCTCAAAGGAATATGTTTGGTCCCTCTCCCTAATTTCAATTGGTGTCTTTACAGGGCAGTTACTGAGCTGAAAATTGTCTCTATCAGCTGCAATAGCATGTAGTCTCTCTCTAATGGCTTTTACTTTAGGAGCCATCTTGAGACCATAAGCAAGTTGGTTTGATTTCGAGAAGAAAAGGCGTACCTTTTTCAGCTTGCCATCGCCTGCCACTATTTTCTGCCGAAGAGCATCACAAAAGAACTCATCCAACAAGTCTTCCACATCGTAAAGCACATCCTTAAGATTTTTAAGCCAGAGAAGTACTTGGTGATTGTTTCTGTTGCGTTGATCTTCCGCATCATGTAGCACTGCTCTGATAGTCAAAGCAGTTTTTTCCAGCTTATCGATTTCCTCTTTCAAACCCCATGCTGCTCCAAGCTCTTCTGCTGCTAACGATACCAGAGCCTCCAACAATTTTCTAGTAAGATCGAACAAAATGCCCTCTGCCATTTCTAAAATTTCTTCCTTCGCTGATGGAAACACTATTTCGGATGGTTTTTTTCTGAACGAATGAAGGTTGTGGTGAAAGAAATTTGATGGCAAGGTCAAAATCTGGATCTGATCATAGATTACAGTGAAGTTAACTCGTATTCCGAGTTTCTTTTCGTTATTTTTATTGCAAAGTGGATCGGGAGGACCATTACAGCTAATTACTTCAATAATTCAATTATGTATTGTTGTCGCATTCATGTGCTTGCATGTGATTCCATTATCAAAATATAGATAAATGCAAGTGGATTAATACAGATAATTATGGTATTAAAATATAATAACGATAATGATATTGAAATTTGAAAATCATAATCAAAACACAAATTATGAAGTTTGATGCAGTAGAATATAATAGCATACCATCATTTAAGACATAGATAACCTGTAGAGTGACAGATAGACTGATTCCTTTCTTTGGCCATCTCCGTGCAAAAAAAAGAAAAAGAAAAAGGACTCCAAAGTTTTTAACGTGCCTTAATTCTTTCCCTGTGCCACCTTTAGATACAAACACCCGTCCTACATATACTTCCTTTTCATTCACCAAAGCTTCCTCGGAAAAACCCTTCTCCAATTCATCGGAAAAAAAAAAGATGTCCGGTTCCGACGGGTTACCAATCCGAGACACCCGGCTGCAACCGCAACCCGTTTAACACCACTACTCCGCCCATTACTACGCGCAGCGTGTTCGTGAAAGCTTCACCACTATGCGCCATTTTCTTGTCTTTCCTTTTAGTTGCTCTCATTATTTTTTTCATCGTATGGATTAGTTTATGCCCTCATCGTCCAAGGTTCCACATGATAGATTTCACGGTTCCTACTTTGGCTCAAAAACCGGGCTGGACAATGCTGTAATAACGTTCAATGTCACTGCTAGGAATTCGAACCAGCATAATGGAATCTATTACAATTCCATGAAAGGGTTCGTTTATTACAAAAACAAATAGGGTTGACCCCATTGTTGCAACCATTTTTACAAGAACCAAAAATAACTACGGTTGTGTACGGTCAGTTCGGTGTCGGTGCAGCTACGCTTGCTGTCAACAGCCGATGATAGGCAACATGGAACTGTGGTTTTTCGATTACGTATAATGTCGGTGATTAGATTTAAGATTTCGACATGGAAGAGTGTGCACCATGAAATGCATGTAAATTGTGATGTTGCTGTTGGTTCAGATGGGTTGATATTGCTGGCTTGGAAGAACAGGAAATGTTCTGTCTATTTCAGTTGATTCTTGCAGTTTTTATTTGATTTGTAATGTTATATGTTTGGAATTATGATTGATAGGAACTTTTTAAATTATTTTTATATGTATTTAGCATTGTTTACCGATGATAATAATTTTTATATATATTATATTTTATTATATAATAACTCGACTTTGATCCAAATCCTAGAGTCAAACTTCAGACCATGAAGGATCCTACTCATCTTTTTGTTTCGGCACTTCTTCTGACCTTTTCATTTCTCTATCTCTCCATTTATGTTGTATCAGCAAGCATACATAAATAATTAAGGATTAAGTTGCCTCAGTTCTTAAATTCTGTTAGAATGGTCCCATGACCAGGGGTGTAGGGTTGGGAAATTAACAGGGGCTTTGACACCATTGACTTTATTTTTAGATAAAAATTATAATTTTTTTAAGCCACAATCCAAAGTTAAAACTACAATTTACTTAATTTTTAATAAAAACTTTTAGTTTTGTCCGTCAAATTTTTAATTTTATTCCAATCCTCCTATCACTAAAGTGCTATAAGGGGAAAAATTTCCCCTTTTTGGCTAATATATTAAAAAAATTCCTTAAAACTACTATATTCTTTTTAATTTCTAAATAATATGATTTTACCTATGAAAGTTTTTGGTTTTAATTGAAGTAATAATATGTCGAATTTTAAACTATTTGTTATTTCATGTTGACTTGGAATATTTAGTAGCTAGTCCTTGAAAGCTTGTCCCCCATTGAGCAAAATAACATCCCAAAGAAAAGAATTTAGTGTGTCATTTACCCCCCAAGAAAGGCCAAAAAGCACTAATAAAAGCTGTTGCTAAACTTCCATATCCTTCAACTAATGAAGTTCTTAAGATTCTTAAACTTTATTCTCACTCAAACCATCACTTTTTTCTATCCCTCCCAATTAAACCAAATTTGCAAAATCCCATTCAAACCTCCTTTGTATTTTCATTTCTCTTTGCAACAATGTGTGAAACCAAAAGCTTCTACTTCTGGCTTCTCCAAGTCATTGGCTTGTTAGGCATTCTTGCTCTTTGTCTATGGCTAGCCATGCGTCCTAAAAGCCCCAACTACACCATCGTCAACTTTTCAATCCCGGGGGCAAATACAAGCAACGAATCCGACCACGGTTCCATACAATACGAACTCGATATCGAAAACCCAAACCAAGATTCCGGTATATACTACGATGATATCTTCCTTATGTTCTATCATGGGGAAGATAAAGTTGGGCGCAAAGCTATACCTTCGTTTTATCAAGGGAAGGATAAAACTCGTCAAGTGATTGATCAAATGGATGTTGAGACCCGTTTTTGGACTGTTCTTCGTAAAGCAATAATGAATGCAACGGCTGAATTAAGGGTCGATTTGTCGACAAAGATTAGGTACAATACGTGGGGCATAAAGAGTAAGCAACATGGGATCAATAGGGAAGGGAAGATACCTACTGGTAAAGATGGTAAGATATCGAACAAGAAGAAGAAGGTTAAGCTTCGACATGCATCAAAAAAATGGAAACAACGAAGTACTAGGTTTCTCTTAAGTACTTGATTTACTTTTGATCTTGTTTATATATTTGTTGTCGTAATTACCATTTTCTTTTTCTCTTTGGAGTTGTATATGTTAATTAGATTGTAAAAAAAAAAAAACTTTATGGATGAATGATTTAGGTTTCTAAATGCAATACATGCAATGAAACAACGCTATGTACTATTGTTTTGTTTGGTAAAAAAAATGTATGTAATTCGAAAAAGAGTAATTAAGGATCATTGATCATAGTGTTAATATTTTTTTCGTTAATTGTATATAATGTTGATTGATATAATAACAAATTTAGCTCTTAAAGTTTATATTCTGTCAATTTGGTCTTGATTTGCCAAATCTAGCTTGCAACATGTGTAAATGTTGAGGCTAAATTTGTAGAATTTTTTAAAATTGAGACAAAATAGACAAAATGTATAAACACTAAAAGCTAAATTTGTTATTATATTAATAAAATTTATGTAGAATTGATGGAGGGCATCAATATCGTGGTTAAATATTCTTACTTACTCACTTTCAAAATCATCAAAGATTAAATTGTATTGATTTTCTTTTTATTTATTACTTAGTAGTGTTGAAAAAATACTTTTATATATATATATATATATATATATATATATATTCCAAGTCAACATATAAAATTCTTAATTTTAATTTTTTTTATTTTTAAATCTTGGCATCTCAGGTTAACATAGAGTATGATATAGTAAAATGAACGTTAAAATATGTACTAAGTCATTATACTTTTTATAAAATTTAAATTTAGTATATATACTTTTATTTTTAGAAATTTAGTTAATTTATACTTTTATTTTAGAAATTTAGTTAATTTATTTTTAGGTTTCAAAATTTATATCTAATTGCTAAGAATATTAAAAAATTATTTCGTTAAATTCAAATTCATTACAATTTCGGTTTTTTAGTTAATGGCTGCCAATAAGATTTTTTTTAATTTTAAAATGTCACGCTAATAAATTTAAGAAAAATTTAAGCATATCAACAATTGGATTTGAATTTTGAAATCTGAAAAATAGATAAATTAAATTCTTAAAAATAAAATAATAGAGATTAAATTTTAAATTTTAGTAGTATTGAACATAATGATAAGGTATATTATTCTCGTATAGAAAAAAAAATTAAACTGAAATATTTGAGACAATATTGTTATTAGGATACACAACGAAAATATCAATTTTCATTCACCGTAACAATGTTCATAGCTAGTTATTGAAAGCTTGAATCACATAAAAGCAAAACAACACTCTAAAAGAAAAGAATGTAGTTCTTCATTCACCCACACCAAGGCCAAATACACTGATAAAAGTTGTTGCTAAACTTCCCATGTCCATCAATGAATGAAATTCTTAATATTCTTAGACTTTATTCTCACTCAAACCATCACTTTTTTTTTCTCTACCCTCGCACAATTAAAACCAAATTGGCAAAATTCCAGTAAATCCTTCATGGAAACCTCCTTTGCTTTTCATTTCTCTTTGCAGCAAAAATGTGCGAAACCAAAAACCTCTGCTTGTGGCTTGTCCAGCTTGTTTACATATTAGGCCTTCTTGCTTTTTGTCTATGGCTAGCCGTACATCCTAGAAGCCCCGCTTACAGTATCATCAAATTTTCAGTCCCGTTAACGAATCACAACAACGGGTCCAGTCATGGAAGAATAGAGTACGAGCTCGATATCAAAAATCCGAACAGAGACTCTTGTATCTTGTACTACGATACCTTCCTCACGTTCTATTATGGAGAAGATAAAGTAGGGAACAAAACTATCCCTTGCTTTTACCAAGGGAGAAACCGAGAGAAGAGTGAAATTCATCGATTGATTGATCAAATGGATGTTGAGACTCGTCTTTGGACCGATCTTCGTAAAGAAATAATGAATGCATCAGCTGAATTAAGGGTTGATTTGTCGACAAAGATCGTGTACTATACGTGGGGCATAAAGAGTAAGCAACAAGGGATTAATAGGGAAGGGAAGATACGAATTGGTAAAGATGGAATGATATTGAACAATAAGGAGGTTAAACTTCGACGTGCATCGAAAAAATGGAAATTATGAAGCATTGTTGGTGCTTGATTTGCTTTTTGAGGTTCTTTATGTATGTTTATTGTTGTAATATGTTTTTTTTTTAATCTTGGTTTTGTATTTTGTTGACCGGTTTAAGAAGAGAGTTTTTTTTTTTCATCCATCACGGATTTAGGGATCTAAATTGTAACACCCCTTACCCGTATTCTTTTCCAGAATAGGGTAGGAGGCATTATCAGAGTTTACCGAATTAATTTTCCATTAATACGAGTTAAATACTATTCATTTACTAAAATATGTCATGGCGTCCTTTAGATAGGTCTCCAAAGCCTAAAACATATTTCGAGACCAAACCAAAATTAAATCGAAACCATAGGGAATTTTTCGCAAAATCCCAAAGTTTTTTTTTTATTTTTTTCTGCTCAATATAACCCTTTATAAATATCTAACCTTCCCTGAAAATTTTAAAACCGAGACCAATCCAACCAACCAATTCATTTCAATCAATTTGATACCCAATTATACTACTATTATAATTATACTATTTAACATATTCATCATTCTTTACTTTAATGTATATTTCTTAAACAAGTCTTAGTATTTATATAATCATCAAACCTTATACATGCCATATAAATCAAAAAGAAATTTACAAAAGCTACCGGAGATAATCTGGATAGTGTGATCCTCTGTGTTGATCCGATCCTCCGTATACTTCCACGTCAATCTACAAGAGACATTGATTACACTCATGTAAGCTTATAGAAGCTTAGTAAGTTCATAGACATAAAACATAAATCTTACCAAATATTTATACACTTATACAATATACACAATTATTAAGTTCACCTGTCAACCACAGCTATTGGTGAGTTTCCTTGTATAAACTTACTACTACTTATCCATTTCCTTTAATTCTTTTGGGCCCATTTGTCACATATCATTCTTTAACCAAATTAGGGAATGGTTACGGAAAATTGAGTACTTCACTTTTACTTTGCCATAGTATAACTATGGTCTTGCGTATGATCACTTATCACCTTTTGAAGTCATAGTCCTGCCACGGTTTTACACTGATCACATTTATAACTTGTCACTGATCAGATAAGTGTAGCTAAAACTACTACTTATCACTTATCACTTGTCGCTTGTCACTTATCACTGATCAGATAAGTGTAGCTGAGGCTACCACTTATCACTTGTCACTGATCAGAAGTACTCAAATCCGACATTCCGCTCAATTTAATCATTTATTCGATTTTCATGTTGTTATTTTATTCTCTATTTATCAATAAATATATTTCATCATGCATATTACATTATATAATTCATAAAATTAACATATAATCATTAAACTTCAACCATATGAACTTACCTGGGTCGATTTGCAAAATTTGTGAAAGTTCAGGGACTAACCAGCTACTTTTTCTTTTCCTCGACTTGCTTTGGGTTCTCGATCTATCATTGTAAAACCATTCACTTATCAGTATTGACTTAATCTTCAACCCGCTTATAAGTAATATTATCTATAATTTTATTATTTACTTATGTATATTCCAATACTGTCCATCAGTGCCATAGTCATTAAATTATTTTTATCTTTAGCTACAGAACTCCAAATTAAGATCTTCTAATTTTTCTTGAAACTAGACTCATATATCTTCTTATCATAAAATTTTTAGAATTTTTGGTTTAGCCAATAAGTACAGTTTATTCTTTAAAGTCACCCCTGTTCTGCTGTCTGACAATTCTGATCCTTCTTCACTAAAAATTAATTATATCTTCGTACAGAATTCAGATGATGTTTATGTTTGTTTCTATTGAAAATAGACTCATTAAACATTTTAAAAATATAAATTTAAGCCCATAATTATTTTTCTCCAATTTTTTATGATTTTCCAAAGTCAGAACAGGGGAACCCAAAATCATTCTGACACTGTCTCGTAAAATCTATTATATCTCATGATCTACAATTCCGTTGCTTACACTGTTTCTTCTATGAGAAACTAAACTCAATAATCTTTAATTTCATATTTTTTTTCATTTTCTAATTCAATTTATACAATTTATGGTGATTTTTAAAAGTTAGACTACTGCTGCTGTCCAAAACTGTTTTAGTGCAAATGTTGATTTCGTTTTTTTCCCCAAATTTCACAGTTCATACAATTCAGTCCTTGCTCAATTAATCCCTCAATGAAGCTAATTTTTCCCAATTAATGATTTACCTAGACATTATAAGTTATTTCAAAATTATTTAAATTCATAATTTTCACATAAAACCCTAACTTCAAACTCTTTCACCATTAGGTCCCAAACATTCACTTTCTATTCAATTCTTTCAATAAAATTAGCATATAAACAATTTAAAACTCTAATTCCATGCTAAATCATCATATACTTCCAACACATATTCATAAAAACTTCCAATTTCTTTCATAGAATCAAAAACTAATGAATTCAACAAGTGGACCTAGTTGTAAAAGTCATAAAAACACAAAAATTTCAAGAAATAATCAAGAATTGAACTTACTTGCAGTAAAAATATGAAAAACCAGCTTAAGAAAACCCTTCTATGGTGTTTTTTCTGATGAGAATGCAGAAAAATAATGAGAATTCTAGATAATTCCACTTTAGTCCTAGTTGATTAAGTAAATTTTGCAATATTCCAATTTTTTCCTTAATTCATCAATTTTCCTGCTGATTTCATGCACCTTGCCGTCCAGCCCAAATAGACCTTGGGTCTATTTGCCTTTTAAACTCTCTTTCTTTTATCATTTAAGCTATTTAATCATTTCCCATAATTTTACATTTGTTACAATTTAATCCTTTTTATTCAATTAACTATTGAAACTTTAAAATTTCTTAACGAAACTTTAATACTAACTTATTAACACTCCATAAATATTTATAAAAATATTTATGGCTCGTTTTAAAATTTTTAAACTCTCGATATCTCATTTCCGATTCTAATTTTTAAAATTTTTATTTCTAGTACACTATTCACTATTTCAAAATTTTTCCTAACTTCACACTTAACTTATATTCACTGAATTATTAATATTTTCTACTCATTTGTCAGATTTAGTGATCTCGAATCACTGTTCCGACACCGCTGAAAATTTAGGCTATTACATAAATATAATTTCATATGATGAAATGAAACAATATCATTATGTTTATTAGACCATAAATCCAAATGCAAATTCGAAAATGGCATGAGCTTGAAACAACTTGAATAAAATGACTTGGGTCAAGGAGCTAAAATGACCTAAATATAAAGTGATCGGCACCCGAAATGATTTGAATTCTGTAATGACCCAACTTGAAAAGCTCAAAATTTTGAACTTGAAGTGATCTAAATCAAGGGCCAAGCTAGGAACTTTTTAAGAGGTCTGGAACTGAATTATAAAACTTAAGAGATCCAAATATAATTTTACCATGTATTAATTTATAATGTCATTTTTTGAAGAGACTAAATAGATTTTTTTTTTTATATTTAGAAATGTTAACGTGCAATTTTATCATTTTTAAATACATAGAACTAAAATATTTCATTTTTAATAACTTGAACTCGAATTAACTCAGTTAAACTACAACTTGGTCCACTCAATTGATAGATATACGTTATAGGCACAACTCCAATTTTAAGTGGAACTTTTAAGCAATGGTCCAAATATGAGATAAAGGGCCCAATAATTATTTGTATTACAGAAGGTCCAATTTCAATCTCTAATTATTCTTATTTTTTAATCGGAATAATTATTCTTATACATTAACCGGATTATACAAATACTCGTTTCTCGAAATCCTGGGCAGAATCGTGCCCAAGAAAACCTGCATTCCTGTAAAAAATAAAAAAAATAGAATTTAAGAATTGATTTTGGAAGCGAAAATAAAATAAAAACATAATTTAAAGTTTACTGAAATTATGATTACGAAAACAATAAAAATAATAAATAGAGTTTTAAGTGAAAAGAAATTCTTATGGGAAAGTTCCAGCCTCCTGTTGTCTCATTCCGCCTTGGGCTCAATCCTTGGCTTTTGGATGATCCTTCTTGACTCAGGTAAGCCAGTTATAGTGGAAGAGGACGCCTACGACCACCAGCTCCAAAGATTAGACTTACGATTTTTAGGGAACCTGACTCTAGCCAGTAATCTATGCTAGATCAACGTTTCTCAATGGCGAATCCCACGCCATTTTGTTTCTTTGGCTCGCCAACCTCTGACGTAGTAAGTTAACGAATCGACTATGCAATCCTTCCAAAACATGCAAAGCGGCCGCCTTTGCATATGCTGAAAAGCTTACTTCTTAAGAGCCATGGATAGAAGCGTCATCCCGTAGTGCGGAGAAACGATGAATACTTGGCGAGAAGGCTAAGTACAGATTCTAGGCCTCAAGAACCCTTTTTGGGGAAATATTGACAACTTTTGGCTAGAAGGGTTTTAGTGGCTTATGATAATGGTGGGAAAGTAAATAAAATTATGGAAAAAGAAATTTTATTGAAAGAAAAAAAAATATGGAAAGAACAAAAGACTTTTGGGGAAGAGTGTTTACAGAAAAGATGCTCCCAAATAGAGTCACTTCACCCCCTATTTATAGTGCTAGGGAGATAGTCTAATTGAACTTAAATTCTAAAAAGATAAATACATTTAATTAAAGATAAACAAATATAATTAAAATAAAATCCTAAATTTGAATAATCCTAATAATTATCTTAATATTAATTATCCTAATAAAATAAAATAAAATAGAGTCTTCCAAAATAAAATCTCTTCTATTTGCTTTTAAGTCCTTGTGCCTTCCATGTTCGCACTTTTGGCACCATATTTGTCCCACGTTGCATATTGGCCCATTTAATCTCCAAATTGACACTTTTTCCCTTGAATTTATTTTTCGCCTCCAATTTAGTCCCTAAAAGATAAAAAGACATAAATAGCTTAAATTAGTAGGCTCAAGCTCAAAATAAACACATAATTAATATATAAAAACACGTTATTTTAGAGTATTATCATAATTACTATGTTAAAAATCATTAAAACTTTAAAAGACTATTTTTATTTTCATTTGAAATTTTTAATTTATTATTCTTAGGGATAAACAATTTATATAGGATCAATATTTGACTTTATATCAATCCACCCAATTTTCTCAATTTCATAAAATAAGAGTTGAATTTTAATTCCAACAAATGAAATTAATTGATTATCAAAATTTCATTTTCAAAGTAGTTTCTAAGGGATGTCTCATCCAATTAACACATATTTGATGAATATAAATTTATGAGATAATTTTAATTCAATTGCTTAATATGAAAATAATGCATACATACATACATACATATAAACCTTTAGTTTTGATCATAACCAACAACTAAGTGCTCATGTAGAATTAGAAGCATTGACTATAAATATATAATTTATTCATTCAATACATTGAAAAGGTCAAATAAAATAAAATCAAGTCTTGTATTTTATATAGTATTACTATCATAGATAAAATATTAATATCTTAAAAAATTAATTGAGTCTTAGTTTGATTGGCATAGACATTGTTGTTAATATTGGAGGAAGTAAGTTCGAGTACGCTGAAGTGCATTATTATCTTATTCATGGGTAGAGAAGAACTTTAGATAATTTTATATATTATATCAAAAAGAGTAATATTTTAATCTAACTATTTAGAGAGATTAAATCGTAAATTTAAGTGACCTTAAAAATTTGGTTGCCTTAGCAAATAATGACAAAAACAATATTAGTCAAAAGTTGACCATACTTAAAAAATTAGTCTTGAGAAAACAATGACAATTACACAATTAGTACACATATTTTATTCCTCATAACCTAGAGCTAACCTAAGCTAGTCTTTTTCCGGTTGCCTTTCTTGACTATTAATTCTCTGATATTAGAATTTTGATTTCGCTATAATCACATTTATTTAAGAAAAATCAAATTTTATTTTTTTGGGTTATTTTTTTCCGTAAATTTAACTCGAATTTAACTCAACTAGAAATTTAAATTTATCAATTTCAATGTTTATAAAATTTATATAAAATACCCATAGGTGCAGTACTAACTATGAGCTTTCCTCACTTGTAAACAAAAACAAGTGCCCCTGGAATTTCTAAATTAGAAATTCAACCATCCATTTTAGTCGTCATTTTCCCTTGATTGTATCATTGCAACTGTATTTTAATCAGTATTTGATAGAAATGTTATTAAGAAAATTCCATCGGATAAGTTTGAGACGTCCTATTAGGGTCAATCGTTATGAATCACGTTTAACTAAAAAAATAGGCGAAATTTTGATTTTGGTCCTTGTCTTATGCTGAAATTTGATATTTAATTTTTATATTTTAATTTCAAACAATTTAGTCTCTTTATTTTAATTTAAATAATGTTATTAGTTAATTTCAATGGTTAAATTGTTAATGTTGATTTCTTTTAACTATCCTTTGTATTGACATGGATTTTTTTTTAAAAGAATATTGACATGAATTTTTTATTAAAAAAAGATGTTTTTAAGAAAAGTTAAGTTATGATTTTAATTGAAAAAGCTAACAATGGTGGTCATCTGAATTAGCCAATAACATTAAAGGTAGGTTTGATTCGGTTCGGTTAAGTTTTTTAAATTTCATGAACCATCTATTATAATTTGGTTTAATTTTCAATTTCTTCATACTAGTTTTAGGTTTTTGAACTTATTTTGAAAATGAAAAAATGAGCTGTATGTTTTTTTGAACATTATTTGATAAAATTTTAAAAAATAAATTATAAATATTTTATAAAAAGTAAATTTTATATAGAATATATTTAAAATATATTTATAAATATTTTGATATTATAAAATAGAAGAATTTAAAATACAAAGAACATATCCCAAGTTTGAGTATAGTAAAGGTACTAAAACCATACTTCGACTAAATAATAATAATTACAGGGGTGACTTAATCCGTGAATTTCCAGCTTCACTACGGTAGCGTAAATTTCACCGTGACGTTCATTAGCTTGACCATATTAAAAATTTGAATATAGTAATCAAAGTCGACTTCCATATTTACAGTTATTAAGACAAAAAATTAATCCAATGAAAACATATTCCAATTTTCTTCTCTTTTTTTTTTAAAATGTACAATTCTGCATTTTCAGCTATGCTTTTGTTGATCATGTTCATTTTCTCCATTAAAGTTTCTTCAAATCCTCTTTATACTTTTTGTTCAGACAATACAGGCAATTACACAAGTAACAGCACATTTGAGAACAACCTTAAATGGGTACTGGACTCCTTACCATCCAATACTTCGGGTACAGGTTTCTATAGTACCTTGATCGGAGAAGGCGTCGATCGCGTCTACGCACGAGCGCTTTGTCGGGGAGACGTGAACGCTACGTTATGTCGAAATTGCGTTAAAAACGCTAGCCGAGACGTCCTTGACGGTTGCAAGACCTTAGAAGCAATCGTATGGTATGATGATTGTCAAGTTCAGTACTCATTTCAAAACAGTTCGTTGATGGTATATACCGGAAAATACCCAGATTCGAACAACAAAGAGAAAAACATATCGAATCCCGGTCGGTTTGATGATGTATTGACGTTTTTAATGAACAATGTATCGAACGATGCAGCGTATGATTCCGAGTTGATGTTCAAAACTGGAGAAGTGAAGGTTAATAAAAAGGAAACATTATATGGGTTAGTTCAATGTACAAGGGACATTGTTGGTGATACATGTCGTAGCTGTTTAGCTTCAGCACTTAAAGATCTTAATGGCTGTTGCCGGTCTCGGACAGGGGGAAGTGTTCTTAGTAGGAACTGTAACGTGAGGTTCCAAATTTATAAATTTTATAATGTCATGAATTCTCCATTAATATACGCTGAATCCAAAACAGGTATATGAACATCATTTAATTTGTTCATTCCTTGAAACATTTTATCTTACATGTTTGGTCTCCAAACAGGGTCTAAATGGAGCTTTGGGATGATTATCGCGGTCGTATGTGCCGCCGTACTGGTTGTTGCGCTTGTCGCTGTTTCCGGTTTCGTATACACCCGATGGAAGAAACGGAAACAAAAGGGTAAAATCACAAAAGAAATTTAAAACCGTCTTTGATATTGTATTAAGTGATCAACTTATGAAATGTATTTGCAGATGAGGAAAGAAGCCAGACAATATTGCTATATGAATTGGCAAGTCCCAAAGAAGTGATCATAACACAAGAAGGCGAATTGGTGACTGCTCAAGAATTTCCTTTCTTTGATTTAGCTACAATAAGGGTAGCTACGGATGATTTTTCGGATTCAAACAAGCTCGGACAAGGCGGATTCGGCACGGTTTATAAGGTACTTGAGTGTTGTTATGGTCTAATTTTTTGTCATTTTGGTTCATGGTGTCTGAAATTGTGAATTGAATTCAATGATTTTAAGGGTGTGTTACCAATTGGGAAGGAAGTGGCAATTAAAAGGTTATCAAGAAAATCATGGCAAGGCTTGGAAGAATTGAAGAATGAAGTTATTTTGATTGCAAAGCTTCAACATAGAAACCTTGTAAGGCTATTGGGATGTGGAATTGAAGGTGATGAAAAGTTGCTTATATATGAGCTTATGCCTAACAAAAGCCTTGATTTCTTCATCTTTGGTAGGTACCCTATTTTTTGTTCTTTCTCTTTAGGGTAGAAGCTTAGAAATTATTTATATGTTTTTGGGTTAATTCCACTAAAAGTCCCAAAACTATAGTGCAGACTCTAGATTACTTCCTAAATTTCAAAATGTTTTGATTGAATTATCAAAGTATTAGATTAATCAGGTACTTTTATCAATCCACTTGTGAAATTAGGCATTCAATGCTAGTTTGAATAAGAAATATAGCATATTCGAAACATGTAGATTAGGGGTGAAGGTTGAAAGAAAAATTAGGGGGTTGGAATTTAATTAAAAATTTTTGGAAGGTCAAAAGGTAATTTTATCATTATACTAATTTATAATTTTATAATTTTTCAAGGACCTTAGAAGCAATTTGACTTTGGTGTAGATCAAATTGTAAAGGGTTAATATACTATTTGGTAACTAAATTTAACTTCATTGTTCAATTTGGTACTTAAGTTTTTTTGGTCCTAATTTGGTGCCTTAATTTGGCTTGAATATTCCATTTGGTATTTGAATTTTTTTCCAATTTAATACTTAAGTGTTTTTGTCCGAATTAAGCACTTAAGTTTGGTTTCAATGCTCAATTTGACACTTTAATTTTTAAATTTGATACTCAAGTACCAAATTAGGACAAAAAAAAGACCGTACTAATAAAATTGAGGAGGATTATTTCTTTTTTGAACATGCCAAAACCAAATTATTAATAAGTACAGACATGTTTTCAAATTGATCTATGTGTTTTAAATATGCTACATGTCATATTCAAGTTAGGTGGACAAAAAGACTTGATTGATACTTTAATGACTCAATTACAATGTTCTAAAGTTAGAGACCAATTTAGACTCTGGGCGATAATTGGGGACATTGGGTGAAATTAACCCTTTTATTTTGTTTATTAATTGATCTTTAATTTTTCAATTTCAGATCCTGAGAAACGCTCACAAATTGATTGGAAAACATGGTTCGACATCATTACTGGAATTTCCAGAGGACTTCTTTATCTTCACGAGGATTCTCGGCTTAAAATCATTCACAGAGATCTAAAACCCAGCAATGTGTTGTTGGATCAAGACATGGTCGCCAAAATATCAGATTTTGGGATGGCAAGGATCTTTTGTGAAAACCAGAACGCAGCCAACACTAAAAGAGTTGTGGGAACATAGTGAGTAGCTAAATATGCTTTGCTTTGTAATTTTAATTTTGATATTTAATTACTAAAAGTAGAAAACATTCTGGTGAAACAGTGGATATATGGCTCCGGAATATGCAATGGAAGGATTATTCTCGGTGAAATCCGATGTTTTTAGCTTCGGCGTGATAGTGCTAGAGATTCTTTCCGGAAAAAAAAACAGCGGTTTCTACCAAACCAAACATGCTCAAACACTACTTGCATATGTAAGTATAGCTGTAACATTATGTTCATTGATGTCTAGAATTTTGATTAAATGCATTGGGGTTTTGCAGGCTTGGGGGCTATGGAAAGAAGGGAAAGAATTGGAATTAATGGACCCTTGTTTACTGGAATCATGCTCGATACCCGAAATAAGGAGGTGCATACATGTCGGGCTTTTATGCGTGCAGGAAGATCCGACAGATAGACCAACCATGTCCGATGTAGTAGTTGTCTTAGGAAGTGACACGATTACGCTTCGCGAACCCAAAAGACCTGCATTTTCGGTCGGAAGAATGATTACGAACTATCAGTCTTCAATAATAGATCCGTCGATAAACCAGATGACAATGTCTAATATCTCGGCCCGCTGAAAAAATTGGCTCCGAGTAAGAATAGAATTTAACCTAACTACTGTAGGATTGGATGTCCGAAATTTCAATTTCCCATTTGTTCAAATGATATAACAGGAATGTTGATGTGGTTGTTTTTGTGAATAGGCATGATTAAATCAATGTAATTATAGATATAGTCCTGTTTAGTCTATTCTTAACTCTATATTTGGTTTCAGATGTTTAATTTGATCCATTGAATCTAATTAATGTAAGGAAATTACTCAAATTCTTCACTAGAAATTTGTTTTTGCATCAGATTCAAAGAAACTTAGACAATTAAATTGAAGCAAAGGTATTAACATTACTAATGGAATTGCTAGGGGAATTCTATATGTACTTGAAGATCTAACATGATGTATAGCACTAGCGTAGCCACGCGGGTTATCAAGGGCCAAAGACAGTCGTCTAAACATCTTAAACTTTTGGTATAAATATCTAAGTATGATGGTTACTCCACCAATATACATTAATCTTATAATATGTCAGTTATATCTGATTTTATCCAAGATCATCAATAAAGTATTTAATGTTTCAAAATATATAAGATCCACATATTATAAGCCATTACATGGTAAATTCAGTTCATACTCAATCATTTGTTTAACATTAGATATCATTACTATGTTTCAATTTCATGAAAAATATATACGATAATCTCACATATCACATACAAATCAAATTCCATGTCTACATTTTATTTACATATGAGTTCATACTTTCAATTTCTATTACTTCATTTATATCATAACTATTTGTGAAAATAAAATAAAATAAAATAAACACAAGGATTTTTACGTGGAAACCCTTTCGGGAAAAAACCACAGGTAGAGGAGGAGAAAATATCACTATGTCGAATTCGAATAATTACAAGAGGAATAAACTATGTCTATTTATAGGCTTATAAAGTCATATTCTAGTAAGACTGAAACACCTTATTCTAATCAATATAAAAATAGATGGAGTTTAATAAGGTCTAAAAGACCTTATTCTAAAATAAAATAAAAAAAGTATAGTTCTATATTAATTTTACTTTTAATTTATTTTACCATTGTATTTTATTTAAATAAGGATTCGGGTCATTTAATTCTAACAATCTCTACCTTAACACAAATTCTCAATGAACAAGTTCTTCATCGCGAACTCTCAACGAACAAGTTCTCCACCTCTTCCATAAAACCCCTTAAGGGTTTAACTTCAACAATGGACACCAACCAAGTCTACGCAATGCTCAAACTTGGTTATAGGAAGTGACTTAGTCATCATATCTGCAGGATTTTCATGAGTACTAATTTTGCTCACATCAATATCACCACGAGCTATAATATCACGAAAAAAATGATATCGAACATCAATGTATTTTGTTCTCTCATGAAACATTTAATCTTTTGTAAGGAATATTGTACTCTGATTGTCACAAAATACATTACTGATTTGAAGGTTTTCATTGAGTTCACTAAAGAGTCCCTTCAACCAAATAGCTTCTTTACAAGCCTCAGTAATTGCCATGTACTCAGCTTCAGTGGTAGACAAAGCGACTGTAGTTTGCAAAGTGACTTTCCAACTGATTGCACAACCTCCGATTGTAAAGATATAACCTGTGAGAGATCTTCTTCTATCAAGGTCTCCAGCAAAATCAGTATTAACATACCCAATGACTCCATCTCTAGTTTTTCCAAACTGTAAGCAAACATCAGTAGTACCTCGTAAGTTTCTTAAAATCCACTGAACTGCTTTCCAGTATTCTTTACCAGGATTCGCCATGTATCTGCTAACTGTACTGACTGCATATGATAAATCTGGACGTGAACAAACCATAGCATAAATGAGAGATCCCAGTGCATTAGAGTATGGAACATGTGACATGTACTCAATCTCATCATCTGATTGTGGAGACAAAGCCGATGAAAGTCTGAAATGGGCTGCTAAAGGAGTACTAATAAGCTTAGCACATTGCATATTGAATCTGCAAAGAAATTTCTTAATGTACCCCTTCTGACTTAGGTACAATTTATTTACTTTTCTATCTCTAAGAATCTCCATATCAAGTATCTTCTTTGCTGGTCCCAAATCTTTCATCTCTAATTCTTCACTTAGTTGGCCTTTAACCTTTCTTATCTCTCCTTTATCTTTTGCTACTATCAATATGTCATCAACATAAAGAAGTAGATACACAAAAGAACCATCACTATTTTTCTTAAAGAAAACAACTATCAAAACTACTTCTTTTGAAATCATGAGAAGTCATAAAGGAATCAAACTTCTTGTATCACTGTCTTGGTGACCGTTTCAAACCGTAAAAGGACTTTTGCAGCAAGCAAACATAGTTCTCTTTTTCTGAGACTGTAAAACCCTCTGGTTGTTGCATGTAAATATCCTCCTCAAGTTCTCCATGTATAAAATCAGTTTTTACATCTAACTGTTCAAGCTCCAAATCATGTATGGCCATAATACTAAGCAAAGCTCGAATCGAACTATACTTAACAGTAGGGGAGAACACATCTATGAAGTCCACTCCTGGAATTTGACTGTAACCTTTTGCAACAAGCCTTGCTTTATATCTAGGTTTTTCAACTCCTTGAGTCCCTTTTTTCTTTTTAAACACCCATTTACAATGAACAGCCTTTTTAACTTTAGGAAGTTTTACAAGATCCCATGTTCTATTTTTGTGGAGTGATTTCATCTTCTCTTGCATAGCAAACATCCACTTTTTTGAGTCTTCACAGCTAACTGCCTCAGAATAATTAGATGGTTCTTGATTCGCATCTATATCTTCAGCCACATTTAAAGCATAAGCAACTAGATCAACATCAGCATACTTCTTTGGAGGTTTAATTTCTCTTTTAGTTTTGTTTTTGACGATGTAGTATTGCGTTGAAGAAGCAACTCTATTCTCAATTTTTGTACTGGCTTGAGGAGTTGACTCTGTATTAATCTGATGCTCCACCTGCTTTTGATTTTCTTTATTGGAAGAGTCTTAAAGAGATAAGTTAGATAGCATAGCAGTTTCATCAAAAACAACATCTCTGCTAATCACAACTGTCGAAACCATTTTTTTTGAAAAACAGGGTCGACTTGGTTTTGAAAATGAAAACGAAAGAATGAGAGTCGCCACCAATCCTTTTTGACGAGGTGTGATCGGGTCACCTCAAATTAATCATTTTAATAAAAGTTAAGATTTACTAAAACGATAATTTTTTAGTCTACGAAAATTAGAAAATGAATTCAGGAGTCGATTACGCTCGAAGAAGGATTAGCACCCTCGATACGCCCAAAAAATTGGTACCTAGTTGATTAATTAGTGCCTTAGTATCGAAAATTGAAAGCTTGAAAGACTTTAAAATATGATCCCTCTTTTGTAAAATACACTCAAATGTTAAAGACCTTCTCGTCTCAAAGTGATAAAATGTCACATCTAGTAAGTTAGGACACGACATCTCGAACTTTTTGAGAATGAGCTTGCCTTAAAATTCGTGTATTTTAACTTTTTTTTAAAAGGTATTCGATTATTTAGAGTAAACGAGGGAAATCGAAACCCAGTAAGTTAGGGCACGATATCTCAAACTTCCGAATACCGAATATTGCCTTTGTTTGTGAAAATCTCATCTCGAGGTAACAAGATGTCATATCCAGTAAGTTAGGACACAGCACCTCGTATCTCTGAGAATAAGTATTTTATTCAAAACTCGTGTTGCAATTAAAAAGAATATTCCGTTATTTAGGTTAAATGAGAAAAAAATCGAAACCTAGTAAGTTAGGGCACGATTTTCTCGAATTTTCAAATACGGAATATCGCTTTTATGAAAGACTTATTTTTGTCGGGTAAAGGTTAATATAAATTTGTGGTAAAATGGAATAGCGAAGAATGAACAAACAAATATGAATTTCGATATTAACGAACATAACAGAATAAAAATAAACGCATAACAAGAATGATGAGAATAGAAATGGAGGAATAAAACAAACAAGCAATATAAAAGAATAATAAAATATTAATAATAATTATAATAGTAAAAATAATAATAGTAATAATAGCTAAGTGGGAAAAATAATAGTACATTAATAAGATAAATAATATAATAATAGTGGTAGTACTAAAGAAAAAGTATTAATAATAGTAATAAGTATAATAGTAATAAATAGAAAATAATAGTACATTAATAATAATAGTATATGTTAATAACAATAATAATATATAAAAAAGGAAATAATAATATGGTAAAAATAATATGTTAATAAAAATAACAAGAATAGTAATAATAATAGTAAGAATAATAATGATAATATAACAATAATAGTAATATAACTAAATAATAATAATAATAATAATAATAATAATAATAATAATAATAATAATAATAATAATAATAATAATAATGTTAATGGCAACACCGGCAAAAATAACTTAAAAGGACTAAATTGAACTTAAAATGAAAGTTCGGGGCCAATTCGGAATAAAAATACAAAAAAAAGGACCAATTTGGGCCGCGGATAACAAGGGAGGACCAAAATGGGCAATATCCCATCCTCCCAAAACGCATAGCACCAAGAGGACCAAATTGAAAGTCAAAATAAATTACAGGGTCAAATTATAAATAATGAAAAATCTAATTTCAAAACAATAAAAAAGCGGAAAGGCTAAAAGTACAATTAACCCTTCCGCTTAAAAACACACGAATCTTGAGGCGGGTCGGGTCGGAGCGTGCAGGTCAGGGTTGTAAACGGAGTCGTTTTGGTGCTTAAGGCTAAGGCCCAAAACGGCGCCGTTTTGCATCATTATATAAACCAAAATTTAAAAAAAAAAAATTCATTTTTCTCACTTCCTAAAAAAAAAACTAAAACAAATTCTCTCCCTCTTCTTTTGTTTTCTCTGCAAGCCCGAGATCTGGTAAAGACTTCGGCGATGGCTGCAGTGTCGGCCGCTGTCGCCGACCACCGTGCACAGTGGCTGAAAAATCCAAAAGGTGTGTTTTTTATTCTTTTTTCTCTTCTATTTTGTATATATCTATATATATGTTGTTTTTTTTAAAAAGAAAATAAAGGAAATATGTATATGTATATTCAAGAAAAAAGAAGAAGAGTAAACTAAAAAAAATCAAAACCTTTGTGCGATGAATTTGTTTTTTGATTTGCTTGTTTGCTGTTTTTTTGTTCTTAAAGAAAAATCAAATCATTTTTTTGTATTTCTCCAATTGCCGAATCCTTACAATGGTTTTAGGCTTGGCTTTTTATAGCCATTTACATGCTTTTTTTGTGTTTGCTGTCTTTTCTCATTGATGTTTTGCAGGTGCAAGTTGGACGGTGACAAAGGGCGGTGGCGTGCTGATGTCTGCGGCATGGCAGAGGCAGTGGCTAGGGTAGGTGCGGCTGGTGGCAGAAGATAAGCTAGGGTTTCAACTTTTTTGAAACCCTAGTTTGACTAATGCGCTTGGGTTTGGGCCATTTGGGCTGATTTTGTTGTTTGGGTAGGTAGTTAGGTTAGTTTAGTGGGTATTGGGATTAAATTTGGGTTTAGTTTTTTTTTGGGTTAGGGTAGGGCTAAATTGGACTTGTACAACAACTTTTCTAATTTCAGGACATTATAAATTATACCCTTTTACACCAGCTTTATAACCAAGAAAAATACATTTAATAGATCTCGGTTCCAATTTTCCATTATCAACATGAGCATACGCAAGACACCCAAAGATTTTCAAATTAGAATAATTAGCAGGATTACCATACCATACCTCTTGTGGAGTCTTTTTTTCAATGGCAACGAATGGAGATCGGTTGATCAAAAAACATGCAGTATAGGCTGTTTCTGCCCAAAACGACTTCGGTAAGTTGGAATTGACAACATACATCGAACTTTCTCCATGATCGTTCTGTTCATTCATTCTGCAACGCTGTTTTGCTGTGAAGTATGACGAATTGTCAAGTGTCTCACGATCCTTTCTGACTTGCACAATCTATTAAACTCATCAGAACAGAACTCTAAGCCATTGTCTGTGCGGAGGTATTTTATTTTTTTCCCGTCTATTTTTCAATCATAATTTTCCAAGACTTAAATGCGGAAAACACATCACTTTTCTACTTCAGGAAGAACGCCCAAACTTTTCTAGAAAAATCATTAATAAAAGTTAGCATATAATTAGCTCCAGCTCTCGGAGGCACTCTGGATAGCCCCTGCAGATTAGAATGAATATACTCTAACGTTTCGTTCGTGTTATGGATTCCTCTGGTGAATCGAACTCTCTTTTGCTTCCAAAAATACAGTGCTCACAGAACTTCAGTTTGTAAATTCCTTCCCATAAAAAAGTCCTCTTTTACTCAATTCTGCCATGCCATTCTCACTCATATGCCCTAGGCGCATATGCTAAATTTTAGTAATATCATTATCTGACAAGAAAGAGGAAGCGACAGCTGCATTACCAGTAACAGTAGAACCCTGCAAAATATATAACTTGGTAGTCTTTCTCTGCCCTTTCATCACAACAAGGGAACCTTTGGAAATCTTTAAATATCTGTACCCTTTTAAATCAAGAGTATTTAACGAAATTAAATTTCTCTTCAATTCTGGAACATGTTGTACGTCACTAAGTGTTCTGACAACTCCATCAAACATCTTAACTTTAATTATTCCAACACCTGCGATTTTACATGAAGCATTATTTCCCATCAAAACAACACCTTCAGACACTGTTTTCGTAAGTTGTAAACCAATCCCGATTAGGACTCATGTGGAAGGTGCAGCCTGAATTAAGTATTCACTCCTCACTTACTTTAGAATCATTGACAGAAGCGACTAGAAGTTCACCATCACTGCAGTCTTCTACAATATCAGCTTCACCAGAATTTTCTGTTTGTTTTCTCTTTTGATTTGTAGCCTCCCTTTTAATCTTGTTTTGTAGCTTATAGCACTTAGATTTAATGTACCTTTTCTTCTTGGAAAAGTTACAAGTTTTACCTCTGTTTGAAGACTTTGATCTACCCTTAGATTTACTATAAGGATTCCGTTCCTGTGTCCTACAACGATCATTATCAGCATTCCGATCTTGTCTCTAACGAATAATGAGACCCTCTCCCTGAGAGTCAGGTTTAACCACAAGATGCTTCATCTTATCATACAAGGTCAAAGAATCATAAACCTCATCAACTGTGAGAGACTCGCGGCTATATAAAATCATGTCTCTAAAGGTTGAATAAGACGAAGGCAATGAATAAAGTAGAATCAAACCTAGATCTTCCTTATCATACTGAACCTCTATGGCCTCCAAGTTTGAGAGAATTGCTTTAAACACTGTTAAATATTCGTGTACAAACGCACCTTCCTCCAAACGATGAGTATAAAAACGCTGCTTCATATGCAACTTGCTTGTTAGAGTTTTCTACATACATATTTTTTCTAGCCTCTTCCATAATGCAACGGTGGTCTTCTCCTTAATAACATCCTATAAAATTTCGTTAGACAAATGCAGATGTAATTGTGTTAACGCCTTTCGATCCTTACGCTTCTTTTCTTCATCTGTTAATGTTGAAGGCATCTTATCTATCCCTAGCAGGCATCCTCCAGATCCATTTGCGCAAGAACTACTTGCATCTTAATCTTCCACAATGCAAATCTGGTGTTGCGGTCCAACAGCGGAATTTCATAATTCAAAGACGCCATTACCGTGATCGAGATAAACTACTCGGAAGCTCGGATACCAATTTGTGAAAATAAAATAAAATAAAAAATAAAATAAAGAACACACAGATTTTTACGTGGAAACCCTTTCGGGAAAAAATCACGGGCAGAGGGGAAGAAAATTCACTATATCGAATTCAAATAATTACAAGAGAAATAAACTATGTCTATTTATAGGCTTTGTAAAGCCATATTCTAGTAAGATTGAAATACCTTATTCTAATAAATATAAAATAGATAGAGTTTAATAAGGTTTAAAAGACATTATTCTAAAATAAAATAAAAGAAGTGTAGTTCTAAATGGATTTTACTTTTATTTTATTTTACCACTGTATTTTATTTAAATCAGGATTCGGGTCATTTAATTCTAACACTATATTTTCACATATTCATGTCATTATTTATGTTATCACAACATCTTTCATCAAAGAGCAATTACAATTAAACATTAAGTCATAGGTAAAACTTAACTTTCCTTACTCAATTTAATGTTTAGTTAAACTATGAACTAAAACAAGTCATGGTAGCACAAACCGAAATAGGCTACTTGTCTATGGGCTTCACCTTTTATTTATCTCTAGATAGCCTGATGTCATCTTTAGCCATGCACAATAATTTGATTATAGAAATAATATTCGTTTTCACGCAATCACATGAAAATCATATCAATTAAACATAGTTTACATTTTATTCATTTTATTCATTTTAGTCCTTATATTTGAAATGCTCATATGTTTCAATATCTAGTATTGAATCAAAATCAAGTTTCATATTCTTTCATTAGGGATCCAAAGCTTTCAATCTATGATAAAATTTTCTAACAAGTTTCATTTTATTCAATTTAATCCCTAATATCAAAATTAACTATATATCTAAACCTTTAATACTAAGCTAATTTCACTACCTTTCTAATATAATATCAACAAAATCCATACATATTTTGTTATAATTCATCATAATCAACTCAAATTTCACTAAGGTTCAACATGGTAATTTGGTGAACATTAACCAATTCAAATTTCTAAACACATGGGTCTACTAAATCTAGTTTACAAGACCATAATTTCATAAAGAATTCAAAAGAAAAGTATGTTTACCTTAAAGATTTTGGAGCAAATTGAAAAGGAAAAGAAGATTCTTTCTTTTCATTTCCTAGCAATGGACGACAATGGTGGAGAGGATGATATATATATATATATATATATATATTCTCTCTCCACTTCATATTTATAAACATGTCATTAAGACACTAGTTTACCTTAATTGATTCTAATTTAATGGCTAATAGTTAATCATGACAAAGTTAGTGGAAATGGATGATCATGATCAGCCCATCCCACTAAGTCAATTTAATAATGGTTAAATAACCATTAAGTCCTTTGGTTAATTAATAATTAAGCCCTCAAGCAATTATAAATTAAAATTTAATAATGATTGTACATTACAATTTAATCTCTATATTATAATTAATAACTTTCTCGATTTAATTATTCAACTGTCAACTAATATATTTTTATACAAAATATGTAAATCTTTCTATTCAATATTTCATAGACTCGATATACTGAAATTAAGTTCCAAAATTACATTTTTGACATCGGCTAAAATTGGATCATTACAATTTTTTTTAAAATTTCAATGAATATTAGTAATTAATTCAAATTTTTTAAATATTAAAATTTTCCATTCTTAATTTATATTCATCATAATACAAACTGTATAATTCTAAAATTCAAACATTTGTATTTTTACATTCTCAACCATAGTATTATTGAAGCGAAACAAATTTTATAATAAATATTAAATAAATACAAAATATTAAAATTGATATAAACAACAAAACTTGTGCATAGACAAAAAAAAACTAGTATGATAGTATCAGTTAATAATTTAATATTTCTTTCTTTAGATTCAAATAAAATGTTGATAAATTTTAGTTTTGGGGAAATTTTCAAATTTTAAGGTTCTCGTAAAGTTTGAGAACTAGCTAAGGTTTTTAGAACCGAATCAGTGATCAAAATGGTTAGACCACTAGATTTTAGTTTGATCGGTTTATTTGATTTAATTAGATAAATTATTTAAAAAAATTTAAAAATAAAAAATAAAAAATTGGTTCAATCTATTCGATCAATCAATTCAATTGGTTTGTGAGTAGACTTGTTTATGGTCAGGCTACCTGTCCAGGCCTGAATGTTCGTTTGAAATTTGGGAAGGTTTGAGTAAAAATATTAATCCCAAAAATGGGTTTGGCAAAAAAATTAGGCCCATTTAAGATATGAGTTAGTCTCGGGCTTAAACATTCAAGGCTCAAACTTGGCCCAGCCAAACTTGACCCGATTTTAAGTTTATATTACTTTGTATTATGTAATCTATAACACAGAAAAAAAATAAACTTATACTAAATATATAATATTATTCTAATGTAAACATTAAAATAATGTTAAGATGATTTTATAAAAAATTTAATAAATAAAAATATTAAATTAAAATAATAAAATAATTTAAAAAAATATAAGTGGGTCTGAAATGTGCTTAAGTTAATCTTTTATAAATATGGACGGATTTAGACAAAATTTTAAGCTTATGTTTTGGGCCAGGCTGAGCTTGGCAAGCATAAAAAATTAATATCATGCTTAAGTTTTACCCGAACCCGACTCGACCTGACACATGAATATCTCTATCTGTGAGTCAATTGATTCAACCTCTTATTCCAGATCAATATTTCAATCGATTCTTGATTCAATTAATCCAATCTACTTTGATTCGATTTTAAACACAATGAACTATAAAAGGATAATAAATACAATGCACCTATAGCCTGCCATCGTAAATGCAGGGGCAAATTCATTGAATGAGAATTCAACAATGGCGGATGAGTGAAAACTTTCCACATCTTATAAATACATATAGTTTATTTAAAAGTTTGGATTATAATAAAGAAATAGTAATGATAGTAATGCACACGAGTTGTAATATTGTAGAATCACTAATGTGAACTCATGATACGAATACTTGAAAGTGGACTATCCCTTTTGTATTTCAAATATTACAATGCCTTCTTTCATATGTGTGATGTTTCTGTATATTATAATGTATTAGTGGACTTATCGAATTGAATGTAATTAAGTGCATTCATTATATTTTTCTATTTTTCTCTTTTAAGAATGGATGAAGATTGTGCTAATTATTACGACTTTTCAAATACATCTCAACATGATTTTTTAATGTTATGTTATATTAAAATTCAAATAATTTTTCAATTTTGATATCGACTATTAGATTAATTTAAATTTAAAATATATTCTTTTATTCAATAAATATTATTCTATCAAATCGTCATTTAAAATTTACTAACTAAACTTTTAAAAAACTTAACTTAATGACAAAAATATAAAATGAAGTTTACCCATTTATTAAATATAATTTCTTAAAATATTCGTCCAATAACAAAAGGATTGGGTGAATTACTAGATCATCATCGTTACTTAACATTATTGGTAGTAGTGTGGAGGGTCCAATAAGCACTCACATTTAGGATGCTGGGTCTCAATTATCAACTTCACTTCTTATCTTATTCATGTGTTGGATATAATATTCATATTTGTATCCTTTCATTCTTAAATTAGTATTAAATAATCGATGTGTGTCTATTGGGTTATATACTTATTTACTTTATTATAATATATCATTTTATTTTAATTTACACAGTAAGAGTTTTTTATCGGCTCAATCATGTTGTTAACTTGTGATTCACCAAATGTTTAATAGTATATTTTAAAATAATCTTTAATTTATATAACAAATTAAATAAATACTTTAGAAACATATTTTCATAATAACTTTTACAAATCTCGTACACAATTGACAAAAGTAAATCACCATCAATACACATGCACATCATAACTAGATATTTCTTACAACTATCGAAGAGTAAAAGCGCTTAACCAATAGGTCAACTAGAGAGATTCCAATAGTCCCCAAAAGTGAATTAACTTTATAATTTATGGCTGACAGGACAGATTTATAAAGTTGGTCTCTCAGTCTTATGATGCCAAGGTAAAATAAGGAGATGCCTTCTATTACAAAACATAGGCACATCTCCACCAATTTCATAAACCTGGTGCTGTTACTAACAGTCCTTTCCTTGCTTAGCCCCGCAACTGAAGCTCAACAGCATAGAATTGGAATCCCATCCTGTCCAAACACCACCACTTTCACCATAAACAGCACTTACCAAGCCAACCGTGATACCCTTTTGTCTTCGCTATCGTCTAATGTTACCCGTGGCGTTTTTTTCTACAACACAACCGCAGGGAATAGCTCTGACATGGTATACGGTCTTTTCCTCTGCCGTGCGGATATTTCTACCAGCGCCTGCCAAGCTTGTGTCACCTACGCCGCCACCCACATTTCCCGACGTTGTCCCCTCGACAAGACGGCGGTGGTTTGGTACGAAGAATGCTTCCTACGCTACTCGAACCGAAACATCTTTTCGGTTGTGACTGAAACCCCTACAATTTACTTCTTGAGCGGTAGGTCTTCGATTGTGACTATCTCCGAGGAAGACCGTTTCGAGAAGTTTGTTCTGAAGGTGATCAATGAAACTATAGCCATGGCGGAAAGTAGACCGGTAGGTGTTTCAAAATACGTGACTAGAGTTGAGAATATATCTAGTTTTCAAACACTGTACATCAGGGTCGATTGTACACCGGACTTATCAGGTGCGGATTGCGGTAGATGTTTGCGACGAGCCAGAGCATATATTCCGGCTGGACGGCAAGGTGGAAGAGCTTTCAATCCAAGCTGTAGCGTCAGATATGAATTTAACCCCTTCTTTAATCTAACCGCGGTTGCAGCTCTTCCAGCTAAAGGTTGCTCTCACCATAATTTTTTGTTCTTCCCTTTTTTTTCCTATTGATTTTAGCCCCCAAAAAAACTCAACTAGTTGAATCGAGTTTTTCTATTTTCTATTTTTATAAAATTATTTAATAAAATCACACCAAACGATCGAATTAGTCGGACCAGAAATTACCAAAACATTGGGTGCAATTTATGTTTACCCAGGCCTAGCTGTGCTTGAATATAGGTTTAATTTTTGTTGAAATTTACTAATATTTTCTATTCATATTAATTTTTTAAAATTTATTATTTTTAATTTAATGTTTTAGATGTTTTTCTTTTATTAAAACATTAAATTTAGATAACTTAGCATACTTTTTAATGTTTACATAGTACTATATTATTACATATTTAATTTTAGGCTTAATATAATATTCGATTTCTGAACTTGATTTTTTTGCTCATTTGGTTACTATTTTTTTTAATTTGGTACTCAAAAATTTTGACACTTTTTCTTAATTTAGTACTAATCTTGACACTTTCTCTTAAATTAATACTTAATCTTTTTGAGGTCCAATTTGGTACCTGAACTTGACTATTTTTCCTAATTTGGTACCTAATCTTTTTTTTTTGATTTAGTACTTAAACTTTTCAAACGTTTACAAATTATTCCAATATACTAACAATGTTATTCTTTTATGAGGTAGCATCAATGTATCATCGACATGTTACAGATGATATGATTTTTTTGTATTTTATATGTTGAATTACTTTTAGTTTTATTTATTTAGTTAATTATTTTATTAATAAAAAATTATGAATTTCTTTTAATTTGGGTTTTAGAACTCTTTTTCTCTTATTTAATATTAATTCTCTAATCATAGCTCAATACCTTTTTTTACATTAACTTCCTCTAACACCGATAATATTTTTATAGCATAACAAAAAAAATAACACCATTAGTGTTTTACGTAATTTGTATAACATTTAATAAATTTAGGTATAAAATTTAGGCACTAAATTAGGAAAAAATGCCAAGTTCATGTACCAAATTGGGTCCACAAAGAGTTTAGGTACCCAATTAGGAAAAGTGTCAAGTTCAAGTACCAAATTGGGCTAAAAAAAAAGTTTAGATACCAAATTAAAAAAATGCCAAGTTCAAATACCAAATGCTATATTAAACCTTAATTTTATATGATATAAATTACATAATCAAGACTTGAATTTTGAAGCTCAAATTCAACTCACATTTTAAATGGATTTAAATTTTATATCTAAACCCATTTTTTGAGTCTTATATTTTTTTTTCAAACTTTTCATATTTCGGATAAGCCTTTAAACTTAAACAAGTAGACCAATCCATAAACAAATCAATTTAGAACCATTAATTGAAGGGTTTGATTGAATTCGGATCGAGCTAAATTAGGTTAAACTAATTCGTGCCTTTAAAATTTTGAGATATTTTGGATTCGACATTTGGTTGATTAGTATTTTAAAATTTTGAGATATTTTGGATTCGACATTTGATTAATTAATATAAATTTGATTTCATATCAATTGAGTTTGACACATGGATTATTTGGAATTTACTTATTTGGTGAAATTTAAATATCAATAGCATTGTTATTTTTATTAGGAGGCAATGTTTTGTTGTGTTTGGTTTGTAATTAATTAACATTATGTATAATTCCCGAGCATTTTGCACACCAGAAGTGCACATTTATCATCACGATTGCCTTGTAATCAAGAGTGTGTTATAGGATGGATGTGTATAATTTGGCTGTGGAAAGTGCATTTGAACCTATCAATGTTAAGAAAAGAGAAAAATCCCGTGTTCATAAGGATTACCATGAACTGAATTGAGAACTTCTGCTCTTATTTAGGGGGAGAGAAACATATCAAATTAAACCGAATTCGAATACTCATTACAAGTTTATCGGTGATATTTGGGGTAGCTGTGGTTTTTATCTCTGGTTTCTTTATATGGAGGAGGAGAAACAGTGAAGGTATGCAATGGAGTAACTTCATGATAAGCATTACAAATTCGTTTTATATTCTTATTCCGATCACATTTTGATTTTCATTACAGACAAAGAAAATATCCACGAAGTTCAACTGCTAGACTTGGAAAATGAGCACTCAAAGGAAACTTTTAGTGGAGAAAATTGGGAGAGGTCTCAAGAGTTTCCTTCTATACAATTGGATATTCTACATGCAGCGACAAATCATTTTTCTGATGAAAATAAGCTCGGAGAGGGTGGATTTGGTCCTGTATACAAGGTAATTACAGTTATCTATATGGTAGCTTTAGAGTTGATCTGTGTGAATCAATAAGTATGTAAGTATTCCAGAGAAGTTATATAATTGAAACAATTGTTTCAGGGTACACTAGCAAATGGTAAAGAAATTGCAGTTAAACGGCTGTCAAGAACTTCGGGTCAAGGGCTTGTTGAATTCAAGAATGAAGTCCTGTTAATTGCTAGATTACAACATAAAAATCTTGTGAGACTCTTAGGATGCTGCTTAGAGAAAAATGAAAAGTTGCTTATATATGAATTCATGCCCAACAGAAGCCTAGACGTCTTCCTGTTCGGTTTGCTCCCTAAACCTTTAACTAATCAACAACCTTGACAAGTAAATGAAGTAATGAAAATGTAATCACTTGTTTTTTACTCTTTTTTTTTCACATTTATATCAGATTCAAATTTGGCTACACAATTGGATTGGCAAAAACGGTTCAATATTATTAAAGGAATTGCCCGAGGTATTATGTACCTACATGAAGATTCTCGCCTCAGAATTATACACAGAGACCTTAAAGCTAGTAATGTTTTACTAGATCATAAAATGAATCCGAAAATTTCAGACTTTGGTATGGCAAGAATTTTTTGTGAAGATATAAACCAAGCAAACACCAATAGAGTAGTCGGAACATAGTAAGTATATATATATACTCATTGCTTGATGGTATTTAATAATTTTTTGTTTCTAAAATTTGCTACGATATAATCTAATTTTCTTTTAATCTTTTTTTGTTTGTTATCTCTTATGAATTAAAATAGTGGTTATATGGCTCCTGAATATGCTATGGAAGGGCTCTTTTCTATCAAATCTGACGTTTTTAGTTTTGGAGTACTTTTGTTGGAGATAATAAGTGGAAAAAAGAACAATGGTTTTCATCTTGCAAAGCGTGGTGAAAGCTTGCTAACTTTTGTATGTTTTCATCCTTTCTTTTGTCTTCAAACAATTTATTTAATGTACGGATTATACTAACAATTTTAAGCTACAATTGTAGGCGTGGAAACTATGGTCCAAGGGTGAAGGAATAGAACTAATAGATCAACTTCTTGTCCCCTCGTGTGTGGCATCTGAAGTGCTTAAATGCATTCATATTGGGTTATTGTGCGTGCAGGAAGACCCATCAGACAGACCAACCATGTCATCTGTGATTTTCATGTTGGCAAGCGATGGTACCATAAAGCTTCCTCATCCAACTGAACCAGCATTTTCTGTTGGACGTGTTGTTACAAAATCAATTGAACCCATTTCAAGTGAGGAAGTCTTTTCAGTTAATGAGATTACAGTTTCTAATTTCTCACCTCGCTAATTTGATCGTTGTTTTAGACATTCAAGCTGATGTAAAAGTTTTACATTTTTATTTTCTTGTCTAAACCAGCAAATCTAAATCCAATTGATGCAATGCATTTGAAAGGAATTACTTCAAATTTTCTCATCATTACTTTATATTTGAATTATTAGCAACTAGAGGTGATCATGGGCCGGGCCGGGCCCAAATAAAATTTTAAGCCCGTTTACTAGGCCCGGGCCCGGTCCGAAATATGGACCTAAAAATTTGTCCAAGCCCGGTCCGAAATAAAATTACTAAGCCCGAGTCCGGACCGGCCCGACCCATATTAATTTTTTTTGCTTATTTCATTAAATAAAAATTTTAAAAATATAATAAATCAAATATATTTAAAACATAAAACAAATATTAAGACAAATAAAATAATATTAAAACAATTTTAAAACAATACACAAATTGAGAATATAATAAAAAAAGTTATATTAAAATTTAAAATGATTAAAATAAAATAAAAAATATATTAATATATAATAATTGGCCGGGCCGAGCCAAAAACTCTTACTCGAGGCCCGCCCGTTTTCAAAACTGGCCTCATTTTTTTCCCAAGCCCATTTTTCGGCCTATATTTTACCCAAACCCTCTCATTTTTCTAAGGGGCTTTGGGTGGTAGGGCCAAATTTCCATGATCACTTATTATAACTACCCATATCTTTGAAAAGTCAAAGATATGGGTGTTAGAAAGTTGGAACCGAAAATAAGAGTATTTATGACACTGAAATTTGGTTTGAAATTTGGCATGGGATAATTGCAATTTTGGTCCCTAATTGTATAAGGACTTTACAAGTTGATCTCTGAACCTCAACTATAAATTGGCTTAACCATTTCTCATTTTCTTCATCTCATATTTGTCATTCTCTACTTAAGGCATTGTTCTCTCTCCTTATTTGTAAATTTCACTTGTATTTTTAGAGTGAAATATATTTGGTAGTGCCTGAGGACGTAGGCAAAATTTGCTAAACCTCGTTAAAAATTTGGTGTCCTATATTATTTATTTTACACATTTTGTGAGTGTGATTGTAGTCATTTATTGTGCTATTAAATTACGATAGAGGCATATTCTGGCTAGGAAAGACCTGGTACTTAAGTGATCATCGTGATCCACTTCTCTTTCCTGGGAATTGAACTTAGTGTGATTTTTCAATACAATAATTTTACTCTTTTACACGCTTCCGTGCAACAATTGGTTTTAGAGCTAGATTCGTACTTGGGGAATACGACCGTTTACAGTACTATTCACGTATACGATACTGTTCACATATACAGTAGTTGGGATTGAGGAGAAAAATGGCAGAAGCATCGTCATCAGCAAGGACTACTGTGACCAATGCAAAATTTGAAGTAGAGAAATTTGATGGTACCAATAATTTTGGTATGTGGCAATGTGAGATCCTAGATGTCTTATGTCAGCAAGAGCTGGATATAGCTATTGAAGAAAAACCTGACAAGATTGATAACAAAGAGTGGGCCAAGATCAATAGACAGGCATGTAGTACAATTCGCCTATGTTTGGCCAAAGAGTAGAAGTACTCTGTCATGAGGGAGACATCAGCGAAAAAGTTATGGGATACACTGGAAGAAAAGTTTCTAACGAAAAGTCTTGAAAATAGGCTTTATATGAAAAAGAAACTTTATCAATTCATATATGCGCCCGGTATGTCGATGAATGACCATGTGAACTCATTCAATAAAATTTTAGCAAACTTGCTAAATTTGGATGAGAAATTTGAAGATGAAGACAAGGCATTATTGTTGTTGAATTCCCTGCCTGATGAATATGATCATCTTACCATCGCATTGCTTCATGGGAAGGACACGATCACATTTGATGCAGTCTGTAGTACGTTGGATAGATCTGAAACTCGAAAGAAAGATAAAAGAGATCACAGAGATACAACTGCAGAAGTCTTAACAGTAAGAGGTCGTTTACGCAGCAGTAAACCTAATAGAAGGGGAAAGTCCAAACGGAAGAGACCCACCAAAGATGAATGTGCCTTTTGTCGTGAGAAAGGGCATTGGAAAAAGAATTGTCCTAAGTTACAAAAGGGCAAGGCTATTTCTAATGCATGTGTAGCGGAGCATGATGATGAGTCAGACTTTAACTTGGTTGGCATGGCAATGGCATGTCATATGGATGAGTGGATTTTGGATTCGGGATGTACTTACCATATGTGTCCTAATAAGGACTGGTTTTCTGGTCTTAAAAAGTTAGAAGGTGGAGTTCTTCTTATGGGCAATGATAGTGCTTGTAAGACAATGTGAGTGGGTACAATCCAATTAAAGAATCACGACAGCTCAATCCAAGTCTTGACAGATGTTCGCTACGTACCTAGCTTGAAGAAAAATCTCATCTTATTAGGAGCCCTAGAATCTAAAGGGCTCACAATCACTTTGAGAGATGGATTACTAAAGGTAGTAGTTAGGGAATTGATGGTGATGAAAGGCACAAGAAGAAATAACTTGTACTTTTTAAATGGAAGTACAATTATTGGATCAACATCAACAGTTTCTGCGAAAGATGCAGATTCAGAGGCTACCAGATTATGGCATATGCGATTGGGACATGCTGGTGAAAAAGCTTTACAGACTTTGGCGAAGCAAGGCTTGTTGAAAGGTGCGAATTCTTGCAAATTGGAATTCTGTGAACATTGTGTTCTGGGCAAGCAGACGAGGGTAAAATTTGGTCCAGCAATTCACAATACGAAAGAAATTCTAGACTACGTTCATAGTGATTTATGGGGACATACCAAAGTGGCTTCTTTAGGAGGTATGCACTATTTTGTTACTTTTGTTGACGATTATTCAAGAAAAGTATTGGTGTATCTAATGAAAAGAAAAAGTGAAGTTTTAAATGTATTTTTGAAATGGAAGAAGATGGTGGAGACTCAGACTGGTCGAAAGGTCAAACGATTTCGATCAGATAATGGTACTGAGTACAAAAATGATCCATTTCTCCATAGTACTGGGGCAGTTATATATCTGTTTCCATCAGCTGCAATAAATGAAAAAACTCCTATAGAGATGTAGACTGGTAAATCTGCTACTGATTATGATTCTTTACATGTTTTTGGTTCCACTGTATATTATCATGTAAAAGAATCTAAGTTAGACTCAAGAGCAAAGAAAACATTATTTTTAGGTATAACTGATGGAGTAAAAGGATACCGTCTCCTATGTCCTGATACAAGGAAGATTGCTTTCAATAGAGATGTGACTTTTGATGAATCAACTATGTTAAAGTATAAGAATTCACAAAAGGATGACAAAACCAGTAGTACTTTGCAGCAGGTGGAGCTTGAAAAGGTTAATGATGATCCAGCTAATATTGGAGGGATAAATGATGAAGAAGTTCTGACCCAAGAACCTCTACAGCAACAATATTCAATTGCATATAGGAGGCCAAGAAGAGAGATTCGTAAGCCTGCTCGCTTTGATGAGATAGTGGCCTATGCATTCAATTGCAGATGATGATATTCCTTCTACTTACACAGAAGTAACAAGTAACCCTGATAGTGCAAATTAACAAAGTCACTTTATAGATTGAAACAATCTCCGAGGCAGTGGTACAAGCGATTTGATCAGTTCATAAAAGAGAAAAGGTACACAAGAAGTAAATTTCATCATTGCGTGTATTTTCAGAAGCTACAAGAAGGAACTTTCATATACTTGCTCTTATATGTTAATGATATGCTAATAGCATCTAAGAGCAAAGTTGGGATTGAAAAATTGAAGATTCAACTCAATCTCGAGTTTGAGATGAAAGATCTAGGTGAAGCTAAGAAGATTCTCGATATGGAAATATGGAGAGATAGAGCTCATGATAGAGTTAGCTTGTCTCTGAAGTAGTATTTGAAGAAGGTACTATAGCAGTTTAGCATGAATGAGCATACAAAACCTGTAAGTAACCCATTGGCTTCTCATTTCAAGCTTTCTGCACAACTATCTCCTACAACGAATACAGAACAAGAATACATGTTGCAGGTTCTGTATTCTAATGCAGTGGGTAGCTTGATATATGCAATGGTGTGTACAAGACCTGACATTTCACAGGCAGTTAGTATAGTGAGAAGGTATATGCATAATCCTGGAAAAGGACATTGGCAAGCTGTGAAATGGATTCTACGGTATATCCAAAAGACCATAGATGTTGGATTACTATTCAAGCAGGATAATACACTTGGTAAATGTGTTATTGGGTACGTTGATTCTGACTATGCCAGTGATTTGGACAAACGAAGATCAACCACCGATTATGTGTTTACACTTGCTAGAAGACCAATAAATTGGAAGTCTACACTACAGTCTACAGTTGCGTTGTCAGCCACAGAAGCCGAATACATGACTGTAACAGAGGCTACAAATGAAGCTATTTGGTTACAAGGTATGGTTAAAACCTTGGGATTGGTTTAGGAGCATATTAACGTGTATTGCGATAGTCAAAGTGCTATTCATTTAGCAAAGAATCAAGTCTATCATGCAAGTACAAAGCATATCGACATACGATTCCATTTCATACGGGAAACTATTGATGAAGGGAAAATTCATCTTCAGAAGATTAAGACTGCAGATAATCCCGCAGATATGATAACCAAGGTGGTAACAGCAACCAAGTTCGAGCATTGTTTGAACTTGATCAATATCCTGCAAGTTTAATAGTTGAAGAATGCATTATCAAGTATTATTGTCAAAGGCAGAAAGAATTGTATGAAGATAAGATTAGGGGTGAGCATTCGATCGAATCGAATCGAATCAAAAATTTTCGAGTTAATCGAGTTTTCGAATCTTATTTTATCATCCTAACTTTATTTGAAATTTTCTCGAATCGAGTCGAGTGAGATGGAATTGGAATCGAATCGAATCGAATATATTTGTTCGAGTTAAATTTTAAAAAATGATTTTGGGTCCTTGTAACCACTGTCACCCATCGTAATAAAATTTATCCACCTTAATTAAAATTTTTATTAACTTTCATCACCTCATAATTTATTTATTAATCTTTTATATACGGGTTAGCTTCTTTGTTTGCTTAGTTGCTTCAATTATCTTGATTCTTGTCACTATGTATTTTCAATTAAAAATATATTAGATGTAAAATGTGATTTTTAATAAAAATTATTTTAAAGATAAAATGTGAAATTGATACCAATATAAAATTTTAACATGAATATTTAATAGCATAATTAATAATTTAATTTTAATATAAATATTCAATATGACTAAACAATCCAATAATATAAATAATATAAAATGTGAAATTTAATTTAATAATATAAATAGTAGATATAAATAAAATTATTACTATTTATGTTTAGTGATTTTTTAGATAATTTTAATTTTTATTTGAGAGTATAGGGTGAGAAGTAAAAATTTAGGGGCAAATAAAAAGTTTTGGGAGATAAAAGTTTTGAGGAAAGTAAATAGGGAGAGTAAAATTTTGGAGGAAAATATTAAAAAAAATTGGGGTGGATTTGGGGTAGATGGGAGGTGGGATTAAAAGGAAGTAAAAATTTTAAGAGGAAAATGGGAGGGAGTAAAAATTATGGGGGAAAAATAAAAAGTTTTGAGTGTTTTTGGGAATAAAATTTTGAGAAAAAGTAAATGGGAGAGTAAAATTTTAGTGGGAAATGGATTTTGGGTAGCTTTGGGGGTTGGGATTGAAGGGGAGTAAAAGTTTTGGGGGGAAAGTGGGAAGGAGGAAAAGTTTTAAGGGAAAAGTAAAAAGGTTTGGGAGTTTGGGGTAAAAATGTAAAATATTATAGTTTGATATTCGAATTATTCGATTTATTCGAGTTATTCGAATTCGAAAACTCAACTCGATTCGAACTCGAAATTCGAAAAAAAAATTCGAGTTGACTCGAATAACTCGATTAACTCGAATAACTCGATTCGTTTAACTCGAAATTCGAATTTTTTTTCGATTTTTTCGAGTCGAATCGAGTTTTGCTCACCCCTAGATAATATTATCCTAATCAAATCTTCAAGGTGGAGATTATTAGCAACTACCCATATCTTTGAAAAGTCAAAGATATGGGTGTCAGAAAGTTGGAACTGAAAATAAGAGTATTTGTGGCACCAAAATTTGGTTTGAAATTTGGTATGGGATAATTGCAATTTTGGTCCCTAATTGTATAGGGACTTTGCAAGTTGATCTCTGAATCGTAACTATAAATAGGCCTAACCATTTCTCATTTTCTTCATCTCATATTTGTCATTCTCTACTTAAGGCATTGTTCTCTCTCCCTATTTGTAAATTTCACTTTTATTTTTGGAGTGAAATATATTTGGTAGTGCCTGAGGACGTAGGCAAAATTTGCTGAACCTCGTTAAAATTCTGGTGTCCTTTATTGTTTATTTCGCACATTTTGTGAGTGTGATTGAAGTGATTTATTGTGCTATTAAATTACGATAAAGGGATATTCTAGCTAGGAAAGACCTAGTACTTAAATGATCCTCGTGATCCACCTCTCTTTCCTGGGAATTGAACTTAGTGTGATTTTTCAGTACAATAATTTTACTCTTTTACACGCTTCCGCGCAACATGAATTTTGAAACCACAGTACTGTGGTTTTGATATTCTAAACTAACACACAAGTATTTTAGAGAAAGTGCCTCTCTTTTTTCTGAAGATGAGATGTTAGAAAAGTTAGTACATGTAATTTGGGACCATAACCCTATTATGTAACTTTTACACATTAAACTTAAAATTTCTATTCAGTCTGTCACCAATAAGAAATTAATTACAGAGTATTTACATATATTTGGCTCCTACTTTATTTAATAACTGAAGCCAAATAAGTCTTAATTAAATTAGATCACTTTTAGTTTGGGTTAGCATTTTATAATAGTAAATCATATATAATATATAATTATTCTAATTATATATGTAATGTCCATTTTTTTTCAACAATCTCTTTTTAATGTTAGCCAAAAATTCCTTAATCGTGGTAATCTTATCAGACATAATGCCTTTGAATGTTTCTAGAATGACCTTTATGATCACCATCAGGGGCGAAGCCAGGGGGGTTGGCATGGGCTGCAGCCCCCTTAAAATGTAAAATTGCATTTTAAGCCCTTAAAAATTTAAAAAAAATTTAAATTAGTAAAGGTAAAATTGCACTTTGCCCCCTAAAATTATAAAAATTCGATTTAATCCTTTACAAATTATAAAGATATAAACTATAAAAAATTAAAATTTCTTCCGGCTCCCCCTAAAAAATTTTTCTGGCTTCGCCCCTGATCACCATACACATGCTATTTGATCTCTCCCACCTTTTCATCTCACTTCTTTTATCAGAGATACTCTCATTTGTAAGTGGTGAAGAAGAATGAGTCGTTAACGCAAGGTTGAGATCCACGACTCTAAGAACAATCATAAAATGCTCTTGCCATGATTTAAAGTTGGTGCCATTTAACATAAGAATCAAGTTAATGTTGGTTGTGATGTTGGCAGGTGTAATAATAGCTAAATTGAATAAAACAACCTCTAAGGCTAAAAATTTAAACTAGAATAATTTGAATAAAGGTAAATCCCATCTCAGGATACCAATCATTCCATTGTTAACTTGTAAGTGGTATCTCGTTGTAGTAATCAAACGCTAATAATAAAAATATATTGAATAATAAAATTTTCTTTGGACTGACTTATTACTCATATGTGAAACCAAATAATCATCACATGTTTATTACTACAGTTCCATATGTAATTTTGTTAAATATTAAGTTTCTTTTGGACTGATCAATATTAACGTAGCTTAAGTAATATACATACAAACTTTTATATTTTAAAACAAAATAATTTCAATAACAAATGTCACTTTGGCAACTTATTGTTTCAACTAAGTTATTTTATAATATATATATTAATATACCGATATTTAAATTTAAAATTTCATAACAGTCAAAAGTCAAAATTGAAAATTTAAATCGTACTACAGATCCGAAATAACCAAAAATAAAATTATCTAAATGGTTCCATAAAAATCGAAAAACCTTAATCTGCGATTGATTTTATATACAATAAAAATAAAACCATGTGTAACCAAAACTATATTACACCAAATCATTAACCTAAAATTTTCAAAAACAATATGTAATAGTTAGAACTTTTACCGCAAATCATATCATTATAATTTAATTAAACATTTGAAACTATAATATGCGAAAATCAAACTCTAAAAAACTCTAAAAAAACCCTAAATTCATCAATTAAAAATATTTTATCCATATATATATAAAGAAAACGAATGAAAAATAAATCAAAACAATAACACTATCCTTCCCCAGTAATTTCCATCTGGATACGCCCTTTTCATTTTCTTCGTAATTAATATTCTCATTTATTATCAATAAGTGTTTCTATGGAAAAATAGAGTAGTTTGAAGAAAGTTTACTTTTTCTTATTTTCTTTATTGATAGGGATTGATCAACTTACTCATAGGTACCCGGTTCTCTCCAATAAATTTACAATCACAGAGAAAGCTATACACCCAAATTTGTGCGCAAACTATGATATTTGATTCATTCACCCAAATTTATCTAACCTAAAACTAATTGGATGGAATGGCATCTGAGAGATGAGATGACTTACCGTAATATATGTCATGTTTTCGTAATATATGTCGATGGATTGCTTTCATCATCCCGGATGAAGTAATATAGTCAATTTCCACATTGAATATTATTTATCATTAAATTCCATCCCATTTCGTCCTTGTAGATTAATTATACACAACGTTTTTTCTTAGTAAAAGCAGCCATGTCATAAATTATTTTATATAGCTGACCTCTCTCGTCTTAGATCCAAACAAGGAGATAAAGCAAAAAAAAAAAAAAAGGAAAAATATGCAGAGCTCCACATTTTTCATAACCCTGCGGCTGTTAGTAATAGTCTTTTCCGTGCTTAGCCTTGTAACTGAAGCTCAGCCTCCTACTTATCTCTGGCACATTTGTCCTAACACCACCACTTTCCGCAAAAACAACACTTACCAAGCCAATCGTGATACCCTCTTAACTTCGCTATCGTCTAATGGCAGTTGTGGTAATGGTTTCTACAACACAACCGCAGGCAGAAACCCCAACACGGTTTACGATCTTTTCCTCTGCCGTGGGGATCTTTCTACCAGCGTTTGTCAGGCGTGTGTCACCTTTGGCTCTACTGACATTTCCCAACGTTGTCCTGTTGAAATAGAAGCGGTGGTTTGGTACGACGAGTGCCTCCTACTATACTCGTACAAAAATATATTTTCCGCCGTGGCTGAAGAACCTGCAATTATCTTGTTCAACATCCAGAACATCAGTGACCAAGTCCGTTTCGACAGCCAAGTTCAAGAAGTGATGAGTGGTACAACAACCCAAGCCGCAAACGCAGCACCATGTGCTAAAAAATTCGGGACTAGAGAGGCAGATGCCAATTTTACATCGAGTTTTCGAACACTATATACCCTTGCTCAATGTACACCGGATTTGCCAACCTCTGATTGCGACAGATGCCTGCGATATGTAACTGGAAACCTTCCAAGAAGAAGCCAAGGAGGAATGTTGTGCGGAAACGTGTGAAAGAGTAAAAATATTGTACTAAAAAATCACACTAAGTTCAATTCCCAAGAAAGAGAGGTAGATTACGAAGATCACTTAAATACCAAGTCTTTCCTAGCCAGAATATCCCTCTATCGTAATTTAATAGCACAATAAATCACTACAATCATATTCACAAAATATGCAAAATAAATAATAAAGAACACCAGAATTTTAACGAGGTTCAGCAAATTTTGCCTACGTCCTCGGGCACTACCAAATATATTTCACTCCAAAAAATTACAAGTGAAATTTACAAATAGGGAGAGAGAACAATGCCTTAAGTAGAGAATGGCAAATGTGGGATGAAGAAAGTAAGAAATGGTTAGGCCTATTTATAGTTGAGGTTCAAGAATCAACTTGCAATGTCCCTATACAATTAGGGACCAAAATTGCAATTATCCTATGCCAACTTTTAACCCAACTTGCCAACCAATCTTACTTTCTACTTTCGGTGCCCACTCTTTTTGGCTTTTCAAATAATGGGTGGGTTCCAATAATCTCCACCTTGAAGATTTGATTAGGATAATCTTATCTTCACACAATTCTTTCTGCCTTTGACAACAATACTTGATAGTGCCTTCTTCAACTGTTAAACTTGCAGGATATTAATCAAGTTCAAACAATTTTCAAACTTGGTTACTGTTACCACCTTGGTCATCATATCTGCGGGATTATCTGCAGTCTTGATCTTCTGAAGACAAATTTTTCCCTCATCAATAATTTTCCGCACAAAGTGGAAACTACGTTAATATGCTTTGTACGTGCATGATAAACTTGATTCTTTGCTAAATGAATAGCACTTTGACTATCACAATACACGTTAACATGCTCCTGGACCAATCCCAAGGTTTTAGTCATGTACTCGACTTCTGTGGTTGACAATGCAACTGTAGACTGTAGTGTAGACTTCCAACTTATTGGTCCTCCAGCAAGTGTAAACACATAACCGGTGGTTGATCTTCGCTTGTCCAAATCACTGGCATAGTCAGAATCAACGTACCCAATAACACATTTACCAAGTGTATTATCCTGCTTGAACAGTAATCCAACATCCACGGTCTTCTAAATATACCGTAGAATCCATTTCACAGTTTGCCAATGTCCTTTTCCAGGATTATGCATATACCTGCTCACTATACTAACTACTTGTGAAATGTCGGGTCTTGTACACACCATTGCATACATCAAGCTACCCACTGCATTAGAATACGGAACTTGCAACATGTATTCTCATTCTATATTCGTCGAAGGAGATAGCTGTGCAGAAAGCTTGAAATGAGAAGCCAACAGGGTACTTACAGGTTTTGTCTGTTCGTTCATGCCAAACTGCTGTAGTACCTTTTTCAAATACTGCTTCTGAGACAAGCTAACTCTATCATGAGCTCTATCTCTCCATATTTCCATGCCGAGAATATTTTTAGCTTCTCCTAGATCTTTCATCTCAAACTCGAGATTGAGTTGAGTCTTCAATCTTTTAATCTCAATTTTGCTCTTAGATGCTATTAGCATATCATCAACATATAATAGTAAGTCTATGAAAGTTCCTTCTTGTAGCTTCTGAAAATACACGCAATGATCAAATTTACTTCTTGTGTACTTTTGCCCTTTCATGAACTGATCAAATCGCTTGTACCACTGCCTCGGAGATTGCTTCAATCCATAAAGCGACTTTGTCAGTTTGCAAACCCAATTTTCTTTTCCAGTAACATTGAATCCATCTGGCTGAGTCATATAGATTTCCTCTTCCAAATTACCGTGTAAGAACACGGTCTTCATATCAAACTGAACTAGTTCAAGATCATATTGCACAACCAAGGCTAGCAAAATCCGAATAGGCGAATGCTTCACAACTGGAGAAAACACTTCATTGTAGTCTATTCCTTCTTTCTGAGCGTAACCCTTTGCTACCAATCTAGCCTTGTATCGAATCTCATTTTTACCAGGAAATCCTTCCTTCTTTGCATATACCCATTTGCATCCAATTGCCTTCTTTCCCTTGGGCAGTGTCACCAACTCCCTGGTCCTATTTTTATGAAAAGACTGCATTTCTTCATTCATTGCTTGCTTCCACTTTACACCACAGCAGAATAGGGTGGCAGAACGCATGAATCGAACTATACTGGAGAAAGTTTGATGTATGTTGTCCAATGCTGGATTGGGCAAGAATTTTTGGGCTGAGGCAGTTAAATATGCGTGCCATCTAATTAACCGTTTGCCATCAGCTGCAATAAATGGAAAAACTCCTATGGAGATGTGGACTGTAAATCACATCGATTATGATTCTTTACATGTATTTGGTTCCACTGCATATTATCATGTAAAAGAATCTAAGTTAGACCCAAGAGCAAAGAAAGCATTATTCTTAGGTATAACTGATGGAGTAAAAGGATACCGTCTCTAGTGTCCTGATACAAGGAAGATTGTTTTTAGTAGAGATGTGACTTTTGATGAATCAACCATGTTAAAGTACAATGATTCACAAAAGGATGACAAAACCAGTAGTACTTTGCAGCAGGTGGAGCTTGAAAAGGTTAACGATGATCCAGCTAATATTGGAGGGACAAATGATGAAGAGGTTCCTACCCAAGAACCTCTACAGCAATAAGATTCAATTGCATATAGGAGGCCAAGAAGAGAGATTCGTAAGCCTGCTCGCTTTGATGATATAGTGGCCTATGCACTTCCAATTGCAGATAATGATGTTCCTTCTACTTACACAGAAGCAATAAGTTCAATTCCCAGGAAAGAGAGGTAGATCACGAAGATCACTTAAATACCAAGTCTTTCCTAGCCAGAATATCCCTCTATCGTAATTTAATAGCACAATAAATCACTACAATCACATTCACAAAATATGCAAAATAAATAATAAAGAACACCGAATTTTAACGAGGTTCAAGAATTTTGCCTACGTCCCGGACACTACCAAATATATTTCACTCCAAAAAATTACAAGTGAAATTTACAAATAGGGAGAGAGAACAATGCCTTAAGTAGAGAATGGCAAATGTGGGATGAAGAAAGTAAGAAATGGTTAGACCTATTTATAGTTGAGGTTCAAGGATCAACTTGCAATGTCCCTATACAATTAGGGACCAAAATTGCAATTATCCCATGCCAACTTTTAACCCAACTTGCCAACCAATCTTACTTTCTACTTTCGGTGCCCACCCTTTTTGACTTTTCAAACAATGGGTGGGTTCCAATAAGGAAGAATTTGAGTCCTAGCTGCAACGTCAGATATGAAGTTTACTTGTTCTATAATCTAAATCAAATAGCAGTTGCATCTCTTCCACCTCCTCTAGTTCCAGGTTTATCCTTACTGTTCATTCATAATTTTGGGTTAGATCATGAAAAAGATAAAGCTAGAGGAAATAGATTTTTAATCTAATAGTCTACCACCTAGACACTCTTTCTGACTACATAGTATATTAACGGTATATATCATGGCTTCAGAAGGGAATGGCCGAAGATCATGGTCAATAATTATTGCCATTGTTGCTCCAATTGCTGCCTTCATTTTGCTTTTCATTTTGACTTGTTGGCTGTTAAAGAGGGGAACAAGAAAGTACCATACTATCCACGGAGAAAACGGTAGAGGGAATGATTAAGCTTGTGCTTCTATTGAGCCATAACTATTTTATTTCCTTGTCTTTCACAAAAAAATTTGTCACCCTTTCACCATTTTGTTGTTTGGCAGGACATGACATAACCACTATAAAATCATTGAAGTATGATTTTACCACAATTGAAGTTGCAACAGACAAGTTTTCAGATGCCAACAAGCTAGGCAAAGGAGGTTTTGGTGAGGTTTACAAGGTACTTGGTCATTTTATTCGTACAGAGTCCAACCAATTTGAGAAAAAACTTGGTCTAAATACGCATTTTAATGATTGGTTATTAATTTGCATATGCTTAGGGTATCCTACCTAACAAACAAGAAATAGCTGTTAAGAGGTTATCAAGAGGTTCAGGACAAGGCACTGAGGAATTTGAAAACGAGGTCGTATTGATAGCCAAGCTTCAACACAGAAATCTAGTCGGCGTATTGGGCTTTTGCTTGGAAAGAGATGAAAAGATACTTCTCTACGAATATGTTCCCAACAAGAGCCTTGACTATTTTATTTTTGGTATTTTTCACATACTTTGCAATGACCATTTTGAGAATTTGCGTTTGCTTTAAGGGTGGTTTTTAAACACAATTTTTTGTTTTTGTTTAGATCGTGCGAAGGAAGGACAATTGGATTGGTCGAGACAATACATGATAATTGGAAGAATTGCTCGTGGAATTCTTTATTTGCACGAGGATTCTCGACTTAAAATCATTCACCGTGATCTCAAGGCCAGCAATATATTATTAGATGGAGACATGACACCCTAAATATCGGATTTTGGCATGGCAAAAATTTTTGGAATTGATCAATGTAATATCCTGAATTAGGGCTTAATCGGAATAGTGGTTTCGTGACCACAAATCTGAGATAGAAATAATTATTTTACAATGATTTTGATGTTTATGATATGATTGCATGATTGTGTGAAAATTTCGTGATGAAATTCTATGCCTAAAGTGCTTAAATTGAAAGTAGGGACTAAATCGAATAAGTTGCAAAACTGGCATTCTAGAAGTTTTTCGTATGAAATTGTTTTGGAATATTAATGAAGAGGTCTTAAATAGCAATTTGACCAATTTTAAGTTCATGGACAAAATTAGGACATGGAAGGAATTTTTGGAAAGTTTAGTAGTAAGGGTATTTTGGTCATTTAGTTATTAAAATGAATTAAAACAAAATTAAAAGCCAATTTTGTCCATCTTCTTCATTAGGCCGAAATTTCAAGGGTTCTTCATAGCTAGGGTTTGTTTCAAGCTTCCAAGCTCCATAATCAAGAAAGACGTGGAATCGACCTCAATCGAGGAAAAGAAAAGATTGTGGACTAAATTGCAAAATCTTTGTATTTTGGTACCAAGGTAAGTTCATGTGTAAATAATGTAGCATAATTGTTATTTTTAAGTTATTGATATTAATTATGTGTTATGCTGAATTTTATTATGAAATGTATGCTTTGTGGTTAATTTCAAATAATATGTAAATTATGTGAACTACTTGTTAAATATAATTGTTACTGAGTATTGATTTCGCATTCTACGGAAGACGGCAAGGATAAGTGTTCGAGGAAAAGCCCGTTTGAACCTTAGGAATAGATTAGGATACAAGTGACATGTCACTTTCGGATGGTTGAGCATCCGAACTCGTTGAGTTGAGTCCGAGTTCACTTATGGATGCGAATGTCCGAACTCGTTGAGTTGAGTCCGAGTTCACTTATGGATGCGAACGCCCGAGCTCGTTGAGTTGAGTCCGAGTTCGCTTATGGGCGGGTTACATGATTGCTTGATTGTATATATGGCACTTATGTGCAAGTTATCCATGTATCCGAATTATATTCCGATGTGTTCAACGGGTAAAGTTCTACTCAAATGGAGGAAAATTTCGAGATGTAAAGAGACATATTGGTAAGTGATATGAAATGTATATTTTGGACAGGTATGTATTTAACCCTCGGGTTGAGTATTGATACAACCACGATAAGATAATAAGATGATGAAGAATGATTAAAAATGTGATATGTGTTTTAGTGATGTATGCTAATGTTGACTGGTATAACTATTTGTTATGTTACTTATTATTTGCATATGAACTTACTAAGCATTTATGCTTACTCCCTCCTTCTTACTCATTGTAGTTTTGGACAAGCCAGCTCAGGAGTCGGGATAGGTCAAGGCTCACCACACTATCCGAAGACTTTTGGTAAATGGCTTGTAAATTTAAGTATGGCATGTATAGCAATATACCCATTTTGTGTAAATGATCTTATGGTATGGTTATGAAATGGTTGAGGAAATGCTTGATAATGATAAATTATGAAAATGGTTAGTTTAGATTATGTTTGATGTTAAGGAAAACTATTAAGATACTTAGTGCATAAAAACTCATAAAAAGGATGAAATTTACCATAAACAGAATACCGCAGCAACACTAACGCGAGTTTGAAAATTTACTAAAAATCATAGAAATTGAATTTGGTGGTGAAATACATATCAAATTGAAGCTTATTATGTCTAGTTTCACATGAAACAAATGAAACAAGTAAAAGAAGTATATGTTAGAAGATATTTTAATTTTAGTGAAACAGAGTCATAGCAGTTTCAGAATCCCCTGTTCCTAGTTTAGAAATTCACCATAAATTGTAAAGATATAATTAGGTGGTGTATTTTATATCCTCAGAATCCTTATTGAGTCTAGTTTTAGTATAAACAAACCTCATAGTCATATGAATTTTTTACAGATAGAAATGTGGTTCGTAGTAAACAGAGGTCAGACCAGTCAAGTCCTGAAACAGGGGTAACTTTAACTAATAAACTGTACTAATTGGCCCAACCAAAAATTCTAGAAAAAAATTAGTAGATAGTTATATGAGTCTAGATTCAGGGAAAATTTACGGATCTTAATTTTGAGTTTTTTAACTCGAGATATGATTTTTCTTGTGACTGTGACGCAAGTAGCTTAAAAGCTGTGAATGTAGAAACAAATAATCCAAAGTTCTAAAAATGTTAAACTAAGCTTAGTAACACCTCATACTCGACTCCGACGACGGTCTCGGGTGTGGGGGCGTTACATTTAGTGGTATCAGAGCCAGGTTTAGTCGGTTCTCGGACTACGTGTTGTATGTACGGATTTTGCTATACATGCCATATGTATGAATTGTGATAGTGTGACGACTTCTGACCTTTTTAAATGAATTTTTTTTTATATAGTAAATGGATCCCGATCCAGCTGTGGCAGATGAAGTACAGAGTAATGCGCCAGCTCCGGCTGATGGAGCAGCGCCGACTAAAAACCCACCCCCTACTGTTGGTCAGGGAGGAGGAGAAAGGGATCGGGAAGCCTTTCTCCAAATGATGAGTGCATGGTACACTGAGTTCGCTCAGACGAACCCAAATGTACGACCTCCTCACCTCCCCAATTCCTCAACCTATGCCTCCAATGCCTCAAGGAGTAGATATGATAAAATTTCACAGAACCCCGTTGATAGAATTCGTAAACAAGGGCTGAAGAATTTAGAGCAAATATTGATGATGATGCAGAGAAAGCAGAGTTCTGGCTTGAAAATTCTATCCGGGTATTTGATGAATTATCTTGTACACCTGAAGAATGTTTGAAATGTGCTACATCTTTGTTGAGAGATTCAGCCTATAATTGGTGGAAGACTTTGATTTCGGTGGTACCGAAAGAGAGGGTAACCTGGGAATTCTTTCAAGAAGAGTTTCGGAAGAAATATATTAGTGAAAGATTTATTGATCAGAAATGTAAAGAGTTTCTTGAGCTGAAGCAAGGTAATATGACAGTCTCAGAATATGAAAGAGAGTTTGTTCGATTAAGTAAGTATGCCAGGGAATATGTTCCTACAGAAGCCAAGATGTGCCGACGATTTGAAGACGGGCTTAACGAAGACATTAAGGTATTTGTTGGGATCCTTGAACTAAAAGAAATGGTGGTACTTGTCGATCGAGCTTGCAAGGCTGAAGAATTACTGAAGGAAAAGAAAAAGGTAGAATCTGAAACACGAAATTGGAAGAAAAGACCAATGAGTAAGGCACCTCACAAAGAAACCGGAAAGTCAAGAAATATGAATCCTCGTTCCCAAGTTTCAATTTGGGCAATCATATGGAAATTTTAAGAAGCGAAATGTGGGTCCTAAATCTCGGACTACTTCTGCGGCTAGTGTGGAAATACGAGATTTGTTAAACCCGAAAGTGCCGTGTGGTAGAAATCATTTTGGTCCGTCAGAGCAAATGAATGTTTTCGATGTGGTTCTCCGGATCATTTTATTAGAGACGCTTGAGAGAGTGAGAAAGAAAAATTTCGAATGTAAAAGCTAGTGGTGCAGACTCGAGGGAAGGTATCCGAGAAAAGCTGGAAGTGAAACAAGCAATAAGAATGTAGCGAGGATGCACCGGTTAGACTCGAAGGAGGGCTCGGCTAGAACTTATGCTATTAAAGCGCGTGAAGATGCTTCCTCACCGATGTGATTACCGGTACATTTTCTCTCTATAATGTTAATGTTATTGCTTTGATTGATCCGGTTCTACTCATTCATATGTGTGCATGAAATTGGTGTCTAGTATGAATATACCGTTGAGAATACGAATTTATGATTAGAGTGTCGAATCCGTTAGGAAAATGTGTGACTGTTGATAAAGTATGTAAGAAATGTCCTTTAATGATTCGGGATCATTACTTTCCGGCGGACTTGATGTTGTTGCCGTTTGATGAATTTGATGTTATTTTGGGTATGGATTGGTTGACATTGCATGATGCTATAGTAAATTGCAAAGAAAAGGTTATAGAATTAAAGTGTGGAAATGGTGAAACTCTGCAGGTTGAATCAGATAAATCAGAGGCATTGCCTAGTGTGATTTCTTCAATGTCGGCTCAAAGATATCTAAGAAAGGGTTATGAAGCTTATTTGGCGCATGTAATTAATACAAAAGAAGTTGAAAAGAAAGTTGAATCAGTGCCGGTTGTGTGTGAATTTGCGGATGTATTTCGGAAGAATTGCGGGTTTGCCTCATCGGAAGTAGAATTTGGTATTGATTTGATACCGAACAGCTCGATCTCGATTGCTCCATATAGAATGGCACCAACAGAGTTGAAAGAATTAAAGTCGCAGCTTGCAAGAGTTGGTGATAAAGGCTTTGTGAGACCGAAGTTTTCACCTTGGGGTGCTTCCGTGTTATTTGTGAAAAGAAGGATGGTTCTATGAGATTATGTGTTGATTATCGGCGGTTAAACAAGGTGACAATCAAAAGCAGTATCCGCTGCGAGAATTGATGATTTGTTTGATCACTAAAAGGAGCGACATAGTTTTCAAAGATTGACTTGAGATCCGGTATTACCAAGCTGCGGGTAAAGGAGTCGATGTACCTAAAACTGTTTTTAGAAAAAGGTATGGTCATTATGAATTTTTAGTTATGCCATTCGGATTGACAAATGCTCCTACTGTGTTTATGGATTTAATGAATCGCATATTTCGGCCATACTTGGACAAATTTGTTGTGGTGTTTATAGATGATATTTTAATTTATTCAAAAGATGAGACAGAGCATGCTGAGCATTTGAGGATAGTTTTGCAAACTTTGATAGATAAGCAGCTGTATGCTAAGTTTAGTAAAAGTGAATTTTGGCTCCGAGAAGTTGGATTTTTGGGTCATATTGTTTCAGGTGATGGTATACGGGTTGATCCTAGTAAAATTTCAGCCATTGTTGATTGGAAACCACCGAAAAATGTAACTGAAGTTAGAAGTTTCTTGGGGCTAGCTGGGTATTATCGGCGGTTTGTAAATGGATTTTCTATAATTGCTGCTCCTATAACTAGATTACTCCGAAAGGATGTTAAATTTGAATGGACGGAAGAATGTCAACAGAGTTTTGAAGAATTGAAAAGTTATTAACAGAGGCACCAGTGTTAGTACAGCCCGAATCAGGTAAAGAATTTGTGGTGTATAGTGATGCTTCTCTAAATGGTTTGGGGTGTGTGCTCATGCAAGAAGGAAAAGTGGTGGCATATGCTTCGAGGCAGTTAAAACCTCATGAGAGGAATTATCCTACTCACAATTTGGAATTGGCTGCGGTGGTGTTTGCTTTGAAAATTTGGCGACATTATTTGTATGGTGAAAATGTCGGGTATATACCGACCACAAAAGTCTTAAGTACTTGATGTCACAAAAAACTTGAATTTGAGACAACGAAGATGGTTGGAGTTGTTGAAAGATTACGAGCTTGTTATTGATTATCATCCGGAAAAGCAAATATGGTTGCTGATGCTTTGAGCGAAAGTTGTTGTTTGCTTTGAGAGTTATGAACACTCGATTGAAAGTGTCGATGATGGTTCGATTCTAGCGAGTTAAGAGCAAAACCAATGTTTTTACAAGAGATTTCAAACTCGGAAAAATGATCAAGATTTGCTAGCCAAAAAAAACAGTGTGAAGTCGACACGGATCGATTTGAAATTGGTTCGATGGGTGCTTAATGTTTAAAGATCGGATTTGTGTAAATCAAGAATGAGGAATTGATTCAAAAGATCCTACAGGAAGCACATAGTAGTTATTTCTCGATTCATCCGAGTAGTACGAAAATGTATAATGACTTGAAGAAAATGTATTGGTGGAATGGAATGAAAAGAGATATATCGAGTTTGTATCCAAATGCTTAATTTGTCAACAGTGAAAGTGAACACCAAGTACCTTCGTGGATTACTCCACCCTATTATGGTTTCGAATGGAAATGGGATCGGATTACTATGGATTTTGTTTCAGATTGCCATTGACTTGGGAAAGAAAGATGCCATCTGGGTAATAGTTGATGATTAACTAAGTCGGCTCATTTTATCCCTGCGTCGCATTTATTCTCTTAACAAGTTGGCTGAATCGTATATTAAAGAAATTGTTAGATTACACGGAATACCATTATCGATTATTTCAGATAGAGATCCAAGGTTTACCTCGCGGTTTTGGCAAAAGTTGAAAGACGCGTTAGGTACGAGTTAAATTTCGATCGCTTTCATCCACAAACCGATGGACAATCGAGAGAGTAATTGATTCTTGAAGACATGCTCGGATGTTGTGTATTGGAATTTCAAGGAAGTTGGGAAAGATATTTGCCATTGGTAGAATTTGCTTACAACAATAGCTATCGACGAGCTTGAAAATGGCACCTTATGAAGCATTGTATGGTCGCAAGTGTCGAACGCCTTTGTATTGGATGAACTCAAGGAAAATCAGATTTATGGAGTTGATTTAATAAAAGAAATCAAGAAAAGTGAAGATAATTCGAGATTGTTTGAAAGTCGCTTCAGATAGATGAAAATCTTATGCGAGACCTAAAGCGAAAGGACATTGAGTTTCAAGTTGGTGATAAGGTATTTTGAAAGTGTCTCCATGGAAGAAAGTCCTTAGATTTGGACGAAAGGGCAAGTTAAGTCCGCGTTTTATTGGACCGTATGAAATAATTGAAAAAGTTGAACCGGTAGCATATCGGCTAACGTTACCACCCGAATTAGAAAAGATTCATGATGTCTTTCACGTATCTATGTTACGTCAGTATCGTTCGGATCCTTCACATATAATTTCACCGACAGAAATTGAATTGCGATCGGATATGACTTATGAAGAAGAACCGATTAAGATTTTAGCTCGAGCAGTCAAACAACTAAGAAATAAAAGTGTTGCACTTGTGAAAGTGTTGTGGCAAAAGCATGGGGTAGAAGAGACCACATGGGAAACTGAAGAAACTATGAGAAACCAATACCCACACCTGATTACCGGTAAGATTTTCGAGGACGAAAATCTTTAAAAGGGGGGGAGAGTTGTAATATCCTGAATTAGGGCTTAATCGGAATAGTGGTTTCGTGACCACAAATCCGAGATAGAAATAATTATTTTACAATGATTTTGATGTTTATGATATGATTGCATGATTGTGTGAAAATTTCGTGATGAAATTCTATGCCTAAAGTGCTTAAATTGAAAGTAGGGACTAAATCGAATAAGTTGCAAAACTTGCATTCTAGAAGTTTTTAGTATGAAATTGTTTTGGAATATTAATGAGGAGGTCTTAAATAGCAATTTGACCAATTTTAAGTTCATGGACAAAATTAGGACATGGAAGGAATTTTGAAAAGTTTAGTAGTAAGGGTATTTTGGTCATTTAGTTATTAAAATGAATTAAAACAAAATTAAAAGCCAATTTTGTCCATTTTCTTCATTAGGCCGAAATTTCAAGGGTTCTCCATAGCTAGGGTTTGTTTCAAGCTTCCAAGCTCCATAATCAAGAAAGACGTGGAATCGACCTCAATCGAGGAAAAGAAAAGATTGTGGACTAAATTGCAAAATCTTTGTATTTTGGTACCAAGGTAAGTTCATGTGTAAATAATGTAGCATAATTGTTATTTTTAAGTTATTGATATTAATTATGTGTTATGCTGAATTTTATTATGAAATGTATGCTTTGTGGTTAATTTCAAATAATATGTAAATTATGTGAACTACTTGTTAAATATAATTGTTACCGAGTATTGATTTCGCATTCTACGGAAGACGGCAAGGATAAGTGTTCGAGGAAAAAGCCCGTTTGAACCTTAGGAATAGATTAGGATACAAGTGACATGTCACTAGGATGGTTGAGCATCCGAACTCGTTGAGTTGAGTCCGAGTTCACTTATGGATGCGAATGTCCGAACTCGTTGAGTTGAGTCCGAGTTCGTGAGATGTAACTAGGCATCCGAACTCGTTGAGTTGAGTCCGAGTTCACTTATGGATGCGAACGCCTGAGCTCGTTGAGTTGAGTCCGAGTTCGCTTATGGGCGGGTTACATGATTGCTTGATTGTATATATGGCACTTATGTGCAAGTTATCCATGTATCCGAATTATATTCCGATGTGTTCAACGGGTAAAGTTCTACTCAAATGGAGGAAAATTTCGAGATGTAAAGAGACATATTGGTAAGTGATATGAAATGGATATTTTGGACAGGTATGTATTTAACCCTCGGGTTGAGTATTGATACAACCACGATAAGATAATAAGATGATGAAGAATGATTAAAAATGTGATATGTGTTTTAGTGATGTATGCTAATGTTGACTGGTATAACTGTTTGTTATGTTACTTATTATTTGCATATGAACTTACTAAGCATTTATGCTTACTCCCTCCTTCTTACTCATTGTAGTTTTGGACAAGCCAGCTCAGAGTCGGGATAGGTCAAGGCTCACCACACTATCCGAAGACTTTTGGTAAATGGCTTGTAAATTTAAGTATGGCATGTATAGCAATATACCCATTTTGTGTAAATGATCTTATGGTATGGTTATGAAATGGTTGAGGAAATGCTTGATAATGATAAATTATGAAAATGGTTAGTTTGGATTATGTTTGATGTTAAGGAAAACTATTAAGATACTTAGTGCATAAAAACTCATAAAAAGGATGAAATTTACCATAAACAGAATACCGCAGCAACACTAACGCGAGTTTGAAAATTTACTAAAAATCATAGAAATTGAATTTGGTGGTGAAATACATATCAAATTGAAGCTTATTATGTCTAGTTTCACATGAAGCAAATGAAACAAGTAAAGGAAGTATATGTTAGAAGATATTTTAATTTTAGTGAAACAGAGTCATAGCAGTTTCAGAATCCCCTGTTCCTACTTTAGAAATTCACCATAAATTGTAAAGATATAATTAGGTGGTGTATTTTATATCCTCAGGATCCTTATTGAGTCTAGTTTTAGTATAAACAAACCTCATAGTCATATGAATTTTGTACAGATAGAAATGTGGTTCGTAGTAAACAGAGGTCAGACCAGTCGAGTCCTGAAATAGGGGTAACTTTAACTAATAAACTGTACTAATTGGCCAAACCAAAAATTCTAGAAAAAAATTAGTAGATAGTTATATGAGTCTAGATTCAGGAAAAATTTACGGATCTTAATTTTGAGTTTTGTAACTCGAGATATGATTTTTCTTGTGACTGTGACGCAAGTAGCTTAAAAGCTGTGAATGTAGAAACAAATAATCCAAAGTTCTAAAAATGTTAAACTAAGCTTAGTAACACCTCATACTCGACTCGTGACGGTCTCGGTGTGGGGCGTTACATTTAGTGGTATCGAGCCAGGTTTAGTCGGTTCTCGGACTACGTGTTGTATGTACGGATTTTGCTATACATGCCATATGTATGAATTGTGATAGTGTGACGACTTCTGACCTTTTTAAATGAATTTTTTTTTATATAGTAAATGGATCCCGATCCAGCTGTGGCAGATGAAGTACAGAGTAATGCGCCAGCTCCGGCTAATGGAGCAGCGCCGACTAAAAACCCACCCCCTACTGTTGGTCAGGGAGGAGGAGAAAGGGATCGGGAAGCCTTTCTCCAAATGATGAGTGCATGGTACACTGAGTTCGTTCGTACGAACCCAAATGTACGACCTCCCCCACCTCCCCCAATTCCTCAACCTATGCCTCCAATGCCTCAAGGAGTGGATATGATAAAATTTCACAGAACCCCCGTTGATAGAATTCGTAAACAAGGGGCTGAAGAATTTAGAGCAAATATTGATGATGATGCAGAGAAAGCAGAGTTCTGGCTTGAAAATTCTATCCGGGTATTTGATGAATTATCTTGTACACCTGAAGAATGTTTGAAATGTGCTACATCTTTGTTGAGAGATTCAGCCTATAATTGGTGGAAGACTTTGATTTCGGTGGTACCGAAAGAGAGGGTAACTTGGGAATTCTTTCAAGAAGAGTTTCGGAAGAAATATATTAGTGAAAGATTTATTGATCAGAAATGTAAAGAGTTTCTTGAGCTGAAGCAAGGTAATATGACAGTCTTAGAATATGAAAGGGAGTTTGTTCGATTAAGTAAGTATGCCAAGGAATATGTTCCTACAGAAGCCAAGATGTGCCGACGATTTGAAGACGGGCTTAACGAAGACATTAAGGTATTTGTTGGGATCCTTGAACTAAAAGAAATGGTGGTACTTGTCGATCGAGCTTGCAAGGCTGAAGAATTACTGAAGGAAAAGAAAAGGTAGAATCAAACACGAAATTGGAAGAAAAGACCAATGAGTAATGCACCTCACAAAGAAACCGGAAAGTCAAGAAATATGAATCCTCGTTCCCAAGTTTCAGCTGGGCAATCATATGGAAATTTTAAGAAGCGAAATGTGGGTCCTAAATCTCAGACTACTTCTGCGGCTAGTGTGGGAAATACGAGATTTGTTAAACCCGAGTGCCAGCGGTGTGGTAGAAATCATTTTGGTCCGTGCAGAGCAAATGAATGTTTTCGATGTGGTTCTCCGGATCATTTTATTAGAGACCGCCCAGAGAGAGCTGAGAAAGAAAAATTTCAGAATGTAAAAGCTAGTGGTGCGGACTCGGGGAGGTATCCAGAAAAGTTGGAAGTGAAACAAGCGAAGAATGTAGCCGAGGATGCACCGGTTAGACCTGAAGGAGGGCTCCGCTAGAACTTATGCTATTAAAGCGTGAAGATGCTTCCTCACCGATGTGATTACTGGTACATTTTCTCTATAATGTTAATGTTATTGCTTTGATTGATCCGGTTCTACTCATTCATATGTGTGCATGAAATTGGTGTCTAGTATGAATATACCGTTGAGAATACGAAATTTATGATTAGAGTGTCGAATCGTTAGGAAAATGTGTATTTGTTGATAAAGTATGTAAGAAATGTCCTTTAATGATTCGGGATCATTACTTTCCAACCGACTTGATGTTGTTGCCGTTTGATGAATTTGATGTTATTTTGGGTATGGATTGGTTGACATTGCATGATGCTATAGTAAATTGCAAAGAAAAGGTTATAGAATTAAAGTGTGGAAATGGTGAAACTCTGGGTTGAATCGGATAAATCGAGGCATTGCCTAGTGTGATTTCTTCAATGTCGGCTCAAAGATATCGAGAAAGGGTTATGAAGCTTATTTGGCGTATGTAATTAATACAAAAGAAGTTGAAAAGAAAGTTGAATCGGTCTTGGGTTGTGTGTGAATTTGCGGATGTATTTCGGAAGAATTGTCGGGTTTGCCTCAATCGGGAAGTAGAATTTGGTATTGATTTGATACCGGAACACTCCGATCTCGATTGCTCCATATAGAATGGCACCAACAGAGTTGAAAGAATTAAAGTCGCAGATTGCAAGAGTTGGTGATAAAGGCTTTGTGAGACCGAGTTTTTCACCTTGGGGTGCTCCCGTGTTATTTGTGAAAAAGAAGGATGGTTCTATGAGATTATGTGTTGACTATCGGCAGTTAAACAAGGTGACAATCAAAAACAAGTATCCGTTACCGAGAATTGATGATTTGTTTGATCGGCTAAAAGGAGCGACATGGTTTTCAAAGATTGACTTGAGATCTGGTATTACCAAGCTGCGGGTAAAGGAGTCGGATGTACCTAAAACGCTTTTAGAACAAGGTATGGTCATTATGAATTTTTAGTTATGCCATTCGGATTGACAAATGCTCCTACTGTGTTTATGGATTTAATGAATTGCATATTTCGGCTATACTTGGACAAATTTGTTGTGGTGTTTATAGATGATATTTTAATTTATTCAAAAGATGAGACAGAGCATCTTGAGCATTTGAGGATAGTTTTGCAAACTTTGAGAGATAAGCATTTGTATGCTAAGTTTAGTAAAAGTGAATTTTGGCTCAGGAAGTTGGATTTTTGGGTCATATTGTTTCGTGATGGTATACGGGTTGATCCTAGTAAAATTTCAGCCATTGTTGATTGGAAACCACCAAAAACGTAATCGAAGTTAGAAGTTTCTTGGGGCTAGTGGGTATTATCGGCGATTTGTAAATGGATTTTCTATAATTGCTGCTCCTATAACTAGATTACTCGAAAGGATGTTAAATTTGAATGGACGGAAGAATGTCAACGAGTTTTGAAGAATTGAAAAAGTTATTAACAGAGGCACCGGTGTTAGTACAAACCGAATCGGTAAAGAATTTGTGGTGTATAGTGATGCTTCTCTAAATGGTTTGGGGTGTGTGCTCATGCAAGAAGGAAAAGTGGTGGCATATGCTTGAGGCGCTTAAAACCTCATGAGGGGAATTATCCTACTCACGATTGGGAATTGGTCTGCGGTGGTGTTTGTTTTGAAAATTTGGCGACATTATTTGTATGGTGAAAATGTCGGGTATATACCGACCACAAAAGTCTTAAGTACTTGATGTCACAAAAGACTTGAATTTGAGACAATGAAGATGGTTGGAGTTGTTGAAAGATTACGAGCTTGTTATTAATTATCATCCGGAAAAGCGAATGTGGTTCTTGATGCTTTGAGCGAAAGTTGTTGTTTGCTTTGAGAGTTATGAACACTCGGTTGAAAGTGTCGATGATGGTTCGATTCTAGCGAGTTAAGAGCAAAACCAATGTTTTACAAGAGATTTCGAAACTCGGAAAAATGATCAAGATTTGCTAGCCAAAAGAAAATAAAGTGAAGTCGATACGGATCGATTTGAATTGGTTCGATGGGTGCTTAATGTTTAAAGATCGGATTTGTGTACCAAGAATGAGGAATTGATTCAAAAGATCCTAGAGGAAGCACATAGTGGTTATTTCTCGATTCATCCGGTAGTACGAAAATGTATAATGACTTGAAGAAAATGTATTGGTGGAATGGAATGAAAAGAGATATATCGAGTTTGTGTCCAAATGCTTAATTTGTCAACGGTGAAAGTGAACACCAAGTACCTTGAGATTACTCCACCTATTATGGTTTCGAATGGAAATGGGATCGGATTACTATGGATTTTGTTTCAGATTGCCATTGACTTCGGGAAAGAAAGATGCCATCTGGGTAATAATTGACAGATTAACTAAGTCGGCTCATTTTATCCCGGTACGTACGAATTATTCTCTTAACAAGTTGGCTAAACTGTATATTAAAGAAATTGTTAGATTACACGGAATACCATTATCGATTATTTCAGATAGAGATCCAAGGTTTACCTCGCGGTTTTGGCAAAAGTTGCAAGACGCGTTAGGTGCAGTTAAATTTCGATCTTGCTTTTCATCCACAAACCGATGGACAATCGAGAGAGTAATTCAGATTCTTGAAGACATGCTCAGATGTTGTGTATTGGAATTTCAAGGAAGTTGGGAAAGATATTTGCCGTTGGTAGAATTTGCTTACAACAATAGCTATCAAACGAGCTTGAAAATGGCACCTTATGAAGCATTGTATGGTCGCAAGTGTCGAACGCCTTTGTATTGGACTGAACTCAAGGAAAATCAGATTTATGGAGTTGATTTAATAAAAGAAACTGAAGAAAAAGTGAAGATAATTCGAGATTGTTTGAAAGCTGCTTCAGATAGACAGAAATCTTATGCAGACCTAAAGCGAAAGGACATTGAGTTTTAAGTTGTTGATAAGGTATTTTTGAAAGTGTCTCCATGGAAGAAAGTCCTTAGATTTGGACGAAAGGGCAAGTTAAGTCCGCGTTTTATTGGACCGTATGAAATAATTGAAAAAGTTGGACCGGGAACATATCGGCTAGCGTTACCACCCGAATTAGAAAAGATTCATGATGTGTTTCACGTATCTATGTTACGTCGGTATCGTTCGGATCCTTCACATATAATTTCACCGACAGAAATTGAATTGCGACCGGATATGACTTATGAAGAAGAACCGATTAAGACTTTAGCTCGAGAAGTCAAACAACTAAGAAATAAAAGTGTTGCACTTGTGAAAGTGTTGTGGCAAAAGCATGGGGTAGAAGAGACCACATGGGAAACTGAAGAAACTATGAGAAACCAATACCCTTTTTTTACGGTAAGATTTTCGAGGACGAAAATCTTTAAAAGGGGAGAGTTGTAATATTCGAATTAGGGCTTAATCGGAATAGTGGTTTCGTGACCACAAATCCGAGATAGAAATAATTATTTTACAATGATTTTGATGTTTATGATATGATTGCATGATTGTGTGAAAATTTCGTGATGAAATTCTATGCCTAAAGTGCTTAAATTGAAAGTAGGGACTAAATCGAATAAGTTGCAAAACTTGCATTCTAGAAGTTTTAGTATGAAATTGTTTTGGAATATTAATGAGGAGGTCTTAAATAGCAATTTGACCAATTTTAAGTTCATGGACAAAATTAGGACATGGAAGGAATTTTGGAAAGTTTAGTAGTAAGGGTATTTTGGTCATTTAGTTATTAAAATGAATTAAAAACAAAATTAAAAGCCAATTTTGTCCATCTTCTTCATTAGGCCGAAATTTCAAGGGTTCTCCATAGCTAGGGTTTGTTTCAAGCTTCCAAGCTCCATAATCAAGAAAGGCGTGGAATCGACCTCAATCGAGGAAAAGAAAAGATTGTGGACTAAATTGCAAAATCTTTGTATTTTGGTACCAAGGTAAGTTCATGTGTAAATAATGTAGCATAGTTGTTATTTTTAAGTTATTGATATTAATTATGTGTTATGCTGAATTTTATTATGAAATGTATGCTTTGTGGTTAATTTCAAATAATATGTAAATTATGTGAACTACTTGTTAAATATAATTGTTACCGAGTATTGATTTGGCATTCTACGGAAGACGGCAAGGATAAGTGTTCGAGGAAAAGCCCGTTTGAACCTTAGGAATAGATTAGGATACAAGTGACATGTCACTAGGATGGTTGAGCATCCGAACTCGTTGAGTTGAGTCCGAGTTCACTTATGGATGCGAATGTTCGAACTCGTTGAGTTGAGTCCGAGTTCGTGAGATGTAACTAGGCATCCGAACTCGTTGAGTTGAGTCCGAGTTCACTTATGGATGCGAACGCCGAGCTCGTTGAGTTGAGTCCGAGTTCGCTTATGGGCGGGTTACATGATTGCTTGATTGTATATATGGCACTTATGTGCAAGTTATCCATGTATCCGAATTATATTCGATGTGTTCAACGGGTAAAGTTCTACTCAAATGGAGGAAAATTTCGAGATGTAAAGAGACATATTGGTAAGTGATATGAAATGGATATTTTGGACAGGTATGTATTTAACCCTCGGGTTGAGTATTGATACAACCACGATAAGATAATAAGATGATGAAGAATGATTAAAAATGTGATATGTGTTTTAGTGATGTATGCTAATGTTGACTGGTATAACTGTTTGTTATGTTACTTATTATTTGCATATGAATTTACTAAGCATTTATGCTTACTCCCTCCTTCTTACTCATTGTAGTTTTGGACAAGCCAGCTCAGGAGTCGGGATAGGTCGAAGGCTCAGTCACACTATCCAGAAGACTTTTGGTAAATGGCTTGTAAATTTAAGTATGGTATGTATAGTAATATACCCATTTTGTGTAAATGATCTTATGGTATGGTTATGAAATGGTTGAGGAAATGCTTGATAATGATAAATTATGAAAATGGTTAGTTTAGATTATGTTTGATGTTAAGGAAAACTATTAAGATACTTAGTGCATAAAAACTCATAAAAAGGATGAAATTTACCATAAACAGAATACTGCAGCAACACTAATGCGAGTTTGAAAATTTACTAAAAATCATAGAAATTGAATTTGGTGGTGAAATACATATCAAATTGAAGCTTATTATGTCTAATTTCACATGAAACAAATGAAACAAGTAAAGGAAGTATATGTTAGAAGATATTTTAATTTTAGTGAAACAGAGTCATAGCAGTTTCAGAATCCCCTGTTCCTACTTTAGAAATTCACCATAAATTGTAAAGATATAATTAGGTGGTGTATTTTATATCTTCAGAATCCTTATTGAGTCTAGTTTTAGTATAAACAAATCTCATAGTCATATGAATTTTGTACAGATAGAAATGTGGTTCGTAGTAAACAGAGGTCAGACCAGTCGAGTCCTGAAATAGGGGTAACTTTAACTAATAAACTGTACTAATTAGCCCAACCAAAAATTCTAGAAAAAAATTAGTAGATAGTTATATGAGTCTAGATTCAGGGAAAATTTACGGATCTTAATTTTGAGTTTTGTAACTCGAGATATGATTTTTCTTGTGACTGTGACGCAAGTAGCTTAAAAACTGTGAATGTAGAAACAAATAATCCAAAGTTCTAAAAATGTTAAACTAAGCTTAGTAACACCTCATACTCGACTCCGGCGACGGTCTCGGGTGTGGGGGCGTTACAATCAAACTCAAGGAACCACTAGAAAGATTGTTGGAACCTAGTAAGTTCTGACTTTGTTCAGCCTAATTGTTGAATCTAATACCTCAATTACCTTGAAATTGTATTGGTTCGACAGCGGTTATATGTCTCCAGAATATGCAATGCATGGGCAATTTTCGATGAAATCGGATGTGTATAGCTTTGGTGTTTTAGTTCTAGAAATCATAAGTGGCCTAAGGAACAGAGATTTCTATGAAACAGATGGTGCTGAGGACCTCATTAGCTACGTGCGTATAATTCTTTTCGCCTTTTTTGTTCAAATATCTTTTTATATAGAACTTATTGAATCTCTGATGAACCAATGCAGGCTTGGAAACTATGGAAGGATGAGAGACCCTTAGAATTGTTGAACCCTGTTCTGAGGAATGATTACTCGAGAAATGAAGTCACCAAATGCATCCAACTCGGATTATTATGTGCTCAGGAAGATCCAGCTGACAGGCCAACGATGGCTACCATTGTTCTAAGGATTAATAGGCACTCTGCCAAACTACTAATGCCTAAACGACCAGCATTTGTCATTGATAGTAGAACAGATGGGAGGATGCCAAACAAGGGGCTTGAATTGGACCAATCTACTACTCAATCAACGCCGTCGTCTATCAATGAGGTATCTATTACGGAATTATACCCTCGGTAATATGGCTAACGGATGCATCATCATCCTCAACCTTAAGGTAGATAGCTATCTACCGACGTTCGTCAACAAGTAAAATTTTAAATAAAGTGATAATTTATTTAAAATCAATTTTATAAAATTATAATGTAAATATAGATTATTATTTCCTTAGCTAGAATAATATAATATAATATAATATAATATAATATAATATAATATAATTAGGATATAGTGTCGATGAGACTTAGAATTAAATGTAAAAAGGAGTGTCATGACCCAACCTAGGTCACTGGCCTCATTTGGATTTTTGTGTAATTCTCATGTATGAATCGTTTTCTATTTTCTCTGCAATTAATCTTCTCATTTATTAGTCTTTATTAACCAAACTTATTTCTATGGGAAAATGGAATTTCTTATAGAAATCTTCTTTTGGATTCAAAAACGAAGAATACACATGTTCATTTTTGTTTTCATGACAAAGTGGAAATTTTTGCTTATGAAGAAAAAAACAATGAAGAAATGTTGTTCTTTTTTTTGTCAAATTTACTGCCCATAGTCGTGTTGCAAAATTGTGGCTGACTAGTGTAGTTTCCTGGACCATAAACTGCTTTGTCATATTTATGAGATTTCGATCAATTAATAACAAAAGAGGAAATAATTTTTTTTTTTTAAAAAAACCAAGACCATGACTTAAAATTCTCTATTATTACACATATGCACGAGAAAACAACAAACTGAAAGTGCTTGCCTACTACAATCCAAAAACCCCTTCAAGTGGAACAGATTAGATTACTCAGTACTACTGCAATCCGATTACTTGAGTGTTTCGACCCACCGAGAGTCGTGGCCAACTGGCTCATTGAGTATTCATTTTTGACCCTACTCTTTTAAGTTCTTAGCTTCCAGTTTGATTGAGATTTCTAGTCTTCATTGTAGACTAATACAATCCAAAAATTTGACTCAATTTTTTTAGTAAAGGATCAACGAATTTTCTGCAATGGCGAAAAATATTGCCCTTTATACAACAACCCATTTTATAATTTATAAATCTGGTATCTCTTGTCTTATAATCCAAGCTAAAACAAGGTGATGACTTTTATAAACTTGTGGCTATTAGTAATAGTCCTTTCCCTGCTTAGTCCTGCAACTAAAGCTCAGGTTCGACCGCCTACTTATATCCACCACGATTGTCCAAACACCACCACTTTCACCATAAACAGCACTTGTCAAGCCAACCGCGATACCCTCTTGTCTTCACTGTCATCAAATGTCACCCATAGAGATGGTTTCTACAACACAACCTCAGGCAAGAGCCCTGACATAGTATACGGTCTTTTTCTTTGCCGTAGGGATATTTCAACTAGCCTTTGCCAAGCGTGTGTCACTTTTGTTGTCACCGATGTTACCCGATTTTGTCCTATTGAAACAACGGCGGTGGTTTGGGATGACCAACGTCTCCTACGATACTCGGATAAAAATATATTTTCCGTTGTGGCTGAAACACCTAGTTATTCGACATATAACGCTCAGAATGTTAGTGAATCAGAACGCTTCGGCCTGGTAGTGGCGAGTACGATGAATGATACGATAACTCAGGTAGCAAATGAACCGTCAGGTGCTAAAAAATTTGCGACTAGAGAGGAAATTATTTCAGGGTTTCAAATTGTTAAAAGTGGCAACAAACAGCAGTATGTATGTTACCCGGATGAAATATAGCAACTACAAATGTACGTATGCTATCCAGATGAAGTATTTTTTTTTACAACAGACGATCTGTATATGATATGACAGAAAACTTTTTGACTGGATAGAGTTGGTCAAATACTTTCCAGTTTTAGACAGGTCTTAGGTTACCATTAGGATGAATTTAATGTTTGTTCACTTCTACAAGTTAAAAATATTGTTGTAGTTTTATATATGTGCATCATACATTTGATGAATGAATGTAATGAGAATAGCCGATTCTTGTTCTCTTAGTTTTCTCACCCCTTTTGCTTCTATTTTTGGTTACTTTCCTTGCAACTTTCATTTCTTTGAATCTCAAACTTATTTCATATTTTATCCGAAATTATTGCTTTGTTGCTCTAGCTTCAACAAGAGCTTCATATTTTATCCGGGTAAATTAGTTCTGTTTTTCTTCCTGTGTAAAAAACCTAACAAATGGTATCAAGAGCCTAAGTCTTTGAGGACCTTGGTTGTGTTTGAGAGAAAAGAAGCAGAAGCTGTTTTTTTGTTGGTCTGTTTGTTTGTTGCAAAGATGAGTTTCACACCACCACTACCACCTGTGTTTGCTGGAGAAAACTACCACATTTGGGTAGTTAAGATGAAGACATACTTTCAAGCACATAATTTGTGGAGTGTGATCGAGAATGATGCTGAACGACCCCCATTGAGGGCCAATCCAACCATTGCTCAGATAAGGCAACACAGTGAAGAGTGTGCCAAGAAGCATAAAGCAATGGCCTGCTTGCAAATTGGGGTCTCTGATATGATCTTCACAAGAATAATGGCTTGTGATTCACCAAAGCAAGCATGAGAGAAGCTAAAGGAGGAGTTTATGGGGTCAGACAAAACAAGGCAGTAACAGCTGATCAACCTTAGAAGGGATTTTGAGAATCTAAAGATGAGAGAGTCAGAGACCATTAAGCAGTACTCTGACAGAATAATGGCCATAGTCAATAACATTAGGCTCCTTGGTGATAATTTCAGTGAGAGCAGAGTTGTTGAAAATGTCATTACAACTCTCTCAGAGAAGTTTGAGTCAAAGATTTCTTCATTGGAGGACTCGAGGGATTTATCAACCATCTCATTGTCTGAGTTGGTAAATTCCCTATATGCACTTGAGCAAAGGAGGGCCAATAGGCAAGAAGAGCATCTTAAATGAGCTTTTCAAGCAAAGGCCAAAGAAGGCTCAGGTTCTAGTCAAAAGGGGAAGAAACCTTGGGTCGATAGAAGGGAGAAATCAAGGAGAGATGCAGGGAATAATAGATTTCCACCATGCATTCACTGCAAGAAGACTTCAAATTTGGAGAAGAACTGCTGGCACAGACCAGATGTTCAGTGCAGGAGCTGCAAACAGCTGGGACATGTTGAGAAGGTATGCAAAAATAAAGGGAAGGCATAAGCTCAGCAACAAATGCAAGCTAAGGCTGCTGAGGATCATCAACCTTAGGAGGAGCATCTTTTTACAGCCTCCTGTTTTGCAACCTCGAGCAAGGTTAGTTGTGACTGGCTAGTGGATAGTGGCTACACACACCACATGGCAGTTGATGAAAGGCTGTTCAAGGAGCTCGACAGAAGTTTTGCCTCAAAGATCAGGATTGGTAATGGAAACCTGATTGAAGCCAAAGGCAGGGGCAATGTGGTGATCAATACAAAGTTAGGTAACAAAGTGATTTCTGATGTACTTTTTGTACCTGACATAGATCAGAATCTACTTAGTATTGGTTAGCTTGTAGAAAAAGGTTACTCACTTGCTTTTAAGAGTGACTCATGCATTGTTGAAGACTCTTATGGTCAGGAGTTGGTCACAGTAGCAATGACAGACAGATGTTTTATGCTTGATGTCAATCAACTTGAGAAGAAGGCTTACACCAGCCTTATTGATGATGTTGGTCTATGGTACAGGAGATTAGGACATGTTAATTACAAGTCACTTGATCAGTTGTACAAGTTGAACTTAGTTGAAGACATGTCAAAAGTTGATGCCAAAGACACTGTCTGTAAGGTTTGTCAGCTTGGTAAGCAAACCAGGTTACCTTTTCCTGCTAATGTGGCATGGAGGGCTCAAGAAAGACTTGAGTTAGTCTATTCTGATGTCTGTGGACCAATGAAGACCTCTTCCTTAAATAAAAATAAGTATTTTGTACTGTTTATAGATAATCTAACCAGGTTTTGCTGGGTTTATTTCTTGAAGCAGAAATCTGAAGTGTTTGAAGCCTTCAACAAATTTAAGGTATTGGCTGAAAATCAGTCTAGTTGCAAGATTAAGGCTTTAAGAACAGATAATGGCACTAAGTATCTGTCTGAAAGGTTCCAGAAGTTGTGTGAACAAGCTGGGATTCATCATCAGCTAACAACAGTCTATACTCCTCAGCAAAATGGAGTATGTGAGAGGAAGAATCGAACAGTACTTGTTATGGCTAGATGTTTGCTGTTTGATAGTAAGTTGCCAAGCAAGTTTTGGGCTGAGGCTGTTAATACCTGTAATACCCCTACACGTATTCATTGCCGAAATAGGGTACGAGGCATTACCGGAGTTTATGAATTAAATATATATATATATATTTTTTTTTTTTAAATATCTAACCTTCCCTGCAATATTAAATCGAGACAAATCCACATCAACCAAATCAATTCAACATATTTTTATGATAGATTCATGCATTTATATAAGATAACGTCGTCACATATCTATAACCAGGTTTGTTAACCATACTAATGGCTAACTTTACATTCATTTCACGTTAACATTTACTTTGTTAGCTTATACATGCCATTGATTTCTAAAATAAAGTTTCTTTATATACCGAAATCCTGAGGTTGACAGTGTGATGTGTCTCCGACCAAATCCGACCTCCGAGCTCTTAACACTACAAAATAGGGAAAAAGGAAACGGGGTAAGCACTTTGTGCTTAGTAAGCTCATGTAACAAGAATTATACTTACCTAATATTTTCAATACAATACAATAAACATCCATATATCCATTCAATGCATTATTACCCTAATATGCACAAACTCAACATTCAAGTTAGTACAATAATTTCCATGTACCAATAATATATACTATGATTGATGAGCTCGTCAATACCATGATTTCCATTTCCTTGTTATTTTTCCATATTTATCCCGTTGAATTTCTTGGAATTTTCGATGGATTTTCAGAGGTACACTTTTAGTGTATAATTCCGGGTCTGTCAATTCATATTCATGTGCGCACATATCCATTTCAGAGAGCACACTCCTGCGAACCTCAACCTTGCAGCGGGATTACCAGTCCAAGCTAAATCCCCTGCAACGACAATTACTCTAATGAGCTTGGATCTGAATTACCAGTCCAGGCTAAATTCAGACCCTAATTCGGATTACCCGTCAGGTTAAATCCATTTACACATATTCTTCGGAGGGCTATATCAGGATAGGATCACCCGTCCGGGCTAGATCCTTTTTACCGTCAATTCCTTTTCAGAGATCCATCAAATTTTCCTTTCATTCAACCGGGATTTCTTCCCATTTTATCAAATATATCAATGTTTCATTAATTTTCATATAATGAACACTCAAATCATATTCACATCAATAACATACAATCTCAAGCATTTAAGAATATAATTCAAGTTACACTAACTTACCTTGATACTTGTTTGTAAACAGTAAAAATCTACTAATCCCGAACTTTTTCCTTTCCTCGATCTAGCTTCGTATTTGAATCTTCTGGATCTAAATAAATTAATTTAATTATCAATTTAATACATTTCATGTTCATATGCAACATTCTCTATAATTCAACTATTATTTATAATTCATTCAAAGCTGTCTACTTGAGTCATAGTCACTAAATTATTTATAACTTGAGCTACGAAACTCCAAATTAAGATCCGTTAATTTTTCCTGAAACTAGACTCATATATATTTTTACCAAAAAAATTTTCAGAATTTTTGATTTAGCCAATCACTACAGTTTATTCTTCAAAGTCACCCATTTTCTGTTGTCTAACAGTTCTGACCCTTCTTCACTAAAAATAAATTATCTCTTTATACAGAATTCAAATGATGTTCTCGTTTATTTATATTAAAAATAGACTCATTTATAATTCTAGACATCTAAATTTAAGTCCCTAATTATTTTTATTCAATTTTTTTATAATTTTTCAAAGTCAGAACAAGGGAACCCGAATTCATTCTGACCTTGTCTCACAAAATTAATTATATCTCAAAATTTACAAATCCATTGCTTACAATATTTCTTTTATGAGAAACTAGACTCAATAAGCTTTAATTCCATATTTTGTTCATCTTCTAATTCGATTCCTACAATTTTTGGTGATTTTTCAAAGTTAGTCTACTGCTGCTGTCCAAACTGTTTTAGTGCAAGCTGTTTATTACCATTTTTCCCCTAAGCTTTTAATAAATGATAATTTCGTCCCTACTCAATTAGCCTCTCAATTGAGCTGATTTTTCTCAATTAACATTTTATTCTATCACCTTAAACTATTTTACAACCTTTAGGAATCAGAATTTCAGCAATAGACTTTAATTCCAAATATTTTCACAATTAGGTCCTAAAAATCAATTTCCATTGAAATTGCCTAATAAAATCATCTCATAAACAAATTAAAGCTTTAATTTCATTCTATTTCATCATAAAATTACAGCACTCAACCATGGTGACTTTCAATTTCATCCATGAAATCAAAAACTAATGAATTTAATAGTAGGACCTAGTTGTAAAAGTCTTAGAAACACAAAAACTACAAGAAAAAGGCAAGGATTAACTCACTTGGTGCAAAAATTATGAAATACCAGCTTAGAGAACCCTCCTCTGGCGTTTTTAGCTGCTGGAATTGAAGAGAAATGAAGAGAAATCTAGATATTTCCTATTTAGTCCTAGTTTTATTTAGTTAATTTTGCAATATTCCAATTTTACCCTTAATTTATCAATTTTTCTGCTGATTTCATACCCTTGCCGTCCAGCCCAAATAACTTTTGGGTCTAATTTCCTTTTAAATCCTTTCTCATTAGGCTCTTAAGCTATTTAATCACTCTAGCAACTTTTACACCTATTACAATTTAGTCCTTTTCATTTAATTGACTACCCAAACATTAAAATTTCCTAACGAAATTTTAATACCACATTAATAAAATTTCATAAATATTTATAAAATTATTTTTGACTCGGTTTTATGAGATAAAGGTCCCGATACCTTATTTTACCCAATTTCTTTAATAATTTCTTTTTCTAACTAATCACTAAATCGATAAAATTTTCCTATCAATATTTTCATACGATTTTCCTATCATATAAATTTTCAAGAAAAATATTGAAATAAATTTCTCTTTAAATCGGATCTATGGTTCTGAAACCATTGTTCGATAACCTTAATTTAGGCCATTACAACTCTCCCCCCCTTTTAAGGATTTTCGTCCTCGAAAATCTTACCAGTAAAGAGGTTTGGGTATTGTTTCCTCATTGCCTCCTCCGGTTCCCATGTTGCTTCCTCAATCCCGTGCTTTTGCCACAATACTTTCACCAAATTTATCTTTTTATTTCTAAGCTCTTTTGTCTCCCGTGCCAATATCTTGACCGGTTCTTCACTGTAAATCATATCCGATTGAATCTCTACTTCTATCAGAGAAATAACATGTGAAGGATCTGATCGATATCGTCGTAACATAGATACATGAAAAACATTATGGATTCTATCAAGTTCCGGTGGTAATGCCAATCGATAAGCGACCGGTCCAATTCTTTCTATGATTTCATAGGGCCCGATAAATCTTGGACTCAATTTACCCTTTCGACCTAATCGAAGAACTTTCTTCCAAGGAGACACTTTCAGAAATACCTTGTCACCGACTTGAAATTCAATCTCTTTTCGCTTAAGGTCGGCATATGATTTTTGACGATCAGAAGCTGCTTTTAGACTATCTCGAATAACCTTTACTTTTTCTTCTGTTTCTAGGATCAAATCAACCCCATGTATCTTCCTTTCACTGAGCTCTGTCCAATATAACGGTGTTCTACATTTTCTACCATACAAAGCTTCATACGGAGCCATTTTAATATTAGACTGATAACTGTTTGCTTGAAAATTTATATGATAGGAAAATCGTATGAAAATATTGATAGGAAAATTTTTCTTTAAATCGGATCTATGGTTACAAAACCATTGTTCCGCTAACCTTGAATTTAGGCCATTACAATACCTCAGTATACCTGTTCAACAAATTGCCAACCGTTGTTGTGAAGGAAAAGACTTATTTTGAAGCCTGGCATGGAATCAAACCTTCTGTTTCACATCTAAAAGTGTTTGGTTGTGCTTGCTATGCCATTATTCTAGCTGAGAAGAGAACCAAGCTCGAGAGAAGGGCTGTTCCAAGAATATTTGTTGGCTACAGCAGCATCAATAAGGGCTACAGGGTGTATGATCCCTCTACAAAGAAAAATATTAGTAAGTAGAGATGTGAGGTTTGATGAAGGTAGAGTATGGAGCTGGAATAATGCTGATGCAAGGTTAACTGATGAAGATCAGCTGGACAGCAGTTTGGAGCTAGCTGAAGAAGGGCCAATTGATGATAATTTTGATGAAACACTTGTGAGAAGAACAATGACTATTGCAGACATCTATCAAAGATGTAATGTTGCAATAGTTGAACCTTCAAATTTTGAAGAGGCTGCTAAAGAAGAATGCTGGAAGAAGGCTATGGAAGCTGAAATGAAGATGATCCATAAAAATGACACATGGAAGCTGGTTGATAGGCCAGTAAACAGAAAGATCATAGGTGTCAAATGGGTGTTCAGGACCAAGAATAATCAGATGGATCTCTGAACAAGCATAAGGCCAGATTAGTTGTAAAGGGGTACAGTCAGCAGTAAGGTGTTGATTATTTTGAAACCTTTGCACCTGTTGCAAGGTTAGACACCATAAGGCTATTGTTTGCCTTAGCTGCTCAAAAATAGTGGAAAGTGCATCAATTGGATGTAAAGTCAGCATTTTTGAATGGATTTCTCAATGAAGAAATCTTCATAGAACAGCTTGAGGGTTTCAAGGTCCTTGGTGAGGAAGACAAGGTTTACAAGTTCAAAAAGCCATTGTATGGCCTAAAACAGGCTTCAAGGGCCTGGTATGACATGATTGATGCATACCTGTCGAAGCTTGGATTTGAGAAGAGCATAAGTAAGCCTACACTCTATGTGAAGAAGGCTGAGAAAGAAACCTTATTGATAGTCTCACTTTATGTGGATGACTTATTGGTTACTGGTTGCAAGGGTGAGCTGATTGAAGACTTTAAGAAGCAAATGCTAGATGTGTTCGAGATGACTGATTTAGGTTTGATGACCTACTTTCTTGGTATAGAAGTTAATCAGAATGAGCTTGGCATTTTCATAAGCCAGCAAGCATTTGCACAGAAAGTTTTAAGTAAATTCAGCATGTTAAAGTGCAAGCCTGTTAGCACTCTTGTTGCACTAAGAGAGAAACACTCAAGCATCAATGAGCATGATCGAGTAGATGAAAAGAAGTATAGGAGTTCGGTTGGTTGTCTATTCTACTTGACAGCAACAAGGCCAAACATCTTGTATGCTGTTAGTCTTCCATCGAGATTCATGCACTGCTGCAATGTTGCATACTTTAAAGCTGCTAAAAGAGTCCTAAGGTATGTCAAAGGCACCTTAGGCTATGGTGTGAAGTTTGAGAGAGCAGAGGAACTGAAGCTGGTCGTTATTCAGACAGTGATTGGGCTGGCTCGGTTGATGATATGAAGAGTACATCGGGATACTTCTTCATTCCAGGATCAGGAGTTTTTAGCTGGAGCTCAAAGAAGCAACAAACTGTTACTCAATCAACAGCTGAAGCAGAGTATATTGCAACTGCTGGAGCTGTTAATCAAGCAATTTGGCTTAGAAAGCTGTTGGATGACTTAAATGTTGGTCAAGCTGAAGCAAAGTTGACAATCAGTCAGCTGTTGTAATTGCCAAGAACCCTATGTTTCATGGCAAAACTAGGCATTTCAAGATCAAATACCATTTTGTGAGAGAGGCAGAGTTGTCAAAGGAGATCAACTTGGTCCATTGCTGCTCAGAAGTTCAATTGGCAGACATTTTGACCAAGCCGTTAGCTGCCACCAGGTTCTAGTATTTGAAGAAGCAAATTGGAGTCTGCTGTTTTATAGCCAAGGAGGAATGTTAAAGGTGGCAACAAACAGCAGTATGTATGTTACCCGGATGAAATACAACAACTACAAATGTACTTATGTTATCCGGATGAAGTATTTTTTTTTGCAACAGACAACCTGTATATGATATGACAGAAAACTTTTTGACTGGATAAAGTTGGTCAAATACTTTCCAGTTTTAAACAGGCCTTAGGTTATCATTAGGATGAATTTAATGTTTTTTCACTTCTTCAAGTTAAAAATATTGTTGTAGTTTTATATATGTGCATCATACATTTGATGAATGAATGTAATGAGAATAGCCGATTCTTGTTCTCTTAGTTTTCTCACCCATTTTGCTTCTATTTTTGGTTGCTTTCCTTGTAACTTTCATTTCTTTGAATCTCAAACTTATTTCATATTTTATACGGGTAAATTAGTTCTGTTTTTTTTCCTGTGTAAAAAACCTAACACAAACACTGTACGCCCTAGCTCAGTGTACACCGAAATTATCAGGAACGGATTGCGATAGATGTCTGCGAGGAGCATTAGCAAATCTTACAACTACACGGCAAGGCGGAAGATTGTTGAACCCTAGCTGTAACGTCAGATATGACCTTTTCCCATTCTATTTTCTAACAACGGTTACACCTCTACCTACAGCTCCAGCTCCAGGTTCGAGTCTCATCTATTCTATATTTTTAGATTATTTCGAGTTTAATTCGAACTCTATAAATTTTATAATATTCCTAATAATATTTGATACTCGTGAGTTAGTAGTCCTTAGTTCTATATTAAGTTTATTCGTGGCAGTTAACTAAATTTTGATAATTTTGAAAGAATCTAAAAACTATAGGAAAATAGGGCTTTAGCGGCGTTTTATCAAAAAACACCGCAAAAATTGTAAAATACAGAGTAATAGCGACGTTTTTTACTAAAACGCCGCTAAAAATAGAGCATTAGCGGCGCTTTTGGTAAAACACAGCTAAAAACCAGAACATTAGCGGCGCTTTTGGTAAAACGCCGCTAAAAGTCATATAACCCCTAACCCCAAAAAAATCAGAAATACTAATCTATAACCGCTAAAACAATAATTATTAAAATTTGTGGTTATACAATATATTAAATATTTTCTTATATAATCGTAAAAGAGATAGTATTAAATTTAAAATATTGAATTAATTATCATTATAGTTTAAGGTTTATGGTTTAAGATGGTTTAGGGTTTATGGTTTATGAGTTAACTATGGTTTAAGATATATGGTTTAGGATTTAAGGTTTAGGAGTTAACTAGTATTTGAAGGTTTATGATGAATTATGGGTTAGGGATTATGATTTAGGGTTTAGGGGTTAGGGTTGGAGTTTAAGGTGTAAGGGTTTAGGGTTTATGGGACAAGGGTTAAGAGGTTTAGGGTTTAGATTAATTAGTATTTTTTATTTATATATAAAATGATTTCTTATATAATTGTAAAAGTGATAATATTAATTTGAATATATTAAAGTTTATATATATTAAACGATTATAGTTTAAATTATTTAAGAGATAATAGATAAACTTTATATATATTAAATGGTTTAAGATTTAATCTAAAAATATTTTGATATATTAAAAATATTTCAATTCATATTAATTCCTCTACACTTAATTTATTTAAGTGAAATTTAAATTTAAAATTTAGTCCTTATATTTTAATTTGATTAGTTTTAGTCCTGTATTTTCAAATCGATCAATTTTATCTTTTGTACTTTTCAAAATTTAAAATTTTAGTCATGATCACTTAAATGATAATAATTATATATGTTTGGTTGAATTACATTATTAGTCTTGGTATTGTGCATAAAGTTGTAAGTTGAGTTCATGTTATTCAATTATATATTATCATGTAATATTTTAATCAAAAGTTAATAATATTAACTATTTGGATTAATTAATAATATTATAAAATATATAGCCTAAATGATATTAAAAATTAAAGTATATGTAAAAAATTTAAAATTTAAATATATTAGAGAGACCAAATTAAAATTTAACCATTTTAATAAATAATAATAATCAAAGAGTAAAAGAAAAAAAAAAAATTGTTGGGCTGCATACTTAGTGACGTTTTTAAAAAACGCCAAAAAAGATATGAATTATTGTCGTTTTCATAACAAAACGCCACAAACATCTCCCTTTACTTTCCTCAATTCAATTTACCCCAGAACATCTTTTATCTTTCTCATTTTACTTTGCTTTCGAATTTTTACTCTATTTGACATGAGAGGATTTCTAAGCCTTTTGCGGCGGAAGCCAGGGCCTGTGTGAAGGCGTTGAGGTTATGCTCCGATCTAGATGTACAAAACCTGGAGGTGGAGGGGGACTCTCTAACGGTGAATAAGAAGGCGCGCGACTACAGATGACACAGATTCCTTAGAAATAACGGGATATATGGAAGATGTGAAGAGACTAAGTAAAGTTTTTCGAAGCTGTACCTTTTACGCATGCGAAAAGATCGGCCAACGAAGCAGCGAACTAGTTAGCCAGAGAAGGCCTTCAACAAGAACAAGAATTATTTTTGAGGAATGGGATTCCACAGGTTGCGGCGATTCTGGTTGAGCGAGACCGCAGTTTGTTGGACGCCCCGAACTGAAGAGCTCTGGTCGATGAAGGAAAGGGAAGCAGCAGGAGTTCTGTTCGTTGCGTTTCCCTGGCAGATGAGTAGTTTCTCCTGGGTTTGTTGCTTCTGTCATTTCTACTGATATGCTAGAATGTTTATTTTTTCTGCGTATTTAGAAATCTTTGCTGGGTCATTTTTAGTTAACTTTTGGAGGCAATCTGTTGTCCCATGAGTTGGTGTGTTTATGCTAATTATTCTGGTAGCCCAATCGCCTTGTCTTGGGTTTGATTTACCAATTATCAATATAACACCATATACTTAAAGTGAAAGATGTTCGATGCCCGTAATCGATGGCTTTTTTCATGTCCACTTCATATGCCAAGTACTTTTCGTTAACAAAAATATTAGAGAGAAGCGCAAGTAAAGCAGAGAAAAATCGCGCTACCACTGCCTTTACACCCCATTTGTCTGCATTTCTCGATTACACCATATCTATGTTTCTATATAAGTATATTTATATATTTTCCTTAAAAAAGTATATGAAAACAAATTTTTTCTTATATATTTTTTTCTTTGTTATTGCTGATGAAAGGCCTTACATCTGCAGACTGTCTCCGAACTTTGCTCCAATAGGAGGTAATGTCTGGTTTCTTATATATATTTTTCTTTGTTTTTTCTATCAAATTCTTCGTCCCTTTTAGGAATTGACTTTATGAGTTTTTCTTAAACACCAGTTTCCAGACTCTTTTGGATATCATCCCCATTTTAGACAATTACTGTAGCCACTTAAAGCTTTTCACATATCCTAACAAATAGTCCATAGGCTTTTGGCTAAGAATTCAATAATCTTTCATGGTCTTGCCTGTTTGATACTTGTTATTCAGTTATGATATATATTTTGTCAAGATGATTATGATGTTGATGATGTTTTGGCTGATGTAAAGCCCTTTGCTTTTAACGCTACAAAGAAACCTGCTTCTGCTGTATCTCATGGTAAATAATGATTTCCTCTCTTGATTTTTCTACTTTTGTTATTATGTGTTACTTTTTTTTTCTTGGTAGAAATTAACCTTTTCCTTCATTGCTAATCTTTCATTTTTATTCTTCCTGTAATAATTTTGAAGGTTTAATTGGGTTAGATCATTGATTAATTGCTGGTGACATTTTTTTTGTGTTATATTGCTCAACAGTTGTTGACTTCTTGTAGAATTTTCCTTGCTTATTTGGTTATTTGATAAAATAGAATTAGGCTTCTTGAATACTTTGGCTAGTATTTTCAGTTGAAATTTAGTTAAATCTTTTTATTTTTATAATTGTTCTTTATTTTCCAGCTTTTTCTAGATGTTTCTCTGGTTATACATTTATACACACACACATATATATATATATATATATATAAGCTTTTCCTTTTAATTCTCTTTTTTTTTCCTTGCCGTATTTCTTTGCTTTATCTACTTTAGAAAGTCATATTTTTCCTTTAGCCCTTTAAGATTTTTGGTTTTAAGCCGAAAAATTACATAAAAAGGATACTAGTAGAAGTTTTATCATGAAGCTTTAGCAATTTAAAGCTTCTTCAACTTGAGTAAATGAAGATCTGTAATAATAATGAGATTTTCTATAAGCACATATCACCTGATTTTGTAATTCTGGGTTTTGTTCTTTGAATATTGTTAAAATTAACTTTGAAATCTTATATTTTTCTGTTTATTAAAAATATATTTATATTGAAATTGAACTTTTCTGTTGTTTACTAATCACGTTGAACAATCTCTCTCCCTCATCTTCTTGATTTTTTCTTCTTAGAGAATCTTGTTGAAGAACAATACTGGACAAACTTCTGTATTGGATTCATTATGAAAAATCATTTGTGTCATTTACTACTAATATTTATACATCAACCACATTTTCTTGTGAACATGCAAAATAGAATTTCTATTATTATTATTATTGAATATATTTTTTATGCATGTGTGGAAGTGATTCCTTGTTAATTGTTATTCTATATCCAAAATGTCGGTCCTATCAATTCTCTTGCATTCTGCATCCTAGTTAAGTTCATCTGATAAATGCTATAGACAACTGATTTTTTTCATCTTTGAACCACTCTCTGTTTAGGAGGAAAAAAATGATGTAACGGATTGAGCCATGTTCGATCTTGTTTCACGCTAAGCGCTTATATAAAAGTATACAGGGCCACTACCCTTATTATCCACTTTTGTCTATTAAACAAGGTTTTTCACTAGTTATAGGTGGTTTCAACATTTATGCTTAAGGAAAATATTTTGTCTTTTTCAATGTCTTTTTGAATGTTTGTTTAAAGTAAAATAGGATGGTCAAGGTAAAAGATTTTTCAGTTAATATAGGTTAAATTTGAAAATGTTTTGGTTAAGGAGTGACAAATTTTGCCTTCTACATGATGTTCAAGATACTGTGTAAATTTAATTTAAATTCAGAGTATTCAACAAGTGATCTGATAAAAAACACTTAATATGTGGGACTGATCTTATTTAAGGGAGAAGAAGGTGCCCTCTCGATGACAACTAGGTTACGATCAGCAAGCACGTCAAAAGGCTTTCCTGTAAACTATTGTTCCGGTTTTCTTTCAGTAGGCACGGAAACAGCTTGCAAAGAGGATGGTTCGTATTAAACTGTGTTGTCTTACTCCACTTTAAAAGTAATAAATTCATTTGTTAATAAATTCCTTTGTTACTGATAAAATATCCTAATATTGCAGGAGTATCACATCAGAGTTTTAGGCTCGAGGTTAATGCTATGGACTATGGTTTTGAACCAACTGATACACCAAGAACTGATAGATCAGGAAACTTTGAAATTACTTTTCTATACAATCTCGATCATGATCTTGCCTGTCCATTTGTTTCTTGCCTATAGAATGATACAACCGTAGGATGCTCCCAAATCCCATTAGCCTTTTGTTTTATGCAGTATTAAAGTTGCATTAATCTATGTTATTCGGACACTTCATTTTTCTTAAAATACTTGTATCCGACACATATTTGGACCATGATTTTGAACCAACCAATATGCCAAGAACTGATGAGTCAATAAACTTCGAAATTCCTTTTCTGTATAATCTTTGATCAGTATAATCAGCCTGTCGATTTATTCCTTGCCTATAGAATGATGCAATTGCAGGATGCTCTCGAATTTGATTCCCATTAGCTTGTTGCTTTATGCAAGCACTACAGTTGCAAAGGAATAATTGAATTATATTCTTTATACTTCCAAATTAACGCCCTAATTATGTTATTTAGACTCTTTATTTTTCCTAAAGTACTTGTATCAGACATATATTTGAAATAAATACGGGGTATTGTAAACTTTGAAAAAATTGAGAATATCCATGCCGGGCACATACTTATATTTAATGTACATAGTCCGAGCTCACTTTGTTCCATAAAATAAGTTTAGCTCAAGCATATTTGAGATAAATAATAACAAATTGTTTCAGTGTGCTAAGCTGTATTTATCTGAAAAATAATACTGAGTGGTGTTCAGTTCATGGTGCTGTTGGTATTAGGTTTTTCTCTTTTCAGTTAAATGTGAACTTTTCCATTGACATGTTTTGGTGTAGGGATGATGCAGGGCGACTTGTACGCACTGAGAGACTAAGAACCAAAGACATCACCCATTGAGTGAAAATGAAGAATTACTGGCAGGTATTATATATTACAGCAAATAATCGACTGAGTTGATTTAAAAAAATTGTATTCCCGAAGATGTAAGTCGGTGATAGTGAAGAACTACTCATTTGCAACAAAGGTTTTAGGCTATATACATACTCCGAACTGGTTTTTTTCCCCTTTTTATGGCTTCCCTTTTCCAATTTCATTGACTCATTGTGCTATTAGTCACTTATTTCCTTGTTTAAAACTCAATCTTTAGGGAGGAGTCTGCCTGGCATTTGCTGATGAGGTACTGTGCTGGCTTTACGGAACAGTCAAAGAGAGTAAGATTCTAATTTCCATTTCCACAAGCACAATCTTGCCCTGATGCGATTACTAATCACGTTGAACAATCGTAGTCATCGACAGACTTATTTGTTAGTTTGTAATTCAAATAGTTCAAATACAGGATCAAAACAAAGAGGATGGTTTATATTTTTACTAACTTTGATTTTGCAGATGAACATCACATATGATAAAGTTCCCCCAAGTTCAGCCTTTGTTTGTAAAGGCAAACCCCCCAACTTGGTAGATTCATAAGTTAAAAAATTGTCCTTTGGTAATTAGATTTAAATAGCTCCCATTTTAGTGTATTGATGAAACTCGTGAGAGGCAGATGCTATTTCTGCTGTGCTTTTCTAGAAGCATTATTGCTACTAATACAAGTTCCAAATATTAAACTTCAATGGTTTCTAAAAGTAGGAGTTACTATTTAAATTGTTAAGAATTTTAATATTTAATTAAACTTAAATTAAAAAAAAAAAAGATTGTATCTTTTTCTGTGGATCTGCTTTGTCTCCTGAGGAAAAGGTTAGATTAGATGAAACCCATTTTTCTGTTGAGTAGTTATCTTTTTTAATAATTATATCTTTGACTTGCGTATGTGTTTTATTGTGCTGAAAGGTAAACTCGTATACTGATGATATTTTTGCAAGTACTGAAATTTCTCGTTAAATGATTCTTTTTGGTGTTAAAAGTTTCATGATTGATGAAATTAGTCTTGACAACCATGGGTGTTGTGATGGTCCTAAAACTGGCAGAGTCAGGGTATTGGATAATGTGAGTCTTACTCTTTTGAGCTCAAGTGTGCTAGTTTTTCAAGTTGGTAATGTTACTTTTGCAAATAATTAACTTCTTTCTCTTGCAGGCACCAAAGCTCTTTGATTATTTGGCAGAGGGTTAGTGAAGCACAGGATATAGCCACAAAATTAGGTGGACAAGTCATTGGTCACACATGGCTTTTAGAATCAATTGCAGCATGTAAGTTGCAGCCTTTTGTCAACTAAATAAATAATGATGATTGAATTTTTTTAGCTAAAGAATGACCAATAACTTAATAGACTAGTCCTATTTTAGAAGGTAGAACTTGCTATTTCTCTGTATATCTATATTGTAATAGTCATATGAGCTCTTTTGAGTTTGGCAGCAACTAATTGAACTTGGATGGGGCATTTTCATCATTACATGAGCAAAGTTATTTTTGACTTGTACAATACCATTATAACAGCCATGAACTGGAATTACATGTGATATTAGTAACTTGTACCAGCCCTTAAGGCTTCGACTTTACTTGAAACAGGAATTACATGTGATCTTTGGCAATTTTGCCCGATAGAATTAAACTAATTTTATGGCTCTATCTTTAATTAGTGCAGGACTGAGCAATGCTTCCTTTACAGGTTAGTTTCCTGTTTCTTTGTCATGGATGGATGTATTTATTGGAATATGGGACTAAGTAACTTAATACAAAGAAATTTTACATTTGTTTTTCTATGCCTTTTAGATCACCTCTAATTTTAGCATGACAAAAGCCCTCTCTGCTGGGTTTTTTCACCATTGTTGCTGCTATCGATTTCATTTAGGTGTCAACTTTATTGACAGCAACGTGGGAAATAAGAGCTCGTCAGAAAGGGTGGAGAGAAAAGGTCTCCAAATCTAATGCGCAGACACAAGGTAACCTCCAGTTTGTCTAAACCATCCACCATGGCCTGATAGGAAGAAAATTATTAGAAAACGTGTTTCTTTCCTTCTTTCTTTTCCACCGTTCAGTGCTCTGCGACATGTTCTGTCAGTTCTGGACTGCGAAACGGAATTTTATAGTCATCATGAATTTCGGAGTTAATATTATAGGCAGTCTAATTTAACATTGTAGTAAACATTATATTTGACAATTTTGGATACGATATATAAGAAAAACGATTAAAATACAACATGATATGAACATCTCAAACAATAATTTGTATGGCGAAAATGGTAAAATTTCCATATTAAGAAGATATGATGGAATTCGTATGGCGAAACGGTAAAATCCATTTATAAACCAATAATTTGTATGGGAAAATGGTTGAAACGGATGGTCAAGGCATTTTGTTGGCAGTAACATCTTATAAATGTTAACTATCAATAATGGAGGAAAAGATAGAAAGCTCCATGTCTAGTAGTATAATTTTTATTTTCTTTGACACGTTGAAAATGTAGGAGGATGGGTTGCTTCACACTACTTGCGGGACTCCAAATTGCTCCGGAGGTTTTCACTCGTGAACTCAGAAAATAATTAGCTGTATTGTTGCAACTCTTCTTTTTTTTTTTTTGCTTTTTCATTCTGGTATCTGATATTTTTATTTTCAGGTGCTCAAAGATAAAGGTTATGATGGTACAACATCTGATATTTGGTCTTGCGGAGTTATTCGCTTTGTTCTCATGGCTGGTTATTTGCCTTTTGATGAGCCAAGCCTTATAGGCTTGTATAAGAAAGTAAGTACCCTCCAGATTTGGCCAGTCTTTTTAGATGAGAACTTCATTAAAATTGTTTGTACCTTGATAAATTTCAGATCTGGGAGGCTTCTTTTAGCTGTCCATCATGGTTTTCATCTGGTGCTAGGAATTTGATTAAGCGTATTCTTAATCCAAACCCTCTTATTGTAAGTTTTAAATTCAATTCATCCTATGAAAATTTGTGATTACATGCAATCTTTGATCACAGTATAAGCTTTAGCATGTGCATTTTGGTTGAAATTCTGCATGTTCTTTTTGGCAGCGTATAACTATTCTTGAAATTCTACAAGATGAATGGTTCAAGAAAGGGTACAAGCCACCAAAATTGGAGCAAGATGAGGATGTAAATCTTGATGATAATATCTTATATTTTACATGGTTATGATTTAAGTTCTTATTTCATTGATATCTTTATATTTAATCTAATTTTTATTACTTATTTTAGTTTTGATTCTAAATTTTTATTTTTATTTTAATATTTTTAGTTAAAATTTTAATAGAAAATTTAATTTGATAATAAATTTTAATAGAAAACTTTTATATTTATATCATGGATATTATTCTTCTCAATATTTTGATAATAAATTTTAAATTTTTATATTTTTCATGATTTTATATTATATATATTTTTAAATTTCATTACCTTTAGTGGCGTTTTTGGGTAAAGTGCCGCTAAAGGTCATGACCTTTAGCGGCGTTTGTGGGATCATGACCTTTAGCGGCGTTTTATGAAATAAACGCCACAAACTTTAGTAGTGTCATCTATAACGGGTTTTTTGCGGCGCTTGTAATAACACCGCAAATTGTTTTAGTGGCGCTTATAAAAGCACTGCTAAAAACATTAAAAAACGCCGCTAAAAGTTAATTTTGCTGTGAAAATAATTTGGTATAATCAACTTAAGTTAACACTAATAAGTGCTTTGAAATTTATGAAATTTAACACTTGAGACAATTAAATATAGATATTTTGATTTCGGGTCAATTGAGTTTAATATTTAATTTATTCAAATTTTATTCATTTGGTTCCATTTTAATACTATTATGCAAAATACGATAAATCATCCAAACTTCAATTTATTGGCACTCTAAGATATTCTTTACTGTTCATGTACATATATGACATGCAGAGTTTCATATTTGTAAATGGTGATTATAAATGTATTAGAAAGTACTTGATTGAATTATCTTCTTATCAAGTTCATCTCACTAACCTCCATTCATATACTAAAGGATCTCTTCGATTTTATGAACTTATTGAGTTTTTCATTGTTTACTTCTTTTTTCCCCAATGGAAACAATATCCCCTATCATAAGGATTACAATGAACTGATTGAGAATATCTGGTTTTGTCTTTAATTAGAAGAAGAGAAACAAAAGAAATCAAATAGGACTCCAATACTAGTTGCAAGTTTATCAGCGATTTTTGGGCTAGTTGTGGTTTTTGCCTCTGCCTTCTTAATCTGGAGGAAGAGAAACAATCAAGGTATGCATTGGTGGAGTAATCTTCCTACCAAGCGTTACAAATTCGTTCTATTCCAATGCCAATCACAATTCCATTTGATTACAGATAAAGAAAACAGCCAAGAAGTTCAATTACTTGACTTAGTAAATGAGAACGGAGAAAATGTGGGAAAGGCTCAAGAATTTCCTTCTATTCAGTTGGATATTTTACATACAGCGACAGATCACTTTTCTAATGAAAATAAGCTAGGTCAGGGTGGATTTGGTCCCGTATACAAGGTAAATATGGCTTTGGAATATTTAGCTAACTTTAGATTTGCTCTGTGTAAATCAAATATGTAGATGTTACATAAACGAAATGAATTCTTTCAGGGCAGACTAGCAAACGGGAAAGAAATTGCAGTTAAAAGACTCAAGAACTTCGGGTCAAGGGCTTGTTGAGTTCAAGAATGAAGTAATGTTAATTGCTAGATTACAACATAAAAATCTTGTGAGACTCTTAGGATGTTGCTTGGAGAAAAACGAAAAGCTGCTTGTATATGAATTCATGCCCAACAAAAGCCTAGACGTCTTCCTGTTTGGTTTGATCCTTAAACCTTTTAACTTATGAACAACCTCAGCAAGTGTATGAATAATCAAAATGTAATAACTTGTTTTTACTTCTTTTTTCACACTTATGTCATATTCGAACTTGGCTGCAGAACTGGGTTGGAAGAAACGATTCAATATTATTAAAGGAATTGCCCCAGACATCTTGTATTTACATGAAGATTCTCGCCTCAAAATTATACATAGAGACCTTAAAGCTAGTAACGTTTTACTTGATCATAAAATGAATCCGAAAATTTTGGATTTTGGAATGGCAAGAATTTTTGGTGAAGATATAAATGAAGCAAATACCAATAGAGTAGTTGGAACATAGTAAGTATACATATGCTCCTAGCCTCATAAGCTAATGGGTCATAATTAACATTATAATATTAATATTTAATAATGTTTTAATATTTTTCTCACTATAGTGGATACACAGCACCCGAATATGCTATGGAAGGGCTCTTTTCAATTAAATCCGATGTTTTCAGGTTTGGAGTCCTTTTACTAGAGATTATAAGTGGAAAAAAGAATAATAGTTTTCATCTTGCAGAGCGTGGTGAAAGCTTGTTGACTTTTGTATGTCTTTCTTCTTCTATTTTATCTTCAAACTATAGATCAAATATGCTAATTGTTCTAATAATTTTAAGCTACAATTATAGGCATGGAAGTTATGGTCCAAGGGTGAGGCAATGGAGCTAATAGATCAGCTCATTGTTCCATCGTGTGTGGCCTCTGAAGTGCTTAAATGCATTCATATTGGGCTATTATGTGTACAAGAAGATCCAGCGGACAGGCCGACTATGTTATCTGTGGTTTTCATGTTGGCAAGTGATGATACCATAACACTTCCTCATCCATCTGAACCGGCATTTTCTGTTGGACGTGTGATTCCAAAACCAGCTAAACTCATTTTAAATGATGGAGTGTTTTCAATTAATGAGGTCACACTTTCAAATATTTTTGCCACGCTAATTTGATAGTTGTTCTTGTTAACATTAATGGGAGACAACATTAATGGCAAACAATATAAAGTGGTGCAAGTTTAGCACCCTAAAGTTGACTTTGAAAAAGTGGCATGGGATAATTTTTTTTGGTCATTGAGATAATGGGCTATTTATTGTTTGGACCTTGAACCTCAACTATAAATAGGCCTTCTCATTTCTCATTTCAATCATCCCAACCAATCTTTCTCTCTTAGTTTTCTCTCTTCTCCCATTTGAGAATTCTTAAGGAATTCTATTTGTTTGTAATATTTTGGAGATAATAAAGTTATCATCTGGTGTTAGTGTCCGAGGAGGTAGGTATAATTTACCGAACCTCGTTAAAACTCTTGTGTTTTTTCTTATCCTATTTTTCTTTCAATATTTGAGGGTATAATAATAGTATTTAATTGTGCTATTAAATTACTATAGAAGGAATATTCTGACTAAAAAAAGACTTGGTATTTAAGAGATCCATGTGATCCGCCTCTCTTTCCTGGGAATTGAACTTTGTGTGATTTTTTAGTACAATAATTTACACGCTTCCGACTGTAACGCCCCTTACCCGAGACCGTTGCCGGAGTCGAGCACAAGGCACTACTAAACTTATTTGAGCACTTAACCAAATTTAGATAATTTATATAATACTTTTCAGACAAGCTGTCCAACTGTGTCATAGTTGCTAAATAATTCATATCTCGAGTTATAAAACTCGAAATCCAAATCCGTAAATTTTCTATGAATTTATACTCATATATCTACTTACCAATTTTTTTCTAGAATTTTTGGTCAAGCCAATTAGTACAGTTTATTATTTAAAATCTCCCCTGTTTCAGGGTTTGACTACTCTGACCTTTGTGTATTACGAATCAGATATCTCTCTGTACAGAGCTTCAATGACTATGCCGTTTGTCTCTAATAAAACTAGACTCAATAAGGAATCTGTACATATAAATTATGACTTCTAATTATCTTTGTAAAATTTATGGTGAATTTCCAAAGTCAGAACAGGGGATCCAGAAATCGCTCTGGCCCTGTTTCACAAAAATTTAAACATCTCATAAAATATAGCTCATATACCTGTTTTGCTTCTTCCATATGAAAATAAACTCATAAAGATTCGATTCCATAATTTATTCATTATTTAATTCCATTTCTACTATTTTTAGTGATTTTTCAAAGTCAAACTACTGCTACTTACCGAAAACTGTTTTAGTACAAATATTGTTAACTAGTTTATAACATCTTTACTTCAATTCATTCAAACTCTATACATGCCATATAAATCTTTAAACATAAAACAAAAACTACCGAATTAATCTGAATAGTGTGCCTGTTGTGTTGATCCGATCTACCCACTTCACTTCAAGTCAATCTACATAAAAATATTAAACACACACAAGTAAGCTTATTGAAGCTTAGTAAGCTCATAGGCATATAAACACAAATCATATCAAATATCGTACACAATCATATATCTATTAGTTTAACTATTTCATCCTCCAAATCACAATTTCATTAATAACTCATTAGAATAATTTCCATATGGCAACTCACAATTTAACTCCCTTAGGCCTATTTCTCATTTACTTCATTGTCAAATTAGGGAACAATAAGGGAATTGAGTGCTTCATTATCACATTGCCATAGTAAACTATGGACTTTCACATTGATACGCATCACACACCGAAGCCATAGCCTTGCCATGGTCTTACACGGTTCACATATCATACCGAAGCCATATCCCAGACATGGTCTTATACGGATAATGTACCGATGCCATAGCCCAGTTATGGTCTTATACGGAGTCACATTATCACATTGCACCGATGCCATAGCCCAGCTATGGTCTTAAACGGGCGCACTTATCACATATTTTTCGTCAATTCATCAGGGTCACAGAATAGAAGCACTCAAATCCATTGTTCCTACTAATTTGTACTTTTAGTTACACATTATTTATTAGTTAATGCAAATTGATAGCATTCATCAACAATAAAATACTTTAACAATCATAAGATTTTCATAACAAAACATTGAATTTTGCCATATGAACTTACCTGGACTAATTTGTAAAAGTCGTAGAAATTCAGAGACTATTCTTGAATTTTCTCCTTTCCAAGATTCAGTTCGTTTTCTTGATCTATAATTATAAAATCATTCCTTCATTAGCATCCATTTCAATTCTATTTCACTTCACAATTTATGCTGTTCAAATTTTGAAATTGCACTTTTACCCCAAAATTTACAATTTTCACAATTTAGTCCCTTCTCAATTCACCCATCAATTGAACTAATTTTTCTCAATTAATACTTTATTTTATCATTATAAACTATTTCAAAACCTTTTATATTCTTAATTTCAACAGAAACCTTCAATTCACAACTTTTTCACAATTAGGTCCTAAATATCATTTCCTATCAAAATCACTTAATAAAACCACCTTAATATGAAATTAGAACTTAAATTTCATAATAATTCATCATAAAATTCCCTTATCCATCCATGGTAACTTCCAATTTCACCCATAAAATCAAAAACTAATGAATTCTACAAGTGGACCTAATTGTAAAAGTCATAAAAACATAAAAATTATCAAGAAAAGTAAGAATTAAACTCACATGATGTAAAATATGAAAAACCAGCTTTCTCCAGACCTTCTATGGCGTTTTAGCTGAGAAAATATGAAGAAATGTCTAGATTTTTCAATTACATCATTATTTAACTATTAACTTTTATGCTATTTCCAATTTTGCCCCTTGTTCACATTGTTTTCTTGCTTATTTCATACCCAAACCGTCCAGCCATTAACCTTTGGGTCTAATTGCTCTTTAAATCCATCTTTTTAAATACTTAAGCTATTTACTCACAATTTAACAAATTTTGCACTATTTTCAATTTAGTCCTTTTAATTAATTAGCCATCCAAACGTTAAAATTTTCTAACGGAACTTTAATACTAACTCAATGACACTCCATAAATATTTATAAAAATATTTATAGCTCGATTTTCAACTTTGAGGTCTCGATACCTCATTTTTGACCCGTTTGACCTAATAAATTCTTTTAATTCACTAATTTCACCATTTCACAAATTCTTCTAAATTCTTACTTGACTCATAAATATTAAATTACTATCTTGTTCAATCTTATTTGTCGAATTTAGTGATCTCAAATCACCATTTCCGACACCACTGAAAATTAGGCCGTTACACCGACCCTATTAGAACAACAGTTCTAACGATATTAGTTTATCGAAGTTTAATATTTTTTATAATGTGTAATCATGACGTATAAAATTATAATTCATTAAATATAAATCTAAATAAAAAGAATTAATATATGATGCATTAATATTTAGTTTTAAATCTTCTATGATACATTCACTATGTTTCATAGAATTATATATCCTCAAAAAATTAAGACTTATACCTTAAAAGACCCAAACTTATAAAGTTGTCTTGGTTGTTACGTGTACAAAGAAAAACATTAGTGTTCATCTATTACAATTCAATCACGTTATATATATTCCATTATTCCTCTTGTTGTTGAGCCTTCAAGTTAGATCTCTTCATTCTTACTTGAATTTAAAAAATCGAGTTAATTAATTTGAATCTAATTTGATTTTATTATAAAAAAGTTCATAGTTCGGATCTATTTATTTCAAACTTAAATTGGCATAAATCAAACTGATTCGGACTAAAAACAATTTAAACTCAAATTCCCGAACAGATAATTTGAAATTACTAAAATTTAAAGTTTAAAATTATCCAAATCCATAATAACCGAATTTGAAAAAGGAACTTTAAACTCCAATAACTCAAGCGCAAAGTGACCTAAATATTCCTAAATTGATGCTAATCGAAATAGTCTAAAATTTATAAAACTCAAATTCACACGATGCAATTTTATCCGACTTCAAACTATCTCGACGGAATTGAACCTGACAGATCCTCAAGTAAAACTCAATTCAAGTGCGAATTAGGTTACTTTGCTGGCTTGAATATTACAGTTCCTATATACATGTCATGTTTTTGGGGGCCAAGCCAATGGAATGCTACTGCTTTCACTCTTCCGGACGTGGTCATGTGGCCAACTGTCACATTGAATGTTATTTATTGTTCACTTCGGTTCCCTCGATTTATCGCTGATGCAATTCACCTTGTAGACTAATATACACAAAACTATTCCGAAGGTGAATGATTGTTCAAATATTAAGTTATTAAGATTTTGCCAATGGTTTAACGATTTCAAATATTTGGCATGAAATTCAAGAAAATTTCATGTTTCTCTTGAAAATTATTAATAGTTTTCCCACCTCTTTCCATTTTTTTTCCGAAGAAATTAGTATTTTTATCTGGGGTCACACTAGAATGGCCCTCCTTTAATATCTTCAGAAATAGTCTTCTTTTTTTCCTTGAAGAAATTAACATTTCAATCATATTTATAAAGATGCGAGTGAATAGTGTAGCTTCCTGGAACACAAACTGCTTTATCACCTTCATATTGTTAGAACCAGTCAACAAAATACAGCCACCTTCAACAAATCGACGTTTAATGTGTATGTCAATTCCGTTCTTACTGCAAGTTGCGAGAGAAAATGGCAACGCTTATTCTCGGGTTTGTCAGTTACATACCTCCTTACTCTTGCCATTTCCGTCAACCCAATTTTCAAGCATGATTGTGAAATTAACATCGGCAACTACACCACCAATAGTGCCTATGAATTGTTGGTGGATGGGATAAAATAATGAAAAATATCTCCACCACCAGCAATGAGCATCGCATTTAAGCTTTATTGGAAAAGTTTGTTCCAAAAAAATCAATTAAATGAAGTATATAGTCTGATAATTGGCTATGCCTTACCAAGAAAAATCACACACATATTGTCCTTTCAAATGTCTTAAACTCTACATAATTTTTTTCATATGCATCAATTAATAACAATAGAAAAAGGCAATTCAATAAGACCTTGACTTATAAAATTTTCTTTTTTTTTTCAAAGAGGATAAATCTTAAAATTATACATGAATGAACTTCAATTTAATGTACAATTATATACATCAACTTTAATTAAGTGTAATTATACACGTGAAACTCTAATTTTGGTTCAACTGTATACTTGAAACTTTAATTTTAATTTAATCATACACATTTAAAAAAATATATGTAACACCCCTAACCCGTATCCGTCGCCTTATTAGGATTACGAGGTATTAACGAACATAAGCACAAATCATCACAATCATGATATTCGACTACCTAAATTAAAACCAAGCATATTTCATTTCATATATGGTACCAAGCACCTATTTTACAACCTTCAATTTGCACGTATTTATTTCATTAAATAGTTGGCTAATGCACATTTAAAAATGCTTATATACATTCGAATTATAAAATCAAATAATACATATCATATGGCTTTTAAAACATTCATATTATAAACATGTGTATTACTAATTCATGAGCAATTCACTATAATATCTTTAATCATTTTCAGACATCAAAGACATTTCATAGCATCTAATCCGTATTCTCAATAATCAAAACCAAACCATATACCTAGCTATTTTAACTCATCACAAGTCTATGCACATAAGACCATGCATAATAATTTAAACCCTCTTGAGCACAAATAACAACTAAAAGTACACCCATTTCACATGCCAAAATACCATGCTTAAAATACATACACATAACCAATAAATTAACTACCTATTCGGTCATATAAGATATCTTCAATACATTATATTTATATAATTATGCCATATACCATACAACATATTTAACAAGCCGAAAATGCTCATACACATTATTCATTATTTCAAACCAAATCACCAATGCCAGCATACTAATACAAACCGATTCAATATAACCACATTCTTTAATCAAATTATCAAGACTATCTTAGTCCACACATGACAGATACAATAAATTCGACATTAACATTTAACTAAACACTTGATTACATGATTTAAACCATCATTGTCGAATCACAAAGTTGATTATAATCATCTCATATATTTTTATCACATAACCGAATACACAAGCACATTATAAACAATTTCCAAACTAATTCATGTTACAAATTATACATCTCAACAATAAGTCATTAACAATCACAACCCAAATCACATCTATCATCCATATATCAAGCTTACCAAAATAAGTCATTTATAAGATTTTCATATCATTCACAACAAGGACATATAATCAAAACATCATACATACATGCCATGAGACATAATCACCAAAATAACTTATACCATAATCAAATATACCTGAATTTAAGCATTATGATCAAGCCATATTCACATGGCTAAATATATACAATTTCAAAACCAAACATACTAATATATCAAGCCTATACATGCCATATGTTCAAAGTTTCAAACTTATAAAATACCGAAAAAAGTCGATAGTGTTATAAACTTCACTGACGATCCCCGAGCTCGTAACTTGACTCCAAAATCTATGAAACAGAGACAAACATACACACAGATTACGCTAGTATAGCTTAGTAAGTCATAAGCAAATAAATAACTCAATGACAATATCAACTCAATTTATGCTATCATAATCACATTTAATTTCAAGCTTACAAATTCATATACAACATATACTTTCATATATAAATTTTACCTTGGCCGAATATACACATATGTCTATTATCAAAGTAATATTCAATTTCAAGACCATGGTACCATTATATAACCAAATATATATACTGATCATAAGCATATACTCTTGAATCAAACTTTAAGATCACATATCAATTAACCAACTTATCTTATTTTCAAATAGGAGACCAATTATCACATACCTGATCGTTTTAGCCCGTTTTACATATTCGATCACAACTTATTACTGCTCGTTGAACCATTAGGAATTGAATAGGATACTCGGATAATCACACATATTGTACAATGACAACGTCCCAGACGTGGTTTTACATGTACTCACATATCGATGCCACTGTCCCAGATAGAGTCTTATACTAATCAAATACGATGCCGATGTCCCAGACATGGTCTTACACGTAATCACATATATCGATGCCAACGTCCTAGACGTGTTCTTACATGAGAACACATATCGAAAATCCTATGTCATGACATATGTATCCTAGCTATTCCTAAGGTTCGTACGGGGCTTTCTGACGTTGTAACTCGATCTAATTGAACTCATATACATAGCTTTCAAGCATATTCATATTCGGCTATCATATATATATATATATATATTATCACATTATTCATTTAAGCATATATAGTTTGAGTTTAATCAATTAAATAACATCATCTATTTGCTTATAAACTTACCTCGGACAACGATAATCGGAACGGGACGACTAATCGATAACTTTGGTTTTCCCTCGATCCAAATCCAATTTCTTTAGTTCTTGATCTAAACATATTCAAATTAAACTCATTCAAATATAATTCCATTCAATTTAGTCCAAAAACACATAAATAGGTAAATTACCATTTTACCCCTAATATTTAACACGTTTTACAATTTAGTCCAAATTGCACAAAACAGAAAACATGCAAAATTTGCACACACCATTACTACCCATGCTCATACAAGTCCATACATTTCATTTATTTCACATTTTAGTCCCTAAATTTATTATTTTTTCAATTTAGTCCTAATTACTCAAAATCATCAAAAATTCCAATACAAAACATATTAATCTAAAACATATCTTTCATAATTCATCATCTAACATCACAAAGCTCAATTATTCATCAATGGCATAATTCAAAATATTCATCAAAATCAGAAATTCAAGTTTGGGCTTTGTACATTACACTAAAACGATCTCAAAAACGTAAAAATTATTAAAAACCGAACAAAAACTTACCTTGAATTAAGCTTCCAAAGTGCCGAATGTTCAAAACTTTCTAAAGCTTTATTTTCTTTAAGTTTCGGCCAAAACAAGGTGATTATGCATGCTTATTTTAATTATGTTTTATTATATCATATATTATTTACCATTTTACATAAATAACCTTTATAATAAAACATAAAACCATTATATTTAATGATAATAAAATATAAAACCATTATATTTAATGGCTATAAACGTCTACCTCAAGCTAACATGGTAATATTGCATTATAAATGCCTCCATTTTTAAAGACAACAACAATTTGGCCCTTACAAATTAAACCATCAAATTTTCATTTTACACGATTAAGTCCTTTTTATTAAATCGGCACTCAAACAACAAAATTAAAATACGAGAATTTCACACATATAAATTCACATTATAAACACATAAAATAATATTTAAATATTTTTCTGATTCGGATTTGTAGTTCCAAAATCACCGTTCGAATAAGGTCTAAATGAGGTCATTACAAAATACATCAATTTATTTTATATTAAATAAATATAATTATCTATGTATGTAATATATAAACATAAAATGATGTTATATTAATAATTGTGTTAATAATTTACAAGAATTTGATCAAATCAAAATTTTATGTATAAAATTACACAAAATCAAAATTGTGTATACAATTGCATATTAAACTATAGTTAATATATAGTTTTGGAATTATCCCTTTTCTAAAGTATCTTTCATACTCTATAAATTGTCTTTATTATTACGTGTATTAGGAAAAACTTAGTGTCCACCTATTACAATTCTATCTTATTATATACCTTGTTATTCCCTCAACTTAGATCTCTTAATACTTATGAGAACTTGAAAATTCAACTAGATCAATATGAATCTAATTTGACTTAATTCAATTTTTATTATTAAAAAATTAACAATTCAAATCTAATTATTTTGAACTTGAATTGACACAAATCAAGTCGATTTAAATTCAAAATGACTTAAACAAATAACTTAAAATTACTAAAGTGTAAAAAGATCAAAACTCGAAATGATCCGAATTTATATTTGTCAGAAAATTAGAATGTCGATAATGATAATATATAGTAAAGAAAAGAGAAATAAAAATAAAGAACACACTGATTTTACATGGAAACCCTTTTGGGAAAAAACCACAGGCAGAGGAAAAAAAAATTCACTATGTCGAATTCGAATGATTACAAGAGGAGTAGACTATGTCTATTTTTAGGCTTGTAAAATCATATTCTAATAGAAGTGCAGTAAGATTGAAACACCTTATTCTAATTAATATTAAATAGATGGAGTTCAATAAGGTTTAAAAAACTTATTCTAAAATAAAATAAAAGAGTGTAGTTTTATATGGATTTTAATTTTATTTTATGTTATCACTATATTTTATTTAAATAAGAATTCGGGTTACTTCATTCTAACAATCTCCAACTTGACACGAATTTTCAATGAATAAGTTCTTCCTCGCGAACTCTTAATGAATAAGTTCTTCACCTCTTCCATAAAACCCTTTAAGGGTTTAACTTCAACAATAAACATCAACCAAGTCTAAGGAATGCTCGAACTTGGTTATAGGAAGTGACTTAATCATCATATCTGTAGGATTTTCATGAGTACTAATTTTGCTTACAACAATATCACCACAAGTAATAATGTCACGAACAAAATGACACCGAATATCAATGTGTTTTGTTCTCTAATGAAACATTTGATCTATTGTAAGGAATATGGTACCGTGACTGTCACAAAATATTGTACTGATTTGAAGGTCTTCATTGAGTTCACTAAATAGTCTCTTCTACCAAATAACTTCTTTACAAGCCTTAATAATCACTATGTGCTCAGCTTCAGTGGTAGAGAAAGTGACTGTAGTTTGTAAAATGGCTTTCCAACAATAATGTTTAATAATATTAATATTTAATAGTTTAAATATTTTTCTCACTATTTTTTATAAATTAAAATAGTGGGTACATGTCACTCGAATATGCTATGGAAGGACTCTTTTCAATCAAGGCTGATGTTTTCAGCTTTGGAGTCCTTTTGCTGGCGTTATAAGTGGAAAAAAGAATAATAGTTTTGATCTTGCAGAACGTGGTGAAAGCTTGTTGACTTTTGTATGTCTTTCTTCTTCGATTGTATATCTTCAAACTACAGATCAGATATGCTAATTGTTCTAATAATTTTAAGCTACAACTATAGGCATGGAAGTTATAGTCCAAGGGTAAGGGTGTTAAACTTTGGCCTGCAATGCAACAGGAAACCAGCATTCAAGCTGAACCAAAGGAGCAGCAGCATTTTGTTTATCTTGTTCTTTTGTAACTTGATATAGTTCCTTTGTAATTTGTACTTTAAGTTAATAGGAGTAGTTGTTGATTTATATTTGATGTAATAGCTAGTATGTCAGCTACATTTTGTGTGTAATTTATTTCTTTCTAATATGAATGCATCTCAAGCTAATGAAAAATCAGATTTTAGAGATCAAATTTAGTTTTCTTCTTGTTCAAACTTTGGCATCCGTTTTCTCTTCTTCTTTGTTTTACTCAAAGTCCAACATACGTTATCCAGATTACTTATGTATAAGGCATGTTTCTTATTCAAGTATTGAAGTTTAACTTTACTTCATCCGGATTACTTGCTTCTGTTTTCATCCTCTGCTGTCAAAACCCCAACAGAGGGAATGGACCTAATAGATCAGCTCCTTGTTCCATCGTGTGTGGCTTCTGAAGTGCTTAAATGCATTCATATTGGGCTATTGTGTGTGCAAGAAGATCCAGCACACAGCCGACTATGTCATCTGTGGTTTTCATGTTGGCAAGTGATGGTACCATAACACTTCCTCGTCCATCTGAACCGGCATTTTCTGTTGGACGTGTCGTTCCAAAACCAGCTAAACTCACCTTAAGTGATGGAGTGCTTTCAATTAATGAGGTCACACTTTCAAATTTTTTGACGGGTTAATTTGATAGCTGTTCTAGCAATATTAGTTTATCAAAAATTTAATTTTAAGTTTTTTTTATGTTGTGTTATCAAATTATAATACATTAAATATAAATCCAAATGAAAAGAATTAATATATGATGCATTAATATTTAGTTTCAAATTTTCTTCTATGATACATTCACTATGTTTCATAGAATTAAATGACCTAGACTTAAAAAATCGTCTTGGTCGTTGTTAAGTGTATAGGGAAAAACATCAATGTTCACCTATTACAATTCAATCACGTTGTATATATTTTATTATTCCCCTCATTGTTGAGCCTCAAGTTAGACTTCTTTATTTTTATTTTGATTTGAAAGCTCTAACTAATTAATTCGAATTTAATTTGGACCTAATCCGATTTAATTATAAAAAAAGTTAACAATTCGAATCTATTTTTTTTAATTAAGTTGGCACAAATAATTGACTTGAATTAGAAAAAAAAACTCAAAAAATCCCAAACAAATAACTTGAAATTACTAAAACCTAAAGGATCAAAATTTGAAATTATCTAAATTTGAAAAGGAAACTTTAAACTCCAATAACTCAAGCACAAAGTGACCTAAATATTCGTAAATTGATGCTAATCCAAATAATCTACAATTTATAAAACTCAAATTCACACGATGCAAATTTTCCAACTTCAAACCATCTCGACGGAGTTGAACCTGACAGATCCTCTCGTAAAACTCAATTCAAGTGCGAATTAGATTACTTTGCAGGCTTGCATATTACAGTCCCTATATACATGTCATGTGGCAACTCTGACATTGAATGTTATTTAGTGTCCACCCAGTACAATTCTATCTTCTAATCTAACTTAATCCCGCTTTATTGCTAAAAATAGTTAACAATTTGAATTTAATTACTTTGAACGAAACAAATTAAATCAATTTAAACTTAAAATGATTCGAACAATTAATTTAAAATTATTAGAATCTAAAGAGATCAAAACTCAGAATAATCCGAACTTAATAACGTAACCTAAAATGTCAGTACCTCAAAACTCAAATAATTCAAAATCCTAATTTAATCCCAATTGAAATCATCTAAAAGCTTTAAAACTAGATTACTTGCACGCTTGCATATTACAGTCCTTGGATACATGTCATGTATTCGGTAACCAAGTCAATTGAGTGCTTTCATTGACCTTAACATGGTCTCGTCCGTCCCATCCATTCATTGCGGACCCAACTCTCCTTGTAGACCAATTTACACAACAAAACTGCTTTATCATCTTCGTATTGTTAGAACCAGTCAACAAAATACAGCCACCTTCAACAATTAAACGTTTAATTTGTAAGTGAATTCCCTAGAGAAAATGGCAACGGAAATTTCAAGAACAGTACTGTTTCACTTCTTGTTTTCAGGTTTAACATTTACATTCCTCGTTACTCTTGCCATTTCCTCCGACCCTTATTTACTGCATTCTTGTGCAAACAACACCGGCAACTACACCGCCAATAGTGCTTACGAGCGTGACCTCAATACCATCTTCAAACAGATCACCTCTATTACGAAATCGAATTACGGATTTTACAACAAGAAAGTAGGCGAAGTCAACGCCATGGCACTTTGCAGAGCAGATGTTAAGCTAGATGTTTGCACTGGTTGTTTAAATGAAACTATATCAAGGGTCAAGCTGGATTGTCCTAACAACAAAGAAGCCATCGGATGGTCTGCGAATTGCACGTTACGGTACTCGAACACAAACCTCTCCGAGAAGTTGGAAATTAATCCTCAAACCTGTCCATATAATACAGGATCTACGGCTGATGAGTACTTTCAGCTCAGACTCGGAGAGTTGTTGAGTGACCTGCGTAATAAAGCAGCAGCAGGGGGTGCTCTTCTTAAATACGCAGCAGGTGACTCGTCGCTCAGGGCTTCGGAAAGGTTATACGCTCTAGTGCAGTGCACTCCTGATTTGTCTGAGGGAGACTGCAATCATTGTCTTGATAAGGCGGCAACTGACGGGATTCGGTGGTGTTGCCTTAAGCAGAGGGGATGCCGGGTCCTTAGTCCTAGCTGTAACTTGAGGTTCGAAACATATCCCTGTTGTTCCTATAGGGTAGGAAGCGTGTAAATTATTGTACTAAAAAATCACACAAAGTTCAATTTCCAGGGAAGTGAGGTGGATCACATGGATCTCTTAAATACCAAGTCTTTCTTTAGTCAGAATATTACTTCTATAGTAATTTAATAGCACAATTAAATACTACTATTATACCCTCAAATATTAAAAGAAAAATAGGAGAAGAAAAAACACAAGAGTTTTAACGAGGTTCGGTAAATTATACCTACGTCATCGGACACTAACATCAGATGATAACTTTATTATCTCCAAAATATTACAAACAAATAGAATTCCTTAAGAATTCTCAAATGGGAGAAGAGAGAAAACTAAGAGAGAAAAATTGGTTGGAATAGTTGAAATGAGAAATGGTTAGACCTATTTATAGTTAAGGTTTAGGGACTAACTTGCAAATGGCCTAAAAAATTAGGGATCAAACTTGAATTATTCCATTCAACTTTAAACTCAACTTGCCAACCACTTTTTACTTTATTCCTTCGGTGCACCTCCCACCATTTCTGACTTTTCAACAATCCCTTTGTTGAAGCCGGAGCTGAGTTTCCACCACCACAGCCACCCTCGGGCCATCGGCAAAAAGAAGGTACGATAATTTTCCTTCCACTGTCACTTCTTCCAACCACCTGTTAGCACAGCTTCAATTTGGAGGCACTATATTAGTCTATCACTCTTGTTGAATAGAGAAAATCTGATTCTGCCCTTATTTAATTAGAAGAGGAACCAAACAAATCAAAAAGGACTCCATGATTGAATTATCTTCTTATCAAGTTCATCTCACTAGCCTCCTTACATATACTAAAGGAACTCTATGATTTTATGAACCTATTGAGGTTTTCATTGTTTACTTCTTTTTCCCCAATGGAAACAATATCCCCTATCGTAAGGATTACAATGAACTGATTGAGAATATCTGGTTTTGTGTTTAATTAGAAGAAGAGAAACAAAAGAAATCGAATAGGACTCCAATACTAGTTGCAAGTTTATCAGCGATTTTTGGGCTAGTTGTGGTGTTGAGTCCTAGCTGCAACGTCAGATATGAAATTTACCCCTTCTATAATCTAACGGTAGTTTCACCTCAACCTCCTCCAGCACCAGGTTTATCTTCACTGTTAATTGATAAATACTTGTTGCAGAGAGGACTCCAATACTTGTTGCAAGTTTATCAGCAATTTTTGGGCTGGCTGTGGTTTTTATCTCTGGTTTCTTCACCTGGAGGAGGAGAAACAGTCGAGGTACACATCGAAGTGATCTTTCTGAAAAGCATTATAACTTATTTTTATATTCTTATGCTGATCATATTATGATTTTATTACAGACAAAGAAAACAGCCAAGAAGTTCAATTACTTGACTTGGTAAATGAGAGCTCAAGGGAAACTTTTAACGGAGAAAATGGGGAGAGATCTCAGGAGTTTCCTTCTATACAGTTGGATGTTTTACATGCAGCGACATATCACTTTTCTGATGAAAATAAGCTGGGACAGGGCGGATTTGGTCCTGTATACAAAGTAATTATATAACTTGAATTAAGTATGTGAATATTCCTGCATTTGAATTTTGATATGTTATGTAAATGAATGAATTCTTCCAGGGAACATTAGCAGATGGTAAAGAAATTGCAGTTAAAAGGCTGTCAGAAACTTCCAGTCAAGGGCTTGTTGAATTCAAGAATGAAATCATGTTAATTGCTAAACTACAACATAGAAACCTTGTGAGGCTCTTAGGATGTTGCTTAGAGAAAAATGAGAAGTTGCTTGTATATGAATTCATGCCCAACAAAAGCCTGGACGTTTTCCTATGTTTGATTCTTGAACCTTTAACTAATAAAAAAAAAAACATGAAACAGTTAATGAAAATGTACTCATTTGTTTTTTTTTTTTTTTTCCACATTTATGTCAGATTCGAAATTAGCTGCTCAACTGGATTGGCAGAAACGATTCAACATTATTAAAGGAATTGCTCGAGGAATTTTGTATCTACATGAAGATTCTTGTCTAAAAATTATACACAGAGACCTTAAAGTAAGTAATGTTCTACTCGATCATGAGATGAATCCAAAAATTTCTGATTTTGGTATGGCAAGAATTTTTGAAGATAAAAACGAAGCAAATACCAATAGAGTCGTTGGAACATAGTAAGTATGCATATTTTCATAACACATTCCTTTACAGTGAGAGGCTTATGGGAATATTGATATTTAATTATTTTCTTTGTTTATAAAATTTTCTATGATATCATCTAATTTTATTTTAATAAATTCTCTTTATTTCTTATGGAATTAAAATAGTGGATATATGGCACGAGAATATGCTATGGAAGGACTCTTTTCTATCAAATCTGATGTTTTCAGTTTCGGTGTCCTTTTGTTGGAGATTATTAGTGGAAAAAAGAACAATGGTTTTCATCATTTAGAGCATGGTGAAAGCTTGTTGACTTTTGTATGTTCTTTATCCTCCCTTTCTCCTCTTAGACTATATGTTTTAACTATTCTACTAATAATTTTAAGCTTACAATTGTAGGCATGGAAATTATGGTCCAAGGGCGAAGGAATGGAGCTAATAGATCAAGTCCTTGTTCCTTCATGTGTGGCTTCTGAGGTGCTAAAATGCATTCATATTGGGCTATTATGTGTGCAAGAAGACCCGGCAGACAGACCAACCATGTCATCTGTGATTTTCATGTTGGCAAGTGATAGTACCATAACACTTCTTTGTCCATCTGAACCAGCATTTTCCGTTGGGCGTGCAATTGCAAAGCCAACTGAACCTATTTCAGATGATCGAGTCTTTTCGGTTAATGAGGTCACAATTTCAAATTTCTCACCTCGCTAATTTGATTGTTGTACGAACAATACTAGTTTATCAAAAAACTTTCATTTTTATTTCCCAGTTTGAATTAACAACTATGAATACTAAAGCCATGATTTTTAAGAACTTGAACTTGAACATGAACTATATATACATATATTTGAATTTTAAATTGAGTATGAAGTTGGTGACAAATCAATTTAAGAATATTAATTTTTTACTTAATTGTTTTTAATGTATCGAAGCACCTAAGAAAGTTGAAAATTATATGGATTTATACTTTCTAAAGTATATATAATTTAGCTATTCTTTGCGATTTGCATAAGGAAACAAACATATAGCAGGGAAGAGTGTGATTTTTATACTCTTGTAATGATAAAGGAGTTGCAATAATTTATTTCATTAGTTCACACTTATTCTGGAATTCAATTCCAATAAAAGAATCCAATTAACTTCCAAAGAATAGTCTTACATCTAGAAATTAAGAGTTTGGATACGTGTTACCTTGTGCAAAGTGTCGCTACTTTGTGCAAGTTTCTCATATGCTCAGTTTAGATTAATTCAAATTATATTGGAAATTATAACTGTGTTTGACAAAATTATAAAATTATATGATGTATGTTGCCTCGACAACAAATATAACATTTCATTATTCAAATCCGATGATTGAATCAGAAAATAAACTGCTACATTTAGTAATATCAGTAACCATGTCAATGGAACACCTTCACTGTCCCTCATGTAGCCAACTGCCACATTGAATATTATTTTTTGTTCACTTCCGCTCCATCCATTCATTGGGAAACCCTAAACAAAATGCAGCAAGAATAGTTCAACATGCGTAAATTAATGTTTTTAGTCATATTGACAAAGAATTGACTGACTTGGGTAGCTTCCTCGAACATAAGCTGCTTTATCATCTTCATCTTGTGAGAACCGGTCAACAAAATACAGCCTCCTTCGACAATTGAACTTTTAATTTGTAAGTGAATTCCTTAAAGAAACTGGCAACGGAAATTTCAAGAACAATATTGTTTCACTTCTTGTTTTCAGGTTTAACATTTACATACCTCGTTATTCTCACCATTTCCTTCGACCCTGTTGGAGATTTGGCACTCTTTAACCGGATGAAATAAGAACTTCAATTTGGACTTTAACAACAGTGTATTATACCCGGATAAAGAATGAAGGAAAAATGCTGGAAAATTCAAGCTTTGAGCTTCTTGCAGGAATAGAGAACAGAATTTTGAAGGCAAAGAGAAGTGGAGCATATGAAAGTAAAATCTGATGATTTCATTCAAAAGAAACTTTGGCTCAAAGCCATTACATATACCAGACATTAGTTGGTCAAAAAATCAACAAATTCATCACCTAAATACTACCTAACTCTACTAGTTACATAGGGACTAGGTGATTTTGCTTGCACATTTAAACAAAGCTGGTAACCAGCTCTTTGACCATCAAGTTACATCAATTTGTCATTCAAAATGAACTAAATTACAAAAACATTATTAAAAAAGTAACAAAATGAAACTGAGATGAAACAGTAGCATTATTATATTAACATATTCTGTTGTACGTACTTTACCCGGACAACATATGTGCATAAATTCTTACGTGCATGAATCTGCATGAGCTGCATGTGTTGCATGGGAACTAACTTCAACACTCCTCCTTGGTTTCCATGCTTGTAACACCTAGCTACTTTTTCAGTCTTATAAATCTTGTCACACCAAGGGCTTTTGTGAAGATATCAACAACCTGTTCTTCTGAATTGCAAGAATCAGCTCCACCTCTCGAGCTTGTTCCATCTCCCTTATCACATGTAATTTGATGCTGAAGTGCTTCGTTCTACCATGGAAGACAGGATTTTTTGCAATTGCAACAGCAGACTTGTTATCACAAAAGATCTCTGTTGCTTCCCATTGATGTAGGTTAAGATCAGCTAGAATTTTTCTTAACCAAATGGCTTGATTTACAGCATTGGCAGCTGCAACATATTCAGCTTTTGCTGTTGATTGAGCTACCATTGATTGTTTCCTTGAGCTCCAACAAAACATGGTTGAGCCAAGAGTAAAAGCATATCCAGAGGTGCTTTTTATATCATCACTTGAACCAGCCCAGTCACTATCTGTGTATCCAACAAGCTTCAAACTTTCAGCCTTGTTAAATAGCATCCCATGGCTTAAAGTACCCTTGATATATCTAAGCACTCGTTTGGCAGCTTGAAAGTGCTTCTCATTGCAACAATGCATGAATCTTGAGAGCAAACTGACAGCAAACATAATGTCTGGCCTAGTAGCAGTTAAATATAGCAAACAACCAACTAGGCTCCTGTAGGTAGACTCATCGACTGGTTCATGATTTCCTTGGTTTAACAGCTTCATTCCAACAGCAATCGGAGTGCTTGTTGGCTTACAATTCTGCATTGAAAACTTGGACAAAACCTTCAAGGCAAACGTTCTCTGACTTAGAAAGATTCCTCATTGAGCTTGAGTCACTTCCATGCCAAGGAAATAAGTCATCCTTCCTAAATCAGACATTTCAAACTCCTGCTCCATTTTGGCTTTAAAATCAGCCACATTGCTTGGTCTCCTCCTATGACCAAAAGATCATCAACATAGAGAGATACAATGAGCTGTGTTTCAACTCCTTTCTTCTTAACATACAATGTTGGCTCACTGAGGCTTCTTTGAAATCCCAAACTGACCAAGTACCTGTCAATTCGAGCATACCAGGCTCTAGGAGCCTGTTTCAGGCCATATAATGCCTTCTTAAGCCTGTACACCATTTGTTCTTTGCCAGATACAATGAAGCCTTGAGGCTGATCAATGTAGATCTCTTCTTCAAGGAAGCCATTGAGAAATGCAGACTTCACATCAAGCTGGTGAATATTCCACTACATCTGAGCTGCCAAGGCAACCAGTAACCTGATGGTGTCTAGCCTGGGCACTGGTGCAAATGTTTTCAGGTAGTCCAGGCCATATTTTTGGTTGAATCCTTTGACTACAAGTCTGGCCTTCAGTTTGTTCAAGCTCCCATCAGTATTTTTCTTGGCTCGATAGACCCACTTTACTCTAATAACCTTCCTCTTAGCTGGTCTAGGAACCAATTCCCATGTCTGGTTCTTCTCGATCATGGCAATTTCATCAGCCATAACCTGTTTCCATCCTTCATCAGCTTCAGCTTCTTCAAAACTGCATGGTTCTTCTTGTGCAACATGAGCCCTCTCATAAACATCAGCCAAAGTCATTGTACCCCTGACTGGTTCATCATCAACATCTATCTCTAGATCATTTTGATCAGATTCAAACTGATCTGTCATAAGTTCTTCATAAATGACTTCAGGTTCATTTCTTTCCCAATTCCAATAAGCCTTCTCATCAAACACCACATCTCTGCTCACTTGGACTTTGTTGGTTAAAAGATCCAGAATCCTATAACCCTTTTTGACCGTATTATACCCGGCTAAAATACCAAGAAGAGCTCTTTTGGACAATTTATCTCTCTTTACAGCTGGTACTTGGCTATAACATAGGTAAGCAAAGACTTTCATATGAGCCAATGATGGCTTGAACCCGAACCAGGCCTCAAAAGGTGTCTTGTGAGCAAGTGCTTTAGTTGGAAGCCTATTCTGAATGTAGACAGCAGTATTGACAGCTTCAGCCCACATGGTCTTGGGAAAATTTTTCTCAAACAATAAGCATCTGGCCATATCCATCAAGCTCATGTTCTTCCTTTCACTAACCCCATTTTGCTGGGGTGTGTAAACATTAGTTAGCTGATGTTTGATGCCAGCATTATCACAGAAGGTATTAAACCCGGATGAAGTATACTCTGTTCTATTATCAAACCTAATAGTCTTTATCTTGCAGCCTGTTTTTGTTTTCACTGCAGTTTTAAACTTCATAAACATTTGAATAACCTCAGACTTATGCTTCAAGAAATAAATCCAACAATATCTGGTACAGTCATCAATGAAGAGAATAAAGTACCTGTTGCCACTTAGTGATTCAGTCCTCATGGGGCCACAAACATCAGTATGCACCAATTCTAACTTGTTTGATACTCTCCAGGTGGTGTTTGTAGGAAATGGAAGCCTGGCTTGCTTTCCCATCTGACAAACCTCACAAACATCTTCAATCTGAACTGTCTTGGTGAAGTTTTCAACTATTCCCTTACTGACCATCCGAGCCATAGATTTGAAGTTGGCATGACCAAGTCTTTGATGCCAAAGCTTAGTGTCTTCTGTTAAAGCCACATGGGCTGAGTGTGAGTCACTTGACCAGTTAACTTCAAAGCATTTGTCACTCATGGTGACTATCATGAGGCTTGATCCATTTGGATCAGTTATCTAGCATTCTTCACCTTTGAACATAACAGAATAACCTTTCTCAAGCAATTGAACAATGCTGAGAAAGTTTCTGTTAATCTCAGGCACTAGCAGCACATTTGGAATGACTTTATTGCCTGTAGGAGTGCATATCAGCACATCTCCTTTGCCTTCAGCTTTTATGAACTGTCCATTCCCAACTTTCACTTTGGTCTTGCAGCTTCTATCCAAGGTCTTAAAGATGGTTGCATCAAGTGACATGTAGTTAGTGCAGCCACTGCCCAACAACCAGCCTTTTGTACTTTTCTTCTGGCCAACTGAGCAAAAAACAGCAAAGACTTGCTCTTCATGGTTACTACTGTCTTCAGCCACTCGAGCTTCTTCATTCTTGTGTTATGGTTGGTTTTGGCCAGGTCTGCCTTTTTCTTTGCAGACCCTTTCAACATGGCCCTTCTTCTTGCAATGTTGACACACAGCATCTGGCCTGAACCAGAATCTGGCCTCTAGATGACCAGGTCTTTTGCAAAATCTGCAAAGTCGATCTCCTCCTCTTGCAGCATTAGGCTTAGGCCTGTTTTTCCAGTTCTTCTTGCCTTTAAAAGCTAAAGTGCTCGAGGTTGCTTTGGCCTTGGCTTGAAAAGCTCCCTTCTGATGCTCCTCCATTCTATTGGCTCTTCTTTGCTCTTGAGCATAAAGAGCATTAATAAGCTCAGTTAGGGAGATAGTTGCCAAGTCTCTAGAATCCTCTAAGGAGGATATTTTGCTTCATACCTTTCTGGTAAGGTAGAGAGCACTTTCTCTACAATCTTTGCCTCATCAAATTGCTCACCAAGGAGCCTTATGCTGTTAACTACAGCTATGATTCTATCAGAATACTTCTTGACAGTTTCTTCTTCCTTTATCTTCAAGTTCTCGAACTCTCTTATCAGATTCAACAACTGTTGCTGCCTTGTCCTCTCAGTACCTTGGAACTCCTCCTTGAGCTTGTCCCAAGCTTGCTTGGGAGTCTCACAAGCCATGATCCTGGTGAAGATAACATCAAAAACACAGTTCTGAATGCATGACATGGCCTTGTGTCTTTTAGTCCTCTCATCTGCGTGCTGTCTGATTTGAGCCACTGTGGGGTTGGCTCTGAGTGGTGCTGGTTCAATATCTGAGTTGACCACCTCCCATAGATCGAATGCCTGGAGGTAGGTCCTCATCTTGACCACCCAAATATGATATCCTTCTCCATTGAAGACTGGAGTACAGCTGGTGAGAAGCTTGATGAAGCCATCGTCTTGAAAGTATGCTCGAACAGGTCTACTAAGAAATGAGCTCTTGATACCAATTGTTGGAGATTTGGCACTCTTTAACCGGATGAAGTAAGAACTTCAATTTGGACTTTAACAGCAGTGTATTATACCCGAATAAAGAATGAAGGAAAAATGCTGGAAAATTCAAGCTTTGAGCTTCTTGCAAAAATTGAGAACAAAATTTTGAAGGCAAAGAGAAGTGGAGCATATAGAGTAAAATCTGATGATTTCATTCAAAAGAAACTTTGGCTTAAATCCATTACATATACCAGACATTAGCTGGTCAAAAAATCAACAAATTCATCACCTAAATACTACCTAACTCCACTAGTTACATAGGGACTAGGTGATTTTGCTTGCACACTTAAACAAAGCTGGTAACCAGCTCTTTGACCATCAAGTTACATCAATTTGTCATTCAAAATGAACTAAATTACAAAAACATTGTTAAAAAAGTAACAAAATGAAACTGAGATGAAACAGTAGCATTATCATATTAACATCTTCTGTTGTACGTACTTTACCCGGACAATATATGTGCATAAATTCTTACGTGCATGAATCTGCATGAGCTGCATGTGTTGCATGGGAACTAACTTCAACAAACCCTTATTTCTAGCGTTATCAGGCGAACATCATCGGCAACTACACCGCCAATAGTGCCTACGAACGTGACCTGAATAGAATCTTCAAGGAGATCACCTCTATAACAAAATCCAATTATGGGTTTTACAGCAACAAGGTCGGCGAAGTCAACGCCATGGCACTTTGCAGAGCAGATGTTAAGCTAGATGTTTGCTCTAGTTGTTTAAACTATACAAAGAAGCCATCGGATGGTCTACGGATTGCACGTTACGGTGCTCGAACACAAACCTCTCTGAGATAGGAAATTGATCCTCAAACATGTCTATATAATACAGGCTCTACAGCTGATGAGTACTTTCAGCTCAGACTCGGAGAGTTGTTGAGTGACCTGCGTAGTAAAGCAGCAGCAGGGGGTGCTCTGCTTAAGTATGCGGCAGGTAACTCGTCGCTGAGTGCTTTGGAAAGGTTACACGCTCTAGTGCAGTTGACTCCTGATTTGTCTGAAATGTTAATGTGAAATCATGTTAATGTGAAGGATGAAAACGAGTGAAGATAGAAAATTTGTTAATTTATAATTATTTTCTTACTTGGTAGCTTAAGCAATAGACTGAAAAAAATTTCATCTTCACTCTTTTCAATCCTTAGTACTAAATAAAGCTTAAATTACATGGAAATCTATTAAGACTTGTAGGATGTTATTCAGGGGAAAATGAAAAGTTACTTGTACATGAATTGATGCCTAACAGAAGCCTGGATGTCGTTTTGTTCGGCTTGATCCTACATATATATCTGATTTGAAATTGGACTAGATTGAAAGAAAATATTCAATATTATTAAAGGAAATGTCCCAAGATTCTTTATGTTAGAGTTATAAACTAAAATACTTTCAAATAATATAATTTATTTTAAATAAAGAATATCATTTTTATAATTTTCTAAACGAGTTGATGTGCAATTTACTCATAACACCAACTTAATCAAAAATTTTATTAATAGAACTTATGCTATAACTTTAAAAATAATTTTAAGTTACAATTTTTGGTATAGGTGAAGGAATGGAGCTAACAGAAAAGCTATTTATTCCGTATAATGTGTCTTATGTGCCTAAATGCATTTACATTTATTTATGGTGTGTGCAAGAAGACCCATTGTGATTGTCATGTTGGCAAGTGATACTATAAAGTTTCCTGGTTCAGTTGAACAAGCATTTTCTGTTGTACGTATCATTGCAACTAATTGAGCACATTTCAAATGATGAAGTTTTTTTTTATAAACGAAGTCACAACTTCAAAATTTGCAAATGGCTGATTTTATCATTATTCTAATTTTAACAACTTATAGTTAAATATATATTTGAATGTAAAAATAGTATAAAGTTGATAATGAATCAATTTATGAATATTGTTTTTAGTTTATGGAAAGCACTTGAATTAGTAAAGGTCAAACTATCATTAACCATTGATAATCGATTCATCACTGACGCAACTCACCTTGTAGACAAAACTATTCGAAAGCTGAATGATTGTTCAAATATTAAGTTATTAAAATTTTCAAGATTAGTGCTTTACCAATGGTATAACGGTTTCAAATATTTGGCATGAAATTCAAGAAAATTTCATGTTTTCTTGAAAATTATTAATAGTTTTCCCACCTCTTTCCATTTTTTTTCCGAAGAAATTAGTATTTTTATCTGGGGTCACAGTAGAGTGGCCCACCTTTAATATCTTCAGAAGTCTTATTTTTTTCTAGAAGAAATTAACATTTTAGTCATATTGATAAAGATGTGAGTGAATAGTGTAGCTTCCTGGAACACAAACTGCTTTATCACCTTCATATTGTTAGAACCAGTCAACAAAACACAGCCACCTTCAACAAATCGACGTTTAATTTGCATGTCAATTCCGTTCTTACTGCAAGTTGCGAGAGAAAATGGCAACGCTTGTTCTCAGGTTTGACAGTTACATACCTCCTTACTCTTGCCATTTCCGTCGATCAATTTTACAAGCATGATTGTGAAATTAACATTGGCAACTACACCACCAATGGTTGGTGCCTATGAATTATTGGTGGGTGGGATAAAAATAATGAATAATATGTCCACCACCAGAAATGAACATCGCATTTAAGCTCCATCGGAAAAGTTTATTCCCAAAAAATCAATTAAATGAACTACATAGTTTGATAATTGGCTATGCCTTACCAAGAAAAATCACACACATATTGTCCTTTCAAATGTCTTGAACTCTACATAATCTTTTCTCAAATGTATGAATTAATAACAATAGAAAAATGAAATTCAATAAGACCTTGACTTATAAAATTTTCTCCTTTTTTTGTTCAAATGGGATAAATCTTAAAATTATAAATGATTAAACTTTAATTTAATGTAAAATTGTATACATAAACTTCAATTTGGTGCAATTATACACGTGAAACTCTAATTTTGGTTCAAATGTATACTTGAAATTTTAATTTTGATTTAATCATACATATTTAAAAAATACAACAATTTGTTTTTATTTGAATAAATATAATTATTTATGTATGCAATATATAAATATAAAATGATGCTAGTGTTAATAATTTACAAGAATTTGATCAAATCAAAATTTTATATATAAAATTACACAAAATCAAAGTTCGTGTATACAAATACACACATTAAACTATAGTTGATATATAGTTTTAGAATTTATCCTTTTCAAATTATCCCTTTTCAAAAGTATCTTTCATACTCTATAAATTGTCTTTATTACTACGTGTATTAGGAAAAACTTAGTGTCCACCTATTACAATTCTATCTTATTATATACCTTGTTATTCCTTCAACTTAGATCTCTTAATTCTTATTAGAACTTGAAAATTCAACTAGATTAATATGAATCTAATTTGACTTTATTAGATTTTTATTATTAAAAAATTAACAATTCAAATTTAATTATTTTGAACTTGAATTGATACAAATCAAATCGATTTAAACTCAAACCAACTTAAATAAATAACTTAAAATTACTAAAGTCTAAAAAGATCAAAACTCGAAATTATCCAAATTTATATTGATACAACTTAAAAGGCTAGTACCTCAACCCCAAATAATTCAAAAACCTAATTTAATCCTACTTGAAATCATCTAAAGCTTTAAAACTAGATTACTTGCAGGCTTGCATATTACAGTCCTTGAAGACATGTCATGTATTCGGTAACCAAGTCAATGGAGTGCTTTCATTGACCCGAACATGGTCAAGTAACCAACTGCCACATTGAATAATTATCTATCATCCCACGCATTCATTGCCGACCCAACTCTCCTTGTAGACCAATTTACACAACAAAATTGCTTTATCATCTTCGTATTGTTAGAACCAGTCAACAAAATACAGCCACCTTCAACAATTAAACGTTTAATTTGTAAGTGAATTCCCTAGAGAAAATGGCAACGGAAATTTCAAGAACAATGTTGTTTCACTTCTTGTTTTCAGGTTTAACATTTACATTCCTCGTTACTCTTACCATTTCCTTCGACCCTTATTTCCTGCATTATTGTGCTAACAACATGGGCAACTACACCGCCAATAGTGCTTACGAGCGTGACCTTAATACCATCTTCAAACAGATCACCTCTATTACAAAATCGAATTACGGATTTTACAGCAAGAAAGTCGGCGAAGTCAACGCCATGGCACTTTGCAGAGCAGATGTTAAGCTAGATGTTTGCACTGGTTGTTTAAATGAAACTATATCAAGGGTCAAGCTGGATTGTCCTAACAACAAAGAAGCCATCGGATGGTCTGCAGATTGCACGTTACGGTACTCGAACACAAACCTCTCTGAGAAGTTGGAAATTAATCCTCAAACCTGTCTATATAATACAGGATCTACAGCTGATGAGTACTTTCGGCTCCGACTGGGAGAGTTGTTGAGTGACCTGCGTAATAAAGCAGCATCAGGGAGTGCTCTTCTTAAATATGCAGCAGGTAACTCGTCGCTCAGGGCTTCGGAAAGGTTATACGCTCTAGTGCAGTGCACTCCTGATTTGTCTGAGGGAGACTGCAATCATTGTCTTGATAAGGCAGCAACCAACGGGATTCTGCGGTGTTGCCTTAAGCAGAGGGGATGCCGGGTTCTTAGTCCTAGCTGTAACTTGAGGTTCGAAACATATCCCTTTGTTGAAGCCGGAGCTGAGTTTCCACCACCACCGTCACCCTTGGGCGCTCGGCAAAAAGAAGGTACGACAATTTTCCTTCCACTGTCACTTCTTCCAACCACCTGTTAGCACAGCTTCAATTTGGAGGCACTATATTAGCCTATCACTCTTGTTGAATCGAGAAAATCTGATTCTGCCCATATTTAATTAGAAGAGGAACCAAACAAATCAAAAAGGACTCCAGTACTTGTTGCAAGTTTATCAGTGATTTTTGGGGTAGCTGTGGTTTCTATCTCAGGTTTCTTAATCTGGAAGAGGAGAAACAATGAAGGTATGCAATGGCAAACATTACAAATTTGTTTTGTATTGTTATATTGATCACTTTCTTACTTTCTTCTTTAATTAATTTCAGATACAGAGTACAGAGAAATTCAATTACTTGACTTGGTAGAGGGAAGAATTGATATGTGAGAATCAAGTTTGTAACGTTAGGTATAAATAAATGTATTCTTTCGGGGCACACTAGCGGATGGTAAACAACTGCAGTTAAAAGGCTATCAAGAACTTCCGATCAAAAGCTTGTTGAGTTCAAAAATGAAATCATGTGCTTTTTTCCCTTTTTTCCCTACTAAGCTACAATTTTAGGTATGGAAACTATTATCTAAGGGTGAAGGAATAGAGCTAATAGATAAGTTCCTTATTCCGTCGAGTGTAATTTTTGAGGTGTTTAAATGCATTTTGGGTTATTGTACATGCAAGAAAATCTGGTACTCAGACTAATCAAATCATCTCTTATTGTCATGTTGGCAACCAATACCGTAAAGCTTTCTTGTGCAATTAAACCAACATCCTTTGTGGGCATATCATTGCAGAATCAATCAAACACATTTCAAATGATGAATTTTTTTTTTTCAGCTCGCTGATTTGATCACTATTTTAATTTTAAGATAATGTAAAAATTAGTATAAAGCTGATAACTAATCAATTTATGAATATTATTTTTAATGTGTTGAAGCAACTTAACTAGTAAAGAAATTTCAAACTTGCATCAAATTATACTCCCAAAAATATACAAAATTTAGCTACCCTTTCTTCTTTCAATCCGCTCTGCAAACTTATATTAGAGATGAGCAAAATTTGATTTGATTTGAAAAAATCAAAAAATTTCAAATTTCAAATTAACTGAATCGAGTTATTCGAGTTATTCAATTATTTTGAGTCAACATAAATAAGTAATTCGAGTTTCAAGTTTAAGTCGAGTTGAATTTTATAATTCGAATAACTTGAATAATTTAATAACATTTTGGTATAACTACTCCTTTAGTTCCGTCAATTTTAAAAATGAGCAAATTGGTCTCTCTTTTAACAAAAATTACAAAAATTCAAAATAATTTTAAAATTCAAAACATTTATAAAATTTGAACTTTACATTTTTTAAAGAATTGTAAAAAAGTAAAAAAATTCTAAATAATATATAAAGGAAGTTAGAATTTTAAAATTTTCTAAAATAATAATTTTAGGGACTTAAATAATTTAATTAATTATTCAAGTTTATCATAGTAAAATATCTTCTTTTTTCTTATCAAATATATACAGTTTCAAATTTACGTGCTTAAACATGAAATTAGTTATATTGTAATAATATTTTAATTTGACATGATTAATTTTTAATTTAACTCGAACAATTTCACTCAATTCGACTCGACTTAAATTTCATTTCACGAATTCGATTTGAAAAATTTCAAATCAAATTAAGATGATAAAATAGAACACATCAACTTGATTAACTCGAAATTTTTTCACTATATTCAATCGAACCTTCTTCCTTATGTATGTTGCGATTAGAAAACATATAGTAGTAGTAAGGAAGAGTTCAATTTTATACTAAAATAAAAATTCAAAAGGTTACATGTGTTTTTTATAAATATACTCTAAAATGGGTTAATTTAAATTATAAAATTTAAAAATTTATTTGATAATGGATCCAATAATGAATAATCTACAACCAAATTGAACATTGCATTTCAGTTTTATTGGAAAAATCTTTTCTAATAAAAGTAACCAAATTAACTTGATTTTGAAGAATAGTAAACACCTAGAAATCAAGTCAAGTCCTATATCATAAATCAAGGCAGTCTGATAGTTGGGTATGCATTAAAGATGATCAAAATGTCTTTAAATTCTACCCATATATTTTTCCACAACTTGATTGCCATTTTATGAGCAATCCATCAATTACTGACAAAAACACAAAGGAACCCAAAGAGCAAGTCGTATAAACTTGTCGTTATTAGCTGCATTATAGATGATCAAAATGTCTTTAAATTCTACCCATATATTTTTCCACAACCTTTACTGACAAAAACATAAAGGAACCCAAAGACCAAGACTTATAAACTTGTGGTTATTAGCTGTACCAGAAAAAACAACACTGTTTGTCTACTACAATCGCATCATGTTTTGTATCCTCGTATTCTCATTTCTGTAGAGGATTTTTTATGGAAAAAAGGAATTTTATAAGTGAAACGGAATGCAACAAAAGACGATGTAAAGAAAGATTAGAACAGATCTTTTATAACATTAACTGTAAAGATAGATGATAGTTTATAAGGTGGAAATGGAAATTTACTAAGTGTGGCTGTAGGTACAAGAGTAATAAAGTTGCACATTAAATAGGAGTAACAAGAGGCATTTTTGCAATTAAAGAATTTAAGTCTTGTATAATAGTGAATAGTCCATTTAAAAAAAATGGAAGATGTTTTTAATGTTACAAGAAAATGTTAACATGTAACATTTAAGTATCGATAAGAGTTCTTGTGCTTTAAGTTTCTTTGTTGAAGATAGACGGATCGATTTATTACACCAAATTAAACTCTCTAAAATATCAAAAGAATAAAGATAATTGAAGGATATCATATTCTTGTCGAGTAATATTTTCTCATTTCTTATTCATATAAGTGTTCGAGTATTTATATATGTTGTTACAAAAGCTATTACAGCTCATGATTAGGCCTCCTCTATTTTGTTTTGACTCTGCTGCCTCTAGTACTGATGTTCTCTATCCCTAGTACTGACATTCTTTGCAAGCTCCAGGTTTGCTAGGCACGTGTCTACGGAGCACGCGATCTTTTCTATTCCTGGGATTGACATTCTTGGCGGGCTTCGTACCTACTTGACACGTGCCTAGGTGGCCTGCGGAGGACATGGACCTTTCTGCGAAGGACATGGATCTGTGGCCTTGCATTACAAGCTGGGTCCTTAGTTCTGCCTTGAGACCGTGAACTCGCCTTGCTATCCTCTCATGGCTCGCTTCGCACCAATCTTCTGGTGGGACCTATCCGGGTCACGGGTAGGTGACCCGGATCCTATCTAGGACTCGGGTTGGTGATCACCAATGTATAGCAATTCTATTGTTATTTTCACAACTATTTTAGTTATGTAGTATAATGTGAAACATTTTTTGCATATCATCTCTTAGAACATGAGTTGTTTTTGTAAAAGATTTGTTCTTAAATAAGGTTGTTTCCAAATAAAAATTGTTCTAATATATTCTGAGCATGAATTTTCTCAATATAATTATTATTGACAAGTTGTTCCTGACAATAGGTGTTTTGAATATAATTATTCTTGAACTTCAGTTATTCTAAATAAGAGTTGTTTTAAATATTAATTGTTCTTAACAAGAGCTATATATTCTCAAACAATTGCTACTATAGGCATCAACGGGTGTGAACATAATAGCTATTCTTGAACAACGGTTAATTTAAGTAGCGATTATTCTAAACAAAAGTTGTTCTTCTAATAAAAATATTTAAAAAAAAAACAATAGAAGTGATTAGAATATGTTTATCTCGAAGCTGAATTTATGTAAATCAAACCTACTCGAACCTTAAACAACTTAAACTCAATATGACCCCAGCGGGGTAACTTAAAAATACTAAAATCTCAAGGAATCAGAACCTAAAATGATCCAAACCCATATTAATTAAATCCAAAATTAATCCTAAACAAATAATTTAAAATTTTTAACTGGAAGCAACAGAACCTAACAGATCTACCTCACAGTAAAACTCATTTCAAAGTGAGGCGAATTAGATTATTACTTGCAGTCTTGCATACTACAGTCCTTATATATATGTCAGATGTTTTAGGTAATCTATGTGACTATGTCAATGGAGCTCTTTCACTGTCTTGGACGTAGATGTAGCCAACTGCCACATTGAATATTATTCCACTTCTATCCTCAACTGGACCCAAACTCGTCATCTTTGTAGACTATGATATACACAAACAATCCAAAAATCTATTGACTTGACTCATTTTTTTTTTATTAAGGATCAGATAATCTTCCATGATGGACCAAAACTTTAGCCCTTACTAAAAGCACCCATATCATAAAATTTCAGAATATAGCTGAGCTCTCTCGTCTTATGATCCAAACAAGGAGGTAAAGCAAAAAAAAAAAAAAAAAAAAAAAAATGCAGAGCTCCACAGTTTTCATAACCCTGTGGCTGTTATTAATAGTCTTTTCCGTGCTTAGCCCTGTAACTGAAGCTCAGCCGCCTACTTATCGCTACCACGATTGTCCTAACACCACCACTTTCCCCATAAACAGCACTTACCAAGCCAACCGTGATACCCTCTTAACTTCTCTATCGTCTAATGGCAGCCGTGGTAATGGTTTCTACAACACAACCGCAGGCAGAAACCCCAACACGGTTTACGGTCTTTTCCTCTGCCGTGGGGATCTTTCTACCAGCATTTGTCAAGCGTGTGTCACCTTTGGCTCTACTGACATTTCCCAACGTTGTCCTGTTGAAATAGAAGCGGTGGTTTGGTACGACGAGTGCCTCCTACGATACTCGGACAAAAATATATTTTCGGCCGTGGCTGAAGAACCTGCAATTATCTTGTTCAACTTTCAGAACATCAGTGACCAAGTCCGTTTCGACAGCCAAGTTCAAGAAGTGATGAGTGGTACAGCAAGCCAAGCCGCAAACGCAGCACCAGGTGCTAAAAAATTCGCGACTAGAGAGGCAGATGCCAATTTTACATCGAGTTTTCGAACACTATATACCCTTGCTCAGTGTACACCGGATTTGCCAACCTCTGATTGCGACAGATGCCTGCGATACGTAACTGGAAACCTTCCAAGAGGAAGACAAGGAGGAAGAGTGTTGAGTCCTAGCTGCAACGTCAGATATGAAACTTACCTGTTCTATAATCTAAATCAAACAGCAGTTGCATCTCCCCCACCTTTAGTTCCAGCAGGTTTATCCTTACTGTTTCATTCATAATTTTGGGTCCTTGCTCTTTTGTCTTGATCTTTTTGTTAGATCATGATACTCACTTTGACCTTAACGGTATATAATATTATAGTTTCAAGAGGGAATGGACGGAGAACATGGCCAATAATTGTTGCCATTGTTGTTCCAATTGCTGCTTCCATTTTGGTTTTATTACTGGCGTGTTGGGTGTCAAAGAGGAGAGCAAAGAAATACGATGCTGTCCAGGGGGGTAATGGTAAAGGGCGTGTGATTTTATGAGCCATAACAATCTTATTTTCCTTGTCTTTCACATAAAAGTTGAGGTTTTTTGCTATTTGGTTGTGTTGTGCAGCAGGGTATGACATAACTACTGTAGAGGCATTGCAGTATGATTTTGCCACAATTGAAGCTGCAACAAACAAGTTTTCAGATGCTAACAAGCTAGGCGAAGGAGGTTTTGGTGAGGTTTACAAGGTATTGTTACTCCCTTTTTATTCTGACCCCAACCCAAAAAAAATGGAATCAAATCCGACTTAATCTAATCTGACTATAAAACATGGTTGTTGGTAGTTTAAGTTTTGTTTTCGTCAAATTTTGGTACGTTTAGCCTGTGGTCTATACTGGATTGTATCTATCCATATTGTTTAATATCGATTGGTAAAAAAATTATATTTAAAATCAATTTTTTTATCTTTAAAATCTTTCTATAATTACATTTAAAATTAGACGATATTTATTAATTTTAAATTATTAAATTTAATTAATAATTTTAAAATTTATATGGACATTTGAGATATATTTTATATATATAGTATATGCTTTAGAAAGAAACTAAAATTTAAGCTACGAATATATATGAAAATATTTTAAAAATATTAGTATATCTAAAATAGTACAACAAAATAAATGGATACTTGTATATGGCATTATTGGGACGAAAAAAGATACATCCATCAATACATTACTGATTACCTTATTATATAAACTTAACAATCACCTGAATAGATTTGAACCCTTGAACTAGTCTAAACCTAAAATAATTCAAACAAATAACAAGAGATTATTCGAAACCATAGTGCCCTAACTTGAAAAGCCCTTAGACTCGGACAACCCAAAATAACTTAAACCCAAAACTAGCCCAAACTTACATGACTTGAAAATTTTAAAACCTAAATTAAGTCAATCCAAATTTATCTCTTCCAAAATTAACTTGATCGGTCTAATTGGCAAGTCTATGAGTTAGGGCTGTGATCAAGTTGAGTCCAGCCTAAATAGTAGCAAGCTCAAGCTCAAGTTCGAGCTTGACTCGATATTTAGGATTCAATACTTAGCTTGAGCTTGCTTAAACATCAATTTCTAAGCTCGAGACATACTTGAGCTACTCATGCTAAAGTTCAATTAAGCTCATTTATCAATTTTCATACTCATGCTCAATTAATTCCGTTCGTACTTAAGCTCTTTCTATATAATAAGAGTAAAATTGTAATTTCATAATATAAAAAATAAAGTAAAATCAAAAGCTTGATTAAGCTCACGAGCCATTTGAATCGAGTATCACAATACTCAAATTTGGCTCCATCGATAGCTCAAGCTACTTGAATTCAAACTCAAATAGCTTACAAGCACCAATTTATACAACTAGTTTGAGTACTTGGTCATTTTTTTTCATGCAGAGTCCAAAGAATTCATTTAATAATTGGTTAATGATTTGTAAATGCTCAGGGTATCCTTCCTGACCAACAAGTAATAGCTGTTAAGAGGTTATCAAGAGGTTCAGGACAAGGTGATGAGGAATTTAAAAACGAGGCTGTATTGGTAGCTAAGCTTCAACACAGAAATCTAGTCAGACTATTGGGTTTTTGCTTGGAAAGAGAAGAAAAGATACTAGTTTATGAATATGTTCCCAACAAGAGCCTGGACTATTTTGTTTTCGGTATTTTTCACATACTTTTCAAATACCCTTTCTAGAATTTGAATTTATTTTTGAGGTGGTTTTTACACACAATTGCTTGTTTTTGTTTAGATCCTACAAAACAAGGACAATTGGACTGGTCGAGAAGATACAAGATTATCGGAGGAATTGCTCGTGGAATTCTTTACTTGCACGAGGATTCCCGGCTTAGAATCATCCACCGCGACCTCAAGGCCAGCAACATATTGTTAGACGGAGATATGAACCCCAAGATTTCGGATTTCGGCATGGCAAGGATTTTTGGGGTTGATCAAACTCAAGGAACAACCAGAAGAGTTGTTGGAACCTAGTAAGTTCTTACTTTGTTCATAAGCAATTTTACCGGAATGGCCTAACACCCCCATTACACTGACATTGTTACTGGCTCAACAGCGGCTACATGTCTCCAGAATATGCAATGCAGGGACAATTTTCGGTTAAATCCGATGTATACAGTTTCGGGGTTTTAGTCCTTGAAATCATAAGTGGCCAAAGGAACAGTGATTTCTACGAAGCAGAAGGCGCTCAGGACCTCATTAGCTATGTGAGTAAAATGCTTTTGGCCTAGTTTGTTCAAATATCCTTCATTAAGAACTTATAGAACCTTTGATGAACCAATGCAGGCATGGAAGCTATGGAAGGATGAGAGATCCCAGGAATTGTTGAATCCTGTTTTGAGGGATAATTACTCAAGAAACGAAGTCATTAGGTGCACCCAGCTCGGATTATTATGTGTTCAAGAAGATCCAGCTGACCGACCAACGATGGCCACCATTGTTCTCTTGCTCAACAGTTACTCTGTCACACTACTGGTGCCTAAACAGCCAGCATTTGTGCTTCAGAGTAGAACAGATGGGAGGATGCCGGACAAGGGGCTTGAATCTGATCAATCTACAAGTAGATCAATGCCATGGTCTATCAATGAGGTATCTATTACTGAATTACACCCCCGATAATGTAAGTTAATGGATGCAACCCCACCATGTGCATATGCTATGTTCAGGCTTTGTTCAGTTATTTCCAAATTGTTCCTGTTCTTTCTAGTTCTTCGCCTGTTATGTTTTGTGCTATTTAATTTTGAACACACATTTGTACTTGTATTATAATTGTACTATATTTGTAATAATGCAACTTTAAAAAAATGGATGCATCATCAACAACATCAAGGTGGATAGCTATCTGCCAACCTCGAATAAACCTTTTGTTCTACCAATTCATGGATTCTTTGTTATGGTTCGATACCAGAATTTGTGCCCTTGATCTCCTGGGCGTCCTCGTACTTCTAAATATTCTTTTTCATTCAAGGAATCAAAGGTTGAGATGATTGTAAGGCTTAATGCTTTTTTATGAGAAATGCATTAATTGAAACAAATAAAATGGTAAACTACTCAGTTAGTCACTAAATTTTTGGACTGCTTCATTTTGGCCACTAAATTTTTTTTTTATAATTTTCACATTCAATTTTTAAAGTACTTTCATTTTAATCACTCAACCATTGAACCTGTTGAGGCCCAATTTTAGCCCGGGTACAAACCAAATCAACCCACCCAAAAAATAAATAGTCTAACAACCAACCCAAAACCCAAACTTAAGTCATCAACTCAATTAAACTAAACTAAACCCAATACTAATTAAACCAACTAAGCCCAACCTACCCTAGCCCAAACCACCAGCAGAAAAAACATGGAAGCAGCAAAACCTAGGTGCCTCCACTTGCACCGCCACTGCAAGCACCGCCCTTCCCACCGCCACCTGCAAAATCAGAGAAGAAATGACAGCAAACAAGTAGCAAGAATAATTGTAATGAAATCGGGCTATAAAAGCCCCAAAAAATGTAAACTTTGGGGACCTCTTTTTCCTTTGAAATTAAAATAGACTTTCAAACACAAAAAAATAGAGTAGAAATACAATAAAAAATATTTAAACACCAACATAAACACTTGATCGCAGCAAGAAACATCAAAACAGGGTTTAAAGGTTTCGAATGAAAGGTTTTATCTATTTTCTTTTTTATTTTTTTTCTTTTTTGAATCTATTTACTCCTTTATTTTCTTTTAACCAATTACACACATATATATTAAAAAAAAATTAAAGAAATATAAATAAAAAATAACGTGCGGTGACCGACGACGGCGGACGACACGGCAGCGGTTCGCCGAAATCTGACTTGGGGGAGAGTGTTGAGAGAAAAACAAAAGGGGATGTTTTATTTTTTAATTTTTTAAAATGGCTGAATGAGACTTTTTTAAAAAAAAATTGGTTTAAATAGATCTCCAAAACGACGTCATTTTGGGGAGGCCTCTCAGGCACCAAAACGACGTCGTTTTGCACTTGGTTCGACCCGATCCGACCCGACCGCCTCAGGATCTGCGTGTTTTTTAACGGAATTCACTTTTAGCCCTTCCGCTTTTTCATTACTTTGCAATTAAGTTTTTTTTTTATTTTTAATTGTTACCCCATGATTTATTTTGATTTTTAATTTGGTTCCTCTTGGTGCTGTTCGTTTTGGGATGGTGGGATATTTCCCATTTTGGTCCTCCTTTGTTATTCGCGCATCCAAATTGGTCCTTTCTTTTTTATTTTTATTTCGAATTCGCTCCGAACTTCTATTTTAAGTTCAATTTAGTCCTTTTTAATTATTTTTGTTGCTTTATCATTATTTATTATTATTATTTATTATTATTATCTATTATCAATATTATTATTACTATTATTTTTTACTATTATTATTTCACATACTATTATTTTTTTGTTATTATTATTATTACTATTGTATTATTATTGTTATTATATTCTCATCTGTGTTTATTTTTATTTATCCAATTTTATTTATCTATTTATATTTCTGTTATTATTATATTTTGTATATTTTGTCTCTATTTATATTTATGTCTTAATATCATTATTTCACTATATATTATTATTATTAGCATTATATTTTTTTACTATTGTTTACTATCTTTATTAACATTATTCTATCATTCTTTTCTATTATTATTATTATTACTTCTTATTTTGTTTCATTCAATATTTTTTCTTTATTGTTTTTGCCTATTTCATTTCTTATTTTTATTTTATTTTATTTCATTTTATTATTTTTATTTATTTAAACTTTTTAATAGTTTTATTTATTTATTTACTTATGGTTTTAGTTAGCCTTTTTATTTATTTATTTATCTTATTTTTATTCTTGCCCATATTACATTATTTGTACTATTGCATCTGTTATTATGTTATTACATGTATTAGCACCATAATTTTTTTTTTATATTTCACTATAAATCACGTCATATTTTTACTCAATGCATTAAAACGTTGTTTTAAATAAGTATTATTTCGTATTTTGAGATTCGAAAAGTCGTTCCCTAATTTACTGGGTTTCGATCTTTCTCATTTAACCAAAATGACGGAATATTCTTTTAAAATCGCAATACGAGTTTTGAATAAAATGCTTACTCTCTGAGATTCGAGGTGTTGTGCCCTAACTTACCGGATATGACATCTTGTTACCTCGAGATAAGATTTTTTTTTTTGTAAATAAAGGAAATATTCGGTATTTAGAAGTTCGAGAGATCGTGCCCTAACTCACTGGGTTTCGATCTTCCTCGTTTACCCTAAATGATCGAATATCTTTTTAAAAAAAGGTTAAAATACACGAATTTTAAATAAAATGCAAACTCATTCTCAAAAGTTTGATATGTCGTGTCCTAACTTACTGGATATGACATTTTATTACTTCGAGATGAGAAGGTCTTTAACGTTTGAGTGTTTTTACAAAAAGAGGGATCGTATTTTAAAGTCTTTCAAGTTTTCAATTTTCGACACTAAGACACTAATTAATCAACTAGGTACCAATTTTTGGGAGTTACAAGGGTACTAATCCTTCCTCGTGCGTAACCGACTCCCGAATCCATTTTTCTGAATTTTGCGGACCAAATTCGTTGTTTAAATAAATCAAATCATTTATTAAAAACAACCACTTTTACGAGGTGACCCGATCACACCTCATCAAAAAGAATTGGTGGCGACTCTCGTTTTTTCGTTTTCGTTTCCAAAATCAAGTCGACCTCGTTTTTCAAAAAAAAATGGTTTTGACAGAACCATTAACGATGATTAACTGTACATGTCAACATCATATTTACATTTTTATTTTGATCACCCAACTTTTAAATCGCTTTGGTCACTGAAAAAAATCTCTTTTTTTGAGTATTTGTCTAGATAGAAAATTAATAAATAAACTGAAAAAAGCATTAGAAACTAAAATAATGCATTAAAAATTTGTCAGTGTTTATCTCATTTTGAAAATTCTTATTGAATTTTTTAAAACATCAAATTCAAATAAAAATTTTGTTAAAATAAATTTATTCATTGATAATGTCAACCTATTTATTACTATAATATTAAAATTAATTAATTTAATCTCCTCCTAAATTTTAAATTTTCATTTTATGTTTTAAATTATCCTTTATTAAATGAACTCAAATAACTTATATTAATAATTTTATGAAACTTAAATTTCTGTGATTATATAATCTTGAATCTTCTAAGATAAATTAAAAGCAAAAAGAATCCTTAACTCATATTTAATAATTTAATTAATTGTAATGATTTTTCATTGCTTTTAGCTTAGTACGAGAGATTCAAGATCATATAATTAAAAGAAATTTAAGTTTCATAAATAATTATTAAAAATAAATTATCTGATTAGATATTAGTTTGGAAACATAAAATAAAATTCTAAATTTTAGAAGGTTTTAATTAATTTAACTAATTTCATATTATAGTAACAATTAACAAATTGACTAACACTATCAAAGGATAAGAATTTTCAACAAATTGATTTCGTAGTACAAGTGTCATTAAACCATTATTGTGGAACACGTGGGGTGGATGTTTTCGTTGGGACGAGAATGTTGTGATGGGACAGATCCTATCATTTATTCTAACTTGATAATATAGAGAAATTGAACCCTCGTGGTATAACCAACAATATCACATTCCCAATGAAAGCTTACTAGTAGCTTATTGTTTAGGGTTTTTTTTTCCCTTTTTACTTTACCACATGTCATAACTCGGATAAAATATGACACACTTAATCAAACTTAATTATTAAAATAAATAATTTAAACTTTAAAAATATAAATCAAATCTAATTCTAACTCAAAACCATTTAAACCCAAATTCATTCCAACAACTAACTTAAAATTATTTAATTTGAATCTATAATTACTTGTCTAGCAAAATCTAAATGATTTTAATATTGAATCAAACAGATGATATTCAAATTTATCTAACCAGATTAGATTTCATGTAGTCTTTATATACATGTCATGTTCGAAAATCAAAGTCAAAATGCAAAATGCAGTGCTTTCGCCATCCCGGACGCAGCCATGTAGCCAACTGTCACATTGTATCACTCACTTTCCATCCCATTCTTTCATTGTGTACCAATTCTTGTAGACTAATATAAAAGAAATATTAAATTTACTATGAGTCCCTTTGCTTTGCAAAAATTTTGGATTTAGTCCCTATAATTTGATCATTTTAATATTTATACTTTTCAAATTGGTAAATTTTAGTCCTTTTACTTTTCAAATTTTGAAATTTTATTCCTAACCCTAAACAATAATAGTTAAATTCGTTTAGTTAAATTCAACTATTAATTTTGAACTGTTCATATTCTCCAATTGGACCATTCTAAGTCTTATATTTTTGAATTTTCAAAGTTCAATCTTGACAAAAGTAATAGTCGTTAATATATGATAAATGAACTTTTAGTGAGTAATATGTGGAAATAATAAACTGACGTAATATTATAATATTATAATATATTTGACGTATCAAATTTTGAAAATAGCATATAACTTAATTAATTTAATGGCTATCATTTGATGAACATTGAAATTTTAAATTTTAAAAAGTTCAAAGGCTAAAAATGACTAAATTAAAGTGTAAGGATTAACTCCACAACTTTCATAAAATACAAGGAATAATATATAGCTGAATTTAACCAAAAAAATTCAATATGCTTGAGTCAATTTTTTCTTAGCAAGGATCAAAGAAGCTTCTGCAATTGCAAAAATCAACCATATCATAATTTCATAACAAGAACGCAGATTTATATGTCTGATCTATCTTTGTCTTATGATCCAAGATAAAGAAAGGAGATAACTTTAATTAAAACAAAAATTATGCATCTCTCCACGGTTTCCATTAACCTGCTGCTGTTAGTAATAGTACTTTCCGTGCTTAGCTCTACCAGCGAATCTCAGCAGCCTACTTATCTCTATCACGACTGTCCTAACACCACCACTTTCTCCATAAACAGCACTTACCAAGCCAATCGAGGTACCGTCTTATCTTCTCTGTCGTATAATAGCACCCGTGGAGATGGTTTCTACAACACAACCGCAGGCAGCATCCCTGACACGGTTTACAGCCTTTCCCTATGCCGCGGGGATCTTTGTCAAGCGTGTGTTACCTTTGCCACCACCGATATCTCCCAACGTTGTCCCAACCAAACAAGGGCGGTGGTTTGGTTGGACGAGTGTCTCCTACGATACTCGGATCAATACGATACTCGGATCAATACATCTTTTCCGTTGTGAATGAAGAACCTTCAGTTCTGTTGGCTAACAGTCAGAACATCACTGACCAAAACCGTTTCGACCAACAAAGTACAAGTGTTAATGAATGATACAGCAACCCAGGCCGCAAACGCAGCAACTGGCTCATCGAGCATTCATTTTTGACCCAACTCTTTTAAGTTTTTAGCCTCCAATTTGATTGAGATTTCTAATCTCCCTTGTAGACTAATACAATCCAATAATTTGACTCGGAATTTTTTTAGTCAAGTATCGATGAATTTTCTGCAATGGAGACAAGTATTGTCCTTTATACAACAACCCACATATTATAACTTGAAAAGCTGGTATCTCTTGTCCTATAACCCAAGCTAAAGCAAGGAGATGACTAACCTGGTGCTGTTAGTAATGATCCTTTCCTTGCTTTGCCCTGCAACTGAAGCTCAGGTTCCACGGCCTAGTTATCGGTACCATGTTTATCCAAACACCACCACTCTCACAGTTTTTAAATTGGATTTTTTCAACAGTTCTAATTATACTAGTTTATCAAAAGTTTACTTTTAATTTTTATGATGTGACATTATTTTGTATAAAATTATAATGCATTAAATACAAATCCAAATAAAAAGAATTAATATTTAGTTTTAATTTTTTTATGATATATCATGATCTGCATAGAATTGTACATCCTCAAAACCAAGATTTATACCTTAAAATAAAAATCAGGACTTATAAAATCGTCTTTGTTATTACATGTATAGAGAAAAACAACAGTGTTCACTTGTTACAATTCAATCACTATATATATTTTATTATTCCCCTTCTTGTTGAGCTTCAAGTTAGATCTCGTTCATTCTTAGTTGAATTTGAAAACTCAAACGGATTAATTTGAATCTAATTTAATCTAATCTAATTTTATTATTAGAAAATAACAATTGAATTTATTTATTTTAAATTGAAATTGACACAAATTAAATTGCTTTAAATAATTTGAACTAAAAAAACTCCTAAATAAGTAATTTACAATTACTAGAATCTAAAGGTAGCAAAACTCAAAATGACTCAACTTGAAAAATCAGAGAGTCAAATTCATATAACTCAAAACATAAAGTTACCTAAATTAAAGTATAAGAATTAAATTCATAATTTTTGGACTAATAGCAGAATTTACCCAAAAAAATCAATGGACTTGACTAAAATTTTTCATAGCAAAGATCAAAGAAGCTTCTGCAATGGAAGAAAAATCACCCATATATATCATAATTTCAAGACAAGAACCCAGATTTATATGATTGATCTCTCTTGACTTATGATCCAAGATAAAGAAAGGAGATTACTTTAATTAGAACAAAAATTATGCAAATCTCCACAGTTTCCATAAACCTGTTGTTGTTAGTAATAGTACTTTCCTTGCTTGGCCCTGCAATTGAAGCTCAGCAGCCTACTTATCTGTACCACTCTTGTCCAAACACCACCACTTTCACCGTAAACAGCACTTACCAAGCCAACCGCAATACCGTCTTAACATCGCTGTCGTCTAATAGCACCCGTGGTGATGGTTTCTACAACACAACCGCAGGCAGGAGCCCTGACGTGGTATACGGTCTTTTCCTTTGCCGTGGGGATCTTTCTACCAGCGTCTGCCAAGCGTGTGTCACCTTTGCCACCACCGATATTTCCCAACTTTGTCCCAACCAAACAACGGCGGTGGTTTGGTACGACCAGTGCCTCCTACGGTACTCGAATCGAAATATCTTTTCCGTTGTGGCAGAAGAACCTGCAGTTAGATTGCGTAACACGCAGAATGCAAATGGGACAGAAATCCCTTTCGACCAGCTAGTGGCTGCCACAGTTGTAATGAACATGAACGATATAACAACCCAAACGGAAAATAAACCCGCAGGTTCTAAAAAATTTGCGACAAGAGAGACCAAACTTTCAAGTTTTCAAACACTGTACACGCTCGCCCACTGTACACCGGACTTATCAGGCAGTGCTTGTAGTAGATGTCTGCAAGGAGCACTAGAAAGTCTTCCAACTGGATGGCAAGGCGGAAGAGTGTTGAGTCCTAGCTGCAACGTCAGATATGAAATTTGTTGAAAAATCAAATAAGGTAAGTGTTGAAAAGTCAAAAATGGTGGGAGGTGCAATTGGCACCCAAAGAAAAAAAAAGTTGGCAAGTTGTTTAAAGTTGAAAGGGATAATTGCAATTTTGGTCCCTAATTTTTTTAGGCCATTTGCAAGTTAGTCCCTAAACCTCAACTATAAATAGGCCTAACCATTTCTCATTTAAACCATCCCAACCAATCTTTCTCTCTTAGTTTTCTCTCTTCTCCATTTGAGAATTCTTAAAGAATTCTATTTGTTCGTAATATTTTGGAGATAGTAAAGTTATCATCCGGTGTTAGTGCAGGGGCGTAGGTATAATTCTACGAACCTCGTTAAAATTCTTGTGTTCTTTCTTGTCCTATTTTTCTTTCAATATTTGAGGTATAATAGTAGTATTTAATTGTCCTATTAAATTACGATAGAAGGAATATTCTGACTAAGGAAAGACTTGGTATTTAAGAGATCCTTGTGATCCACCTCTCTTCCCTGGGAATTGAACTTTGTGTGATTTTTTAGTACAATAATTTACACGCTTCCGACCCTATTGAAACAACAAGTGGTATCAGAGCCGAAGGTTAATCGTAGTATGCTCTGTGGTTGCAGTTTAAACTGATCTTCCACATCAGAAAAGATTTCCTTAGGTATATTGAAAGATTATGGAGAAAAAGGTCGATGTAGGAGCTTCAACATCGTCTATGTGGACAAGACCGACAATTGCAAATACAAGATTGGCCGTGGAGATCTTTGATGGCACGGGCCATTTTGGTAAGTGGCAAAGTGAGGTTCTAGATGCCCTTTTTCAGCAGGGTCTAGACATTGCCATTGATGAAGAGAAACCAGATGATGTACAGGAGAAAGATTGGAAGGCGATCAATCGGTTGGCATGTGGCACAATTCGATCATGCCTTTCTCGAGAGCAGAGGTATGCTTTTTCAAAGGAGACTTCTGCAAATAAGTTGTGGGTGGCACTTGAAGAAAAATTTTTGAAAAAAAACAGTCAAAATAAGCTCCACTTGAAGAAAAGACTGTTTCGCTTCACTTACGTCCCAAGTACCACAATGAATGATCACATCACCAAATTTAATCGTTAGTCACCGATTTGCTAAATATGGATGAGACATTCAAAGATGAAGATTTGGCTTTGATGTTGTTGGGGTCACTTCCGAGGAGTTTGAGTTCCTAGAAACTACTCTACTTCATAGCAAGAGTGATATATCTCGAGCGAAGTGCATGCGGCCTTATACTGCTTATGAACAGAGAAAGAAGGACAAACAGAAAAACTCAATCGAGATCTGAAGCTTTAGTAGTCCGAGGTCGTTCATACACTCGGAAGAAAACTCGAAGGGAGATCAAAGTCAAAATCCGGACTCGGAAAGATGAATGTGCCTTTTGTCATGAGAAAGGCCACGGAAGAAAAATTGTCCAAAGTGAAGAATAAGGGAAAAGTCTTGTAGATGCTTGTGTTGTAAAGTATGATACCGGTGACTCGAACTATCATTGGTTGCATCATCATCGTCGTTCCATTCGGATGAGTGGATATTGGATTCGGGTTGTACCTATCATATGTCCCTAACCGGAGTGGTTCTCGATTTAGTTGATCTAAATGGAGGAGTTGTTTATATGGGCAATGACAATGCTCAAAACTGTTGGGATAGGTTCAATCCAATTAAAGAATCAAGATGGATCAACCGAGTTCTAAGCGATGTTGATGCGTGCCCGGTTTGAAGAAAATCTCATCTCATTGGGAGCCTTGGAATCCAATGGTTCAGTTATTACTATGAGAGATGGGGTTTTGAAAGTGACATCTGGCGCACTTGTGATATTGAAGGGCATCGGAAAAATAACTTGTATTACTACCAAGGTAGTATGTTATTGGAGCGATCATGCAGCCTTCCGGCAACAAAGAATTGGACTCAATGCGGTTGTGGCATATGAAGTTGGGACATGCCGGTGAAAAATCCTTGCAAATTCGCAAAGCAAGGATTGTTGAAAGGTGCAAAGGCTTGCAAATTAAAATTTTGCGAGCATTGTGTTCGGGAAAGTAAAAGAGAGTGAAATTAAGACTGCTATCCATAATACAAAAGGTATTTTGGAATATGTTCACTCAGATGTATGGGGCCTTCCAAAACACTTTCGTTGGGAGGAAAACACTACTTTGTTACTTTTGTTGATGACTTTTCGAAGAGTTTGGGTGTATACCATGAAAACTAAGGATGAAGTGCTTGGAGTTTTTCTTAAATGGAAAACTATGATCGAAAACCAGACTGGCAAGAAAATCAAGCGGCTTAGGACGAACAATGGAGGGGAATATAGAAGTGATCCGTTCTTCGATGTGTGCCAAGAGTATGGTATTGTTCGACACTTCACAGTTAGGGATACACCACAACAGAATGGAGTGGCAGAGCGTATGAATCGAACATTGCTGGAGAAAGTTCGATGTATGTTGTCTAATGCTGAGTTGGGCAAGCAATTTTGGGCTGAGGCTGTGACATACGCTGGTCATCTTGTTAATCGTTTGCCATCATCTGCATTAGAAAGGAAAAACTCCTATGGAGGTATGGTCTGGAAAACCGGCCACAGATTATGATTCCTTACATGTGTTTGGATCCACTGCATATTACCATGTGAAGGAGTCAAAGTTAGATCCGAGGGCAAAGAAAGCTCTCTTTATGGGAATCACTTCTGGAGTGAAGGGATTTCGTCTTTGGTGCTTAGACACAAAGAAAATGATCTGTAGCAGAGATGTTACCTTTGATGAATATACCACATTGAAAAAGGTAGCAGATAAAGATATTCAGACGAGCGATACTCCACAGCAGGTGGAGTGTACTCCAAAACAGGTGGAGTTTGAGCAGATGGGGATTTGCCCAGTTAATAAATCTAATTCTCCAGCCATAATGGAGGAATTAGAGGTTGAAGAGGTTCTGACCCAAGAACCGTTAAGTACACCAGAACCAGTTGCAGTTGCAAGGCCACGGAGAGAAATTCGTAAACCTGCTCGATTTACTGATATGGTGGCCTACGCCCTTCCCGTTGTTGATGATAATATTCCTGTCACTTATCAAGAAGCAATGCAAAGCTTAGAAAGTGACAAATGGAAATGCGCCATGGATGAAGAAATGCAAGTGGGTATTTGCAAAGAAAGATGGATCTCCTAGCAAGAAAGATGTTCGCTACAAGGCAAGATTGGTAGCTAAATGCTACGCTCAGAAGGAGGGAATTGACTACAATGATGTATTTTCCCCTGTTGTGAAGTATTCCTCCATTAGAATTTTGTTGGCCTTGGTAGCAGAGTTGAATTTGGAGCTAGCTCAACTTGATGTTAAGACGGCTTTCTTGCATGGTGAATTAGAAGAGGAGATCTATATGACTCAGCCCGAAGGATACAAAGATGCTGGTGGTAGAAATTGGGTTTGTAAGTGAACAAATCGCTATATGGATTGAAGCAATCCCGAGGCGATGGTACAAGCGATTTGATAGCTTTATGAGAAGCGTATACACAAGAAGTAAATATGACAATTGTGTGTATTTGCAGAAGTGCATGACGGATCTTTCATTTATCTACTCTTGTATGTTGATGATATGTTAATCGCTCAAGAGCCAAAAGAGATAGATAAGTTGAAGGCTCGGTTGAATCAAGAGTTCGAAATGAAAGATCTAGGTGAGGCCAAGAAGATTCTCGGCATGGAGATAAGTAGAGATAGACGAGAAGCAAGCTTTGTTTGAATCGAAGCAATATCTGAAAAGGTATTACAATGTTTTGGTGTAAATGAAAACACAAAACATGTAAGTACCCCACTTGCTTCTCATTTGAAACTTAGTGCTCAATTTTCTTGGCGAAGAAGAAATAGAATATATGGCAAAAGTCCCATATGCTAATGCAGTTGGGAGTTTGATGTATCGATGGTGTGTCTGTGACCGACATTTCACAAGTTGTTGGAGTTGTGAGCGGTATATGCATGATCCTCGAAAAGGACATTGGCAAGTCAGAAATGGATTCTACGGTATCTTCGAAAACCGTAGATGTTGGTTTAATTTTGAACAGGATGAAGCACTTGGTTAGTTTGTAGTTGGATATGTTGATTCCGACTTTCTTGGTGATTTAGATAAACGTCGTTCAACTACGGGTATCTGTTTACTCTTGCGAAAGCCCCAGTGAGTTGGAAGTCTACCTTACGATCTCTGATGAGTGTGTCTACTATAGAGGCGAAATATATGGCGATTCTGAAAGTCATTAAGGAGGCTATTTGGCTTAATGGATTGTTGAAAGACTTGGGAGTTGTTCAAAGTCACATAAGTTTATATTGTGACGATCGAGCGCTATTCATTTAGCGAAAAATCAAGTCTATCATTCAAGAACCAAGCATATCGACGTAAGATATCACTTTGTGCGGGAAGTCTTTGAAAAAGGAAAAATTCTACTTCAGAAGATTCCGACAGCAGATAATCCCGCAGATATGATGACCAAGGTGGTAACAACAATCAAGTTTAATCATTGTTTGAACTTGATTAACATCCTGAGAATTTGAGCACCTTCAGGTGTATGGAGCTCGAGAGCGCATTTGAAGGCACTACAAAAGATAGCTTTATCGAATTTGGGGAGTTGAAGGAAATGTGTGAAGATGTGATTATCCTAATCAAATCTTCAAGGTGGAGATTGTTGAAAAATCAAATAAGGTAAGTGTTGAAAAGTCAAAAATGGTGGGAGGTGCAATTGGCACCGAAAGAAAAAAAAGTTGGCAAGTTGTTTAAAGTTGAAAGGGATAATTGCAATTTTGGTCCCTAATTTTTTTAGGCCATTTGCAAGTTAGTCCCTAAACCTCAACTATAAATAGGCCTAACCATTTCTCATTTCAACCATCCCAACCAATCTTTCTCTCTTAGTTTTCTCTCTTCTCCCATTTGAGAATTCTTAAGGAATTCTATTTGTTCGTAATATTTTGGAGATAGTAAAGTTATCATCTGGTGTTAGTGCCCGAGGACGTAGGTATAATTTACCGAACCTCGTTAAAATTCTTGTGTTCTTTCTTGTCCTATTTTTCTTTCAATATTTGAGGGTATAATAGTAGTATTTAATTGTCCTATTAAATTACGATAGAAGGAATATTCTGACTAAGGAAAGACTTGGTATTTAAGAGATCCTTGTGATCCACCTCTCTTCCTTGGGAATTGAACTTTGTGTGATTTTTTAGTACAATAATTTACACGCTTCCGACCCTATTGAAACAACAAAATTTACCCCTTCTATAATCTAACGGCAGTTTCACCTCAACCTCCTCCAGCCCCAGGTTTATCCTTACTGTTAATTGATAAATTTGATTCTTTCCTTTTTCCTTTTTTATAGTTCACGAAAAAAAGAAAACAAGATTCAGTACATTCTCTTTTCTTTTTTTCTTTTTGGTCAGTAATTTGTAAATTAATATATAGGTAAAGAACAAGCCCATGTTTTCATGAGGATTATAATGAACTGAATTGAGAATATCTAATTCTACTCTTACTTAATCAGAGGAAGAGAAACAAAACAAATCAAACCGGATTCCAGTACTTGTTGCAAGTTTATCAGCAATTTTTGGGCTGGCTGTGGTTTTTATCTCTGGTTTCTTCATTTGGAGGAGGAGAAACCGTCGAGGTACACATCGGAGTGATCTTTCTGGCAAGTATTATAGCTTCTTTTTATATTCTTATGCTGATCATATTATGATTTTATTACAGACAAAGAAAACAGCCAAGAAGTTCAATTACTTGACTTGGTAAATGAGCACTCAAGGGAAACTTTTAACGGAGAAAGTGGGGAGAGATCTCGGGAGTTTCTTCTATACAGTTGGATATTTTACATGCAGCGACAAATCACTTTTCTGATGAAAATAAGCTGGGACAGGGTGGATTTGGTCCTGTATACAAAGTAATTATATAACTTGAAACTTTTATCTGAGTTGGCTTTAGAACTGATCTATGCGAAATAAGTATGTGAATATTCCTTGCATTTGAACTTTGATATGTTATGTAAATGACTGAATTCTTCCAGGGAACATTAGCAGATGGTAAAGAAATTGCAGTTAAAAGGCTGTCAGAAACTTCCAGTCAAGGTCTTGTTGAATTCAAGAATGAAATCATGTTAATTGCTAAACTACAACATAGAAATCTTGTGAGGCTCTTAGGATGTTGCTTAGAGAAAAATGAGAAGTTGCTTGTATATGAATTCATGCCCAACAAAAGCCTGGACGTTTTCCTATTCGGTTTGATTCTTGAACCTTTAACTAATAAGAAAAAAAAAACATGAAATAATTAATGAAAATGTACTCATTTGTTTTTTTTTTCATTTTTTCCACATTTATATCAGATTCGAAATTAGCTGCTCAACTGGATTGGCAGAAACGATTCAACATTATTAAAGGAATTGCTCGAGGTATTTTATATCTACATGAAGATTCTCGTCTAAAAATTATACACAGGGACCTTAAAGCAAGTAATGTTCTACTCGATTATGAGATGAATCCGAAAATTTCTGATTTTGGTATGGCAAGAATTTTTGAAGATAAAAATGAAGCAAATACCAATAGAGTCGTTGGAACATAGTAAGTATGCATATTTTCATAACACATTCCTTTACAGTGAGAGGCTTGTGGGAATATTGTTATTTAATTATTTTCTTTGTTTATAAAATTTTCTATGATATCATCTAATTTTATTTTAATAAATTGTCTCTTTATTTCTTATGAATTAAAATAGTGGATATATGGCACCAGAATATGCTATGGAAGGACTCTTTTCTATCAAATCTGATGTTTTCAGTTTTGGTGTCCTTTTGTTGGAGATTATTAGTGGAAAAAAAGAACAATGGTTTTCATCATTTAGAGCATGGTGAAAGCTTGTTGACTTTTGTATGTTCTTTGTCCTCCCTTTTGTCCTCAAACTATAGATTAAATGTTTTAACTATTCTACTACTAATTTTAAGCTACAATTGTAGGCATGGAAATTATGGTCCAAGGGCGAAGGAATGGAGCTAATAGATCAGGTCCTTGTTCCTTCTTGTGTGGCTTTGAGGTGCTTAAATGCATTCATATTGGGCTATTATGTGTACACGAAGACCCGGCAGACAGACCAACCATGTCATCTGTGATTTTCATGTTGGCAAGTGATAGTACCATAACACTTCTTTGTCCATCTGAACCAGCATTTTCCGTTGGGCGTGCAATTGCAAAGCCAACTGAACCTATTTCAGATGATCGAGTCTTTTCGGTTAATGAGGTCACAATTTCAAATTTCTCACCTCGCTAATTTGATTGTTGTACGAACAATACTAGTTTATCAAAAAACTTTCATTTTTATTTCCCAGTTTGAATTAACAACTATGAATACTAAAGCCATGATTTTTAAGAACTTGAACTTGAACATGAAACTATATATACATATATTTGAATTTTAAATTGAGTATGAAGTTGGTGACAAATCAATTTAAGAATATTAATTTTTACTTAATTGTTTTTAATGTATCGAAGCACCTAAGAAAGTTGAAAATTATATGGATTTATACTTTCTAAAGTATATATAATTTAGCTATTCTTTGCAATTTGCATAAGGAAACAAACATATAGCAGGGAAGAGTGTGATTTTTATACTCTTGTAATGATAAAGGAGTTGCAATAATTTATTTCATTAGTTCACACTTAATCTGGAATTCAATTCCAATAAAAGAATCCAATTAACTTCCAAAGAATAGTCTTACATCTAGAAATTAAGAGTTTGGATACGTGTTACCTTGTGCAAAGTGTCGCTACTTTGTGCAAGTTTCTCATATGCTCTTAGATTAATTCAAATTATATGGAAAATTATAACTGTATTTGACAAAATTATAAAATTGTATGATGTATGTTGCCCCGACAATGAATATGACATTTTATTATTCAAACCCGACGATTGAATCAGGAAATAGACTGTTTCATTTAGTAATATCAGTAACCATGTCGATGGAACGCCTTCACTGTCCCAGACATGCTCATGTAGCCAACTGCCACATTGAATATTATTTTTGGTTCACTTCCTCCCCATCCATTCATCGGGAAACCCTAAAACAAAATATAGCAAGAATAGTTCAACATGAGTAAATTAATGTTTTTAGTCATATTGACAAAGAAATGACTGACTTGTGTAGCATCCTCGAGCATAAGCTGCTTTATCATCTTCAATTTCTGAGAACCGGTCAACAAAATACAGCCACCTTCGACAATTGAACTTTTAATTTGTAAGTGAGTTCCTTAAAGAAACTGGCAACGGAAATTTCAAGAACAACATTGTTTCTCTTCTTGTTTTCAGGTTTAACATTTACATACCTCATTACTCTCACTATTTCCTTCGACCCTTACATCCAGCGTTATTGGGCGAACTGTTGAAAAGTCAACAAAGGTAGGAAGCAACTTGTTAAAAAGGTGAAGCAAGTTGCACCGAATGTTTAAAAGTTGAATGGGATAATTGCAATTTTGGTCCCTAATTTTTTAGGCCATTTGCAAGTTAGTCCCTGAACTTCAACTATAAATAGACCTTCTCATTTTTCATTTCAACTATCCCAACCAATCTTTCTCTCTTAGTTTTCTCTCTTCTCCCATTTGAGAATTCTCAATGAATTCTATTTGTTTGTAATATTTTGGAGATAGTAAAGTTATAATCTGGTGTTAGTGCCCAAGGACGTAGGTATAATTTACTGAACCTCGTTCAAAATCTTATGTTCTTTCTTGTCCTATTTTTCTTTCAATATTTGTGGGTATAATAGTAGTATTTAATTGTGCTATTAAATTACGATAGAAGGAATATTCTGACTAAGGAAAGACTTGGTATTTAAGAGATCCTTGTGATCCACCTCTCTTCCCTGGGAATTGAACTTTGTGTGATTTTTTAGTACAATAATTTACACGCTTCCGACCCTATTGGAACAACAAGTGGTATCAAGAGCCGAAGGTTAATCGTAGTATGCTCTGTGGTTGCAGTTTAAACTGATCTTCCACATCAGAAAAGATTTCCTTAGGTATATTGAAAGATGATGGAGAAAACGGTTGGTGTAGGAGCTTCAACATCGTCCATGTGGACAAGACCGACAATTGCAAATACAAGATTGGCTGTGGAGATCTTTGATGGCACGTGCCATTTTGGTATGTGGCAAAGTGAGGTTCTAGATGCCCTTTTTCAGCAGGGTCTAGACATTGCCATTGATGAAGAGAAACCAGATGATGTACAGGAGAAAGATCGGAAGGCGATCAATCGGTTGGCATGTGGCACAATTCGATCATGCCTTTCTCGAGAGCAGAGGTATGCTTTTTCAAAGGAAACTTCTGCAAATAAGTTGTGGGTGGCACTTGAAGAAAAATTTTTGAAGAAAAACAGTCAAAATAAACTCCACTTGAAGAAAAGACTGTTTCGTTTCACTTACGTCCCAAGTACCACAATGAATGATCACATCACCAAATTTAATCAGTTAGTCACTGATTTGCTGAATATGGATGAGACATTCAAAGATGAAGATTTGGATTTGATGCTGTTGGGGTCACTTCCTGAGGAGTTTGAGTTCCTAGAAACTACTCTACTTCATGGCAGGAGTGATATATCTCTGAACGAAGTCTGTACGGCCTTATACAATTATGAACAGAGAAAGAAGGACAAACAGCAAAACTTAATCAGAGATACAGAAGCTTTAGTAGTCCGAGGTCTTTCATACACTCGGAAGAAAATTCAGAAAGGGAGATCAAAGTCAAAGTCCAAACTCGGGAAAGATGAATGTGCCTTTTGTCATGAGAAAGGTCACTGGAAGAAAAATTGTCCAAAGCTGAAGAATAAGGGAAAAGCTGCTGTAGATGCTTCTGTTGCAAAGCATGATACCAGTGACTCTGAACTATCACTGGTTGCATCATCATCGTCGTTCCATTCAGATGAGTGGATATTGGATTCGGGTTGTACCTATCATATGTCCCCTAACCGGGAGTGGTTTTCTGATTTAGTAGAACTAAATGGAGGAGTTGTTTATATGGGCAATGACAATGCCTGTAAAACTATTGGGATAGGTTCAATCCAATTAAAGAACCAAGATGGATCAACCAGAGTTCTGACTGATATTCGGTACGTGCCCAGTTTGAAGAAAAATCTCATCTCATTGGGAGCCTTGGAATCCAATGGTTCAGTTGTTACTATGAGAGATGGGATTTTGAAAGTGACATCTGACGAACTTGTGATATTGAAGGGCATCAGGAAAAATAACTTGTATTACTACCAAGGTAGTACAGTTATTGGAGCAGTCGCTGTAGCTTCCGGTAACAAAGAATTGAACTCAATATAGTTGTGGCATATGAAGTTAGGACATGCCAGCGAAAAATCCTTGCAAATTCTGGCAAAGCAAGGATTGTTGAAAGGTGCAAAGGCTTGCAAATTAAAATTTTGCGAGCATTGTGTTCTGGGAAAGCAAAAGAGAGTGAAATTCAGCACTGCTATCCATAATACAAAAGGTATTTTGGAATATGTTCACTCAGATGTGTGGGGCCTTCCAAGACACCTTCATTGGGAGGAAAACACTACTTTGTTACTTTTGTTGATGACTTTTCCAGAAGAGTTTGGGTGTATACCATGAGAACTAAGGATGAAGTACTTGGAGTTTTTCTTAAATGGAAAACTATGATCGAAAACCAGACTGGCAAGAAAATCAAGCGGCTTAGGACAGACAATGGAGGGGAATATAAAAGTGATCCGTTCTTCGATGTGTGCCAAGAGTATGGTATTGTTCGACACTTCACAGTTAGGGATACACCGCAGCAGAATGGAGTGGCAGAGCGTATGAATCGAACATTGCTGAAGAAAGTTCGATGTATGTTGTCCAATGCTGAGTTGGGCAAGCAATTTTGGGCTGAGGCTGTGACATACGCTGGCAATCTTGTTAATCATTTGCCATCATCTGCATTAGAAAGAAAAACTCCTATGGAGGTATGGTCTGGAAAACCGGCTACAGATTATGATTCCTTACATGTGTTTGGATCCACTGCATATTACCATGTGAATGAGTCAAAGTTAGATCTGAGGGCAAAGAAAGCTCTCTTTATGGGAATCACTTCTAGAGTGAAAGGATTTCTTCTTTGGTGCTTAAGCACAAAGAAAATGATCTGTAGCAGAGATGTTACATTTGATGAATCTGCCACATTGAAAAAGGTAGCAGATGAAGATATTCAAACAAGCGATACTCCACAGTAGGTAGAGTGTACTCCAAAACAGGTGGAGTTTGAGTAGATGGGGATATGCCCAGTTAATAAGTCTAATTCTCCAGCCACAATGGAGGAATTAGAGGTTGAAGAGGTTCTGACCCAAGAACCATTAAGTACACCAGAACTAGTTGCAGTTGCAAGGCCACGGAGAGAAATTCATAAACCTGCTCGATTTACTGATATGGTGGCCTACGCTCTTCCCGTTGTTGATGATGATATTCCTGTCACTTATCAAGAAGCAATGCAAAGCTTAGAAAGTAAAAAATGGAAATGCGCCATGGATGAAGAAATGCAGTCTCTCTGGAAGAATAATACTTGGGAGTTGGCGCAATTACCGAAAGGTAAAAGGGCAATCGGATGCAAGTGGGTATTCGCAAAGAAAGATGGATCTCCGAGCAAGAAAGATGTTCGCTACAAGGCAAGATTGGTAGCAAAAGGCTACGCTCAGAAGGAGGGAATTGACTACAATGATGTATTTTCCCCTGTTGTGAAGCATTCCTCCATTAGAATTTTGTTGGCCTTGGTAGCACAGTTGAATTTGGAGCTAGCTCAACTTGATGTTAAGACGGCTTTCTTGCATGGTGAGTTAGAAGAGGAGATCTATATGACTCAAATCAAGGATACATGATGCTGGTGGTAGAAATTAGGTTTGTAAGTGAACAAATCGCTATATGGATTGAAGCAATCCCGAGGCGATGGTACAAGTGATTTGATAGCTTTATGAGAAGGCGTATACACAAGAAGCAAATATGACAATTGTGTGTATTTGCGAAGTTGCATGATTGGATCTTTCATTTATCTACTCTTATTTGTTGATGATATGTTAATCGCTTCGAAGAGCCAAAAAGAGATAGATAAGCTGAAGGCTCAGTTGAATCAAGAGTTCGAGATGAAAGATCTAGGTGAGGCTAAGAAGATTCTCGGTATGGAGATAAGTAGAGATAGACAGAGAGGCAAGCTTTGTTTGAATCAGAAGCAATATTTGAAAAAGGTATTACAATGTTTTGGTGTAAATGAAAACACAAAACATGTAAGTAGTACCCCACTTGCTTCTCATTTGAAACTTAGTGCTCAATTATCTCCGAAAACTGAAGATGAAAGAGAATATATGGCGAAAGTCCCATATGCTAATGCAGTTGGGAGTTTGATGTATGTGATGGTGTGTACGAGGCCTGACATTTCACAAGATGTTGGAGTTGTGAGCAGGTATATGCATGATCCTGGAAAAGGATATTGGCAAGCTGTGAAATGGATTCTACGGTATCTTCAAAAAACAGTAGATGTTGGTTTAATTTTTAAGCAGGATGAAGCACTTGGTCAGTTTGTAGTTGGATATGTTGATTCCGACTTTGCTAGTGATTTAGATAAACGTCGTTCAACTACGGGGCATCTGTTTACTCTTGCTAAAGCCCCAGTAAGTTGGAAGTCTACCTTCATCTCTGATGTCGTGTCTACTACAAAGGCGTAATATATGGCGCTTCTGAAGTCATTAAGGAGGCTATTTGGCTTAATGGATTGTTGAAAGACTTGGGAGTTGTTCAAAGTCACATTAGTTTATATTGTGACAGTCAGAGCGCTATTCATTTAGCGAAAAATCAAGTCTATCATTTAAGAACCAAGCATATCGACGTAAGATATCACTTTGTGCGGAAAGTCTTTGAAAAAGGAAAAATTCTACTTCAGAAGATTCCGACTGCAGATAATCCCACAGATATGATGACCAATGTGGTAAAAACAATCAAGTTTAATCATTGTTTGAACTTGATTAACATCTTGAGAATTTGAGCACCTTCAGGTGTATGGCGCTCGAGAACGCATTTGTAGGTACTACAAAAGATAGCTTTATCGAATTTGGGGAGTTGAAGGAAGTGAAGATGTGATTATCCTAATCAAATCTTCAAGGTGGAGATTGTTGAAAAGTCAACAAAGGTAGGAAGCAACTTGTTAAAAAGGTGAAGTAAGTTGCACCGAATGTTGAAAAGTTGAATGGGATAATTACAATTTTGGTCCGTAATTTTTTAGGCCATTTACAAGTTAGTCCCTGAACTTCAACTATAAATAGACCTTCTCATTTTTCATTTCAACTATCCCAACCAATCTTTCTCTCTTAGTTTTCTCTCTTCTCCCATTTGAGAATTCTTAATGAATTCTATTTGTTTGTAATATTTTGGAGATAGTAAAGTTATCATCTAGTGTTAGTGCCCGAGGACGTAGGTATAATTTACCGAACCTCGTTAAAAATCTTGTATTCTTTCTTGTCCTATTTTTCTTTCAATATTTGAGGGTATAATAGTAGTATTTAATTGTGCTATTAAATTACGATAGAAGGAATATTCTGACTAAGGAAAGACTTGGTATTTAAGAGATCCTTGTGATCCACCTCTCTTCCCTGGGAATTGAACTTTGTGTGATTTTTTAGTACAATAATTTACACGCTTCTGACCCTATTAGAACAACACGAACATCATCGGCAACTACACCGCCAATAGTGCCTACGAGCGTGACCTGAATAGAATCTTCAAGGAGATCACCTCTATAACAAAATCCAATTATGGGTTTTACAGCAACAAGGTCGGCAAAGTCAACGCCATGGCACTTTGCAGAGCAGATGTTAAGCTAGATGTTTGCTCTAGTTGTTTAAACGAAACTATATCAAAGGTCAAGCTGGATTGTCCTAACAACAAAGAAGCCATCGGATGGTCTGCGGATTGCACGTTACGGTACTCAAACACAAACCTCTCTGAGATTGGAAATTGATCCTCAAACATGTCTATATAATACAGGCTCTACAGCTGATGAGTACTTTTAGCTCAGACTCGGAGAGTTGTTGAGTGACCTGCGTAGTAAAGCAGCAGCAGGGGTGCTCGCTTAAGTCGCTGCGGGTAACTCAATCACCGAAGTGCTTTGGAAAGGTTACACGCTCTAGTGCAGTTGACTCCTGATTTGTCTGAAATGTTAATGTGAAATCATGTTAACGTGAAGGATGAAAACGAGTGAAGATAGAAAATTTGTTAATTTATAATTTTTTTCTTACTTGGTAGCTTAAGCAATAGATTGAAAAAAATTTCATCTTCACTCTTTTCAATCCTTAGTACTAAATAAAGCTTAAATTACATGGAAATCTAGTAAGACTTGTAGGATGTTATTCAGGGGAAAATGGAAAGTTACTTGTATACGAATTGATGCCTAACAGAAGCCTGGACGTCATTTTGTTCGGCTTGATCCTACATCTATATCTGATTTGAAATTGGACTAGATTGAAAGAAAATATCTAATATTATTAAAGGAATTGTCCGAGGTTTTTTTATGTTAGAATTATAAACTAAAATATCTTTAAATTATATAATTTATTTATTTTAAATAAAAATATCATTTATATAATTTTCTAATCGAGTTAATGTGCAATTTACTCACCAACTTAATCAAAAAAATTATTAATAGAATTACATACTAATGTGGCTTATGTGCCTTAATGCATTCAAATTTATTTATGGTGTGTGCAAGAAGACCCATTGTGATTGTCATGTTGGCAAGTGATACTATAAAGTTTCCTGGTTCAGTTGAACAAGCATTTTCTGTTGTACATATCATTGCAATACCAATTGAGTACATTTCAAATGATGAAGTTTTTTTTTATTAACGAAGTCACAACTTCAAAATTTTCAATTGGCTGATTTCATCACTATTCTAATTTTAACAATATATATTTGAATGTAAAATTAGTATAAAGTTGATAATGAATCAATTTATGATTATTATTTTTAGTTTATGGAAAGCACTTGAATTAGTAAAGGTCAAACTCGCATTAATTTATACTCTCATTTTAATTAGTTTTGTAAATTTTTTTAATAATCTTATTATAAAATATAATTATATCTTCTTCTTTTTTACACAATACTTAGAATTATTTATAGTCCGTCCCCAACCTACAAATAGGAAGATAATACGTTTCAACGCACTCAAACCAACATCCTTCTGCATTGTTAACAATGCCCATACCAATCAAGTTAAAATTCAATCGGCAATCAACTCTGCAAATTATATCGCAATTAGCAAACATATCATACTGAAGAAGCGAACAACATGATTATTAAACATGAGTTATTTGATTTTATTTTAATTTGAAAATATAAAATAAAATTTTAAATTTTGTATACAATAATTTATTTAATTGATTTTGATGTTTTGAAATTTAAATTTTAATATTTTAAGGTAAACAAGTAGAATATGAAAAAGAAATTATATATTATTTTAATTTATACCTTTTTTTCACTTTAATCTTTATTTTTTTTACTCCGATCAAATACTTTAAAAAAATTATTTTTTTGTATAACCAAAATAAAAGCTGTTTAAAAGTTGAGTGGCTAAAATGAAAGTGTAAATATGATGTGACGCACTTAAATGACCAAAATGAAAATACAGTAAACATTGAATGACAAAACTCGACAATTTACCTCAAATCGTCTCTATTCTAACACACGTTTATATCTTGTTGGTGTTTTACTCAAATTCAAAATTTTATGTAACTTTTTTCAAAATATAAATATCGCATTTGATCATTAAAATGAATAATTTAAATTTAAATCAACACGAATCAAATTAATTTCAATTCAAAATAATTCAAACTTAACCTACTCTCAAAATCTAACTTAATATTATTTAATCTGAAGCCAAGGACTAAGTCGAATAATTTTTAGGGGTTGGATGAAATTTTAATTTTTATAGTCTATTTTATAACTTTATTAAATTAAATTTTTATAATTTTAAGAGTCCAAAGTGTAATTTTATTTTTATTAATTTAAAATTTTAAAAGCTTAAATAATAATTTTACATTTTAAATGTCTGATTATTAAAAATTTAAATGATTTAAATATTAAACCACTCAAATCCAATCCAAATATTAAAATTCAAACAGATGCTATTCAAATTTATCTAACCAGATTAGATTACATGTGTATACTATACAGTCTTGTTTACATGTCATGATGTTCAAAAATCAAAGTCAAAATGCAGAGTGCAGTGCTTTCACCATCCCGGACTAACTGCCACATCGAATATTATTTTATCTTTCACTTTCATCCCATCCATTCATTGCGTACCCAACTCTTCTTCCTTGTAGATTAATATAAATAAAATTGTAAAAATTATTGTAGACTAAATTCATAATTTTTACAATTTTATTTCATAGTAGTTAAATATGTTTTGTTAAATTCAATTATTAATCTTGTATTATGCGTAGAGTTGTAGATTTGATTCATATTCTTCAATTGAATTATTTTAAATTTTTTAAAATTTTGAAATTTCAATCTTCACCTAATTATAATCCGATCTTTTAGTGAGTAATATATAGAAATAATAAAATATTATGGTATTACATTATGACAATATGTTTGACTCAAATTTTAGAAATTGTTAACGGTTAAATTTGAAAAGTTCGAAGACTAAAAATGATTAAATTAAAGTATAAAAATTAAATTCATAATTTTCACAAAATACAAGGACTAATAGCAGAATTTACCAAAAAATTAATGAACTGGCTCAAAATTTTCGTAGCAAGGATCAAAGAAGCTTCCGCAATGGAAGAAAAATCACCAATATCATAATTTCAAGACAAGAACCCAGATTTATATGGTTGATCTCTCTTGTCTTATGATCCAAGATATAGAAAGGAGATTACTTTAATTAGAACAAAAATTATGCAAATCTCCACAGTTTCCATAAACCTGTTGCTGTTAGTAATAGTACTTTCCTTGTTTAACCCTGCAATTGAAGCTCAGCAGCCTACTTATCGGTTTCACGATTGTCCAAACGCCACCACTTTCACCGTAAACAGCACTTACCAAGCCAACCGCAATACCGTCTTATCATCGCTCTCGTCTAATAGCACCCGTGGTGATGGTTTCTACAACACAACCGCAGGCAGGAGCCCTGACATGGTATACGGTCTTTTCCTTTGCCGTGGGGATCTTTCTACCAGCGTCTGCCAAGCGTGTGTCACCTTTGCCACCACCGATATTTCCCAACTTTGTCCCAACCAAACAACGGCGGTGGTTTGGTACGACCAGTGCCTCCTACGGTACTCGAATCGAAATATCTTTTCCGTTGTGGCAGAAGAACCTGAAATTAGATTGCGTAACACTCAGAATGTGACCGATAACCAAGACCTTTTCAACCAGCAAGTCTTAGCTATGATGAACGATACAACAAACCAAGCAGCAAACACACCAGAAGGTGCCAAAAAATTTGCGACTAGAGAGGAAGATGCTAATTTTTCATCAACTTTTGAAGCACTGTATACCCTTGGTCAGTGTACACCGGACTTGATAAGCATGGATTGCAATAGATGTCTGCGAATGGTAATATCAAGACTTCCAACTGGATGGCAAGGCGCAAGAGTGTTGAATCCTAGCTGTAACGTTAGATATGAAATTTACCCGTTCTATAATCAAACAGGCGTTGCATCTCCACCTTCTCCAGCACCACCTCCTCCAGCTCCAGGAGGGAATGGCCGAAGATCATGGCCAATAATTGTTGCCATTGTTGTTCCAATTGCTGCTTCCATTTTGCTTTTATTACTGATGTGTTGGCTGTTAAAGAGAAGAGCAAAGAAGAAGTACGACACTAATGGTAACGGGCATGGTTAAATTTTTGTTCTTTTTGAGCCATACCAAATTTATTTCCTAGTCTTTCACTAAAAGAAATTGACAGTCTTTGCTATTTGGTTGGGCTGTGCAGTAGGGTATGACATAACCACCATAGACTCCTTGCAGCATGATTATGCCACAATTGAAGCTGCAACAGACAAGTTTTCAGATGCTAACAAGCTAGGTGAAGGCGGTTTTGGTGAGGTTTATAAGGTATTGTTACTTCCTCTTGATTCTGACCCGAACCAGAAAACTCGATTTCATAAACCAGATTACCCAACACAATTTGATCATAAAAAGTAAACGGAAGGATGCAAATCCATAGTAACCTGACCCGAAAAACCAAGTAATTAATCTAAATATGCATTTAATGATTGGTTATTAATTTGTATATGCTCAGGGTATCCTTTCTAACCAACAAGAAATAGCTGTTAAGAAATTATCAAGAGGTTCAGGACAAGGTGATGAGGAATTTAAAAACGAGGTCGTATTGGTAGCCAAGCTTCAACACAGAAATCTAGTCAGACTATTGGGCTTTTGCTTGGAAAGAGAAGAAAAGATACTAGTTTATGAATATGCTCCCAACAAGAGCCTTGACTATTTTGTTTTTGGTATTTTTCTCATACTTTGCAATGACCCTCTTGAGAATTTGAATTGATTTGTTAACACAATTGCTTGTTTTGTTTAGATCCTGCAAAACAAGGACAGTTGGATTGGTTGAGACGATACAAGATAATTGAAGGGATTGCACGTGGACTTCTTTATCTGCACGAGGATTCCCGGCTTAGAATCATCCACCGTGATCTCAAGGCCAGCAATATATTATTAGATGGAGACATGAACCCTAAGATTTCGGATTTCGGCATGGCAAGGATTTTCGGGGTTGATCAAACTCAAGGAACAACAAGAAGAGTTGTTGGCACCTAGTAAGTTTTATCTTTGTTCATAAGCAATGGCCTAACACCTCCATTACACTGACATTGTTACCGGTTCAACAGTGGCTATATGTCTCCGGAATATGCAATGCAGGGGCAATTTTCGGTTAAATCAGATGCATACAGTTTCGGGGTTTTAGTTCTAGAAATCGTGAGTGGCCAAAGGAACAGTGATTTCTACGAAACAGAAGGCGCTCAGGACCTCATTAGCTATGTGAGTAAAATTCTTTTGGCCTAGTTTGTTCAAATATCCTTTATTAAGAACTTATAGAACCTTTGATGAACCAAGGCATGGAAGCTATGGAAGGATGGGAGATCTCTGGAATTGTTGGACCCTGTTCTAAGAGATAATTACTCGAGAAATGAAGTCATTAGATGCATCCAGCTCGGGTTATTATGCGTTCAAGAAGATCCAGCTGACCGACCAACAATGGCCACCGTTGTTCTCTTGCTCAACAGTTACTCTGCCACACTACAAGTGCCTAAACAACCAGCATTTGTGCTTCAGAGTAGAACAGATGGAAGGATGCCAGACAAGGGTCTTGAATCTGATCAATCTACTAGTCAATCAATGCCATGGTCTAACAATGAGGTATCTATCACGGAATTATACCCTCGGTAATGTGAGTTATTAGATGCATCATCATCTTCAACCTCAAGGTAGACAGCTATCTGCCAATGTTGATTAAGCTTTTGTTCCGCCTGTTTATGAATTATTGTTGTAGTTATTTACTTCCAAAAACCTTGATATTCCGTCTTATTCTGGTTTTTTGGATTAATCCATAATAGGTGCTAAACTATTACTCGGATTTTAAATTGTTACCCTCATCTGATCTTTCTTTACAAACCCGTTACTGGGGCTAATCTATCATACTTCATTTATCGAGTAGTTGGCTCAACAAAGACAGGACTGGAATCATTTATTTAATCTAATCATTAACTTGAATATTAAATATCACTTCAGATATAATATAAAATATATTAAAAATAAATTCATCAAATTTTAACATTGATTAAAATGGGGTTAGACACTTCTATTGGATTCTATGATCATAGCAGCCCGTCTAAAGAGGTGCTCAATTTACTCCAGTGGATGATGGGTCTATAATTAAACACTTTATTCCTTCATATATAAAAAATTACACACATGGTACTCTACGAGACAAATCTAAAATAGCATTTAAGCTCAATTTTATGATTAATTTTGACAAGAAAATCCAACTCATGTGCTACTAATGTTTTAAAATTGGAAGGCAGTTAAAATCTAAACTATAAAATTAACTTTACTTTTTTCTTTTTCTTGTTATACATATCCTGAATCTTGTCAAGCTTTCACCAATAAAGATATTCCGTCAACCTTCACACTTTACCTAGAATTAAGTCCACGCTAAGCTCAACCACTCTAATATGACAATTGTCGCTCACTATTAACATGCCTTACAACCCCATCACGTCAAGTCACATAACCAATTTAACAAGACACTCACTTTGAATTATAAATCCACCGATTAAAGGAGGACATGTGGCATATAAATGTTCCCCTTCACACTCCTCAGGGTGAGGGATTCTTTCTTTTATCTCTCTTTTTTAGCCAAGTTTCATTGAAGTTTCTCACAATCTTTTCTCTCTTAACTCAATTACTTAATACTCTTTTGATCACCTTATCACATTTTTTATCAACAACTATCAAGTTAACTTTACTTTTTAAATCATGAATTTCCAAGGTTTATTAGTAAAATAAAGTTTACTTATGAAAGCTAGTGAAAAAAGCTACATGAATCAATTCATCATGAACCTGAAATGATAACTACGAATTTTATTCCTAGGACATGTTTTATGTTCTAATGTTCTTGCCTTCTGATATAAACTATGAACAAAAACAACGGTCCGCCCACCTTTTTGGAAAAAGCTTATAAATATCTGAATTTCAAATGTAGGGAAAATGCTACCCAATAATGGCTACTATTTAAAAGGCAGCCCATAGAAGTGAGATAAAAATGATTCTATGTTTCCCAACCACTAGAGAATTATCAACCAGGTGGAGTCGAGTCGTATTTGTATTCTTTTTGTATAATCTTATTTGTTTTTGGTGTTTGAGAATAATTTTGTTTGAATTGGCATTCAGATAAATATTTTCAGTAATTTTAAGATTTAAACTCAATCTAAATATCTAAAAATATATCCATTGTCATTTTTTATCACCTAAATACATAATTATTGTTGAAATCCAGTTTAATCTAAAATATGGACTTTAATTTCTATTCAAATCTATTCATATTTGTATTTAAATAAGTTTATTTTTTAATTTTGATAAAAAATGTTTGCTTTGCGTTTAATGTTACTAATTTTAGATAATTTTTATTTTATTAGTAAAATGTTAAAATAAATTTATCTTTTAATATTTATGAATATTAATTTTTGGTTTAATATAATATTTAGTACTTAAATTTGACATGTTGTCCTAATTTGGTATATAAACTTTTTGACCCAATTTGGTACCTAAGTTTTTTAGGTCTAATTTGATACTCGAACTTGACATTTTTTTCTTATATGGTACCTAAATTTTTTAGATTCAATTTAGTACCTAAATTTATAATTTTATATACAACCATACAAGTTGCCCGAAAAACTAACTGTGTTAAAAACTCATGTTATGCTTCAAAAATATCATCATTAGAAGAAATTGTGTTAACAAATTATGCATTGAGCTATACTTAACAACTTAATATTTACTAAGAAAACAAGAGTTCTAAAACCCAAAATAAAATAAATTCATTATTTTAAATTAATAAAATGAAATAAATAAATTGAACTAAAAAGTAATTGAACGTTTAAAATGTAAAAAGATATACTAAGTCATTTGCCACATATCAATTGTACATTGATTATTTTGGTACCTCATAAAAATTAACATTGTTAGTATATTGGAGTAATTTTATAACATTTAACAAGTTCAGGTACTAAATTGGACAAAAAAAATTAAGTACCAATTTAAGAAAAAGTGTCAAGTTCAAGCACCAAATTGAACAAAAAAATTTAAGTACCAAATTGAATAGAAAATAAACATGTTAAATTGACAAATTTTAACACAAACTACTAAGGACAATAATGAATGAACTAAGATTTTAAATTAAAAAATAAGAGAATTGAATTTTAACTTTTAAAATATAATGATTAAATCTCAAATTTTATCAAAGTACTAGACTAACAACACATTTTAACCTATATATATGTGCGTGTAAAACATGTCCATCCCCCATAAGCTTTTTCGTCAAATTTCGTGCGTTGATTTCTTTTCAAGCCCCAGTTTCAGACATAGATATCATATCATTAAGAGTTTCTGTTTTTTTTTTTATTGTCTTTTCATAAGAAAAAATCATGTGATGGTTTGATATTGTTATACCTTCAAACTTAGTATTCTCTTTTTTCTATTAAATCATTTCATGTTTAGTCATTATTTCAACTTTGTGTGAACCTAAGTGGCAACAATGAGATATATATCCTTTACTAATTGAAACAACAACAGACCAAAAGCCTGTCTGGTTGTCACTGCAACTGGTTTCTTTCTTTGTTTTTTTTCTTTTAGTTTTCATTTTAAAGTATGTTGAAGCTTTCTGCCATTACAGTGAATTAGACATGCGAACACACTTGTAATTTGTAAGGGAAGCTTCCTGTGGTTTTCCCTTCTTCACAGTGTAACCTGCGTCGAAGTTACCTTTTCAGGACACAGTACGATAATGTATACAAAATCAGATTAATCAACCACCCCATTTTTGTTTCACTCAAAAACATTGTTTTTGAAATAAAGCAATATTTTATTCTTAATATGTTTCTAATTCTGTTCAATTCATATTAGTGTTAAAATTCGGATAACTTTTTAAATTTAGTTTTTAAACTTGAATTTTATTAAGATATAATGACATGATATTTTGATATTATGCAATTTATCACCTAAAATTTTTAAAAGATATTTTATAATTTTAAATATTTTTATATGTTTAGATTTTATTAATATTTTAATTTTTCAAGAGACAAGTGACACGACATTATACCTTAACAAAATTCAAATTCAAGAAAAATAAAAAATATAAAAAGCCCTACCAAGTTTTAGGATTAATGTTGATAAAAAATTTCAAGGACCAAGTTAGAAAAATTGTTAATTTTAAGGATTAACTGTTGTCTTATACATTGTTTCTTAAAAACTTTACAAGTACAAATACAAATAATACATATCTAAAAGCTATAATTAAAAATTGAAAATTAAAATATATCCAAGCTTTGATCATAATAAACATGGATACAACTTACATATTATAAATTTTAAATTCAAAATAAATTTGAGATATTAAAGTTTTGGGATCTCACCTTTTCAGTTGTTACATATTCAAATCAAATGTAATTTTTTAATAATAATTGTATTAAATAATTATATATATATTATTTTTCAAGGTATCTATCGTAACAAACCCAATAATTAATTTTTCACATTCTGTAAGTTCATTAAGAAATAAATATTGATCACAAATTTTAAAGCTGCTCTATTCACAGGACGAGGATTAAACCCTAAATAACTGTTTAAGGTAGGAGATAATTAAATATAATTTTAATATTATTTAATATGTAAAGTGGTTTACTGTTTATTTATTAACAATGGGTGTTTATGAACATGAAGGAAAACATGGGATTGAGCTAATCCAAAAAGCTATAATCTACCTGTAGATTATATGTTATTATTTAACTCAAAACACTTTTTTAACATAATTTTTGTCTTTTTATCCCTTTTCCCGACAATTGCCACGCAATTTTATAAAAAATATAATAATTTTAATGGACATAAATTTTTTTTTTCTCATTACTGCCTTTACAACTTGTAAAAGCAAATATGGATAACACAAACAAGATCAACGAATGGCTATTTTACTAAATTAACCTAAAATATATTAATATTTATAAAAATAACTCACGTTTAAAAATAATCACAAAAATAACAGTAAAATTGGGTTTTGACCTGTCAATAGCTGGCACCAACTCGTATTTTGCACTCATAATTGTCAAATGATTGTGTCAGGCTTTAAAAAATTAATTTTTTTAGTTTTGGTCTATCAATAGCTGACACTAGGATATTTTTTTTAAATCGTATCATATTAATATACAAAATACGAGTTTTAAAAAAAAATTTGGGTGCTGGCCTGTCAATGGCAGACACCAAGTACAAAAAGAAAAATCAAATTTTTTATAAAACTCTTATTTTTAGAGAGTAAAAAAAAAATTCAAAAAAAAATTTGAATTTTTTTTTTACTGGGTTCCAGCCATTGATGATCAAAGACCCAAAAATTTTTTTTTAAAAAACTCGTATTTTCGGATAGCAAAAATTATTTTTAAAAAAATTCGAATTTTTTTTTTGTACTGGCCAGCACCCAAAATTTTTTTTTTAAAAATCTTGTATTTTCGGATAGCAAAATTTTTTTTTAAAAAAATTAAATTTTTTTATTGGGTGCCGGCCATTGACAGGCCAGCATTCAAAATTTTTTTTAAAAAAACTCGTATTTTCGGAGAATAAAAAAAATTTGAAAAAAAATTTGATTTTTTTTGTACTGGGTGCCAGCCATTGACAGATCAGCACTTAAATTTTTTTTTTTAAAACTCGTACTTTCGGAGAGTAAAAAAAAATTGAAAAAAATTTTGAATTTTTTTTGTACTGGGTGCCGGCAATTGACAGGCCAATACCAAAATTTTTTTTTTTAAAACTCGTATTTTCAGAGAGCAAAAAAAATTTTTAAATAAAAATTTGAAATTTTTTTTATCTTGGGTGCTGCCATTGACAAAGCCAAAGACTCAAAAATTTTTTTAAACTCGTATTTTCGAAGAGTAAAAAAAAATTTTTAAAAAATTGAATTTTTTTTTATACTTGGTGCCGGCAATTGACAGGCCAGCACAAAAAAAAAATTAAACTCGTATTTTATATACGAATATGATACGATTTTTAAAAAAAATACTCAGTGCCGCCATTGATGTGCCAAAACTAAAAAAATTAATTTTTTAAAGCCTGACACAATCATTTGGCAATCATGGGTGCAAAATACGAGTTGGTACAGGCCATTGACAGGGCAAAACCCAATTTTACTGTTCATTTTAGGTTATTTTTATGATTGTTTTTGAACCTAGATCATTTTTATAAATATCAAAATTTTTTAGGTTAATTTAATAAAACAACCTCAACGAATCCTAATTAATGGATATAAAATAAAATAATAAATAAGGTTAATATTCAATTTGTATTTAAGTTTTGTCTCAATTTAATATTCATGTTTGGTTTCGATATTTACTTTGATACTTAAATTCTTTCAATTTAATATTTGAGTTTTTATTTTATTTTGGCTAAGTGTCTAAATTTTACTTTGATGTTCAATTTAATATTTAAGTTTTTATCCTATTAAATACCTACCTTTTATTAAAATATATGTGGCAAATGTTTATATGTCGTTTGCTCTAAATACCAAATTGAACATTAAAATTAAATTTAACTATCAAAGTAAAAATTAAACAAAATTAATTTATTTTTAAATAAAATAAAAATAAAAACTAATGATGAGTGGCACAAATTATTTATAACTTTTAAGATTTTTCCTAAATTTATATGATCTTTTTATTTTTATATTTATAAATGTGTTTTTGAATTTTTTATATTTTTGAAAGAATTATAATTTCTTTTAATTTTTAAATTTTAAAATTCAAAAGTTGAAGTTTTACAAGCAATTTAAATTGATGGGTTACATGTAACTATCTTTTTCATTTTTTGTGAAGAGGATAACATATCTTTGAACTCTAGATTGGAGCAATTTTCCTTTACATTAATTTGGTAAAAATATTATAGAGGTCTTTATACTAAAAATTAACTTATATTTTATTTTTTATTTTAAAATAATTAAATTAATCCTTATATATTAGATAAAAATAAATTAATTCTTTATATTAAAAATTTCATCGTAAAATTATTGATACTAATGAATAACTTAACAGTTACCACGTATAGCTCATATTAAAATATAAAAACTAATTTTTAACTATAAATTTTTAATAAGATAACTAATTTATTTTTAATTTAATAAACATATACTAATTTATTAAAATTTTTACACCTGTATCCCCATTGAATGTGGCTATCATTGCCCTAAACCAACCCCAGAACCTTTTTGTTTAAATTTCGTGCGTTCATTTCTTTTCAACACCCAATTTCAAATATTTAATAATGAATTAACACCACATAGATGAGAGTTAAATCATTTTATTATTTTATGATTTTTTTCATGAGATAAAATCCATATAATCTTAGTCCAGTAGAACGAATTAATTTATTTTGTATTATTAAAAATAAATTAAATTAAATTAGAATAAATTTAATATTTATGATTTAAAAATATAATTTATTGTTTAATAGATTTTAATATTTGTAAAATTTTTATGATTCTATAAATGAAGTCTTTTATTTAGAATTGAACTACAATTGAAATAATAATTTTCAAGATATTTTTATATAATAAATGTTAACTCTATTATAACTTAAATTTATTTTATTTTTAATAGTATAAAGATTAAATTAATCTATTTATTAATAGACGGACTAATTTGATTTAATCCCTATAATACATGAACCTCCCAAATACTTTACCCTTGAGAATATACCTTCAAGTTTTAGCACAAGTGACCTTTATGGTACTTTTATCGTTTAGATTTTAAAAATTCAATAAGTCACTTTTAGTCACTTGTGTTTAGGAACGGAGCTAGGGGGTTGTCAGGGCACCAGCCCTAAAATAAAAATTTTTTCATTTAAGTCCGTTTATAATTTATAAAATGTTAAATTAGTAATGGTAAAATTACACTTTAAATTTCTAAAAATAATAAAAATTTAATTTAATCCTTTAAAAATTTAAAAAATATATAAGTCATTAAAATAGTAAAATTATATTTTTACTATCGTAAAAATATATAATTCAATTTCGATTTCTCAAAAAAATTTCTAACTTCCTCTTTTTATATTTAATTTTATTTGCACCATTAACTCAAAAAGGATTAAGAAATATCACATAATACACATTAAGATGAAAGATCTAATCTTCAATAATAGTTGAAATGATTATAATTATAATTATTTTAATCACCCATATGTTTAATCATATTCAATAAATTTTTATGTATTATTAATAATAATTCTTTTAATATTTACTTGTACAATGGGTGCACCATTTTTAGACACAATCTCCTTGATCCAAAGTGGGGTTTTGTTTTTTAACATTGTTAATTTTTGGATTAAAATATATGGATAGTTAGATGTATTAAAATGGTTCATCTTAATGGTAAAGTTTTTATTTTAATTTCTCTCATTTAATTTTTATATTTAATTTTATATAATTTAACCATTTATTTTTACAATCGGTTAGTTAATTTAAATAGTTAACATTTTTAATTATTTAATTAAAATAATTAAGAGCGTCAACTATTTAGACTAATAAATGATATTATAAAAGTAGATATTAAATTATGTCAAAGTAATTAAATTATATTTAGATACTAAATCCTAAATTTAAACATAGTGGATAAACTATATCTATAATCTCACTTAATAATCTATATGTAACACATTCATTTGTTATTTAATAAAAAATTTTAAAATATGTTGTAAGCTATTGTACTCTTCACATATTTGAAATTTAGTTATTGTACATTTATTTTAAGAATTTAGTCCCTCTACTTTTAAGATTTTAAATTCAAGTCCAGTTGTTAATATTGTTATATTTGTTGGTGTGACATTTTGAAATAAAATAAATACTCACTACGTCACAATATAACTAAAAAATGATGTTATACTGAACCTAAATTTAACAAAATAATTTTAACAGTGTTAATAGTTGGACTTAAATTTTGAATACTGAAAAGTAGAGAAACTAAATTCTTATATATAGACTAAATTCCAAATTAATGAAGAGTACAAGGAACTATGCCATATTTTAACCTAAAACTAATTTTTTAAAAAAATTATTAAATTTTATTTGTAAAAATATTTCAATCATTATAATTTTTAGATAAACTATACCATTAGTCACTAAATTATTGGTAAGTTTTTGTTTTGGTTACTTAATTAAAAAAAGTTACAATTTGATCACTAAACTATTCGAAAATTGTCATTTAAGTCATTGAGTTATTAAAAACTTAAAAGCAAGTTATATGGTTTTTTTTTCATAATGTCTGCACCAATCAAAAGCTATTTTTTCTCTTTTCTTCTACAACTCAATTATTTTTTATGAAACAACTTTGAACGTCGCAAATTTGCGAACCGAAATTCAATCAATTTTTCCTCTAATCTCTTACATTGACTGTTAGACCAACTTAGATCTAAGGTATGTTTTTCTACTTGTCGATTGGTACTAATCCACAGTACTAATCATCGATTGCCGTTTGAAACTCGCTGGTAGAACTTTAAAAAAAACGTTAACAACCAACAACTTAAATAAAAACTTTTAAATAACTTAAATAAAAACTTTCAAATAATTTAATAACTAAATTATAACTTTTTTAATTAAATGACCAAAATAAAAATTTATCAGTAATTTAACTACTAATAGTGTAGTTTTTTTTTTTTTGGTTGGAATGCATAATAAAGGAAAAATATACTAATGTCGGATGGTGACACTAAAACCTGCAACGTGGTATATAATAACAATTTCGTAAGGGTCTTTTTTTCAGGACAAATTTCTCTTCACGAGACCCCCAAAATGAATATTCAGAATCTGCTAAGATATGTTTCTCTTGCCCTTCCCATTTTTATCTTCTTCTTCATCACCCCCACCACCCAATACCACGCCCACCACCACCAACAACAACCCATTTTCAATGATCACACAATCCACACCTTCATCAACAAAACTCTCCAATGGAAAACTCGCCTTGTCAAATTCCAAGGCCACCAACTGAAACTATCAACCCCTACAATACTAGCAGCAATATGCTGTTTCATAGCTTCCTCTATATCAAGTGCCGGTGGTATTGGCGGTGGAGGTTTGTTTATTCCCATTCTCACAATCGTTGCTGGTTTAGACCTTAAAATTGCTTCATCTTTCTCAGCTTTTATGGTCACCGGTGGGTCAATTGCAAATGTTATGTACAATTTGCGTACCAAAACCGACAAATCAGGACGTATGAAAAAGGGTTTGGTTGATTACGACATAGCACTTTTGTCAGAGCCTTGCATGTTATTAGGTGTAAGTGTTGGGGTTGTTTGTAACCATGTCTTCCCTGAATGGTTAATCACTATCTTGTTTGCTGTTTTCCTTGTTTGGTCTACCTTTAAGACTTGTAGTAATGGTGTTGGGTATTGGAAAACAGAAACAGCTAAACATAATGAAAGTAGAAATGGGTGTGAAAAAGTGGGAAATGAGGTGACTAAAAATGGAGAGATTGAGAACTTAAGAGAACCATTGATGGGTGTAGAAGGGAAAGAAAATTCAGGGTTTCCATTGAAGAAACTTATGGTGTTAGTTATGGTCTGGTTTTCCTTCTTTATCATATATCTCATTCGTGGCAATAGCTATGGGCAGGTACCCCTTGTCTTCATTTTCATCTTTCTTTTCAACTTTTTGCATGCTTTACTTGTTTCATTTTTCATTATTACAATTGTTTGTCGTGATAAATGTTGTCAAATGTGTTCTATCTACTTAATTTCGAGTTGTAATATTGTATTTTTTAAGGGAAGGGTTCGAATTTAAACCCGAAAGGATTTTCGGATTATACTATAAAATGAATATAGAGGATACTATTTTAAACAAGTTGAAAGCAATGAAAATGGATAATAGACAAGGTTTAACAACCGGTAATGTCTCTTTCTTTTCACCAAACCCACAATTGAAGAAAATGGAGAGTGAAGTGAAAGCTACCTTACTGTGGACTTTACTCAAAGCCAGTGAAAATGAGGATCTATGATAAATGGTCCAACTCTTAGATTGTGACAGACACTAGCTATGAGATTGTGTTAATGTTAATGTCAAATATTGCACCAAAGACAAGTTTGTTTTTAATAGGGTTTAGGTTTTATATTAGAAATTTATTGTTGTATGTTATATCAAAGAATAAATTAGCCTTTTTAAAAATTTTATCTATTTTTATTCTTAAAAATTAGTCCATATACGTTAGCATGAGATACACGTTGCACACCACGTGTAATTGTCTGATTATTTTGTTTAGTCTTTGATTTAATGTACAGAAATTAATTTATTTATTTTTTAAATAAAAGAGGCAAAATAAAATTTGACTCTAATACATGACTTTCATGATACTTTTACAGATGATGATCTTGAATCCATGTGTCATTCCATGGCATGTTTCAATTATTTTATGACCATTTTGAGAAACATGATGCAGGGTATTATACCAATGAAGCCATGTGGAGTAGGGTATTGGACTCTCTCATTGTTTCAAGTTCCACTTGCCATATGTTTTACTTCTTGGATCCTTTTTAGCAAACAGCCCATTGCATGCCTTGGTCCAAATAAACAGGTGCTTTTCCAAATTATTTGTACAAAAATACCATATAAATAGAGGAAAAATTATTGAAAGCCTTTTTTTTCTCTTTTACTTGTGAAGGGGGTTAGCAAGCTTATTTTCCCATTAATGGCTTTAATGGCTGGAGCTTTGGGTGGCGTTTTTGGAATTGGTGGTGGTATGCTTATAAGCCCACTTCTTCTTCAAGTTGGGGTAACCCCTGAGGTAAAAATACCTTTACTTCCTCCTTATTGAACGATTTACGTACATACATATGTATGTATGACTTTTGTCATTTGATGCAGGTAACAGCAGCTACTTGTTCCCTCATGGTTTTCTTTTCATCCACAATGTCTGCGTTCCAATACTTATTATTGGGCATAGAGCAAACCGGTGCTGCCCTTGTATTCTCGTTCATTTGTTTCGTAGCATCGGTTCTTGGATTAGTGGTGGTGCAGAAAGCCATAAAAGAGTCCGGGAGAGCATCGCTGATCGTGTTCTCAATCGGTATAGTGATGGCCTTGAGTGCTGTATTGATGACTAGCTTCGGAGTTCTCGATGTTTGGCAAGATTATATGTCGGGGAGTTATATGGGATTCAAAATGCCTTGTTGAATTCAAATATATGAGCTTGTATATTTATATTTACGCTTTGAAATGAAAGAGTCCAATTCCTTGTATGTAAAGAAACTGCATTGTCCCACTTAAATATAAGTTATTTTGAACTTCATTTCCCATTTACATGAAATTTCAATAATCCTTTGTTTCTGTATTCATCAAATGATGAATTTTTTTTATCATACAATAATGACAAGCCAATAAAATCGGAGTTTTGTTCCGGTCCATGAAATCGACCAATCAGAAACACATTTGAAATCTAGGAATACAGATTAGCAGTAGGGAGGTTAAAGCAGAACCTCTAGAAATGAAATCTAGGAATACAGATTAGCAGTAGGGAGGTTAAAGCAGAACCTCTAGAAATGATGATACAAACCAAAGGCATATCATTACAAATCATGATAGTTACTTAATGTTATAAAAGAATCTGATAAATCATTAACTTCCGCCACAGCTCAATCGAGAATCAGTGGGCCGCAAGGTCATTTGACGACGGGGAACTCCAATTTCACAGGCATTCACTCTAGCAGCAAAGCGGAGGGAGCAAAGTGATTCTCCCACGGATGAAGGATCAGGTGACACGTTTACAAACATAAGAGTTTTCGAGTCTCCACCAAGACAAGGCTGTAATTTCAAAGGAAATCCGGTGATTCAACGAAAACGATATCATTCTACTACATGAAACAGCTCCGCAAGAGCACATTACCTGGAGAAGATATGTCAACTTGGAATTCCTAAACGGCACATGATCCTCCTTCTTCGCCAAGGCGAAAATGACATCACTCAAACACGACAAGCTTTTGTTAATTGCCTGATTTCATGGAACGAGGTTAACATAATGCACTTGAAAGAACAATTTTTGGAACAGACAAATCCTGAGGTATGTTACACACCTGAGTCTCCTTCAACCTATCTCCAGTAGCACCACTTCTTGACAGTCGCTCACTTCCAGCAAGATCAATAAGATTCAAGACTCCCTGTACTTGTTGCTCAGTGCTCTAAAAGAACAAAGAAAAGAAATGTCAGTATCACAGAGAAAGGACGGCTGCTTACCAGCATACTCAAAGAAAGGATATTTACCTCATTTATTCCCGATATTCTTAATGTGAAGACCATGTGACTTCTTGATGATTGCTCATTCATTTGCGTCCTTCCCACAGACCTGCAAAGCAGAAAAGTGTGATCCCCTTAAACATAAAAACTGTTCTATTGCATGGTCATTGAGACCAAAACTAATGAGGAATTGCATAATATCAGAGACAACTTTTTGTTCTTGCTTTTAGTTTTTTTATATTGGCACCCACACTAGAGAACTATATCATTCATAAACATTTGATAGTTAATAAGGTTAAATCATTTGTATGAATTGTTGAAACAATTTCTGGCACAATTTAACTCTAATATAACATTGTTGAAACATATTCAAAGGTATGTTTAATGCAAAACTCTAAGCGATTTTACCTGCTTTGAGCAGCCTGCCGTAAAAGTGAGGAAATCTCTGATATGCTGCTAACATCAACAATGGTCAAGTCACTGACATATGTATTACCGTTTGCATCATGTTTAATTGTGTATTGCTTTCCGGAAACTGAATTTTCAGGACGTGTTGGATCTGAGCCAGATGATCGATTATTTGATAACAGATCGCGGATGGTTTCATTGTATATTTCCAACATTGAAGCCTAAAAGATATTAGAAAGGGTGTGGTTAAAACCATGATTAACCAATATAATAAGTGGAAATCAAGATCAAAGTAAATTACCTGCATTTTGTATTTCCATCCTTGTGCTCGCAGCGCTTGACTACTTTGGAATATCTGCTCCAAAGAACGCGGTATCAACCCTTTCTGTTCTGAGGCTTCTGGCCTTCCCATCATGGTGTAAGTCTTGCCTGAACCTGTCTGTCCATAAGCAAATATACAAACCTGCCAAACAAAATAAACACCAGCAATCTATGAATCCATATTTCCTTTGTAGCAAAGGGCAAATAATGCAGATCATATAGCAATCGCAGACTAGTACTAATGATTTTTAACTTAGCTAACACCACAGCCAATGTAGAATTCAGCTTCAAAAAGAAATGCCATGTCCAAAAGAAGTCACCAAACGTAATATTCCTCGATTTTGAAACAAAACAATTCTTACCCACCATATGAACAACATTTCTAGATTAGTAAAATTTTTGCTCAAGTTTGCAAAAACAATTGAATAGAAAAATCACCTTGTATCCATCAAGGGCACTCTGTACCAACTGAGATATCTCCACAAAAACATCTTGCTGTGAAGCCTCATGATTGAAAACCTTATCAAATGTGAAAGGATACTTTTGTCCTGCCGGAGAGAAATAAAATGGTTAAGGCCTTCAATATTAAACAGAAATTGAATAACATAGAAAGAGCATCTATGTTCATACCACTTTGTATCAAGTCAACGCCACGGCCAAGAGATTCCATTGATGTAGGGTAAGAGACGATTGCATCTTCTGCTGCAGCACCATCATCCGGTAATAAAGGACGTACCCGACAAAAAACTCGAATGTTTCCTTTTAGTTCCTGCAATTAAAGATCATTTAGCTTCATTTCCAAAACTATATTCATTTCTGCAATTAAAGTAGCAAACAAGGTGATAAGGCAGTAGTACCAGAATAGTATTATGTAACTTTTTCCTCAAGTTCTCTCCATCAATCAATTTATGTTCCATATCTGCCAGCCGATCTTGTAGTTCTTTCATGATTCTTTTTTGTTCTAAATATTCCATCCTTGTTTCTGAAGCTGATAAATCGGTCATCTAAAGATAGGAAGAAAAGAACAAGCTACGACATCAAGAACTACATTCATGATATTTTTGCAAAACAAGATAAAACACAAGTATTCCTGTCTAATTTCAAGCGATTGTACCTTTAGTTTCTCATTTGCAGCAGCAAGCTGAAGCTCCAGTATTCTTATTTGCTCTCTCTGAGAAGAGCATGTGTCCTGCAAAAGTCGCCTAGCATGAGTAAAGCTTGCCAAGAAGCATTATATCACTTATGATAAACAAAATCACCCAACCTCCAAGGACTTCGATTTCATTGTTAAGTTATCTAACTCTGCTAACGATTTTCCAGTACTTTCTTTGTATTTCGTAACTTCAGCAGATAGTGCCTGCACTTGTGACACTTGTCGGTCACGATCATCCCTGACTTGTTGTAGTTCCCCTCGTAAGCATTTGACTTCATTTGCTAAAGTTTCCTTTTGATTAACAGCATCATCTTGTGAAACCTGAGAATAGTATGATCCCAAAATATATTGAACATGATATTTGTTGTCTCGTATACGTAAACCTCAGTGCAAAAGAATGCAAACAGGCGTGATCACTGCACACATGTTTATGGTAAACCACCTATCAAAGAAACTTAGTTTGCATTGCTTGAGAAGAAAAACAGAAAAGTTGCATGAAAGACCCTTATAGAATTTTTATGTCAGTTCAGAATTAGTCATCAGGAAAATCTATCTCAACTATAAGATTGAACGATAAAAGCCCAACAACACCAAACGGAGTTCTTCAAAATCCATTAATCACTTGAAATGGAATATGGAAAGGGGAAAAGCAAAAGAACTAACCTAAAAAGCTAACAAAGAAAAAAAAAGGCTGATATAAAAACTTACTCTTGACAAGGTCAATTGTTCTTGCAATGAGCTACAGTGGCCCCTCAAAGTGCTAAGATTCTCCACTATTGTCAGTTTCTCCTTTTCTACTCGTTTGAGTGACTCACGAACTGTTTCAAGGTCAGTAATCAATTTGGAATTGTACTGTTGAAGACTCAGGATATACTCTTGTAATCGCTTGTGTGTATTATCAAGCGAAGCAGCCTGCAAAATTCAACCAAATTCAGCCTGAAAAGCAACAAGATTATAATAATAGCACCAATTTTCAAAAGAAAAAGGAAAAAAAGCAAAGAGATTTATTTATTACCCTTTCATTAGCAGCTGCTACATCCTGCTGAGCTCTTTCAAGCTCTTCTGTCAGTGAAGCAACTGACTTTTCAGCAGCAACCCTAGCTTCATTTTCGCTTGTATGGCGATCAATAGCATCCTAGTTTTTTTATAAAATAAAATAAAAAATAAACGTATAAATAAAATTAAAGAAAAACAAATACCCAAGACAGATTATAAAGATTAAAATCTTACGAGCTTTTCAGACACTTCCTTGGAAAGCTTCTCCTCTAGAGATGCATTATTGTCCCTTAATTCAGAAATAATAGTATTCAATTCTTCCTCCTTGTTTTTCTTCTCCAACTCTGTAGAATCAAAAGTTAATTAACTAAATCAAGCAGTAATTCTAAATAACCCAGGGTAGCAGTACAAGTACCTGTATCAATGCATCTTTTCTCAGCAGATTCCAATGAACTCTTAAGCTTCTCAGCATCAATTACATGATTCTCATCACATTGTTGAAACCATTTCACACAAAGCTTAAGCTTTTTATTATGCTCAGCTGCGTGTTCATATTTAGCCTACAGTAAACCAAATAATCACCAACCAATATAAACAATGATAACAACAAATAAACAACAAAAGTAAAAAATTACAACATTGATTTCACCTTGAGATCGAACTTTTTCGCTTTCGGCTTCTCATTCAATATCGCTTCCACTTCTTCTTTAGTGAATTCATGATTAGAACATTCCTCGGCATTTGCAACGGCAGCGGTATTAACATCTTGACGGTTGTTAACAACGGCAAACGGCTGCCTTGTTCGCGCCGTTCCTGTGGATCCCGCTCCTCTCCCCATTGCTCCAAGCCTTCTCCGTTTATCTAATGGATTTTCATCTCCAAGCTCCTTCCTCTAAATTAATAATAAAAAAAAAGGTAGCTAATGATTAAAACAAACAAATCGAAACATTTAAATAAAGGAATCAGAAAACGAAAAAAAATAGAAATTTCATTTACAGATGAAGGACTGCGAGGAGGTCGGTTCTGAATACGGGAAGCCATAGTTGAAACTCAGTGAAAGCTGTTGCTACTATTGGTGAAGGAATCAGAGAGAAATATTAGAATCTGAGCCGTTGATGTGGGAGAAAAGATTGAAATTGAAGATCGATTTGATTTTCCTGGAGAAATTTGAAATTGGGGAACCAATTGGAACGTTAGGGTTTGAAAAAAAGGGGGAAAGATAGCGTTGTGAAATTGGGGGGGAGCCTTAGGGGATTGATTTTTGAATTGATTTGAAATTAGATCTGGCGGTCTTTTCTATGTAATAAGAAATAGACAAATAGTACATAACGGTAACTAAGTTTCTTTGGGCCCGTTTGGGTCGGATCTATTGATCTTAACCCGCTCCATCTGCGTGTTTAGTGAATGATCCATGTTGATTGGACTTCACTGATTCAAACATTGGGCCTTTAGAAGAAAAGAAAACTTACGTCAATTTTGAAGCTAACACTATTTTCGGGACCCGATTGAATCCCGAATAAAGAGTTGGATCAATTGATCTATAAATTCATTGAATTGGTTTTTCAAATCAGTTTGAACCAACATTAAATTAGTTGATTGATTTTTTTATTAATTTTTTAATAAAATTATTTAATTAAATCAGATGAACCATCTAAATTAGTTGAACTAATGACTTAATTAATTCGACCATCGATTTAATTTCTGAAAAATTTAGTTAAGAGTCAAAAGTCCTTAACAATTCAAGGACCAAAGGTAAAAAATTCTAATGCTGAAATGGGGAGCAATTTTCCCTTGAAGCAATTCAGAGCGGGAAGTCTCATAGGCAAGCAAAGTAATGTGATGCGAAAAAGCCTCGGTGACTTACTGTTGATTATATTACAAACCTATCTCATTACCGATGTTTTAAACATCGAAAAACTCAAATGAAGTAACATTATTTTTCAAGATTCCATCTCTTTAAGATAATTGATAATTCAAAAGAAGCTAGATAATCATGATTGAATTATAAATTTTTGTAAATTAAAATACAAAATTGTATCAATTGGTTTTATCTACCAATAACTATCATTGCTCTACATTAGTGAGAGGAAGAATGGTTCACAACATTAGTGAACATTCATTGAAGTCGATAGTCGAAATCTTTGTAAAGTCCACGTGTCGAAACATAAACCAGGTCATTCGAAACCCAATCCAACATGTCCAATGCCCAAAATCATCGTCCACCACATGGCTCATAACAATTGGTTTAAAGCCATATCCAACTTATCCGAAAATGGCAGATAAGGCATGTGTGTGCCCCAAACCAATCTACATCACATAAACAACGAACAAAATAATTGGACCAAACATTAAAAAAAAATATAATCCCACATTTCGATACTTACCTCATTTTTGAAAGACATTTGGGTTGCAATGGCACAAGCAATGGCATCGATGACTGGTTTACGTGGCTCTTCACAAGCTGTGTTGGAAGGTAGTCTCCAACTCAGCGGCCAAACCCGGTTGAACGTTGCTAGCACCAACAGGGTGGCTGTGGCTAGACCTGGTTTTACCGTTAGAGCTCAACAGGTCCCTGCCGAGCCTGAAACTGGACGCAGAGCTGTGCTGGGTCTTGTTGCTGCTGGTTTGGCTACTGGCTCCTTTGTTCAAGCTGTGCTTGCTGATGCACGAAGCATCAAGGTTGGCCCGCCTCCACCACCCTCCGGTGGATTGCGTAAGTCTTCTTCAATTATCCTTTCAAATCATCACTTTACTTGCTTCGATTACAGCTAGTATTTAACTCCTAAGCTAATGCTATTAGCTTAAATTGGCTATTCAGACATGATTTGTCTGATTGATATCTTCATAATACTTTGAAGATATAATTAAAATGTTTTGAAGTTTGAAATGGATTTAAAATATGGATAGTAGTGAAAAAGAGTAACTATATTATGGATACTCTTATACTAAGAGTTAGATAACATTTTGCATCTTTTACTAAAAATGGATAAGTTAAATCATATATATTAGATTAAAGAGTAAATTAAATTTTTATTAAAATTTTATTGATTTATACTATTAAAAATTAGCGTGAATAATAGAATAATCAAATAGGGACACTTGATGTGCCACATGTACAAAAACTAATTTTTAACACAAAATGGATTGAATTTTTAACAAAAGAACCAATTTACTGTTTGAGCGTAGAAAGACTAATTTACTCATTTTTTAAATAAAAAAAATAAAATGCAATTCGATTTTTAATATGGAGGCCTCCATTTACTTTTACCTGAAAAATACATTTGGTACAATTAACCCAATCATCAGCATGTGATATGGTTCAATAATTTGATAGCCAAACCATGTTCTTGGCAGCCGGAACTTTGAATTCCGATGAGCCAAGAGACCTTGATCTGGCGTACAAAGATCGGTTTTTCCTCCAACCATTGACTCCGGCACAAGCGGCTCAGAGGGCAAAGGAATCAGCCAAAGACATCCTTGGTGTCAAGACCTTGATCGACAAAAAAGCATGGCCCTATGTCATGAATGACCTTCGTCTCAAGGCTGAGTACCTCCGCTTTGACCTTAAAACTGTTATTTCTTCCAAGCCCAAAGATGAAAAGAAATCTCTCGATGAACTCACTAAAAAGCTCTTCAATACCATTGATGGAGTAAGTTTTGAAGTATACAGATTAATTTATATTATTTAACGAAATATTATAACTTACCATACTGATATGAATTTTTTTTTTCCGTGTAGCTTGACCATGCAGCCAAGATCAAGAGCACCCCTGAAGCAGAAAAGTACTATGCCGAGACTGCATCAGCTTTGAATGAAGTTATTGCCAAGCTTGGCTAAGGGAATTGTTGTATTTTAATGTAAGCATTGTTGATCGTTTGTAGAGAAACTTTCATTTTTATGCTATCCAAAGAGAACCTTTATCTATGGTCGAAATTGAAATGTCAAATTGTGATATTAATAAGGTGCGGATTTAATTTTTTGTATTTTAATTTGATCATTTTTAATTTTTAATAAATTTTAAAATTTCAACTTGACCAAAGTTCATTTAATAAACATATTATCACATATATAATATCTTGTCAATTTGCTATTTTCACTGAAAATATTGGAGTCGGAATTGAAATCTCAAAATTTGAAAAGTATAGTAATTAAAAATGATCAAATTGGAGAATAAAACAAAATTCATAACTTATGCCTAGTACAATATTAATAACAGAATTATACCTAACAGATTTAAGAGTTACTATTTGGGTCATGATTGAAATTGTAAATTTTGAAATAGTTAAGAGTTTAAAATTGAACAAATCCATAGCTTACATATAATAAATGAAATAATAGCAAATTTTGATCAAATTAAAACTTGTTGGTTTGTGCAAGCACTTTACCATCATTAAAGGTGTTCATGGTCAGGTCGGACTTAAACATGATATTGATATATTTTATGCTACTGAAACTCTGCTCAACTTGAAATATAAATCTAAAGTTTTTTTCATGTTTGCCCATATTTGTAAATGGTTAACACAGGCCCATTTTAAGCCTCTTATATTATTTCTTAATTAAAAAAACCATATTTATATCATTTTTAATTTTATATTTAATAATTAATAATTTCCATTTATTAAAATTTTATACATAGACATTTTATCATTTTTAATATTTATATCATAGTACTATATATTATTATAGATTTAGTTTTTCTGTGTTATAAATTATATAATATATATAAAAATAATTTAATATAATATATTATAAACATAGAAAATGTGCTAAGCTAGGATTAGGTCTTGAATATTTATATTTTAAGTATGTCTAATTTATTTGTTGAAGTTTATTTTTTAGACTTAATATTTTTCCTATACTTTCCAAATTTTGAATAGACTTTTAGATTTAGAAGAATAATTCGACGTATGAACACTCTATCCGTCACAATAAATTTCAAATATTTCATGAACACAAAAATAAAAACGTGAATTACATCCAAAATATGAATACAAATAAAGAATGTGAGTTGTTGGCATTTGTTACAAAGCATGGAGCAAGTAGGGAAAAGGCAAATCAGGAAGTGGTGTTTCGAGGCCATTCTCGGCCTACTGCGGTGGCTGATAAATAGTAAGCAACCGTGAAAACTCCATGGATGAAACACAGAAACCCTCCAATGGTAAACATCCGATGGTGGGATATGCCGCATGAATATCCTGACTTTGATGAGTTTGACAATGTCCCTATAATCAGCATTATCAATCCCACCACTAATATGATCCTGTAGATTAAATACACTAAATTAAAATTTATACATTAAATTACACATTAAATTAAAATTTATTTTAATTCTAATATTTATGTTAGCATAACAATAACTTTTGTTTTTGGAGAAGTTTTTTTAAAAAAAGTTAAGCTTGTAAAATAGGTTTAGATAAAAGTTAATTTGTTTAAAACAAATACAATGATTTTTTTTTATCCTTCAATTTTATAAAAAAATCATTTTAGCCCTAAAACCTTTGCCCCATAAATCTCTAATTTTGTTTCTCTATTTAATTTCTTTAACAAGTAAGTTGCACCTTAAAATTTTCAGACCAAATCAAACGAGATTCGGGTCACATAGCTCTAACACTCTCAATAGTAATGATTTCAGAATTCGAGTTTTTTCGGACCACCTACTAATGCTATACATAATATTGAAATCATATATGCACACCCCCTACCACCTATGGACACCAACAGAGACATAGCTAGAAGGGACAGGCAATAGCTTTGGTCACCCCTAATTAAGGGATAAAAATCCGTTTTAATCCCTTTTAGTTGGAGGTATTTAATGAATTGTTGGATTGGCTCCTCACACTGGTATATTAATTAGAAGACATACCATGAGATAATGAGGAAAGCCACCGCTAAATATTTGATGACAGATGCTTTGTTTGAATTTCCCTTTCTCCAAATACAGACACACCCACCAAGTAAGGTCCCAATAACATGAGCAACGCTAAGTAGTACCAATGCTGCAAAACCTAGCCTGTAAGCTTGAGAACTGGTGTTTCTACACTCAACATGCCCCGCCCCCAAATGCATAGCCTGTTTAATAAATAAAAAAAAACACATACACCATGAAAAAAAAAACAAAGGATCAATGATTATAATTCTCTTTACATTCTAAAACATACCTTGTTTTCAGCTTTTTCAGCCTCAATGCCAAGTATCCCAGCAGTAATATCCAAAGCTATGATCAATAAACAAATCAGAATACAAGCGTTTGTTGCCATTTTTTTTACTGTAATAAATATTTGCAGATATCTGTCAGTGAATGGAACCATTTATAAAGGCTATATATGGAGTATTAATGAAGAGGAAAATAAGAATAAAGTAGGGAACATGCATGCAGATTAGTAACATATACGAAAGTGATTTGGCTGTTGAGCTGCTTGTTTTTGGATTAAAAAGCTTCTTTTTAGCTCATACAATTTTTTAATTTTGGCACTTTGCTTTTTCTTTTTGAAATTCATATTCCTTCCATGGATGACAAGAAAAGTAGTTTTTTTTTTTTTTATAGAAAAAAACACATCGATCAATCAATTCTTTTATCCTTGGATTGTGTGTTGGAATCTAAAGAAAAGATGGTACCAATGCAACTTTGTGAAGCAAATGACATTCATCATAAACCTTAGTTGAAAGCCTGGAATCGAATCAAACATTCAGAAGGAAATGCCATGCATATATATTTTTTAGGTCAAATTCTAGATTCGGTCCCTTTAGTATTCTAAATTTAATGTGAGATTTAATTTTCATACTTTAATTTCACATAATTTGATTTTTTTACTTTTATAATATTATTAGTTAGTCTAAATTACTTAATCCAATAGAAAAGTTTACATGTAAACTGAATGCTTAATCATGTCTTCAAAAAATTTTACTTCATCACTTTAATCATATTACTAATTTAAACTAACTAAGTCATGTCAAATTCAAGTATATATATGATTAAATTTCAAATTTTAATATAATAGAAAGACCGGAATCATTGTTTAATTTACTTTTTAACAATTTTAAATTTCAATAAAATCTTAATAATATTGTCAAATGTTAAAGTTTTAAATCTTATGCATCGTATCTCATTTATAAAATCTCTCTTAAAAAAAAGTGAAAATTCTCATAAAGCAATCATGCCTTGCGCATAGAATAATCAAGGAGTATGCTTGGGAATTATTTGAAATTGCTTCTGAGATAATTTTTTGCTTAGGTTGACTTTTACTTAGAAGCCCATTTGAATTTTAGTTCTTAACAAAAAGGCCCAATCGACTAATACAACGTAAAATTTCTTTCTCTAACAAGAAAATTCTTTCTCCATTTCGAGGGGAAAAAATTATATATTACACATTGAACGAAAATACTTCAAAAATTACAATGGATTGTGTTTATCGAATCGAAATATATTAAAATTTTGATTTGAATGAAACTTAAAATTATTTAGAACTGATTTATGATTAAAACGATATGTATCAATTGATACCTAAATAATATTAACTATTTTGTTTGTACTTACTATATGAACAATTTGAATATGATATTGTCAAATTTATAATGTCATGTTTAACTTATTATTTTTACGTAATACTTAAAAAATCACATTATTTTAGTAAATAGATTTAATGGTTACAATTTGAGTCAATATTGAAATTTTAAAATCGTAAAATGTAGTAATTAAAATGATCAAATAAGAGAATGAGGGTTAAATCCACAACTTACATATAATATAATATTAATAGAAAACTTTGACCTAATCACTCTGAAAGCTATAATTTGTATTATGATTGAAATTTCAAAATTTTAAAAATAATGATATTAAAATTGACCAAATTCGAGTATGTTAATACAAGCTCAAATAGGTATAAATTTGGGTTGGAATCTGGACTGTGAAGGGGAAAGGCCCTGCAAGGAGGAAATAAATCATGAGTATCGGAATTGGCATTCCAATGATCTCTTTCTGATGGTGAAGTTAGTGATTAACAAGGAGGAAATGATTAAGGTTGAAGAATATGAATTGTGAGCTGATCTTAAAAGAGGTTTCAGAGGTGCTTGCCTCGAGATTGACTCATCCACCTGCTATGTTCATTTGCTCTCATTGTCTCATGTTGAGCATGTCAGGCTTTGCTCTCGCTTGGCATTCGCGATGTTAGGGTCCTTTGCTTGCATGTTGCCCATCCTTAAGAGGTTGCTTAATTTGCCCTTTTATATACCTATAAAAAAATACATCTTATAATTTTTTTAGGTCTTACAGGAACGACATAATAAAGTACACGAATTAAATTCATAATTTACGTATATTACAATAACTAATAATAAAATTTAACCATGATAACTATCAACCTCATTCAAAAAGATTTCAATTCCAATAACACAAAAATTAAAACAACCATTAAGATGGTGGTTATATCCAAAACATCAACACAAAATAAAGAATAAAATATAGGCTTTTGTTACAAAGCTGGAAGAAAGTAGGGAAAAAGGCAAATTAAGCAGTGATGCCTCGAGACCCATTTGCTTTAGCTTCTCGGCCAGCTGCGGTGGCTGATACATAGTAAGCAACGGTGAAAAGTCCATGAATGAAACATAGAATCCCTCCAATGGAAAAGAGCCGATGGTGGGTTATGCCACATGTTTTCCTCGACTTTGAGTTGTACAGTGTCCCTATGATCAGCATTGTGAATCCCACTGCTAATATTATCCTGTTTTTCATCATCAAAAATGTTTTTTAAGAAAAAATCTGCAAACTTTTGTAAATTGCAAATTTGGGTATCAAGAAGTAAGTGGCTATTCATCATCTATTAAGTGTATTGAACAATGGAGGGGACATAGACAGAATTAGTTATTCATTTAAGTTAGAAAGTTTTTTCAAAATGAATTTGGATAAGAAAAATTAAGTTTATTTAAAATATGGATTGGATTTTAATTTTAATAGTTAAGATTTGAGTTTGGCCAATTTAGTCCATTTTCAATTCTATAATATGTTTTCCTATTTTACTTATGAAGATTATATTGGACAAAGTTAAGAAAAATATTTTAAGGATCAAAATTAAATTTATAAATTTTTAGGAGTTAAAAATAATTTTACTATTATGCTAATTTATAATTTTTCAAAGGATAATAAAATCAAATTTTTCATTTACTTTTTAGACCAAGACCATTATTCCTTGTATTCACCCTTGAGTTTATACTATATAAAATAAATATATAATACTATAATATAAGTGTTAAAAAGATGTTAATTTGTTTATATTCAAAGTTGTAATAAAAAATTTGCATTGATTTTAAGTCTTTGTTACTAGCGGATTTAAGGTTGGATCATCGAATAACTCGAGAAATTTAATAAAATAAATTACAAAATGTTAAAAAAAACACATTTTCATAATTAAAAATCAAAATGTGAAGTAAATGAGTTAAATTAATTAATTAAAGATATAAACAAATTTGAAAAAATAATTAAAATCTATATTTCAAGTTGACTAACTATATAAGATATTCAAACTATAAATCTAACTTAAATTCAACTCAACCTCGCCCAATTTATGAACACTAATTCAAGACATGCATACCATGAGAAAATAAGGGAAGCCACAGCTAATTGTTTGTTAGCAGATGCTTCGTCTAAATCTCTCTTTGTCCAAATGCACACACAACCACCAAGTAAGTTCCCAGTAACATGAGCCAGACCAAGTAGTACAGATGCTGCAAGTCCTAGCTTGAAAGCTTGTAAACTTGGGTCTCTACATTCAAAAATCCACATCCTCAAATGCTTCACCTGTTTTAACCCAAAAAAGAAAAAAAACCATAAACACCATGAAAAAAAATGAATCAATAATTACAATTCTCTTTTCAAACATACCTTGTTTTCAGCTATTTCAGCTTCAATGCCAAGTACTCCAGCAGTAATGTCCAAAGCCATAATCAATAAACAAATCAAAAAACCATAGTTTCTTGCCATGTTTTTACTGTAATAAAATTGCAGATATCTGTCAGTGAATGGCACCCATTATATAAAGGGCTATATATGGTGTATTAATGAAGAGGAGAATAAGAATAAAGTAGGGAACAGGTATGGAGATTAGTAACAAATACGAAAGTGATTAAGCTGCTTGTTTTTGGGTTAAAAAGCTTCTTTTTTTTTGCTCATTCATATTTTATTCTTTCTTTTTTGAACTTGCTTTTCTTTGAAATTCATATATTCCTTCCATGGATGACAAGAAAAGTAGAATTTTTTTTTCACAAGAATGATAGAAAAAGCATTGATCGACCCATGAGATGTGTTTTCATTTTGGAATCAAAGGAAAAGATCGTAACAGTGTAACTTTGTGAAGGAAATGATACATACATCATAAACCTTAGCTGGAAGCCTGGAATCAAACTTTCGGAGGGCAATGCCATTTACTTTTTTTTGGTCAAATTCTCTAAATTTCGGGATTTAACATATTTTTGATTCTCTTATTTTGAATTCTTACTATTATTAACTGTTGATATAAGATATAATAAAGGAGGAATACAAGAAGGAAATTAAGGTGATGTACCTGTAAAAGTTAAGAGTCAGAACAAAGATAAAATGATAAACTGATTGAGAAAAATGAATATACTCAAAGTCATTATAGGGTGCTATAAGGTCTACCTCCTCTTCATAGTTTTTTAAAGTATTTATAGTAGAGGTCCCTTATCCACTAGCAAAATATATTCATATAAGCATTTAATCCCGTTAAATGTGTAATGGATCATCACAGTCACGTATCATGGAATTCTATCAATATGAGGTAGTTAAGCTTAAATAGATTTATTATTATCTTAGGAGTGCATCAACGTTAGTACAACATTCTCCTTTAAGCCCAAGTGGTAGGTCCTTTTTTAAGTGGAACATGTGGTTATGCTTGAGAATTCAATACAAAATCAATAATATCTTTTGAACTTGCTACGGGTTTTCTTGGCAAAAAAATCTAACATTAACTATTTTCGTTAAATAGTTTGTAATGTTTATGGATTGTACGTGAATAACTTGCTTAGCAAGTAAATGTTAGTCTCTATCTTTTTAGCACATGGATAAGGAACCATGCAAACTCAAAAACCTCGAGAAAGTAATCTACATTAATATATTATATTTAAATACACATGCAAAGAAGCTCGTCATGACTTAACTTTTAAAGCTCTACAAATTGACATACGATAAGAAGTAATTAAGTCATATTTTCACCAAGAGAAGGGTAAGAAAAACCCAAAACAGGAAGCCAAGACAGGCTTTTTTTTGTCGTGAAATCTTACGAGCACTTTTTCGTATAATTATTCTATGAATTATTATACATTTTTTATCGTGATTTCAAATTCAAGTATATAATTAAAATTTAAATTTTAATATAAAAATATAATTTAAGGTACTTTTTAACTATGTCAAATTTCTCATAAAGTCATTGCCAAAATAAAAAAATAAAAAAGAAGAAAAATTCTCATAAAACAAACATATAGAAATCATCTCAAAATGCTTTAGAGCTAGTTTTTTTTTTAATAGGGTTTATTTTTACTTAAAAGCCCATTTGAATTTTCTTTGTAAACAAACAAGATAAAGGCCCAAATCAACTAATACAACGTAAAATTTTCTCTCTAACAGGAAAATTCTGGCCTTATCCATTTTCGAGGGAAAATATATATTACACGTAGGACAAATATTTCGGAAAAGTACAAGTGTTCGATGAGTCTCGATCATGGAAAAAGAACATTTCTCTAGAACCAACTCAAAACTTCAGATATAGATTATTTTCATTTATCGCCATGCTTATATATTGGGAGATAAAAATAAAATCCTGGGAAATTCTCTGTTTTCCAGAAAAAAACCGTAAAAACAGAGTGAACAAAAAATGTCGCTTTATTACAGATGGAAGAATTTCGAGGAAGACGAGGATCGACCCGAAAAGCCTCGCCGGTTTGGGGTCACTGAAATGCGAGGACCCAATCATACTCTCTTGACCCAGAACGTTCTTCAGGTATTGAATTTCAATGGGTTGTTTTTAAATTTCGGAAATTTATGATTGAGCTGAATAAAAATGGTTTCTTTTTTTACCAGGATATATTTGAATCAATGGGTCAATTTGTTGATGGGTTGAAGTTTTCCGGGGGTTCTCACAGTTTAATGCCTAAATCGTTTTTGAAACAAGTGATTGATATGGCTCATCAACATAATGTTTATGTTAGTACTGGTGATTGGGCTGAACATTTGATTCGTAAAGGTCCTTCGGCTTTTAAAGATTTTGTTGAAGTAAGTTGAGTTATACCAAGATTGAAGCTTTTTTATGGTTAAAGTATTTTCCTTTTTTTGATAATGTTGTGATTTAATGTTCTTGAAGGAGTGTAAGCAAATGGGGTTTGATACAATTGAGTTGAATGTGACATCACTTGAAGTTCCTGAAGATACACTCTTGAGATATGTGAGATTGATTAAAAGTGGTGGCTTAAAAGCTAAGCCTCAGTTTGCTGTCAAGTTTAAAAAGTCTGATATACCTATTGGTGGTGATAGAGCATTTGGAGCTTATGTTCCTCCTCCTCCAAGATCTACTGGTATGGATCTCATTCCTTTTTTACCATTAAAAATTGGTCCCTATAGGTTAGAATGAGGAACACGTGGCACACTACTTGTAATTATTATTTAGTTATTCTATCAGCAACACTAGTTTATAATAGTAGAAATGGATTAAATTTTAATAGAAAGGATTAGGTTGTTCTTTGATATAATGCATAGAGATAAATTTGCCTATATTTTGAGTAAAGGGGACAAAATGCAATTTGACTCTTACTACAGGGGTCTCCATGGTACTTTTACCATTGCTATTGGTTTTTATGATTTTTTTCCAAATTTTGATGAGGGATTTGCATTTGCTTTGCTTTTATTGAATTAAGTTTCAATGGAGTTGAACCATATAGCTAATCATACTTTTTTCAGTGATTGCCATCTTTTAGACCCTTTATTTTCTTTTGTATGGATGTTCATAGCAATAATGTTCAGTTTTTGTACTGGTTAGAATGAGTGGAACCATTGAAATATGGTTTGGTTGAACCAATGTGGTCTCTGAGCTGTTTTCAAAAACCAACTATCATTGTTGCATTTGCTATAACCTGAATATATTTACAGAACTTGTTGAAGATGTTGACCTATTGATCAGGAGGGCTGAGAGATGTTTAGAAGCTGGTGCAGACATGATTATGATCGATGCAGATGATCTATGCAAACATGCTGATTCAGTACGGGCGGATGTAATTGCAAAGGTTATTGGTCGTCTAGGTCTTGAGAAGACAATGTTTGATGCTTCAAATGCTAGAGCCTCTGAATGGTTTGTCAAGCAATATGGACCAAAGGTATAATGATTATTCATTAAGTTACCCCATACCAAATTCTGATGTTTCTGATTATATATAACTGACATTCATGACTTGTTACTTTCAGGTGAACCTCTTTGTGGATCACTCTCAAGTAATGGATTTAGAGTGTCTCAGAGGATGCAACCTTGGAAAAAATCACAACTCGGTTCTTGGTTCGTCGTATTTTCTGTTCTGAACTGGTAAAGACTTATAGAGATACAACTTCCCTGCTGTAGTTTATCAAGTAAGCATTGGTATGCCTTATGTTTGTGCTGAGAGTGTGAAGTTTAATCAAGATGAAAACATTATCGACTATTATTGCAATAAATTTGAAGCATTGACAATGATTTTTTGTTTTCGTGTCGGATTCTACTGATTGTGCTTATATCTTCTCATCTTTCAGTTAAGGAAGAATCAAAAGTCCCTTGTAAGTCCAGTTCGAAAGTAGTTTCTTCTGTTATAACCCGGTAGGTTTCCGAGTTCCTTGGCTTACGAATCTCGGACAGTGCCAACACAATCTCCCTCATTGAGGGCCTTTTTCTTGAAACAGGATTTACACAATTATAAGCAAGACCACCCATAAAATTTAGTTGTTGAACATCAAATTTTCCTTCAAGTCTAGGGTCTGCAATCTCTTCCCACCCTTCATTGTCCTCTACGCCAAGAGCCACCTATTCAATGTCAAAGCCCTTCAATAAATGTTCATAATCTATACGTATAATATCAAGTAATCATAACCTAAGCAGGTCTTCAACTTACAAACTCTACGTATTCCATGAGATTCTTTTGTGCATTATTGCCACTCATTAGTTCAAATAGGAGAACCCCGAAACTGTAAACATCACTTTTCTTAGTAAAAATTGATGTAGATATGTATTCTGGGTCTACGTAACCGAAAGTTCCTTTAATATCAGATGAAGAATGCAAAGCACTCTTCTCCTGCCTTGAAATCCCAAAGTCAGCTACCTGCACAGTTGGTCTTATTAAGTCTCATTGATAGGAGAAATGGAGTATCTAGCAGAGAACTGAAAACTTACTCTAGCGTTCATGAAGTGATCCAACAAAATATTCGACGATTTGATGTCTCGGTGCACTACTGGTGGAACAGCCTGTTACGAAAACAGGCTGAGTGAGCAACTACGTATTTAAACTATAAACCGTAAACCAGATTACAGAATTTACCCCATAATGAAGATATTCCAAACCCCTTGCCACATCTAGAGCTATCTGTACCCTCAGATTCCAGGTCAAAGGCTCATGTTTTTCGTCTGCAGTTCAAACGTGATAATGCATTTTGCATCATGACAAGTACTCTTGAATTTGTTTCTTGGACAAAGTATGCATACATCTTTATGATAGATGATGTTACATGAATGGAAGTTTCAATGGTAAAAATATCATGGTGACTTTTGTACTAACAGATAGATTATAGTATGTTTCTTTTACTCAAAAGAATGAGCAAATTAATTTCTTGTACGTAAGATTAAAATATAAACCGATCATTTTTGTTAAATTTCATCAATTTTTACTGTTAAAAATTTGATGTGATTGATAAAATAATTGAACAAAATGGATGAATGAATTCTTAACAGAAAAATGTGTTTGTTTTTTAATTTAAAGTATAAAGATTAATTTATATATCCTTTAATAGAAGGAAGTAGAGTGGAATGCTATTTGTGCTTTTATCAGCTTGGATTATTCTTACTGTATAAATGGGAGGCAAGGCTTCCATTGCTCATATAAACATAAACAAGCATATGCAGCCCTCTTTCAGCACAATACCCCATCAAGTTCACGAGGTTCCTATGGTGTAATCTTCCAAGCAACAGAACCTACAAAGCAACAAAATATTGATGTGTACAAGCTTTCACCTGATTTCCAATAAAACCAATCATTGATTCGTAGGACATGGAAATTGAAACCAGAAATTTAGTTACCTCTGTAAGGAATTCCAATGCCCCTTGCTTGGAATCAGTAGCAAGCACTTTAACAGCAACTGTCTGACCAGTTGTTATTTGAGCTTTATAAACAGGACCAAATGCCCCTTCACCTATATTCGTCGTAAAATTCCATGTCGCTTTTTGTAGCTCTCTGCAAAACATCTCGTCCTAAAATAACGTTGACAAAGAAAATAAACGAAAAGAAAGTCTGAAATGCAAAAACTCTTTCATACTTGTAAGAGTATTTTGGTATGCCGCATGCGGATGCCACACTCTTCCTCCGAAGCCCTTCTAACCATTGGGGCATGTTACTCCATTCAGATGTCCTAGGGGAATCTCGACTCTGGTTAGAATCCGACAATACTGTGCTGGAATCCGATCCATTAATACGGATGGGGTGATTGTCAGCCCTTGGACAAACCTTTTCTGTATCATGAGATCGATCGAAACGTTTCTTTCGGTACATAATGTACCATGCAATAGCCATGGCCAAAATAAAACCAACTCCTACTCCAATGGTGGTGCCAAAAACTAATCCCAACTCGAAAGTTTTCATTTCTTAAAATAAAACCTGTTAAAATTTTCACTTAAATTTATTATTTAATAAGAAAAAAAGAAGAAGAAGAAAAACAAAGTTATGTTTTCTTTTTTCAGTTTTTTTTCATACCCACAAGCATGTGCGGATTAGACCAGACTGTCTGGGAAAATTACAACCATCCATATATGGCACAAGTGCACGTGCGTTGGTATTAATTAAATAACGTTAAGATTTTTTTATATAGTAATAAAGCTTCATAATCATTAAAATTAAGGGTGTGACATGTAATTAATTACTTGTTAATCCAGACGATTGCTTTAATGGATTAGTATGTTTGCCTTCAATATGGAGATTTTATGCCTATTTTGGTGGCTGATGAAATCTGGGAAAAAATGGATTACAGGCAATGGAAGGCAATCAAATATACTGGCGTAAGTCGTTTCCTTATTTAGATGATTAGGGTGGTGAAAATATGGAAATAAATGAAACTTTTGCCTAAATTACCTATTAAGTGATGATTAGTTATCGAGGGAAAAAGGTAATAATCAAGAAGTTATTTACTATTATTATGGTAGTGAAACTTGATAAATGTACGTATGGATATGTTTTTGTCGGTAAAAGTATCATAGAGACTTATAATAAAAGTAAATTGCTATGTCATTTTTACTTAAAAAAAGTTACTGATAAGTGTTGTATAGAGAACTAGAGATATGATAAAAAATACACTAAAAACCACCATAAGCTAAGCTTTCGCGCATGGGATACATGTAAGTGAATTTTATAAGTTTAAATTTGTGAGGTACTTAGGATAACATATGTGTGCTTGTTAGATACAAAGTTCATTCAACATAAGCTACGTGAGAATTTTACTCGATAGTATCACTCAAGTAAGGGCAAATGTTTCAATCGAATGGAGTGAAATAGAGTTAATTAAGTTGACGAGTTATATTTTATCATTTTAATTTAATTTTAAAAAATTAATTGAGTTGAGAAATTGCAATTTGAGTCGAATCAAGTGAAATTATTCAATTAAATTAAAAAATTTAAACCTATGAAATTAAAAGAAAATTACAATATCACTAGTTCCATGTTTGAGCATATATATTTAAAAATATTTTTATTTTTTTGTATTTTTGTTGAAACTTGAAAGGGACCAGTTTATTTATTTTTAAATTGACAAAGACCAAATGGATATTTACATCAATATATTATTTGAGTTATTCAAATTGTAAAATTAAACTCGACTCAAACTCAAAAACCAAACTACTTATTCGAGTTTGACTTGAAAATATCGAATAACTCAATTGATTAATTCAAAATTTGATAATGAAAATAGTGAAAACAATTTGGTATGTATTTGTCAAAATGAAAATGAAAAATATAAGTAAATAATCAAATTAAAGTATAATTCATTAAAATGTATTACAATAGTAAAATAAAATGCAATTAAATAAAAAAAGTTTAAAGGTTATAAAAATAAAAATAAAATACTTCTAAAAGGATTCAAACGGATAAATTTAATGCCTAACAAAAAACTTTTAAAAAGTATTTATTTTGTTATGAATATATTATTAAGTGAATGTCTATTAAGATAAGGATATGTTTTGATGTATTCTAAATTCTAATAGTCATTAAAAGTAGATCTTTTACTTTATTGATGTTTTTATACCTATAAATAAAGACTTTAGAGAATTTGTAAATATTTTGATTGATCAATAAAATACACTCTCACTTTGTTCTCCCATTCTCTATGTTCTTTGCTCACTATCTATTTATTTTAGAACAGTTTTCAACTTTTTTCATTTTTGTAAAACATTTTATTGAAAATAATGACAACATGTTTTCTTTTACCAATTTTCACGTATTTTTATTTTTATTTTATAAAATTCATTTTCAAAATTTTTAACCAAACATGTTTTTGTCTTTATTTTGATGATTTTTATGCAAATAACATACAAGTCCATTAAGTGTTGTGGACATTATATTTTCTTTTCAATATAATTGTGATTTAAATTTTGAATTTGACATCTAAATTTAGCACTTACGGCTGTTTTAGTATTTGTATTTTTTTTTAGTTCAATTTGGTCTTAAACTTGGTAATTAGGTCTATTTTGGTTCATAAACTTAGATTCTGTCTAGATTTGATGATATAACCAATGTTATTAGAACATGACCGGATTAGATAAACCAAAAACTGATTGATATAATAGTTTGAACAAATTAACTTGAAAACTGCTTGGAGTTGGTAAAAATTGAAAACCGAGACAAAAAGCGATAGTAGAACAAGTTTAGTAAATTTTTTATTTTAGAATTTTATGAAATTTTAATTGATTATTATTAGTCTAATGATTAAACCAATCGAACTAGTTAAATAAAAAATTGATGGTTTGACTTGTTTAACCACTTATCTAATTATTAAAATACTGTGTTTAACACAATCCCATAGTATTATGTCATTAAACTTTTATAATTTTCAAGTTCAGAACTAAAATATACTTAATTGTCAAGTACTACAAGTATCAAAGTACAAATACAAAAGTCAAACTTGATTATGAAATTGAGAAAACAAAAACTATATTGTCCACGACCTCGTCAAACTTAATAGTATGACACGTAATTGAATTATACACAAAGATACACATACAAATTCTTAATACACTAATTTTTATGCTATTTTAGATGTGTTTTCTTTCACAAGAATTTGTTTGATATGGATTTTAAATACTGTTTTCCACGTTTTTTTTGTAAGAAGTTGATATCGATGGATAATACTAACCCCTTTCACGTGAAGAACAATATATTGAATGACGTAATCAAAGATGTAATCATTTGGATTAAGAAATCAAGGGATATCTATTGAGAAATGATCCAAACCATGTATTTTGGTGATGTGTGGTCCATATATGTGGGTAAGTTACAACATTCATTAGCCTATAAAATCCATTAGCTTTTTTATTCTAGCTAACACAAATCATATTCCCATCCCCCCATGGAGTGTAATAAGCAAGTGCAGGTAGTAGATGATGAGCAGCAAGTTGTAAGTTGCCACTTGAAATCAGCATCCTTTGATGAGATCCAACAAAGACGATCTGCAAATTATAAGCCTAACATTTGGCAATATGATTTCTTACAATCCCTTCCAACCATATATGATGTCAGCTTCATTTCACTCCAATCATTCTCTCTCTTTCTATATATATTGTTTTTTTATAATAAAAACTTTGTAATTGCATGTTGGGTCTTTTTCAAAGCACTTTTCTCCCTTCAACTAAATTAACCCCCAAGTACATTTGCAGGGTGTGGAATATAAGTTAAGGGCTGAGAATTTGAAAGAGAATGTGAAGGACATTTTTGTGGAAGCAAAGGACCAATTAGCCAAATTGGAGCTGATTGACATTATCAGAAAACTAGGCCTTGGGGACGTTTTTGCAGAGGAAACGCATAAAGCTTTACAAACTGTAGTATCTTCCATGAAAAACAACAAAAATGGTGAAGAAGAAGAACTCTATATGACTGCTTTACGCTTCAAGCTCCTTAGGCTGCATGGCTACGACGTTTCACAAGGCATGAAATCTAATCATTATCTCTAGATTAAACTATCTTTTTACAGAATATCTAACTCTCATGAACTACACAGATGTATTCAATGCAGTCTCAATAACCAAATGCAGTGACATCAAGGGATTGCTTGAACTCTTTGAAGCTTCGTATCTAGCTTTTGAAGGAGAAACCATTTTGGATGAAGCTAAAGCTTTTTCAATGGAAGCTCTTAGGAATGTTTATCCTACACTGGATTTGAACTTAGCTAAGGAAGTTGCTCATGCTTTGGAACTTCCAATGCATTGGAGAGTACAGTGGTTTGATGTTAAATGGCGCATCACCATGTATGAAACATACAATAAAAACATAGACAAACGCTTTCTTGAATTGGCTAAACTTAACTTTAACGCAGTCCAAGCCATACTTCAGAAAGATCTAAGGGAAATTTCCAGGTGATGAACAATGGCAAACACTGTATTGTTTTCATTTTTCAATCTCATGACACATGCAAATGGAACTTACGTATGTATGTATGTATGTATTCAGGTGGTGGAGGGACCTAAGGATAATGGAGGGTTTAAACTTTACAAGGGATCGATTGGCTGAAAGTTTCTTATGCTCAGTTGGACTTACTTACGAGCCTCAATACAGTTGTTTCAGAAAATGTCTCACTAAGATTACCACCATGATATTAATCATAGATGATGTTTATGATGTTTATGGTTCCATTGAAGAGCTAGAGCAATTCACCGAGGCTGTTGACAGGTATTATATATATATATATTTGTTGAGGGGCTAACTATTTTGGGAAAAATCTTCAAATTATTTATCGTCCATTTCGCAGTTGGCTGAGCCCCTAACAATGTTAAGGTATTGTCCTCAAGTTGAGGTTTTGCCATCTTTCTTTGGTGAGAGCCTTGAAGGGTTTATGGAGGGAAAATGTCTTGATTGGTGAAGATATAACTAGCAAAACTCAGGGGGGAAGTGTCAAAATAGCACACAATAAGATAAATGTATTTTGCCCCTTCTACTAAAAAATGGGCAAATTAATATTTTTACATTAGATCAAAGAGTAAATTGATTCTTCTGTTAAAAATTCGATCTATTTCTACTGTTAACAATTGGTCCTTTGTTAGAATGATATACATGTGGCATGCCACGTGTAACTATTTAGTTATTCTGTCAACAATATTAGTTCTTAATTAACAGAAAAATATGGATGGAATTTTTAATAGAAAAGACCAAATTGCTCTTTAATCTAAGTTACAGGGACTAATTTGTCAATTTTTAGTAGAAGGGACGAAATGCAATCTAACTCATAGTACAATAGCCTCCATGATACTTTTACTTGCGCAATAATAATAATGGAAGCTACCTATGTGCAGGGGACTCAAACCACCAACCTAAAGCATATTAACTACATTAATCTCTTTGCATTCAGGTGACTTACATAACTATATTACACACTATAGGGTCACCTCTCCCCTGAGTCTTGCTAGTCATATTTCTATATCTTCACCAATCGAGGTACTCTTTTTCCGGTACACGGCTCTTGACAGAGGAGAGAAACAAAATCCTGACATAGGGACAATACTTTAAAGTTGTTGGGGGTTCGACTGTCTACCTATCAGACAACACTTTGAAAACTTGGAGAGAAACAAAATCCCGACATAAGGACAATACTTTAAAGTTGTTGGGGGATCGACTGTCTACCTATCAGACAACACTTTGAAAACTTCTCCTAAAAGAGTTAACCTTTAAACAATATTTATTTCATGTTTGTAAAGCATCTGTTGAAAAAACCGTCTTAAGCTCAGGTGGGATTCAAGCAAAACTCAGGATCTACCCGAGTGCATGAAAACATGCTTTCAAGCTCTATACGATATTACCAATGAAATTGCTTCAGACATACAAGAACTCAATGGTTGGCAAGTCCAAGCACTACTTCATATGAGGAAAGCGGTACTATGTTTACATAAATGAATACCCTTTATTGTTTAATCAATTCAAGTTTTGTATCTTACATTAGATTTTATTTTGCAGTGGACAGGATTTTGTAAAGCACTATTTGTAGAAGCAAAATGGTATAATAAAGTATATAGTCCTTCCCTTGAAGAATATTTAAGCAATGCATTAATTTCATCAGGAGCCATTGTGATTTCCATTCACTCAATGCTCTCAGTGGGGAGTACTGATGAAAAAATTATCAATCTATTGGGAAAAGATGAAGATCTTGTTTACAACATCAGCATCATAACACGACTTTACAACGATTTAGGAACTTCAATGGTATTTTTTTTTCTCATGACACTAATTCAATCATGATTTTTTTTAGTGATGCAAAAATTATTGAATGAATTGTAACAGGCGGAGAAAGAGAGAGGGGATGCACCATCATCAATCCATTGTTACATGCGAGAAATGAATGTTTCAGAGAAAGAAGCTGAAGAACATATCAAGAGCATGATCAACAACACATGGAAGAAAATAAATGGGCAATGTTTGAAGAATCAATCACATAATTTGCTCCCATGTTCTTTTGTTAAGGTTACTACTAACGTTGCACGTATGGTGCAATGTCTGTATCAGTTTGGTGATGGGTTCGGCGTTCAAGACCAAGAGACTCGAAACCATATCATTTCTCTTTTAATTGAGCCATTCAATTTGGATAATACTGCAAAGGATGAGGAAAATAAGGGAAAGAAGAAAAGTGAAGGCTACTCTAAAGTACAAATTTGAACTTTGTGATGCATGTATGTAGATGCTTCACAAGATTCCACGTGCTACACAACTTGGGTAGAAATTCGAACGTTGTTATTTGTAATAGTTTTTATGTATCAATTATGTTTACTTTACTACTTGAATTTGATGATGATAGGTGGTGGGACGCTTGATGTTGAATGGTGATGATAGGAGCTTTTTTTTTTTATAAAAAATAACCTAAATAATTTAATTAATTATTAAAATGACTCACTTTTTTAATTAAATACAAAAATAATCTGAAATTTACAGTAAAAGTTGGTGGAGTCAAATGATTTGGTGCCACCAACATGCCACGTCAGCAGGAAGCATAAAAAAAATAATTTTTTGGTGAAACTATATAGAATGGCTCCACTTGTATAAATACTAAGGAAATACTGAAATTTCTAAAAATATGGGGAGACTTAAAAAAATTAACCATTTTCTGGTGGAGCCAATTAATATGGCTCCACCAGATTCCCCAGTCTGCGATGTCAGTTTTTTTTTTTTACTTTTTTGATTTTTTTGACTTTTTTTTTTATGTTTTGTCTTTTATTTTATTTATGTTTATTTATTTATTATTATTAACTTTTAAAAATTTGAAATATTTATTTGAAATATTTTATTAGTATATATATTTTCTAAATTTTAAATATATATTTTGAAATTACTTTTTAAATTTTAAATATTATTTTAAATATTAAATATATTTTTAATAATATAAAATATTTAAATATTTTAAAATCATAATTTAAAATATTATAAAACAAATTAAATAATATTTAAAATATTATAAAACTAATAATAAATTTGAAAGTTTAAAATATTTAAATATTTTATATGATTAAAAATATATTTTAAAATTTAACAAAGTAATTTCAAAATATATATTTAAAATTTAGAAAAATATATATATTAATAAAATATTTCAAATATATATTTCAAAATTTTTAAAATTAATAATAATAAATAAAATAAATAAATAAATAAATAAACATAAAAGACAAAACATAAAAAAAAAGTCAAAAAAGTCAAAAAAGTAAAAAAAGAAAAGAAACTGACATGGCAGGTAAGGGAATCTGTGGCGCCATATTAATTGGCTCCACTAGAAAATGATTAATTTTTTTTAAGTTCCCCCATATTTTTAGAAATTTCAGTATTTTCCTGATATTTATACAAGTGGAGCCATTCTATATGGCTCCATCAAAAAATTAATTTTTTTATGCTCCCTGCTAACGTGGCATGTTGGTGGTGCCAAATCATTTGGCTCCACCAACTTTTACTGTAGATTTCATGTCATTCTTGTACTTAATTAAAAATGTGGGTCATTTTGATAATTAATTAAATTATTTAGGTTATTTTTATAGAAAAGCCTGATAATAGGTGTTGGACGGTGATGAAGTTATTGAAAAAGAGATAATAGAAGACAAAAATAAAGATATTAAAAAATCCTCATGCTGCAAATAAGCAATATATATATATATTAGAAATTAGTTAAAAGTCAAAAAATATTACATGTAAATCAATCAATGGACTAATGTGCCATATCAACATTTCGTTAATGGATTAATTGATTAATTAAAAATTATCTTAGTTAGAGTGACAAAATTGAAAATACTTTTTAAAGTGATCAAATAGAACAAATCCTATTTTAGTGTGATCATGGGTATGATTTACCCAAATATAAAAGTTTAATAATGTGACATTTTAAGATTATGCGACATTATCACTTGAAAATTAATATATATATATATAAATTTTTTATAGAATCCAAATTCGGGAACTAATATGAACAAAAAAAATTCAAGGACCAAGATGACAAAAGTTGCCAAATTTAAGAGTTGAGTTGTCAATGTATATTACAAATTTAATAGGTAAAAGTATCATGGAGGCCTTAAGAGTCAGATTGTATTTTTCCCCATTTATTAAAAAAATGAGAAAATTAGTTTATGTATGTTAGATCAAAAAGTAAATTGGTCTTTTTTGTTAAAATTCTCATCTATTTATTTGTATTGTTAAAAGCTGGTATGACTGACAGAATAATCAAACAATGACAGGTGGGGAGCCACATGTACCTCATACTGATATTCAAGGATCAATTTCTAATAATATAAATAGATGAAATTTTTAACAGAAGGACTAATTTATTCTTTGATCTAACATACATGAACTAATTTACCTATGTTTTAAGTAAAAGGGACAATATGTAATTTAACTTCTAATACAATAATTTCTATGATACTTTTACCACAATGTATAGAAGTATAAACCAAATAAGTAAATATTGTAAAAGACCATCTGCGAATATTATAAGGACTAAATTTATAAATGACAAAAAAAATTATATAGTAAATAGTGTGTAAAAGACCAATTGTGGATTGTTTACAAGACCCCATCCAAAGTAAAGACATGGCCCAAAACATTTTAGGGTTTGGTTTACCCTCAAAGATTCCATTTTTATAGTAGAAAAAGCCCAACAAGCTATTGACTTGTAATTGAAATTGCTCAAGTCAAGCCCTGGTTCGATGCCTAATAAGGGATCATATCGATCCATGAACGAAGAAGAAGAAGCGTACAACCAAAGAACACACAAACCGAGAGAGAGAAAGAGACATTATTATTAGCTTTTTGTTGTTTTGTATAGTACACAAAAACCATAGTGTGTAAGAGGCAACCCCCCTTTCTTCTTCTATAGCTTCTCCATTCTTCCTTCTTTTTTTTCCTTATTATTTCCCTGTTTCAATAAATCGGGGGTTCCTCTTTCTTTTTCTTTTTTTTTTTCCCTTTTTGATTTCCCTTTCTTATTTGTTAATACAAATTCTTTGTTCATAAATCGAGAAAGTGAAAGATTTTTGTGCTTTGGAGCGGGAAAAGAACAAAGGGAAGATGTCAAAGAAGAAAGCTTTCAGTGGCAGTACCATGACTTTAAAAGATTTTCACGGCGGTTCTATCCCTAGTGATCTTCCTTTACCTTCTGCCCCTGGCGTGTAAGTTCTCAAGATTTTAAATTACGTTTAATCTGATTCGGTTTTCTCTTCTTTCTTGTTCTTTTTGATGTGTAGTTATCAGGGTATGATCCGAAATGTTAAAATTGAGTCAGGTTTTTTTTTGTTAGATCTGAAAACCCTTGGATCTGTTGTGAAACCCTGGTTTTTTTTTTTTTTTAAATTGATATTGAATTTTATGGATACAGGACTGTTAGGCCTACCGATCGTTCAGGTTATGATAGAGCAACATCATGGGGAAACCAGGTTGGCCGACCCGATCATCGTGCCCGGCCCAACTCGTCACCTGCAACTAGGCATTTTGATGATAAATCTCCATTTCTTACTAGTTCAGTTCATATTGGTCGTTATTTTGATGAAGATGAAAGGAAGCCGTTGGATGGGGTTTCTGCCCCGCGTAGAACTATTGCCGATGAGAGTTTAGGGGTTCCTGTTAGTCAGATGGAGCTGAAGCCTGAGTCTGCTTATGCAGGGAGGGTTTCGGGTCGGTATGGGTCTGCTTCAGTGTCTTCGTCGATGGGTGGTTCAGGGAATCTGTACTCTAGTCGAGTGTCCGAGGCTGCTGCTGTTGATGTAAATTCTCAGAGTTCTGGGGGGAACCGTGTGCAGGCTGTTTCTGGTTGGTATCCTAATGCATGGGCAGCTAGGAAGGAGGCGACAGCGAGTGCTGCCGAGACTGTACAATCTGTATGGTCTGAACAAAGTGCTGTCTCGAAGTTGGCTCATGCTAGTGCTATGGAAAAGATTTCCTCAGGTAGATGGCAGTCAAAGCAATCTATTCAATATCAGAAAGATGTCGATGTTAGTAAACATTCTGAAACAGAAACCGGCTTGCACTCCCAGGTTTATGATGTGAATGCTGTGGCTGGGAGGGAACATTCTAATGTGATATCGGCAAGGCAAGTTGAAAGGGGTGTGAATGTCGAACATGGAATTAACGGTGGTAGAAAGGTGTCACCAGACTATGAGAGGAATCCTCGTCCTAACTATTTGGAAGTTAAAGAAAATAGATCAGTAATATATGGTGATGGAATTCAGTCAGCTCGATCAGATGGCAAATTTGGTGGTTCTAAGTTGCAGCCATCACCGTCAGAAGCATCTGAGCGGCCCAAGTTGAAGTTACTTCCTCGCACCAAGCCATTGGATAATCTAGAACCACCTGTTGTTGATGCTAAGCAGGTATTCATGTGATGCCATAGTATTGAAGCTTGCATTTGTTTTGTTCTCTCCTAATTCTGATAATTTTCTTGAAATAGGAGCAGCAGCAGTTGAGCGAATCTGTTCTTACTCATGCTGGAATTGGTAGTGATTCATATGGATATGTGAATACTGTGAAACCTGGTTCAGCTGGCAGTGAGAATGGGAACCAGGCAGTGGAGCGTCCTAAGCTGAATTTAAAGCCTCGATCACAGCCTGTTGAACAGTTGGAGGGTAACATTGAGAAAGAAAGGTCAGTATGTGTCTAGACTATCTTATAGATGTGAATTCCTGTTATTATATAATTGCGAGCCTTTTTGAAAATTTGAATATGTTAAGTTTGCCTTGTATTGTCATCTTTGGTAAGAGTAAATCATTGAGGTTGAGGAACAGAAATGTTGAGATATGGAAATGTCAAATATAATGCATTAGAGAACTGTGAACCATCGAGTCACATTTAATTTCTTATGAAGCAACTAAATATAAAATGAAGGTGAATGGTTTTCTTAATTTGTTTGCCATCTATTGGTCATGTTGCCATGCACAACTAATGTACCATTACTTGTATAATAGTTACATCTTGTGTATCATAACTGGTTACAAATAGAGCTTGCCTATAATTATTATTTAATGTTGAAAGGTTTATGAGTATTTATTAGTAAGTGTTACTGATGCAGAAATGTGTTGTTCGGCGGTGCTCGCCCACGAGAACTGGTGAGTGAATCTCACTTCTGTCTGCTTGTTGTATTGTTTCAATGATTTTGGTTTTTAATCATTAATATCTTTTTTCTTTTTTTTTATGTTAACATAATTTGATTTATTATTATAGCTATACTTATTATTGGTACTTTGATTTTCATAATAACAGCTAAAGTATTGTGTTTTGCTTCTCAGGTTCTGAAGGAGAGAGGGATTGATGACAGCATCCATGAGCCGGACCAACATCCTGATAGGTAGTCATTTCTTTTATTTCATACTTTTCTAGAACATTTTGCCGTCTTTAACTTGTTGGGTTTGTTGTTCACCTATTGGCTATGATTATGCGAAGGGTCGTCAAACATAATGTTTCGAGGAGTGAAAAAGTAGCAGAGCAAGCAGCTCCTCGTCCCAGTGAAAGAGTTGGGAATCCTCCTGTTGATCAGAGAGCTGGAAGAAAATCTGAGAGAAACCATGGTGTTTACAATGAAAGAGTTGATACGCAGAGGAGGAACCGGCCTAATGAAAACCGGCGGAATGACAAGGAAATTGAGAGGCAGCAGCGGCAGGAGAGGCAGCCATCACCTGAGACCTGGCGTAAGCCTGCGGAGCAGCCTAAACCAGTCTCTCCTGAAGCTGCTGGTGTTCGCTATGGAAAAGCAGCATCAGCTTTGGAGCTTGCTCAAGCCTTTTCCAAATCATTCTCAGATCAGAAAACAGATGATCGATATGCGGGGCAAAGGGGTCTTCCTGGCCGTCCTCAAATGCCCTTTTCTCGGCTGATGGGTTCAACTCCAAGGCCTCAGATAAATGGTTACTAAATTTTGGGAGGCTATTTTCTTACCGGTGACTGGATTGTGTTACCAGTAATTCCCTAATTGGTTTTAGGATGTCAGTGATTATAGTTGTGCTGTATGACCTCATCATTTCATACAGTTGATCTGTCTTTGTTTTTTTCATTTAAAACAAATTTTCAGAACAATTGGCACACCAAATCAATTGCTATGTCATCTTTATTCGCCTCAAATGATTCCCAGATTTTGCTAGTGTTCTTTCAATACTCAGTTGCCCCACCAAACTGAAATTGCTGCATTTATAATCACTCTTGAAGAACAATCATGCCAATTTTTTCAAACTGTTTTTCCAGGGTGTAAATTTGCAATATATATACAGGTGGTTGGAAGTAGAGTGGATTTCTTCCTAATTCTCTTATATTTCGATTGAGTTAATGATTGGTGGGAGGATTTTAGCTGAATGCTACATCGAAATCTGCAAAATTAAGCTTGTACTAAAAAAAAATGTCTTGTTGCTTTTGATTCCTTGCCCTCCTTTCTCACTAGCCAATCCTCTAGCCTCTACTTACAAACCTTGTCTATTATGCTCACTTGTCCATTGTCTAACCAACACCATACCAGCTTCAGCTTCTTCATACAATCAGCTTTTCTACTATTCTTTTCCTTTTGTCTTTCCATCATTCTTCATGTCCTTTATTCTCCTCGTTTGGCTCAATCCCCCAAAAGTGCACCACCCCCTTTTTGAACACAGCACCTTTCTTTCTTTTTTTTTTCTAAGCTCCATAAAGGGTACAAAACCTCTTTTATAGTCTAGTGGGTTTTTTTCATTTTTAAGTTTTGCTTATCTCAACAATGCAACACTGCTCTCTGCTGTGATCTTGAAAGTGGATGTCAATAGTGAAACTGAAAAGGTCTTCATGGTAGACAAGGTATATTGAGTTACTGTTCACCATTCAATCCTTCTATCTTTTCTTGTTTCTTGTAGGGATTCAATGATATTGACTACTCTAGTTTGTACTCAAATGTGTTGAATGTTGATATTATGTATACTCTCTTTTCATGCCTTTTTTCTGATTCATACTGGTTTTTGTAATCTATACCTTTCACCAAGGATACTGGTCCCTAACAGGACCACTCTGAAAGCTTATTGTTGACAGCAACTTCTCACCATAATTGCCTAAGAATGAAAGATTCTTTCATCCTTCTCTATAAGGTTTAATTACTAGTATTTGATTCATATATACACTTTCATTTCATTTTGTTGAGTTGGTAACCACTTGGCTTTTTGGTGTGAAGTGATGAACTAAACATCATAGTATCATGTCCTATATAATTTATTTTCAATTTATTTGTTCATGCAGAGAACTCTTGCATCTTTCCCTGGTAGTTTCAAAAAATTGTTTGGTTATTTGATGGATGAGACCAAGGACCTGAAAGTGTTATTTCATGATTTTGAGGATGAAGCTGGGGGTTTTGAGCTAGTAGCAGCAAGGTTTTGCTATAACAAGAAGTCTCTAGATTGTATCAGCTTCTGGACCTGGTCTGAACTCCTTGTAGCTTTGAAAGAATGCCAAGATTTGCTTTCTGCTTCTGATTCTTCATTAATACTCGAGAAGATTCTCGACTGTGTTGTAACAAGGCTTGCCTCTCTGGTTGTTGCTAGCCCTTGCACGTGTTCTTCAGAGAACACCAGAATATCTTGGTGGTTTGAGGATCTTCTGGTTTTGAAAATTGATTTGATTGACAAGGTAATAAGAATGTCGATAAGCCGGAACATCGATCATGCTACGATTAGTAAGTTCCTTTTATGTTATCAAAGATCAAGATTCCTTACCGCGACCCCAACTGAGAAGTGCAAAATCATGGAGGTCATGATCAATCTGCTCTCTTTGCTTGATAGGAGCTCCTTTTCTTGCAAGCTCTTATTTGGTATATTTCGAGTCGTTTCAAGCTTGAAAATTAGCTCTCACCACAAATCCATTTTGGAGAATCTTATTGGTTCACAACTTGATAGAGCAACTATAGATTTTCTACTTGTCCCATCCTCACGCAGGAAAGCTTATGTGTATGATGTGAATCTTGTTCTAAGGCTGGTGAAAGCATTTTACATTGAAGGAAGGTGTTTCTTACTCGACTCCCGGTTGAGGAAAGTCGCTAGCTTGGTTGATTCATACCTTGTGGAAGTGGCAGCAGATTCCCACCTGAGCCCTTCAAAATTTGCAGCATTAGTCTTGGTACTCCCTGATGATGCAAGAGAATCCCATGATAGGCTTTTTCAAGCCATAGACATTTATCTTGAGGTACTATTGCTATTAACTTATTAACTGTTCTGCACAAAATTTGGTCATATGCTTAGGATCAATGCTAACCTGGAAACTCGAATTTCTTAACAGGTTCATGGTGGACTATGTGAAGCAAAGAAAATGAAAATCTGCAGTGCACTTAACTATGCAAAGCTCTCAACAGATGCATTGAAACACTTGGCTAGAAACCCGAAATTTCCTTCAAGAATAGCAATACAAGTTTTCATCAACCAACAATCCAAGCTTGAAAACTTATTTGAGGACAAAACACACCTTGTTGACACCTTTAGTAGTTCGGTTTTTGCCGAGGAAAGTATTGACGAGAAGGTGAGTTCCGATCAAGTCCTTGTGTATGCGAAAAGAATCAACCTTCCCAACAAAGCTGAGCACCTTGATGTACAGCTGCAAGGGATGCAATGCACAATAACAGAACTGGAAAAGTACTGTGGGATAATGCAGACTCAAATAGGAAATATTCCAAGAACAAGATTATCAAGCCTTGGTAATAATGCTAGGTTCTTACCTAAACTATGTTCTTGAAACATGAAACATTACATGTTTGTATAGATGAAGGCAATTAATGTAAATGCAAAGATTGTTATTTTTTTGGTGAGAAATTTTTTGTAAAGAATGAACAAACCATGGAGAATGAGAATTGCATAATGAACTAATGATTTAATTTAACTATGAATAAGAGACATGGAAGGATGTATAAATTATGTGCCACTGCGAAGAAATTGTTTATTTCAACCTTGGCTTGTGTGAGCCATAAATTATGGGGTTGGACCAGCATTATTGTAAAGGCACTGCTGATATTCGATTATATAATAGATACAATCCCCAAAAACTCTGATTTTACTGATATTTTTCGGTAAAAATACACAACAGTCCCTGTACTATATCTCAGATTATATTTTGGTCGCTTTATTAAAAAAATGAGTAAACGCAAGATGAAGGAGCAAAATTTTCCCTTTGTTAAAATTGTGCCGTTAAAAGCTTATTTTGGTGTTTTATGTATAAGGCATAATAACAATTTTAGTCCTTAACCTTTACATTTTTATTCATTTTGGCCCCACTCTTTTATTTGGTGTTTAAAGGAGAGATTATTTTGCTACTTTATCTAATGTATAGGATTAATTTGCAATATGAGGTATAGTACAGGGACTACTGTACACTTTTACCAATCCAGTGTACCAAATGGTGGAAATGGAATGCTGTGCTGTGACATTAATGAAAGCCATGTTGGATATGATGTAATTATAGGTCAAATTCAGATTTTGGTCCCTCCATCTTTACTTTTATAATATCATGCCCTTTCAAGTAATTTTGGCTTTTGGCTCGATTCTTCAAGAAGCAAGGCACCTTCTTTTCTATAGAAAAGTCCTTGGACTGCAACATTATTGCTTCATCTCTCTGCAGGAGATCTAACCATAAAATCGAAAACAAAGGACCCAAAGAGAAAAACAATGATCAGAGGCCGAGATTCTAAATAAAACAGCAGAGATGTTGGAGAAGATAGGATTGAGAGGGACTCATTGGGTGATTGATGCTTCACATTGCCCAGGATGTTCTTCTCAGTTCACTTTCATCAATCGCAAGGTTTCGAGCTTTAATCCCTTCATCATTTCACTATTCTTGTCTCTTTTTTTTCTCTCTAATTCAATACCCATATATCAAAATTTGTGATTTTTATTTTCCAATTATGTGGGTCGGTTTCCAATTTTAGTATTTTAGTTTACTTCAAGAATTTCTGGGTTTGTATTGGATAATTGGATATGAGCTTCTTTAGTTGGTTAACTTATAGTTAAATTTCAACTTTGAGTTTCATTAGTATCCTACTTTAGTAAAGCAAGATGTATAATTTATTTTGTGATGATTTTACTTGTTATTGATTGTCTTTTTATTATGAATTATCAGCACCACTGCCGAAAATGTGAGGGCATTTTCTGCAATAGTTGCACTCAACGCAGAATGGTTTTACGTGGACATGGTGATTCACCTGTGCGTGTTTGTGAACCTTGTAAAAACCTAGAAGAGGCTGCTCGATTTGTGTCCCGACATGGATACAAAAGTAGAGCTGGGAGAGGTATAATTTTTGTTTTGGTTATTACATAAAATCCCCTCATTTTCACTGTGTAGTGCATTTAGTCATTGATACTACTGTCTCACTCCGTTATCACTGTTTTTTACCTCATGGTTTGCTTGTTTGTTTGCTCATGAGGATTTATCTTCAATATCAAAAGGGTTGAATTCTTTTGCACAGGTCGTTTGAAACCAGCTGTGAATGATGAGGATGGTGCTTTCAACCAGATTTTAGGGGGTGACATAAAGGAATCGTCGTCATCAGGAGTAGCTTTAAACAATGACACAACTCCTAGTGTTCAAGGGGCTACATGTTTCAATGTTCAAGAAGTTGTTGGTCATGACGGGGGAGGAGAAATGCATAAAAGTCCGTCTGTTGATCGGTGTATGCAGAATGGTATGGCGTTATCCAGTCCAGAGAAATTGCGCCAGCAAGCATTGGATGAAAAAAGGAAGTATAAAGTTCTTAAAGAAGAGGGGAAATCTGAGGAAGCTTTGAGAGCCTTTAAGAGAGGGAAGGAGCTAGAGAGACAGGCTGAGTCTTTGGAGATCCATACAAGAAAGAATGGTAAAAATAGTTTTCCATCCGACAACATGTCTGGGATCCTGAATAAAGAAGTTCCGGAGGAATATGGCAGAAAAAACAAGGTTTGTCATCCAGCCAGTAGGGATAAGGATGACCTGGCTGCTGAACTCAGGGAATTGGGATGGTCTGATATGGATTTACGTGATGATGATAAAAAGTACACAAATTTGAGTTTGGATGGTGAATTATCTTCTCTTCTTGGAGAAATTCCGGAGAAGATTAATGGTCATGGCATTGACAAGACTGAGGTTGTTGCCTTTAAGAAAAAGGCTCTTATGTTGAAGCGTGAAGGGAAGCTTGCAGAAGCGAAAGAAGAACTGAAGAGAGCCAAAATTTTAGAGAAGCAACTTGAAGGACAAGAACTATTGGCTGGCGCTGAAGATTCCGATGATGAGGCATCTGCAATAATCCGTAGTATGGACAATGATAAACAAGATGAAATTTTAATGCAGTATGAACATACGCAAAGCCTTGACTTTGATTACCTTATGGAAACTGCTGATGATCTTGGTATTGATAGTAATTTTGAAGTAACTGATCAGGATATGGAGGATCCGGAAATAGATGCTACTCTGAAATCATTAGGTTGGACTGAGGATTCTAGTCCTATCGAAGATGTTACAACACAGTCTGCTCCTGTTAAAAGGGAGGCACTACTAAATGAAATTATTTCGCTAAAGAGAGAGGCTCTTAGTCAAAAGCGGGCAGGTAATGTTGCAGAGGCAATGGCTCAGTTAAAGAAGGCTAAGTTACTTGAGAAGGACCTTGAAAGTTTCGATTCTCAGCCAGAGAATTTGACAGTTGACCAAAATATCACAGCTCCTCACACTGTTGATATATCAAAGAAGTTGGTTACATTTGTTGATAAAAATGTTAACGCTATGAAGGGTGTGGATCTGAAACCAGCATCAAAGAGTAGATTGACGATTCAGAAAGAGCTTCTAAGTTTGAAGAAGGAAGCCCTTGCTTTGAGACGGCAAGGAAGATTGGATGAAGCAGATGAAGAATTGCAGAAGGGCAGGATTTTCGAGCAGCAGCTTGAAGAAATGGAGAATACTTCCAACATGAAGGCTGCACAGGTAACTAGTAAGTGGAAGGATTTGAAACACGAGCATCCTAATGTATCAGACACTCTGCCTGTTGAAGGAGATGTTACGGAACAAGACTTGCATGATCCAACTTACCTTTCGATGCTAAGGAACTTAGGTTGGAATGACAGTGATGACGAGCTTTCGAACTCTTCCCTGAAACATTCTGAACAAAATGGTTCTAAGAAAATTATTGAATCTTCTTCTGCTCATGCCACTCCTAAAATCCCGACTAAGGCATCGAGAAGAACTAAAGACGAAATACAACAGGAGCTATTAGGCTTGAAAAGGAAAGCTCTTTTGCTGAGGCGCCAAGGAAATACTGATGAGGCAGAGGAAGTGTTGGAAACAGCAAAAGCACTAGAGGCTGAGATGGCAGAGATGGAGGCACCAAAGAAAGTGGTCGAAACAAAGTTTCCAAAAGCAAAAGGCACTATATTTGCCCATAAAGGTGCTGCAGAAGAAGAAGATGCAGAGAATATTACAGAGAATGATATGACTGATCCAGCTCTACTCTCAATGCTAAAGAATTTGGGTTGGAAGGATGAAGAAGTTGAACCTATAACTATGCAGGAAGAGTACTCTAAAACTCTTGCCAGTGAGACATTACATTCTAGCCATCCATCGAGCAGTCAACCCTCTTCAGGAGTTCGAGTTTCACCACCAAGAAATAAAGGGGAAATCCAAAGAGAACTTCTGGGCTTGAAAAGAAAGGCTCTTGCCCTTCGACGAAATGGGAAAGTTGAAGAGGCAGAGGAATTGTTGCAAAGGGAAAAGGTACTAGAAGCCGAAATGGCAGGATTGGAAGCTCCGAAATCTGAGCTTGTGGTTGAGTCATCCAAGGACAGTAAATCTGAGAACTTTGAATCATTTGCTAACCACAAGAGGCTAGGGAATTCAAAAAATGAAGTGATAGTAAAGAAAGAGCCATTTGTAGACAACCAACCGTCGGTAGAAAAATCGGATCCCGCAGGGCTAAACCCTCCATCAAACCAGTCTGCAAACATAATGGAACTTTCGACTGTTGATGACCTGACAAATTCACGGATACCTGCAAAATTGGAAGAGACAGGTCACTTTGAATCCAACTTCTCTTCTCGTGGTAGACCCGATGTTCAATTGGCTTGCCAAGATGTTATAACCAGGAATGAAGATACCACTGGAAAAACTAGAGTGCTTAATGAAGAGAAGTTAAATTTTTCTCAGAACAGCCAAGATTCACGTAGACGAGCAGTTTTGTCTCACAAGAGAAAGGCACTTGCTTTGAAGAGAGATGGAAAACTGGAAGAAGCTCGGGAAGAACTTCGACAGGCAAAGCTGTTGGAGAAGAGTATGGCAGAAGATGACACTCCTCCAAAATTCGGTTCTAATGATGTGTCAACATCTGCATCCACTGTTTGTTCTGGTGCAGCATTGAGCAAGGTACACCAGCTTTCGCTCCGAAACCACTTTCTGGTCATGATCGCTTCAAGTTGCAACAGGAATCCCTCAGTCATAAGCGGGAGGCTTTGAAGCTGCGAAGAGAAGGTCGAATGCAAGAAGCAGAAGCCGAGTTTGAATTAGCTAAGTCTCTTGAAGCTCAGTTGGAAGAGTTGGGTGGTCATGCTTCAACCAAGTCATCTAGCAATAGAGCAGAACCAGTAGATGATGTAGTTGTTGAAGATCTTCTCGATCCTCAACTTTTGTCTGCCCTTAAAGCAATTGGATTGGACGATTCTAGTGCTATGGCTCAGGGACTCAAAAGAACAGAGCTTGTAAAACCCAATGTTGCCAAAAGTGAAAATGTTAACCAAGAGAGAATCCAATTAGAAGAGCAGATTAAGGCAGAAAAGGTAAAGGCTGTAAACTTAAAAAGATCAGGCAAACAAGCTGAGGCTTTGGATGCACTTCGGAGGGCGAAAATGCTGGAGAAAAAGCTGAATTCCTTGTCCGCGTGATAACATTCCATTTTCGGTTCAGAAAATCTTCTGTGTCTGGATTGAGGTACATAATATTCGAGGTCACCGTGTGAAATAAAAGTCAAATAATTCAGATGATATATTATCAGCTCACGTGTATGCTAAGTTTTCATCATAGATGGAAAATGTTTATTTATTTGTATTTTGCAGATCATTTGTTACAAAAGAATAAACATGTTGAAGCTTTTCCTAGAGTTCTTTTCAGAACCCTCGCTATATTCATCTTCGCTGTAACATCCCCATTGAGAAAAGGGTAGTTTCACCTTCTACAACAGGAAGTGATCGAACAGTAATGACATTGCACGATCTTTAGTCTTGTGGTTGTGAGAGCCATGTCCATCTCCATGTTGATAAATACAATGTGCAGTCCTCACCAGGTTCAGTATGATTCCAAAAGCAGTCTGGGATAACGGTGATACTGCAACTCAGTGTGTATTTACCTTTTTCCATGCCTCTCTCATTAGAGTCTTAATACCCTAGTGGACCCATGCTTCTAGTTTTGTCAAATATGCCACATTCATGTGAACTGAACTCAACATAAATGAAACTTACTCAAGGCCCAAGTCGATGATCCAAGTAGAAAAATAGTTTCATATAAGAATACATGGAATGAGTAGCAACAAAAACCCGCCAACAAGACCAATTGAATCGGAAATCGATGGTTTGATCAATTCGATCACCGATTCAGTTTTTAAAGTCATGGTTGAATCCTCATTACACACTTATATGAAGAAGTTATATTGATGGGTTAATATAATATTTGTCCTTAAAATTGGTAATTGAGAAAGGGGAATGAGTTTACAAACACAAGCATTAAACTTAAACTTCACACTAATCAATTTAAAACCCATACAAATTTGAACCCTGTGTATTGGCCTGATGGTCAAGGTATTCATCGCTCTAGGTGTGACCTAGGTTCAAGTTGTGATATACGTGTTACGTTAGGGTTGTACCCATCTATTGTAATTCATAAAAAAAAAAAGGCACACAAATTTATTACTCAACTAGAAATGTAATTAATATACATACATACATATAAGAGTTCATGTATCAAATATAATATTTTATTTTCTTAAAATACTTTTATTGGTCAAATTTTGTTAGACCTTATATTTTGCATAAATTGTAGATTTAGTACATATACTTTAATTTGATCAATTTTAGTTCATGTACATTTCAAATTTTAGTCATAACCAAACAGTATTAATAAAGTTATAGAATTAGTCCATGTTATTCAACTAGATCATCATTTTTATTCCTATATTATTCAAATTTCAAAATTTCAATCTTAATACAAAACAACAATCGTTAAATACATTAACTAGTTTTTTATATGAATAATATATGGAAATAGCAAGGTAACATGGAATTAGAAATGCGATAATTTATTTGTCATATCACATTTTGAAAATAATAGAACTTAACTTAAGGATTAAATCACTTTTTGGGTTTGACTTAGCAACATTTCTCACATTGGGGCTCGAACTTTTTTTTTTTCAAGTTAGGTCTTAGCTTGGAAATTGTTCCCACATTGGGGTCTAAAATTTTTTTTATTTAAGTTAAGTCCAGAACTTGGCAATTGTTCCCATATTGGGGCCAGAACCTTTTTTTTTTAATCTAAGTTAGACTCTGAATTTGGCAGTTGTTCTCACATTAGGGCTTGAACTTTTTTTTTTAGTCCAAGTTAGTCCTTAAAAACCCAAGAGTTCTAGCCCCAATGTAAGAACAATTGTCAAATTCATGTCCTAATATGGAAACAGTTGCCAACTTTAGGTACTAACTTGGACAAAAAAAATCCAAGCCCCAATGTGGAAATAGTTGCCTAGTTCAGAGACTAATTTGAACAAAAAAAGAGTTTAGACCCCAATGTGAGAAAAATTATCAAGTTTAAACTTCAAAAAATGATTTAACCCTAACTTAATGGTTTTAATACGTGCCATTTGGTTAGACTAAAACTTCAAAATTCCAAAAATACAGAAGGTAAATATAAAAACTAAATCCATAATTTATACATAATAGAGGGACTAATAATAGAATTTAAACTACTTTTATCAAACATACTAAAACTACTAATAATAGAAATTGTTCCCGATATACAGTTTTACTATGTAACTAGTGCCGCTAATTATCTTATTGGGCTTCATGAATGTTCCAAAAATCTTGGTATGGACTGCATTAACCCTTGGAACTTTTACCACTTATTATTATTATTATTTTATGTGGTCGTCTCACGTTGTCCCTTTGCATGGGGAACATTTATAATATTTCTAAATTCATTCCTTATCTTTTTGAAATTCACGTAAGAAGAAACTTAGTGCAAAGGCAAACACAACCCCCAACACTAAAAACTACAAATACATGAATCAATTCACTAATTTTAAATTACCCATACATTTCAAAATATTCTAATCCAGCTTTTAAATTATCAATTGTATGAGTTTTAGCTTGGTTGATATTAACATTATTATTAATAGAATAGAATGTGAGTTCGAGTGCGTTCACTTACATTTATCATCTTATTTAAAGATTAATTGAGAGAGATTATGAATAATTTTAGAGATTATATAATAAAAATCAATTAAATTTTCTGTCAACTTTGTCATTAGCTTCAGCTTAAATACAAGCTTAAATTTAGTATGGAAAATATTTAATTAAATTGTAAATATATGTGTACATGTAGCATTTGTCGGGATATTACGTGTTAAAAAAGAAATAGTTTTCCTAAAATTTTAGTAACATTGTCTAATTTTTAACACATATACGCTAGATATAAATGTGTTTACAATTTAATTTACGTGTTTTAAAAATATTCCACGTCAAATCTAAATTGATATTTAATCACTAAGTAATGTGATGCTTGATTGATGTAATATTAATACTTACAAAATTTAGCTTTGGAATTGGTGTCCTCACAACCACATAGATGATTAATAATTAACTACAGTAACCTACTACATACATTGAACATTAGTAGGTACATTAATACAAATATATTTACAATTTAACCTAAGTATCATGTCATATCTAAATTGGTATATAACCACTAAACTAGTAGCTAATTCCTAATTAATGCAATATCATATTAGGTTGGTGGGGTATCTTAATTAATGCAATATTAATATTTGGAAGACATTTGGAATTTGTGTCCTTCATCACCAAATTAAAGATAAATTAGTTTTGTCACATTTGCAATATTGATCAAAAGTCATGTATCAAGTACATTGAACATTGAACATTGAACATTAGTTGGTATCTTTAATGTTGAAAATATAATTAAAGTAGATAAACTGAATTTTAGTAAGTAAATTATGTATTTTAATTATCAATATATGACAAAAGTTAAGTTTTTAAGATGGATTGTATCACATTAAAGTAATTCATGTAAATGAAGGGCATGCATATTAATCCTATGATGAGTGATGAGTTTTGTCTTACGAAAGTAGTATATAAAGAGTACTTCATCTTTCTCTCTGCTGAGTCGAGTTTTAGAGCTTTGCCACAATGCATTATTTGATTCATAAATTATAATATTTTAAAGTTTAGTTTAGGGATAGTTTAAAATTTTGAACACGCTCACAAAGTATCCCTTTTATATTCCCTAGTAGTTATTAGTATGTTAGAAATATTTCATAATTTTTTTTAGGTTTTATATATGATTGTATTTTAATTTATTACGTTTTGGTCACTAACGTTATTAATTTGTAACATTTTGGTCAGTGGCGAATCTAGAGGGGGGCTGACATAGGCCCCGGTCCCCCCTAAAATGTAAAATTATTGTAAGGCCCAAATTTTGCCCGGGGCCCAATAAAACCAAACCCAAATTAAACCTAGCCCATTACCCAGTTACAAGCCCAAACCCAATTTTGGCCACACCTAATCCCATTACACTAACCCAACCCAAACACAAAAAAAAATAATAAATAAATAAATAAAACCTTAGCCACCTACTCCACCACCCTTGTTGGCCACCCACCTTGGCCACCTAAACCACCCCAACCACTCCACTTGTTTACAAAAAATTTATTTGTAAAATTTGGCTATAAAAGCCATTCAAGACTTTGTTTTTGGGGGGTTTTTTTTTTTGTTTTTTGGAGGGTGTTTTTTTTGTTTTTTGGAGGAGGTTTGTTTTTTTGTTTTTTGGAGGAGGGTTGTTTTTTGTTTTGGAAAGGCTAGTTTTTGGAGATTAATCAAAGATCAAAGCAAAAGAGGTTTCTTTTGTCTATTCTCATCTTAATTTCTTTGTTTGTTTATTGTTTTCCTTTCAATTTTATTTTGTTTTTTTTTATACGAAAGTAAAGATAAAAGTAAGAAGCTTACCCATATTTTCATTCTTGAAAAGGTTTTTCTTTTTAGGTCCGGCCATTGATGTGGTGGTGGCGCCGATGTGACCCGTGGGGTCCATGACCGAAGCAAAGCCGGACCAACGGCCGGATTTAGAAAAGAGGGAGAAAGAGAGTGGAGAGCTTTGTTTTATTTTATTTTATTTTATCATTTTTACTATTATTTATATTATTATTATTATTATTTCTCATGTATATATTATTATTTATATTATTATATTATATATGCCCTCTCCATATTTATTTATATTATTACTATCATTATTGTTACTTCTATTATTTTTATTTCGACTACTATTTATATATATATATGTATTATTGGTTGTATTATTATTATTATTACTATCACCCTATTGTTATTACTTTACTTTTGTATTCTAATATATTATTAATATTACTCATATTTTCATTATTTTTGCTATTACTATTATTATTATATATTAATGTATATTTTTATGTATATATATATATTTATATATAGTATTGTTTTTTATTACTTTAATTTAATATTTTTATTATATTTGCTTTTTTATTTCTATATTATTATTATTATTATTATTATTATTATTATTATTATTATTATTATTATTATTATTATTATTATTATTATTATTATTATTATTGTTATTATTATTATCATTGTTTGTGTTATTTATTTATTTACGTATATATCATTTACTTAAGTTTTATTTTACTTTTCATTATATTTGATCTGTGATTATTTAGCGTGTTAGCTAATTTTTGTTATTCTCGTCTCTTATTTTATTTTATATTAATGCATCTATTATGCTCATGTATATTATCCTCTTTTTATTTTATTTCGATTTACAAATATCACTTTATGATTTCTAATTCTCTAAATCTAATTCAAGTTAAATGAGTATATTCCAAGCGGTTTATAATTATTCGTTTAAAAATTCTTTAAAAGCGGAGACGATGTTCGATGTTTAGCAATTCGGGGAATCGTGCCCTATCGTGTTGGGTTGCAATTTCTTGTTTGCCCAAAATAATCGGATGTCTCTTTAGAATTTCGTTCATGTTTTCTAAAAACCTTTTAAAACGAAGGAAATGTTCGACGTTCGGCAATTCGGGGAATCGTGCCCTATCGTGCTGGGTTGCAATTTCTCGTTTGTGCAAAATAATCGAATATCCCTTTGAAATTTCATTCACGTTTTCCAAAGCGAGACAATGTTCACGTTTAGAAATTTGAAGAACCGTGCCCTACTGTGTTGGGTTTCGATTCTCTCGTTGGACTAAATAATTGGGCATCCTTTTGCGGTTTTCAACATATAAATTTTTGAAGTCAAAATTCATCATGTTTTCGAGGGCTTAAAGGATCATGTCCTATTGTGCTGGATGTGATGTTATATTCCTCTTAGGCAAGAGAATTTTGATGACTAACTTGAGTTACTCAAATGTTATAAAAAAGGAATCACATTTCAAAAACATTTTTTAAAGCTTAGACATAAAGACAGTATTTAATCGATTTGGTACCAATTTTGGGCGTAGTGAGGGTGCTAATCCTTCCTCATGCGTAACCGACTCCCAAGCCCGTTTTCTAAAATTTTTGTAGACCAAAATTGTTGTTTTAGTAAATCATAAATGTTTTATTAAAATAACCAAATTTTGAGGTGATCCAATCATACCAAAACAAAAGATCGGTGGCGACTCCATGCATTTGTTTTTCAAAAGTCGATTACCCCTTTTTTTTAAAATTTTAAAATTTTTAAATCGAGGAATGGTTTCGACAGCTTGGCGACTCCACTGGGGAAATTTGAGAGTCGAGCCATAAAAATCAATTATTTACTGTCTTTTTGACGAAAACTGAAAATTTACTTTAAAAATTTTGTATCTTTTGGTTGCATTTGATTGTGTGATTGTTTTAGTACGGGTCTTGTAAAAAAAACACTGCATTTCATTGCATGACCACTGTGGTCACACCTTCTAAGTGGGAGTAAAAAACTACGCTTTCGTGAGGTTTTCACCTTCGCATGGGCTAGTGGATTGCTTTCGGGGTACATCCGTACCTATGATTTCGTGAGATTTTCATCTCCGCATGGTCATAGGGAAATGTATCCCCCTGAACCGAACTCGATCTATATGAGCCTATAATGGGTGAGGATTGAGGAATCTGCTGGTTCGGGTACCTTATCTCTAGAACTAAACCACATATAATAAACCTTAGGAACCATCCTTGGATGAAGCCGCATCAAGCCTTAGTACTTACCCGTATATGCGTCATAATTATCGTTTATGTGCTTGCATTCTATCGCTATTATTTGACACTAACCGGTGTTTTATTTTGTTTTGTCTTTTTTACATAACATTGCATACTAAAGGAGGCGTTAATCTGTATTCAATTACTAAGTTAGAAAATTTGACATGGAGAATGAATTTCTTAGTAAAGTCGAGGATAATGCGGCCGTTCGTGCATGGTCGAAGAGGCTGCAATCAGAGAGAGGGGATAGCTTGGTAGAAGGGTATGTATCGGAGCTGCAAGATTTCACTCGCGTCAATGTAGTACAAAACGAGCTGCAAGAGTTGAGAGACATTTGGGCTAGTTGGAATGAAGGAATCAAGCAATTGTTTTACCAAAATTATGGTGACGTATCCTACCTGCTAGACATTAGAGTGAATAAGAATTTATTCCGAGCCTTGGTGCAGTTTTGGAATTCTGCGTACAAGTGTTTCACTTTTGGGGAAGTGGATTTGGTACCTACCATGGAGGAATACACTACTTTGCTCAAGTGTCCCAAAATTCAGGTCCGAAAGACTTATGCTCGGGTTTTTAGTAGTCAGACATTCGTGAAGAAACTGATGAGCATTTCTGGGATGAGCGAGCCTTGGGTCACTAGTCGGATTCAGCAAAAAGGAGATAGTAAATGTATCCCTTAGGAGAATTTGCGAGATTTGATCTTGATACATCCAGATGAAAGAAAGAGGGTTGATATATTTGCCTTAAGCATCTACGGATTAGTGATGTTTCCTAAGGCTTTGAGGCACGTGGACGAGGCGGTCATTGACTTGTTTGATCGCCTTGAAAAGGGAATCACACCGGTGCAGACAATATTGGCAGAAACGTTCAGATCTTTGAGCTCATGTCGAAAGACAGGCAAGGGGCGATTCATTGGATGTGCACAATTATTGATGGCATGGTTCCACGGCACTTTTGGAAGGTAGACAAAGTTTCCTATCGAGTCTTCTCTGAGGGTTATTTCCTATTGAAAGAAGAAGCAGCTATACAGAGGAGAGAGGATATCTCAGAGGAGAAATGGATGGACATTCTTCAGAACCTCAAGGAGGGGGATATCGAGTGGAGAGCTTATTGGATGGTTCCTGACGGGATCATGTACCGATGTGGTAACTTCGATTGGGTGCCATTGTTAGGAATTTGGGGAGCTACCGGGTATACTCCACTATTAGCCTTGAGGCAATATAAGTCAAGGCAGTTTGTACCCACGACCTATGGGCTTGCTCAGAGTGAATTCTCATTTAAAGGTGCTCATTATAAGAAGAGAGTTCAGGAGTTATCGGATGCTTGGAAGCAAACTTGTTGGATGAAGAGGTTAGCCATCGGTTCCATAGTAACGCCTGAGTATAGCGAGTGGTTTAGGAAGAGGATTAATGATAATATTCCTAGGCCAAACTTGGATAATGCTCAGCCTATCGGGGAACAATTACAAATCGCCCCATCATAATTGGAAATTATAAGGTAAGATTTCGAGAAGAAGAGTTCGGAGCTCAGGAATAAGATTGAACAGTTAGAAGAAGAGAAGATGCATCTAAGGTTAGAAGCTGATGTTCAGAGGTCAGAGGCTGAGAAATGGAGAAAAGGAAAAACTAAGGCCGAAGAAGACCTAAACAGCTTGAAGACAGACTACAAGAAGCTGCGCCTATCTATGAGGACTGCGGGTTTAGGTAAGACTTCCGAACAATGGCACCACAAAATTCAAGAAGAAAAAACCAATACCGATCGATGGGAAAGAAAATTTCGAGAAGCTCAGGCACAAAACGAAGATTATGAGAAGAGTCTGTCGAAGAGCAGAAATGAGCGAGGTGAACTAAGGGCTAGAGTGGCAGAACTTGAGAAGTCCCTGCATCAGTACCGAAATCGCAACACCCCAATAGAGCTGAGGGCAAGCTTGAGCCAGATAGAAGAGATGAAAGGAAGGATAGGAGAGTTAAAGGCATCACTGCAGAACTGTGAGATGCGGATCCAGTTTTTCGAGGTAAACGAAGATCGTTGGAAAGAGCAGCTTCACCATGCGCAAGGCCAAGTCAGAAACAGAGATTACCTTATGGGGGAAGCCATAACCCAAATTCGGGAGGTAGCAGACTACTTGCAAACTTTAGCGGTTCAAGCAGACATACTGAGCGTGAAGTATGAGTTGGAGTCGGATCGCCGACAAGAGCTGGCCTCATTGCTTAGAAAAATTAGGACTTTAAGTGTTAGAGCGAAATTTTATTTGTAATTCGACTTTACGTAAAAGATTTTATTTTCGAGTGAAATTTTCTAAGGGCAATTGAATCAAAATTGATGCCTCCTTTACATTCATGCATTTGCATTACATCATATCATTATGCATTAAAGACCATAAGAGTTTTCTAATTAATTAATTAAAAATTATTTCAGTAACCTGGAAACTAACGAAAACCAACCAACTACGCACTCCTACGGTATAAGAAAAAAATCAATGGATAAGAGACTCGAGAAATTGGAGCAAATGCAAAAGGACATGCAAGAACAAATGCAGTCACAGATGGAAGAGCAGCTAGCCAGGATTCAGCGAGAGATGAAGGAGCAAATGATGGAGTCCCAAAAAGAAATGATGTCCCAGTTATCCAAATTGCTGTTGGGAGGAATGGATAAGGGAAAGGGCCCCATGGACCAAGTTGAGAAAACCAATGAAGATCTCCAATACCCCCCTGGCTTTACTCCGGTGCATATACCGATGAAACCTGAGATTAACTTACAAAAACCATCGGTCAGAATCATGCCCCAGCAAGTTCAGGCCGGAGCTTCAATTCCGATAAACTTCCAAGCTGGCTCAGGCTCTAACTTTGTCAACAACCCGAACTATCCGCCCGTTCTCGACTTGGATGAAGCTGCTGAAGAGGAGAAGGTAAGGATGGATTCGTAAAAACAATTGGAAGAACGTTGTAGATGGCTCGAGGAAAAATTCAAAGCCATAGAGAGCGCGGATCGTCATCAAGGGATTGATGCCAAGGATATGAGTCTGGTCCTAGATTTAGTCCTCCCCCCTAAATTCAAAATGCCTGAATTCGAGAAATACAATGGAACAAGTTGCCCTGAAGCCCACATCACCATGTTTTGCAGGCGAATGACGGGATATGTTAACAATGACCAGCTACTGATCCACTGCTTTCAAGATAGTCTGGTTGGAGCGGCGTCTAAGTGGTATAATCAACTGAGTCGAGCTAAGATTAACTCATGGAAGGACCTGGCTCAGGCCTTTATGAAGCAATCCAATCATGTGACGGACATGACCCCCGACAGAATCACTCTCCAGAATATGGAAAAAAAGTCAAATGAAAGCTTGACGGATACACAAAGATGGAGAGAGGTGGCCATCTGAGTTCAAATAGCCACTTTTAGAAAAGGAGACGACAATGCTCTTTATCAACACCTTGAAAGCCCCTTTTATCACCCATATGTTAGGAAGTGCCACAAAAAGCTTCTCCAACATAGTGATGACAGGGGAAATGATTGAGAATGCTGTGAGGAGCGGCAAAATAGAGTCGGGAGAGAGTGCCAGAAAGTCGACCCCAAGGAAAAAGAACAATGAAGTGAACAACACGAGCACATTCAACAAGGGGCAGTCTAAGTCAATTACCGTGAATCAACCCAAAACGGTGACTACCAATCAACAAAGCTCTGTAAGACAAGAATCCAATTCGAGGAAGAACACAGAAAGGCCACAATTCACCCCTATACCTATGACATATAGGGAGTTGTACCAGAACCTATTCAATGCTCATGTAGTATCCCCTTTCTACCTAGAGCCACTGCAGCCCCCGTATCCCAAATGGTATGACACAAATGCCCAATGTGAATACCACGTGGGAATTATCGGGCACTCAATCGAGAATTGCACTGCGTTCAAGAAAGTAGTCGAAAGACTCATTAAGGTGGGGGTTGTGAAATTTGATGACCCAGCCACGCCCAATGTAGCAGGAAACCCACTCCCCAATCATACTGACCAAGAAGTGAATGGGATAAGTGAAGACTTGAACAAGAAGACCAAGTATGAGGTGGCAGAAGTCAGGACCCCGTTAAGGCGGGTATGGAAGGAGATGGCCAAGAGAGGATTGATTGTGTTGGACTCGAGGGAAGAATCCAAAGAAGAGAGAAACTACTGTGAGTTTCACGACAAGGTGGGGCATGAAATCCAAGATTGCGTGGAGTTCGAGCCTAGTACAAAACATGATGAACAATAAAGAAATTGAATTCTATGAAGAGACCAAAACCCCGTAGAGGGAGATATATGTGCATCGGAGGGAGAATCGACGGCACAAAATCGAACGCCTAACTATCCCATGGTGATCATTTCGAGACCCAAAAATAATGAAGCCGGAGTACAAATGCCACCGAGGGTCATAATCCAAAGACCTACAGTTTTCCCTTACAAAGACAGCAAAAAGATCCCATGGAATTATAATTGCAGTGTGATGATGCCGGGAAAGGAGAGCCCGGTTGACGCTTCAAGAGGGGACCAAGGCAAGGGTTTCTATACACGTAGCGGGAGGCGTTATGATACGGCGAATGAGGAGGTACAGCCCATAAAAGGAAAAGCCCAGGTGGTTGAGGAAATGAAGGGAAAAGTAGCCAAACCTATTAATGAGCCAGTTAACGAAGAGGAGGCCAAGGGGTTTTTAAAATTCCTAAAGCATAGCGAATATAGCGTGGTGGAACAGCTACGTAAACAACCAGCCCGTATTTCGGTGTTGGCCTTACTTCTAAGCTCGGAAGTTTATCGTAGCGCGCTAATGAAGATCTTAAACGAGACATACGTTGCCAATGACATCTCCGTTAACAAGCTGGACCGTTTGGTGAACAACATAAGTGCTGACAATTATATCTTATTTAATGACGATGAGATACCACCCGGAGGCATGGGGTCGACTAAAGCTCTGCATATCACCACGCGCTGTAAAGGGTACACGCTGCCAGGCGTACTGATTGACAATGGGTCGACTTTAAACGTCCTGCCTTTGACCACGCTGAATAGATTACCTATAGACAGCTCTCACATGAAGGAGTGCCAGACCATCGTAAAAGTATTTGATGGCACAGAAAGAAAAGTGATGGGCAAAATCGAGGTGCCTCTTCAGATTGAGCCAAACACATGTGAGGTGGATTTCCTCGTAATGGACATCAAGCCCTCATACAATTACTTGTTGGGAAGGCCCTGGATACATTCGGCTGAGGCAGTACCTTCCTCGTTGCATCAGAAATTGAAACTAGTATCGGAAGGGAGATTGATAACGATCAAGGCTGAGGAGGATATTATTGCAACTGTGAGCAATAATGCACCCTATTTGGAGACAGATGACGAAACAATCGAATGCTCATTTCGATCTTTGGAATTTGTTAATGCGATGTTCATCGCCGAGGGAAGTGAAATTCTGGTGCCAAAATTGTCTAAAACCACGAGGATGAGCCTCCAGTTGACGATTGGAAGAGGGGCCCTACCCGGAAGGGGACTTGGGAGACATCTGCAAGGAAAGGTTGAAACGCCAATGCCAAAAGATAAGAGAGACCGTTTAGGTTTAGGATTTAAGCCGAATGCGAAACAAAGGAAAAGGGAGCTGGAAAAGAAGTAAGAAAGAAGAAAAGTTCGATTAACGGGGGAGGAAATCAAGTGGGAACCAATGACATTCCCCCATATATCGAAAACATTTGTGTCCGGGGGAATCATTCATCCCGAGAGAGACACACCAATTACGAGAGCTATAGGAGAAAGGCTGAAAAGCTTGGACATCAACGTCATATGCGAAGAGGAGACTGGAAGAGAGAATTTTTCGGGCATTTACCTCTGCACGCCTGGAAGTGTTCTGGACAACTAGACTGCGGAAGAGATTCCTGTAGTTTTTAGAACGGATTCAGAGTAATGTCCAAAACACACTTATTGCTCTAGGCCTAGGAGTAATAAGAATCTTTTGTGAAATAGGCCGATGTTTAAAAACGACATTTCAGTAAAATGCACAGTTATTATCATTTTTGGGCAAATGTTATCTCGTCATTTCAATTCCATTCATAACCATACAAATGATTACTTTCGAATTCTTTTATTCTTAAAACATTCTTTTAAATATTCTTTCATTCGTCATTCATAATCATATCACACAAATAAATGTTTCGATTCTTTTGATTCTTTGTATCTGCCTTCGTCCTCATAACAGGTCCCCAGATATTAATGATACGAGTGACACTGCTAGCGACTCAGAATTTCCTTTCGAGCAAGATGTGTGTATGGATGATTCTTAGGATTTTGAAGAGGACTAAAGCTGTAACCTATCTCCTGATTTGTTGAGGATGGTAGAACAAGACGAGAAACAAATCCTACCTCACAAAGAATCAGTCGAAATTGTGAGTTTAGGAGAAGGACAAGAGGTGAAGATCGGAACATGTATCACCGCAGAGATGAAGCGAGACCTCATTGAATTACTTTAAAAATTCAAAGATGTCTTTGCATGGTCATACCAAGAGATGCCCGGGTTAGACACTGACATCGTGGTGCACCGACTCCCCATAAAAAAAGAGTGTAAGCCTGTTCAGCAAAAACTCCGAAGAATGAGGCCCAACGTCTTGCTAAAAATAAAGGAAGAAGTTCGAAAGCAGTTCGATGCTGGATTCCTGAAGGTGGTAAAATACTCAGATTGGGTAGCCAACATCGTCCCTGTCCCTAAGAAAGATGGAAAAGTGCGAATGTGTGTGGACTACAGAGATTTGAATAAAGCCAGCCCAAAAGACAATTTCCCACTACCTCATATCGACACCCTAGTGGACAACACGGCGGGACACTCACTGTTTTCATTCATAGACGGTTTTTCGGGATATAACCAGATTAAGATGCATCCTGAAGATATGGAGAAAACCACATTTGTAACTATGTGGGGCACGTTCTGCTACAAAGTGATGCCGTTTGGACTAAAGAATGCAGGGGCAACCTATCAAAGAGCCATGGTAACCCTTTTTCACGATATGATGCATAAAGAAATCGAGGTCTGTGTTGATGACATGATAGCTAAGTCTCAAATAGAGAAGGAGCACATACAAGTCCTAGAGAAATTGTTCTTGAGGTTGAGGAAGTTTCAGCTAAAACTCAACCCCGCCAAATGTACCTTTGGAACCAAGTCTGGAAAGTTGCTCGGATTCGTGGTTAGTGAGAAAGGGATCGAGATTGATCTAGACAAAGTTAAAGCCATACAAGAGCTATCCCCGCCGCGCACTCAGAAAGAAGTTCGAGGCTTTCTAGGAAGATTAAATTACATTGCTCGATTCATTTCACAACTGACCGAGAAATGTGACCCTGTCTTTCGACTCCTCAAGAAACATAACCCAGGTGAATGGAATGAAAAATGCCAAAGGGCTTTCGACAAGGTCAAACAGTATTTATCCAACGCCCCGGTGCTGATGCCACCTAACCCCGATAAGCCGTTGATACTATATTTGGCAGTATTCAAGAACTCCATGGGATGTGTATTGGGTCAGCATGACGAGTCGGGAAGGAAAGAAAAAGCTATTTACTATCTCAGTAAAAAGTTCACGGAATGTGAGGTGGGGTACCCGTTGATAGAGAAGTTGTGTTGTGCCCTAATTTGGACAACCCGAAGACTGAGGCAGTATATGTTATATCACACCACTTGGCTTATCTCAAAATTGGACCCCTTAAAGTACATGATAGAGTCAACAGCTTTGAATAGAAGAATGGCCCAATGGCAGATTCTACTTTATGAATTCAACATAGTCTATGTGAACTAGAAAGCAGTAAAAGGAAGTGCAATAGCAGATTTTCTGGCCAGTAAAGCCTTGGAAGACTACGAGCCTGTAACATTCCGAAATAGGGCCTAAACGGAACGGTGGTTGCGAAACCACAAATTCAGGGTAAAAAAAAATATATATATATATATATATATTTTATTATTATTTTGAGGTTCATGGTATGATTACATGATTGTGTGAAAATTTCGTGATAAAATTCTATGCATAAAGTGCTTAAATTGAGGTTAGGGACTAAATCGAATAATTTGCAAAACTTGCATTCTAGAAGTTTTAGTATGAAATTATTTTGGAATATTAATTAGGAGATCTTAAATGGTAATTTGACCAATTTTAAGTTCATGGACAAAATTAGGACATGGAAGGAATTTTTGAAAGTTTAGTAAGGAGGGCATTTTGGTCATTTGGTTATTAACATTAATAAAAGGTAAAAAGATGATAAAATTGTATCATCTTCTTCAAGTTACCAGCAGAACCTTACCTCTCTCCATAGCTGGGGTTTCTTCAACTTTCAAGCTTCATAGTAAGTGATTCCAAGCCCGCTTTTAATGATCTTTACGTTTTGAAGTCCCTTAGCTCGATAAAGCTTATGCTAGCAATAATTTAAGTTAGGAATCAAATTTGGAAAAATACCCATAGGTGAAATTTGTGTGTTTTGATGTTTTATGATGGAAAATGAGGTTTTAAATTATGTTAGACAACTTGTGCTACTTGGTTTTAAGTGAAAACGAGTAAAAGGCTTAATCGGTAAAAATACCTAATAGTCATAAGTACATGTTAGTGTGTGAATTTGATGTTACCATAGAAGGGAAAATGATCAGCATGTCATAAAACATAAGAAAATAGGATGAAGTTTAATTTACGAGCCTTGGGGCAAAAGTGCAAATATGTGAAAGTTTAGGGGCAAAATGTAATTTTTCCAAAGTTTGAGTAAAGGGTTGTTTTGATAAATGTTGATATTAAATAAGCTAAATTTGCTATTATAGATCAAGAAGAGCGAAATTCGAGAGTAGATCGGGGAAAAGAAAAAGTAAAGGACTAAATTGTAAAGTTTAGTCACATTTTGTATCGAGGTAAGTTTACATAAATAAATGCAATATTCTTTTATTTTACATTATTATTGTCAATTTCAGCATTTATATATTTATGTTATGAAAATATTTAAAGTCGAATTTAAGGTGAAGTGACAGAGGAAAAGTGTTAGAAAGCCGGTTGAACCCTAGTAATGTTAGGATATTCGGGTTGACAGAGACGAACGAAATGAGCCATGTAAGTCCATATTAGAAATATGGCTTTGGAGACAGGATTGAGCCATGTAAGTCCATATTATATATGGCATTGGAGACAGAATAATTCATGTAAGTCCATGTCAAAGACATGGCATTGGCGAGATATTGATGACGAGAAGCGACCCTAGTATCCTTAGTATTCCGAGTGGTTCAACGGGTCAGGATACGAGTTAAATTACAGTGAATTAACAGCAAAGGAAAAGTAGATTATACTTATGAAAAGGAAAGGTCGGTAAGAAAGAAGGTAAGGGAATAAAGAAGAAGATAGAAATTGAGAAGTAAAGAAATTTATGATGTTAGATGATATTATGCATAATTATCCATTATGTTGAATGTTGTGATTTATTTGCTTGTAAGCTTACTAAGCCTAGTGCTTAATCTCTTTATTTTCTTCTTCTTATAGTACTTATCTAGCCACTCGGGATCGAAGGAAACGTCGGAGGCCGATCACACTATCAAAGAAATAACTCGGTATAATTAGACGTTTTGTTTTGTGTATGGCATGTATAGAAACTTAGCCACTTTTGGTATAATATGAACAATTAATAATGTGTAAATACTTGCTAGTGATTAGCTAATAAAAATGACCGATGATATGCATGTTTATTAATATGTATGATTGAATGGTGATTATCACATGAAAATTATGAAAAATGTGAAAGTAACCTAAAAACAGATTCAAGTAACAGCAATGACGTAACTTTGAAAAATCACTAAAAATTTCATAAACATAGTTTGAAGATGAATAATACATGAAATTAAATCTTATTATGTCTATTTTCTTATGAAATAAGAAAAATAGGTAAAGGTATTATATTTCATGATATATTTGAGTTTTAGTGAAACAGGTCGAGCGATTTCGGAACCCCTGTTTCAACTTTGGAAATTCACCATAAATTGTACAAAACTAATTAGAAGGTATACTTTATATGGTTATAATCCTTGTTGAGTCTAGTTTTAAGAGAAACAAACGGCTTAGTGATATGAATTTTTTTACAGGAAGAAACATGGTTCGTAGTAACAAGAGGTTAGTGCAGTCGAGTTTTGAAACAGGGGAAACTTTAACTAAGAAACTGTACTAATTGGCCAAGTCAAAAATCTATGAAAAAAATTAGTAGATAGATACATGAGTCTAGTTTTAGGAAAAATTTACGGATCTTAATTCGAGTTTCGGAACTCAAGATATGAATTTTAAGCGACTACGACGCAGAATGGCGATACATTCAAAATGCTTAAATAAACAATTTAAACCTATTTAAGGGATAGAATAAGTTTAGTAATGCCTCGTGCTCGATTCTCGCAACAGATCTCGGGTAAGGAGTGTTACATTTATTAGTATCGAGCAGGTTTAGTCGGTTCTCGAGCAGTTAGTGTGAGAAAAAGTCTAGCTATACATGCCATACTTGTATTTTGATAGTGTGACGACTCGATGATTTTTTTAAATATTTTGTTTTATAGTAATGGATCCGGATGAGCCGTGATGATGATGATGAAAGTAATGCTACTGCTTCCACGGAAGGGCGCGCCATCTGAGAATAGGCCAATAATAGTTGATCGGGAGGAGTGACTCGAGAAGCTCTCTTCCGAGCTTTGAATGATTTGTTTACCGAGTTCGTTCGCATTTAATCCGGAGTTAGACCTCCACCCCTCATGATTCTCGGGCTACCCATGTAGCTCAAGCTTCCCGATCCAGTGCAGTGGTAAGAGAAAACCACCGATTGATAGAATCAGAAACAAGGCGAAGAGTTCCGAGCAACAAAAGATGATGATGCGAAAAGAGCGAAATTTTGGTTAGAAAATACTATCGAGTCTTTGACGAATTATCTTTTACACGAGGAATGTATGAAATGTGTAGTATCACTTCTTAGAGACTCGGCCTACTACTGGTGGAAGACACTTGTATCGGTTGTACCGAAAGAGAGGGTCACTTGGGATTTCTTTCGGGAAGAATTTCGTAAAAGTACATCATCGAGGTTTATTAACCGAAGAGAAAGGAATTCTCGAATTGAAACAAGGTAATATGATGGTGACCGATTATGAGCGTGAATTTGTCGGGCTCGATAAATATGCTCAAGAATGTGTGTCCACAGAGGCTATCCGTGTAAAAGGTTTGAGGATGGGTTAAATGATGATATCCATTCGTCGTTGGGAGTCCTAGAAATAAAAAAGTTCGTTATTTTAGTTGAGAGAGCACATGTAAGGCGAGGAGCTATTAAAAAGAAAAGGCAAAGTTGAGACAGAGACACAAGATACAAAGAAGAGACAGATGAGCGGATCATTTCGGGCTACATCCAAGAGGCCCAGAGTTTTCTACGGATCTAGCTTTTCGGCGGGCAATCTAGTCGAATAGAGGTAGCATTTAAGGATCCGAAGGCTCGGACCACCTCGACTACGAGTGTAGGTAATGTCGATGAGGTAGATCGGGGTGTCCACGGTGTGGTAGACTTCATTATGGTCCTTGTCGGGCGGCGAAAATGCTTGCTATAAATATGGTACTCAGATCATTTTGTACGAGAATGTCCGAAGTGGCTAGCCGAGAGGTAACATAGAGTGCTAGATCCTAAATGCTCCTACTAGAGGCGATTACGAGGCAACCGGGAGTAGGAGCAAATGTGAGAGGTACCTCTAGAGATTCGGTTGTGAGACCAGATGTTAGAGCCCTTGCAAGGACTTATGCTATTCGTGCGCGCGAAGAGGCATCCTCCCCGATGTGATTACTGGTACATTTTCTCTACATGATATTAATGTCATTGTTCGAATTGATCCGGGTTCAACTCATTCTTATGTTTGTATGAAATTGATGCCTAGTATAAGTATGCCTATAGAATCTACAGAATTTGTGATTAAAGTATCGAATCCATTAGGCAAGCATGTATTAGCAGATAAGGTATGTAGAAATTGTCCTTTAATGATTAGAGGTTCTTGTTTTCCTACCGATCTCATGCTATTGCCATTTGATGAGTTTGATGTGATTCTTGGTATGGATTGGTTGACTACACATGATGTGATAGTGAATTGTGGAAAGAAATTCATTGAGTTGAAGTGTGAAAATGGTGAAATTCTTGGGTTAATTCGGAAGAGTCGATAGTTCATTTCTTATAATTTCGTTATGTCCGCTTCGTAAATACTTGAGAAAAGGGTATGAAGCTTATCTTGCTTTTGTGTTGAACACTAAAGATCCGAATTGAAAATTGAATCGATGCTCGTGGTATGTGAGTTTCCGATGTGTTTTGGAAGAACTACCGTGTTTGCCTCTGTTAGAGAAGTTGAGTTTGGTATTGAGTTGATTCCGGTACCACGCCCATTTCGATTGCTCCTTATAGAATGGCTCTATTGGAATTGAAAGAATTGAAAGCTCGATTCTGAGAATTAATAGATAAAGGCTTTGTAAGACCCAAGAGTTCACCATGGGGTGCACCAGTGCTATTTGTGAAAAAAAAAGACGAATCGATGAGATTATGCATAGATTATCGGCAACTTAACAAGGTAACAGTAAAGAACAAGTATCCGTTGCCTAGAATTGATGATTTGTTTGATCAATTGAAGGAGCTCTGTGTTTTCAAGATAGATTTGAGATCCGGATACTATCGATTCATGAGTTAAAGAGTCGATGTCTGAAGATCGCTTTCCGGACTAGGTATGGTCATTATGAGTTCCTTGTGATGCCATTTGGCTTGACTAATGCTCCTGCCATTTTATGGACTTAATGAACCGAATTTTTAGACCATACTTAGATAAGTTTGTAGTTGTGTTCATTGATGATATTTTGATTTATTCTCATGATGAGACCGAGCATGCGAGCATTTGAGAACGTTTACAAATTCGAGAGATAATCGGTTGTATGCCAAGTTCGAAAAAAGTGAGTTCTCGTTACGAAGTTGGTTTTCTTGGACATATTGTCTCGGTGAAGGTATTAAGGTTGATCGTGTAAGATTTCAACCATTGTTGATTGGAAGCCTCCTAGAAATGTATCGGTTAGAAGTTTTCTTGGTCTTACCGGATATTATAGACGATTTGTGGAGGGATTTTCCATGATAGCTACCCCGTTGACGAGACTGCTACGGAAGGATGTTAAGTTTGAATGGACTGAGAAGTGCCAACAAAGTTTTGACAAGTTAAAGGCATTGTTGACGGAAGCTCCTATCTTAGTACAGCCGGAACCGGGTAGAGAATTTGTGATTTACAGTGATGCATCCTTGAATGGGCTCGGTTGTGTACTCATGCAGGAAGGAAAGGTAATTGCTTATGCCTCTAGACAATTGAAGTCATATGAGAAAAATTATCCGACACATGATTTAGAGCTAATGCTATTGTATTTGCATTGAAGATTTGGAGACATTATTTGTATGGTGAAAGGTCTGGGATATTTACCGATCATAAAAGCTTGAAATACTTGATGACTCAAAAGATTTGAATTTGAGGCAAAGAAGATGGTTGGAATTGCTTAAAGATTATGAGTTAGTGATTCATTATCACCCGTAAGGCAAATGTAGTTCTTGGCGCTTTAAGCGAAACTTTTATTTACATTGCGAGCTTTGAATACCAATTTAGCCATGTCAGATGATGGTTCTATTTTAGCTGAATTTAGAGCTAAACCGGTATTTCTTGAAGAGATTTGTGAAGCTCAGAAAGATGATAATGAGTTACAAGCTAAAAGAGTTCAATGTGAGTCGGGCATAGAATCGATTTCTGGATTGGTTCTGATGGTTGTTTGATGTTTAGAGACAGAATTTGTGTACCAAAGAATGATGAGCTTATTCGGAAGATTTTACAGGAAGCACATAGTAGTTCTTTCTCTATTCATCCAGGAAGTACAAAAATGTATAATGATTTGAAGAAATTGTATTGGTGGGTAGGAATGAAAAGAGATATTTCAGAGTTTGTTTCTAGATGCTTGATTTGTCAACAGGTAAAGGCCAAACATCAGGTACCCTCAGGATTATTGCAACTGTGCTAGTTCCGAATGGAAATGGGACGGAGTTACTATGGATTTTGTGACAGATTGCGTTAACACTGAAAAAGAAAGATGCAATATGGGTTGTGATTGATAAGCTAACTAAGTCAGCTCATTTTATCCCAATCCGTATGGATTATTCACTTGACAAGTTGGCCGAGTTATACATTTCAGAGATAGTTAGACTACATGGAGTGCCATTATCGATCATTTCGAGATGAGATCCAAGATTTACTTCACGGTTCGGAAGAAGTTACAAGAGGCTTTAGGTGCGGTTGAGTTTTAGTCTGACTTTTCACCCTCGTCGGGCGATGGTCGATCGAGAGAGTTATTCGTGTACTTGAAGATATGCTTAGATGTTGTGTATTAGAATTTCAAGGTAGTTGGGAAAAATACTTACCATTGGTAGAGTTTGCCTACAATAATAGTTATCGATCAAGTTTGAAGATGGCACCTTATGAAGCTTTGTATGGACGTAAATGCCGCACACCTTTATATTGGATAGAGCTTAAAGAAAGCCAGATTTACGGGGTTGATCTAGTTAAAGAAACGGAAGAAAAAGTGAAAGTTATCAGAAATTGTTTAAAAGCAGCTTCAGACAGACAGAAGTCGTATGCAGATTTAAAAAGAAAAGAGATCGAATATCAAGTTGGTGACAAAGTTTTTTTGAAAGTATCCCCGTGGAAGAAAGTTCTCAGATTTGGCAAGAAAGGCAAACTAAGTCCACGTTTTATTGGACCGTTTGAAGTGATTGAGAGAGTCGGACCATTAGCATATCGGTTAGCTTTACCGATTGAGTTAGAGAAGATTCATAATGTATTTCATGTGTCTATGCTACGTCATTATCGTTCAGATCCGTCACATGTGATTTCTCAAACAGAGGTTGAGATTGACCGGACATGACTTACGGTGAAGAACCCAGAAAGATTCTAGCTCGAGAGGTAAAGCAATTAAGGAACAAAAGTATTGTACTTGTGAAAGTACTATGGAATAGACATGGGGTAGACGAGGCTACATGGGAACCCGAAGAGGCTATCTGAAAACAGTACCCATATCTCTTCACGGTAAGATTTTGGACGAAAATCCCTAAAGGGGGGGAGAAATGTAACATTCCGAAATAGGGCCTAAACGGAACAGTGGTTGTGAAACCACAAATTTAGGGTAAAAAAAATATATATATATATTTTATTATTATTTTGAGGTTCATGGTATGATTACATGATTGTGTGAAAATTTCGTGATAAAATTCTATGCATAAAGTGCTTAAATTGAGGTTAGGGACTAAATCGAATAATTTGCAAAACTTGCATTCTAGAAGTTTTTAGTATGAAATTATTTTGGAATATTAATTAGGAGATCTTAAATGGTAATTTGACCAATTTTAAGTTCATGGACAAAATTAGGACATGGAAGGAATTTTTGAAAGTTTAGTAAGGAGGGCATTTTGGTCATTTGGTTATTAACATTAATAAAAGGTAAAAAGATGATAAAATTGTATCATCTTCTTCAAGTTACCAGCAGAACCTTACCTCTCTCCATAGCTGGGGTTTCTTCAACTTTCAAGCTTCATAGTAAGTGATTCCAAGCCCGTTTTAATGATCTTTACGTTTTTGAAGTCCCGGTAGCTCGATAAAGCTTATGCTAGCAATAATTTAAGTTAGGAATCAAATTTGGAAAAATACCCATAGGTGAAATTTGTGTGTTTTGATGTTTTATGATGGAAAATGAGGTTTTAAATTATGTTAGACAACTTGTGCTACTTGGTTTTAAGTGAAAACAGTAAAAGGCTTAATCGGTAAAAATACCTAATAGTCATAAGTACATGTTAGTGTGTGAATTTGATGTTACCATAGAAGGAAAAATGATCAGCATGTCATAAAACATAAGAAAATAGGATGAAGTTTAATTTACGAGCCTTGGGGCAAAAGTGCAAATATGTGAAAGTTTAGGGGCAAAATGTAATTTTTCCAAAGTTTGAGTAAAGGGTTGTTTTGATAAATGTTGATATTAAATAAGCTAAATTTGCTATTATAGATCAAGAAGAGCGAAATTCGAGAGTAGATCGGGAAAAGAAAAGTAAAGGACTAAATTGTAAAGTTTAGTCACATTTTGTATCGAGGTAAGTTTACAGAAATAAATGCAATATTCTTTTATTTTACATTATTATTGTCAATTTCAGCATTTATATATTTATGTTATGAAAATATTTAAAGTCGAATTTAAGGTGAAGTGACAGAGGAAAAGTGTTAGAAAGCCGGTTGAACCCTAGTAATGTTAGGATATTCGGGTTGACAGACGAACGAAATGAGCCATGTAAGTCCATATTAGAAATATGGCTTTGGAGACAGGATTGAGCCATGTAAGTCCATATTATATATGGCATTGGAGACAGGAATAATTCATGTAAGTCCATGTCAAAGACATGGCATTGGCGAGATATTGATAGACAGAACGACCTAGTATCCTTAGTATTCCGAGTGGTTCAACGGGTCAGGATCTGAGTTAAATTACAGTGAATTAACAGCAAAGGAAAAGTAGATTATACTTATGAAAAGGAAAGGTCGGTAAGAAAGAAGGTAAGGAATAAAGAAGAAGATAGAAATTGAGAAGTAAAGAAATTTATGATGTTAGATGATATTATGCATAATTATCCATTATGTTGAATGTTGTGATTTATTTGCTTGTAAGCTTACTAAGCCTAGTGCTTAATCTCTTTATTTTCTTCTTCTTATAGTACTTATCTAGCCACTCGGGGATCGAAGGAAACGTCGGAGGCCGATCACACTATCAAAGAAATAACTCGGTATAATTAGGCGTTTTGTTTTGTGTATGGCATGTATAGAAACTTAGCCACTTTTGGTATAATATGAACAATTAATGATGTGTAAATACTTGCTAGTGATTAGCTAATAAAATGACCGATGATATGCATGTTTATTAATATGTATGATTGAATGGTGATTATCACATGAAAATTATGAAAATGTGAAAGTAACCTAAAAACAGATTCAAGTAACAGAATGACGTAACTTTGAAAAATCACTAAAATTGCATAAACATAGTTTGAAGATGAATAATATATGAAATTAAATCTTATTATGTCTATTTTCTTATGGAATAAGAAAAATAGGTAAAGGTATTATATTTCATGATATATCTTAGTTTTAGTGAAATAGGTCGAGCGATTTACGAACCCCTGTTTCAACTTTGGAAATTCACCATAAATTGTACAAAACTAATTAGAAGTATACTTTATATGGTTATAATCCTTGTTGAGTCTAGTTTTAAGAGAAATAAACGGCTTAGTGATATGAATTTTTTACAGGAAGAAACATGGTTCGTAGTAACAAGAGGTTAGTGCGATGAGTTTTGAAACAGGGAAACTTTAACTAATAAACTGTACTAATTGGCTAAGTCAAAATCTATGAAAAAATTAGTAGATAGATATATGAGTCTAGTTTCAGGAAAAATTACGGATCTTAATTTGGGTTTGAACTCAAGATATGAATTTTTAGGCGACTCTGACGCAGAATGGCGAGACATTCGAAATGCTTAAATAAATAATTTAAACCTATTTAAGGGATAGAATAAGTTTAGTAATGCCTCGTGCTCGATTCTGGCAACAGTCTCGGGTAAGGAGTGTTACAGAGCCTTTGAACTTTGACTTCCCGAATGAATACCTAATGTGTGTTGTTACCACTGAAGAAGGTGCCCTAGAAGAACTTCATTGGAAATTGAACTTCGATGGGGCGTCAAATGCTGTGGGCAATGGAATCGGGGCCGTCTTGGTATCCCCAAATGGAGATCATTATCCATTCACTAGTAAATTGGATTGTACGAATAACATGACGGAATACGAGGCATGCATCATGGGAGTCCGTGCAGCTATAGAACATAAGATTAAAGTGCTAGAGGTGTATGGAGATTCTGCGCTAGTCATTTATCAACTCAAGGGAGAATGGGAGACCAGAGACCCCAAGTTAATCAATTATCAGAAGCTGGTCCTGGAATCGGTTAAAGAGTTTGATGACATTACCTTCTACTACCTTCCACGAGACGAAAATCAGATGGCTAATGCTTTGGCTACCTTAGTCTCTATGATCAAGGTGAACAAACAAGAAGATGTCAAACCCATCCGGATGAGTATTTATGAAACTCTGGCCCACTGTTATAATATTGAAGAAGATGAAGAGAGATATGATCACCCTTGGTATCACGATATATTGCAATACAAGAAGAATCGTGAGTACCCGGACCAGGCAAGCGAGAATGACAAAAGAACGCTAAGACGATTGGCCATCGGGTATGTCTTAGATAGAGATATCCTATACAAAAGAAGAAAGGATCAAGTGCTACTAAGATGTGTAGATGCTGTAGAGGCTAAGAAAATCTTGAAAGAAGTCCATGAAGGCGTCTGTGGGACACATGCTAATGGCTTTACAATGGCCAGGCAAATTATGAGATTCGGGTACTATTGGTCCACCATGGAAGGAGACTGTGTCAATTACGCTAAGAGATGTCATAAATGTCAAATCTACGGAGACAAAATTCATGTGCCTCATTCACCGCTGCACGTCATGGTTTCTCCATGGCCATTCTCTATGTGGGGCATGGATGTGATTGGACCAATATCGCAGAAAGCTTCCAATGGGCATCGGTTCATCTTCGAGGTTATTGACTACTTCACCAAATGGGTAGAAGCCGCTTCGTATACTAGTGTGACCAAGTCGGCAGTAAGCAAGTTTCTGAAAAAGGAGATTATATGTCGATATGGAATGCCAGAGAGGATTATATCTGACAATGCATTAAACTTGAACAATAGTACGATAGCGGAAGTCTGCAATCAATTCAAGATCAGACATCACAACTCGTCACCATATCGCCCAAAGATGAATGGGGAGAAGATGACTGAAACCTGCAGAGACTGGCATGAGAAGTTGCCATTTGCCCTCTTTGCTTATCGAATGTCAGTTAGAACCTCAACTGGGGCAACCCCTTTCTCTTTGGTCTACGGAATGGAAGCGGTGTTGCCAATCAAAGTCGAAATCCCGTCTATTCGAGTGTTGTCAGAGTTAAAGTTAGAAGAAGCTGAATGGATCCAGTCTCGATATGATCAATTGAACCTAATTGAGGAAAAGAGGTTAAGAGTTATCCGTCATGGTCAGATGTACCAAAAGTGAATGATGCGGGCTTATGACAAAAAGGTTCGCCCTAGAGAATTCCACGAGGGAGACCTGGTTTTGAAAAAGATCCTTCCCATACAGAAGGACTTTCGAGGGAAATGGATGCCTAATTGGGAAGGGCCTTATGTGGTGAAGAAAGCTTTCTCTGGAGGAGCATTGATTCTAGCCGAGATGGACGGTAGAAACTTGTCCAATCCTGTAAACTCGGATTCGGTCAAGAAGTATTTCACCTGAAGAAAGGGCGGCCAGAGTGAAAACCCGCAAAGGGCGCTCTGAATTCGCAAAAAAAAAAAGAAAAAAAAAAAGAGGCAAAGGTGAAAACCCACAAAGGGCACTTTGAAACCAAAAGGGCCTTTGAGTTGAAAACCCGAAAACGAGCAGCTCAAATTTTGAATACGGGGCATATGACAGTCTTGTCCTCCCGAAATTAGCAAGACAGAAGAATGTTACACCTTGGAGCATCAACAAAAGACGCGGGATCTCCTGAACACACATTTGGTTCGAATGAGCTTTTGAGAAACTAGAATAGTGAAGCTTGTGCTGCGATATCTGGGGCACATTTTCCTCATTTTATTTTGAGCCTTACCAGATTTGTTGTCCTGTTTAATGTATTCACTTCAAGTTTTGCTCAATAAAATTCCATCTTGTCCATTATGATAATCTCTTTCGAGCATTTTTTTTGAAATTACGATTTTTGGACCTATAACATTCACATAAAAGAGGTTACGCATATTACTCTGGAAAGTTTCTAAACAATACAAGGACCTGAAGCAGGGCCACTAGGCAGAATTAACTAGACTCAAAAGTGGGAAACATTGGAGAAAGAATAGTCCAAGTTGTGATTATTTCTTTGAATCTTCTATCAAAGATAACGACTAAGCAAGAAGACACAATAGTGCATCGATGAGAACCCGGATGAACTATTAGCAACAATACCTTAAACATTTAAAAAGAAACTACTCTCATGATATTTATACATTCGTAATCATTCATTTAGTTAGGAGCATTTGGCTCATTCGAGTCATGGCATCCTAATCATTAGGCATGAACTCATATGCATTATACAGGTTAAGTCTTTCAAGGGACAATGAAGATCGATGTGCCTTTATCCCCTAAATAGTAGGGTAACATGCTAAAGCATAGTAGATCTAACCTTCCTTGAAACAGATAACAGATTTGGCGTCTCTGTAGCGGCGGAAAGCAGATCGAAGATGATTTGGCATCTCTGTAGCGGCGAAGAGTAGATCGAAGATGATTTGGCATCTCTGTAGCGGAAGAGAGCAGATCGAAGATGATTTGGCATCTCTGTAGCGACGGAGAGCAGATCGAAGATGATTTGGCATCTCTGTAGCGGCGGAGAGCAGATCGAAGATAACAGATTTGGTGTCTCTGTAGCGGCAAAGAGCAGATCGAAGATAACAGATTTAGCGTTTCTGTAGCGGCGGAGAGCAGATCGAAGATAACAGATTTGGTGTCTCTGTAGCGGCGGAGAGCAGATCGAAGATAACAGATTTGGCGTCTCTGTAGCGGCGGAGAGCAGATCAAAGATAACAGATTTGGCATCTCTGTAGCGGCGGAGAGCAGATCGAAGGTAACAGATTTGGCATCTTTGTAGCGGCGGAGAGCAGATCGAAGGTAACAAGATTTGGCGTCTCTGTAGCGGCGGAAAGCAGATCGAAGATGATTTGGCATCTCTGTAGCGGCGGAGAGAAGATCAAAGATGATTTGGCATCTCTGTAGCGGTAGAGAGCAGATCGAAGATGATTTGGCATCTCTGTAGCGGCAGAGAGCAGATCGAAGATAACAGATTTGGCGTCTCTGTAGCGGCAGAGAGTAGATCGAAGATAACAGATTTGGCATCTCTGTAGCGGCGGAGAGCAGATCGAAGATAACAGATTTGGCATCTTTGTAGCGGCGGAGAGCAGATCGAAGGTAACAAGATTTGGCGTCTCTGTAGCGGCGAAGAGCAGATCGAAGATGATTTGGCATCTCTGTAGCGGCGGAGAGCAGATCGAAGATAACAGATTTGGAGTCTCTGTAGCGGTAGAGAGCAGATTGAAGATAACAGATTTGGCATCTCTGTAGCAGCGGAGAGTAGATCGAAGGTAACAAGATTTGGCGTTTCTGTAGCGGCGGAGAGCAGATCGAAGATAACAGATTTGGCATCTCTGTAGCGGCGGAGAGCAGATCGAAGGTAACAAGATTTGGCGTCTCTGTAGCGGCGGAGAGCAGATCAAAGATAACAGATTTGGCGTCTCCGTAGTGGCGGAGAGCAGATCGAAGATAACAGATTTGGCGTCTCTGTAGCGGCAGAGAGCAGATCGAAAATAACAGATCGTTGTTCCTGAGTTTTCAAGAAGCAAGTTGAAGATAGCAAATTTGACACTCCTGAAGACATCAGAATACCTTTAGGGAAGATGAGGAGCAAGATTTTGAGGTTTAGCCAGACCGGGCAAATTTGGTCCTTTTTATAATCTTTGCTCTATTCTCGTTACACGACAATGAGCAAAGAAGGGCAGCTGTAAGGCCCAAATTTTGCCCGGGGCCCAATAAAACTAAACCCAAATTAAACCTAGCCCATTACCCAGTTACAAGCCCAAACCCAATTTTGGCCCAACCTAATCCCATTACACTAGCCCAACCCAAACACACAAAAAAAGTAAATAAATAAATAAAAAACCTTGGCCACCTACTCCACCACCCTTGTTGGCCACCCACCTTGGCCACCTAAACCACCCCAACCACTCCACTTGTTTACAAAAAATTTATTTGTAAAATTTGGCTATAAAAGCCATTCAAGACTTTGTTTTTGGGGTTTTTTTTTGTGTTTTTTGGAGGGTGTTTTTTTTGTTTTTTGGAGGAGGTTTGTTTTTTTGTTTTTTGGAGGAGGGTTGTTTTTTGTTTTGGAAAGGCTAATTTTTGGAGATTAATCAAAGATCAAAGTAAAAGAGGTTTCTTTTGTCTATTCTCATCTTAAGTTCTTTGTTTGTTTATTGTTTTCTTTTCAATTTTATTTTGTTTTTTTTTATACGAAAGTAAAGATAAAAGTAAGAAGCTTACCCATATTTTCATTACCGAAAAAGGTTTTTTTTTTTAGGTCCGGCCGCCGTGTACGGTGGCGCCGATGGAGGCCTGTGGGGGTCCATGACCGAAGCAAAGCCAGACCAACGGCCGGATTTAGAGAAGAGGGAGAAAGATAGTGGAGAGCTTTGTTTTATTTATTTATTTTTTATTATTTTTACTATTATTTATATTATTATTATTATTATTTCTCATGTATATATTATTATTTATATTATTATATTATATATGCCCTCTCCATATTTATTTATATTATTACTATCATTATTGTTACTTCTATTATTTTTTATTTCGACTACTATTTTATATATATATATGTATTATTGTTTGTATTATTCTTATTATTACTATCACCCTATTGTTATTACTTTACTTTTGTATTCTAATATATTATTAATATTACTCATATTTTCATTATTTTTGCTATTACTATTATTATATATTAATGTATATTTTTATGTATATATATATTTATATATAGTATTGTTTTTTTATTACTTTAATTTAATATTTTTATTATATTTGCTTTTTGTATTTCTATATTATTATTATTATTATTATTATTATTATTATTATTATTTTTATTTTATTTTTATCATTGTTTGTGTTATTTATTTATTTACGTATATATCATTTACTTAAGTTTTTATTTTACTTTTCATTATATTTGATCTGTGATTATTTCGCGTGTTAGCTAATTTTTGTTATTCTCGTCTCTTATTTTATTTTATATTAATGCATCTATTAACCTCATGTATATTATCCCGCTTTTTTTATTTTATTTCGATTTACAAATATCACTTTATGATTTCTAATTCTCTAAATCTAATTCAAGTTAAATGAGTATATTCCAAGCCGGTTTATAATTATTCGTTTAAAAATTCTTTAAAACGGAGACGATGTTCGATGTTTAGCAATTCGGGGAATCGTGCCCTATCGTGTTGGGTTGCAATTTCTTGTTTGCCCAAAATAATCGGATGTCTCTTTAGAATTTCGTTCATGTTTTCTAAAAACCTTTTAAAACGAAGGAAATGTTCGACGTTCGGCAATTCGGGGAATCGTGCCCTATCGTGCTGGGTTGCAATTTCTTGTTTGTGCAAAATAATCGAATATCCCTTTGAAATTTCATTCACGTTTTCCAAAGCGAGACAATGTTCAACGTTTAGAAATTCGAAGAACCGTGCCCTACCGTGTTGGGTTTTGATTCTCTCGTTGGACTAAATAATTGGGCATCCTTTTGCGGTTTTCAACATATAAATTTTTGAAGTCAAAATTCATCATGTTTTCGAGGGCTTAAAGGATCATGTCCTATCGTGCTGGATGTGATGTTATATTCCTCTTAGGCAAGAGAATTTTGATGACTAACTTGAGTTACTCAAATGTTATTAAAAAGGAATCACATTTCAAAAACATTTTTTAAAGCTTAGACATAAAGATAGTATTTAATCGATTGGGTACCAATTTTGGGCGTAGTAAGGGTGCTAATCCTTCCTCATGCGTAACCAACTCCCGAGCCCGTTTTCTAAAATTTTTGTAGACCAAAATTGTTGTTTTAGTAAATCATAAATGTTTTATTAAAATAACCAAATTTTTAGGTGATCCGATCACACCAAAACAAAAGATCGGTGGCGACTTCATGCATTTGTTTTTTAAAAGTCGATTACCCCTTTTTTTTAAAATTTTTAAATTTTTAAATCGAGGAATGGTTTCGACAATTATTATTTAAGCCCTTAAATTTTTTTAGAAAAAATTAAATTGGTAAAGGTAAAATTGTACTTTAGCCCCCCTAAAATTATAAAAATTTGATTTAATCATATAAAAATTAAAAAGATGTAGACTATAAAAAATTAAAATTTCATTCAACTTCCTCTAAAAGATTGTTCTGGCTTCGCATCTAATTTTGATCACTGTTTCGTAATTTTATGTTAGTTGTATCACAAGAATCTAATGTGGTCGGTTAAATATTAACGTGACTTCCAATAATGTTAGTACCATATAATTCAAAACATTTTTTCTTTTTATTATTGTTATTTCACTTTCTTTTTACTCGTCTCTCATCTCTCCCTCTCCCTCTTTCTTTTCTCTTTTCATTTTTTTTTCTTTTCTTTCATTTTAAATTATATGATGTTGACATGGAAATTATGTCATCATTTTTGGGCCATGCCAGATTTTCATAACACTATTAACGTCAAGTAATGATGTAATGATATAATGACTAAAATTTTATAAATTAATAACATTAGTGACCAAATAAAATGACATTATAGATAGTTTCTTTGAAAATTAATTTATCTTTTATTTTTCCAATAAATACCCAAGTTTATCCTTCCTTCAAGCACAATTAAATTCCCAAATTTTCTTTATTTTCTTTGTTATAATAAATGTCAATAATGACGATAGAATGATCACAAAGCAATAAGAGTTATCATTGAATAAAATTTAAAAGGGACAGGTCAACATACCATCACACGTTGTTTCTACAATGATGACATTAAAATATCAAGGGTTACAAAACAAAAAATATCTAACGGTTGTAAATAAAATGATTCTCACTAATGATTATCATTAAATTCAATATAAGATTAATAAGTGTTGAGTATAAGTGTTGAGGGACAACCATAAACCCCAGACATGGGCTATAAAATAGACATAAATGATATAAAAAAAATTTACTGCGATAATTTTCAGCATAGATATTGGTATAGTCGTTAACTACAGTATCAAATGAAGGAATTATATTAACGTTTTGGTTAAATTTTGTTATTAGTATAGTATTTATACTAGACGTAAGTTGTGTTTATTATTTCTATATTTTAATTTGGTCATTTTTAGTTTTAGTTTTTTTGGAATTTTAAAATTTCAGTCATAACCAAATATAAGCTGTTAAGTTAATTATGTTATGCTATTTTCAAAATCTTATCTGATAAAAAAGGAGGCAAATCAAGGGCCAAGCAAAAGCCACCCTTGAATAAAGTGGGTTTATTGCAATTTTAGATCCTCATGTTGTTTTTGTAATACAATTTAATCCTCAGATAAATTTTTAAGTTCCTTTGACAACTTATTATTTTTCTAGCCTACCAACCAAAATTTCCTAACTTCATGGTGATAAACATATTGTCATATGTGTAATGTCATGTTAACTTTCTATTTCCACATATTACTAAAAAAAACACAGTTAATGGGTTTAACGACTATTGTTTGCTTCAAGATTGGAATTTCAAAATTTTAAAAGTATAGGGACTAACAATGATTAAATTAGAGAACATTAACTAAATCTACAACTTTACAGATCATACAAAATCAATGAAAAATTTAATTAAACAAATTTGACTATTATCATTTGAATTAGAGCTAAAAGTTTAAACTTTAAATTCATAAACTTAAGCATAAGGGAAGAATTTGAACCCTTGTTTTCTTCCCAAAAAACACATCAACGTTATCCATATGTAATTAACGTTGGTGCTTCCTTAAACTGTTGCTGATATTGATATTTTCTTTTCCTTTTGAAAAATTTATCCAATCAAGTGTTTCTCGTTGTCTATTATACATACTTCCAATTCTCGTTAATTATCAAATTTATTAAGTGTTGTTATTTATGTAATGTCATGTCAATTTGTTATTTTATTTACTTACTAAAAATTTAGTTAATAGATTAAGGATTGTCATTTGTGTTGATATATATGGCTTTAGAATGATTAAATTAAAAAATATAAACTAAATCTACAACTGTAAGTATAATATAATACTAGTAATTGAATTTAAACAAACAAATTTAACTATTGTTTTTTGGGTGAGGACTAAAATTTCGAAATTAAAAAAGTATATAAATTAAAATTGATCAAATAAAAGTATAAGGATTAAATCTACAATTTTCATGAAATAGAAGAACTAAGAGACAAAGTTTAACCTTTTTCTTTTAATATTAATATCATTATAGATTTTTATCATATCTGTTTTTTTGATATAATGTCTAGAACTACTCACTGTCCTTCCCCAAACCCAAACCCTTAAATAGGAGGATAATACGTTTCAGCATACTCGACTCAATGTGCTCCTACACTGGCAACAATATCAATACTAATAAAGTTAAGTCACAATCGATAAGTTTAATTTATTTTAAAAAAAATAGTATTTATCGACTTGGGTATTTTCTTCCCCGACGAATCCACCAAAATTCTGTAATCGTTTTGAGTGTGCGCTTTTAATGAATTTGTGCTCATCTTTGAATTGATAATTAAGTGTGTACCTTAGAGCAGAATTCTCCTTTTTTAACTTTTTTCTAAAAGTAGGGATGACGATTGTAAGAATCTAAGTTCATAGATTTTATATTATTTTAAACTAGTGGATTGTGTATATTAACTTTTAATTATTTTTATAAAATTAGTTTTTATATAAAATTTTTAACTAATTTTCTCAAAAATTATTAATAAATTGAGAAGATAATGTAATTAAAAATATTTAACATAATAAGTTATATTTAATGTTATTTAATCTTAAAAATATTTAATATTAAAACAATACAAAAAGTCATCATAGTTTATATTATAATATTGTAATTAAGTAAAATTTTGAAATAAAGAGATAATTTATTTAAAATTAAATTTATATTTAATATATAAAAGGTTATAAATAAAAAATGTATGGAATAAATTTAAAAATTAAAAGACAATGAGTAAAAGAGTAATTTACTCATATTAAAAATAAGTACTTCAAATAAAGAGCATCACGTGCAAAAAACTATAGATAGTATTTAGTGCTATTTCATGTTTTGATTCTAATGGAATGTGATTCATTATAATGTGATTGTTAAGAACGTTTGGTATACAATGAAAGGTATGGATTAAATTATTAAGGATGTTGTATTATCACGTTTGGTTTACTAAATACTTTACTAAAAATATAATGATAATTTACAAAGTTACCCTTATTAAATAAAAAATATTCATGTATTTAATTTTTATAATAAAATTATTCGTAACAAATATTAGGGTTAGATATTTAATTGATAATTTTAAATTATTATTTTAATTGAAAGTAGAATTGTTTTAAACTTGTATTGCATATAATTTCTAAACATAATAATGCATATATAAAATTATGGGTATATAAAACTTGTTTTGGAATAAATTTAAAAAATACACTTGAATTCACGTTTTATTTTAGCTAAAATCTAAACATATAGGTAGGCTAACCCACAATTTATACACAGAGTAAATGGAACAAATTTACCCATATTCAACAACAAAATTAACAAGTATTTTATACAAATATAAGTGCTAAGTCAAATTTTTACATTTATTACTAGACTAATACCTAAAACAATATAAAATAGGGTTCATTTTATCTGAATATTTTTAAACTTTTCAATTTACACGGAAAAATAATTTTCCCACATTTTATCATGGAAACCACATTATCATGTTCATAGGAAAATAAATAAATTTTGATATACCAAATGTTGAAATCACTTTCCAACTAATTAAATTATTAAGAAAATGAATATTTTCCATCATACCAAATAGCTACATAATGTAAACATTACTATTTATTTCCATGTATGATATATGATAAATTATTATTTGAGTCGAGATTAAAAATTTTAAATTTTAAATTTTAAAGAATATAGAGACTAAAGTTGTTTAACTCTAAAAATATAAAGAATAAATTTTATTAAATAAAAATATAAAGATTAAATTCATAACTTTCACAAAATACAAAAAAAATTAATTTAATTTTAAAAATTAATATTTAGGTACTTGTAATTTTTTCCACAAATAATCTATGCCATTAAATTTCCATATCCACGAAAATCCTATATGCTTTGGAGTGTGTGCGTTTAATAAATTTGACATGATTTTATTTCCCCAAAAAATCCATGCCATGTAGATATTTCCATATCCACCAAAACCCTAAATGCAATTTTGTCTGTGCTTATCTTCAAATTGATGATTAAATGTGTTAAAAAGTGGGGATGACGAGTGGACCAATAAGGTTACATCTTACACTTAATTGATAAATGTGTAGTAGGAGGTTTGTCTTCCCAAACTCGGCTCTCAAAAACGTATACAAATATTATTGTTTACACAATAATAGCCTACGCTGTGGGTCACATGATACAGTTATAGATATTCCCCACCAAAACATGATGAAAACGTGGAACAAATACAAACGTGGAAAATCCTTATATTTTTATTTTTAGTAATTTAGTTTGTCTACTTTCTAAATTTTAAAATTTAAATTTAACTAATTTTATTAAATTTTGTTTTTGTGATATTTTGAAATAAAAAATATTTATTTTATAGCCATAATTTTAAAAAATAACATTGTAATTAACTTGAATTTATCAAATAATAATGATGTTAAAATCTAAAACTAAAGAGACTAAATACAAAATATAAAGACTAAATTTTAAATTTTTAAAAGTTGAAAAACTTATCACATATTTTAACTAACAAGAATTTCAAGAAAGAATTATAAAAAAAGTAAAAGAAAATATGAATATAAACCATAAAATAGACATAGTAAATTGAATTATAATTTTTTAAAAATAAAGGTATAGTTTTGTTTATTTTATTAAGATATAATGTTAAATTTAATTCTTAATATTTATATATTTTTATTAATTTAAATTTCAATCTTTTTCTTAAAAAAGAAGAAGGATAAAGATCAAATTTAATAAAAATATAAGTATTGAAGGGTAAATTTATGAGTATAAGTTTGATCAACTAATAATAACTCAGAAGTCAAGGGTTTCCGCCTACCTTCGTCGATACCGTCCTCGGCCGAAATTTACAGTGTTCAAAATTCAAGTCCCTTGCATTTCTCCTATTTCAACAAATAATCCTACAATTTCTACACAGAGTAAATGAAACAAATTTACCCATATTCAACAACAAAAATAACAAGTATTTCATACAAATATAAGTGCTAAGTCAAATTTTTTACATTTATTACTAGACTAATACCTTAAAACAATATAAAATAGAGTTCATTTTATCTGAATATTTTTTTAACTTTCTAATTTACACGGGAAAATAATTTTTTCATATTTTATCATGGGAACCACATTACCATGTTTATAGGAAAATAGATAAATTTTGATATACCAAATGTTGAAATCACTTTCCAACTAATTAAATTCTTAAAAAATAAATATTTTCCACCATACCAAATAGCTACATAATGTAAACATTACTATTTATTTCCTTTTCTGATAGAACCTTGTATAATATATATATATATATATATCCATGTATGATATATGATAAATTATTATTTAGGTTAAGATTAAAAATTTCAAATTTCAAGAGACTAAAGTTGATCAACTCTAAAAATATAAAGAATAAATTTTATTAAATAAAAATATAAAAATTAATTTATAACTTTCACAAAATACAAGATAAAATTTAACCTAGTTTTAAAAATTAATATTTACGTACTTATAATTTTTTCCACAAATAATCTATGCCATTAAATTTCCATATCCACGAAAATCCTATAACATGATTTTATTTCCCCAAATAATCCATGCCATTTAGATATTTCCATATCCACCAAAATCCTATATGCAATTTTGTCTGTGCTTATCTTGAAATTGATGATTACATGTGTTAAAAAGTGGGGATGACGAGTGGACCAATAAGGTTACATCTTACACTTAATTGATAAATGTGTAGGAGTAGATTTGTTTTCGCAAACTGGGCTCTCAAAAACGTATACAAATATTATTGTTTACACAATAATTGCCTACGCTTTGGGTCACATGATACAGTTATAGATATTCCCCACCAAAACATTATGAAAACGTGGAACAAATAAAAACGTGGAAAATTATATTTTTATTTTTAGTAATTTAGTTTTTCTACTTTCTAAATTTTAAAATTTAAATTTTGTTATTGTTATATTTTGAAATAAAAATATTTATTTTATAGCTATAATTTTAAAAATAACATTGTAATTAATTTGAATTTATCAAATAATAATAATGTTAACAATTGAATATGAATTTTAAAATATAAAAACTAAAGAGAGTAAATACAAAATATAAAGACTAAATTTTGAATTTTTAAAAGTTGAAAAACTTATCACATATTTTAACTAACAAGAATTTCAAGAAAGAATTATAAAAAAAAGGTAAAAGAAAATCTGAATATAAACTATAAAATAGACATAGTAAATTGAATTATAATTTTTAAAAATAAAGGTATAATTTTGTTTATTTTATTAGGGTATAATGTTAAATTTAATTCTTAATGTTAAATTTTGGCCCCAAAACCACTATTTTTGAACCATATTTGACTCGTAAGTATTAAAACGGGTTGTTATAGAACTAGTAAAAATTTTGGCTAAAGAAGTTAAAGAATTTCAGAATAAACGAGTACCATTGGTAAAATTCTTGTGGCATCAATAAGGTACTAAAAAGGCTACTTGGAAATGTAACAGTCCAATTTAGACCCTAATCGAAACGGTAGTTTCGAGACCACGAATCTGAGTTAGAAAAAAATATTTAAATATTATTTTTCCCATTTATTATATGTGAATTAGCATGTGTAAAAGTTTTGTATGAAAATTTGATTGTTTGTATGCTTAATTAAATAAAATGGCTTAATCGCGTAAAATGAAAACTGATAGTTTAAAGCATAAGGACTGAAATGTTAGTGGCTTTTTAATATGGACTATTTATGTTGGAAATTTACCTTTTAATTATAGCATGGACAGCTATGACCTTAGTACATATTGGTTTTGTATTAATTAACAAAGGTTAATATGGTAACTTATGAAATAATATAAAATATATCATAACATAAATAAATAAAATAAGGTTTCACATTGTTTTGTTATTACCAAAAATAAAAGAAGAAAGAAAAAAATAGCAAACTAGGTATTCGGCCATTGTTGATTCAAATTTAAGGTATGTTTTGTTTCGGTTTTTGATAATTTTTACGTTTTTGAGATCGTTGCTTCGAGTGCTACCCAACCCATGCTTGAATTTTTGATTTTGGTGAATATTTTGAGTTATGCCAACAATGAATATTTGTGTTTTGGGATGTTTGATGATAAATTATGAAAGATATGTTTTGGATTAATATGTTGTGCGTTAGAGTTTTTGATGATTTTGAATTATTAGGACTAAATTGCAAAAATAATAAATTATTTATATATTTTTATTAATTTAAATTTCAATCTTTTTCTTAAAAAAGAAGAAGGATAAATATCAAATTTAATAAAAATATAAGTATTGAAGGGTAAATTTATGAGTGTCAGTTTGATCAACTAATAATAACTCAGAAGTCAAGGGTTTCCTTCTACCTTCGTCGACACCGTCCTCGGCCGAAATTTACACAGTGTTCAAAATTCAAGTCCCTTGCATTTCTCCTATTTCAACAAATAATCCTGTAAATATAAACCCTTTTAGCATTCTTTTTTTCGTATATAAAATTCAACAAAACACTTTGATCCAAATCCAAGAACAAGTTTCCCAAATGGCTTCATTTTTTAAAGTTATCTGTACATCCCCCAGTTCCCCCATTGCCATTAACAAAACTTCACGAATCAGGAGCAATCCTCCTTCATCATTGTCCATGATCCCTAGATGTAATGCTGTTAAAGAACCCAGTTTCGTTTCTACTCCTTTACAGCACGCTTACAGATATGGGAATCCCAATATCACAGTGAGTTTGTGTTTTTTTTTTTTAAATGTTCTTTCTTTCTTCAATACGGTCCTTGTATTTCAACTGTTTAAATTCTTTACAGGATGAGTTTCTGGATGAATATGCAAGCAAATTGGAGGGGTTCAAGCGAGTACTTAAACTAGTTAGTGAAGACCCTTTACAGGGTTTGACTATGATTGATGCTATCCAACGGCTAGGAATCGATCACCATTTCCAACATGATATTGAACAGGTTCTGCAAAGACAGTTTATGTTATCTGCAAATGGTAATGGATTTAATAACAATGACCTTCATGAGGTTGCCCTTCGTTTTCGGTTGCTCAGACAAGAAGGCTACTTTGTCCCTGCAGGTGTGAAAATTTCCATCCTTGGATTGAAGTTTTTTTCCTTTTTGGTTAACAATTCAAACGTTATAATTGAATCCTAAAAAGTATTTATATTCCATCAATCAGATGTTTTTCGTCAGTTTAACTATCAGCTTGGACATTAATTATTCGATTGAATTTAACGAATACGTGGTGTGTATCTATCATATCAACAGTTTATATTTAACGCGTTATCTTCTTTTATTTTCTTTCAAATTGTTAGAATATCCAAACTGTCCTTAGGGGATGTTTCCTTCTGGGATTCGAGCTACCATTTACCATTCAAAGTAATAGTTAGTTTAACGGAGGATTCAATTTGAAGCTTGGAAACCAATTTAGAATCAAGGTCATAGTATGAGGACCTCTTGTGAAATTAATCTATTGTTTTGTTCAAGCAGGAGTGTTCAACAGGTTCAGAGACAGGGAAGGCATTTTCAGACATGAACTTTGCAGGGACATCAAAGGATTAATCGAACTATATGAAGCATCACAACTAGGCATAGATGGAGAAGATGTTCTTGATGAAGCAAGAGAATTTAGTTCCCAGTCCCTGAAAAAATGGCTAATGGCCAAAGTGGACTTTTTCTCTGATAGGGCTATAAGGAACACATTGGACCAACCTTTTCATAAAAACCTATCAAGATTCACAGCAAGAAACTTGTTAGGCACTGATTTCCAAGGCACCAATGGATGGATAAATATCCTCCAAGAACTAGCCAAAATGGATTTCAATCTAGTTCAGTCCTTACACCAGAAAGAAATTGCCCACATTTCAAAGTAAGGTTTATACTTTTTAGGTCAAATTCAGTTTTGGTCCCTCTACTAGCTCAACTTTAGGATGTACTCCGCTTATTCCTCTACTTTTATGATATCATTAATTAGAAACACCCCCTTCAGTCATGTTATCATGATGAGTACAAAAAGGAAGACTAACTAATGACATGATAAAAATAGAGGATCAAATTATGTTACATTATAAGGATTAAATTCTGAATTTAAGCAACAGAAAAACCATAACCATAACTTGACATAATCTAAAAGCTAGTTTTACATTATCCAAAAATAAACCCAACTCTAATTTTCTTTTATGTTGTTTAGTTGGTGGAAGCAGCTAGGTTTAGCCAAGGAATTGGAGTTTGCTAGGGACCAACCAATGAAATGGTACATTTGGTCCATGGCATGCCTCACTGATCCAACCTTATCAGAGCAAAGGATTGATCTCACAAAGTCCATTTCCTTAATCTATATAATAGATGATATTTTTGATGTTTATGGGACACTTGATGAACTCACTCTTTTTGTGCAAGTTGTGGAGAGGTAAATGATGCACCATACATTTAACATATCATCTAATTAATATCAACATTATTAAAATCTTAATTTAAAATTGGAAATGTATATGTATATGTATATATATATATTTTTTTCTCAACCTTTTGGAATTGTCCCTTTCATCTTAATTATTTCCTTTTCCTTTCTTGGTAATCCTTTGATTGTTTTTGTTTGATGTATATCAATCATCTTTTTTTTATGAAAATTATTGTCTTTTGGTCTCCTTTCTTTTCTTCCTTTTTCTATTTTTCATACATTCCTCTTATCAACTTAGATATTTTCAAATTTCATCTTAATTATTAAAACTGGGTCTCATCTCACATCCATATATAAAATGTTTATTTGTTACATTTAAATATCTTATTTAATACCTTTAAAACTTTAAGAATTTTGAAATTTCATATTTAAATTTTACGATATGTGAATACTATGTTTATCATTTTGATATATATATATATATATTATAATAATTATTATATTTACGCTATGATTGTATCTATAACATAAAATTACATTATTTGAGATATACACTTTAAAGTGTAATACATGATTTCAAGTTGATGAAATTATTGATTTAATTAATTGCATGTAGGTGGGATTATGCTGCAAGTGATAAGCTACCTTGTTACATGAAAATATGCTTCAAAGCTCTTGATGATATCACTAATGAAATTAGCCAAAAGGTGTACAAGGAACATGGTCGGAACCCTATCAACTCCTTAAGGAAAGCTGTATGTATATGTCAATAGAATTTTTTTTTTCATGTCTAATTTACGATCCATCATAATTATAGTTAATATTTTATATATCTGGATAGTGGAGCACCTTGTTTAGAGCATTTTTGGCAGAAGCACGATGGTTCGATTCAAAGAATGTACCAAAAGCTGATGAGTATTTGGAGAATGGGATCATTAGCTCAGGTGTACATATAGTTTTGGTTCACATCTTCTTCCTCCTTGGAATTGGCTTGACTGATCAAAATGTGGAACTTATTGACAACAATCCATCCATAATCTCATCCGCTGCTACAATCCTTCGTCTATGGGATGATTTGGGAAGTGCCAAGGTATATACATAAACTGTTAAACTTATAAAAAATTATGATTAATACAATACTAATACTTATCTTATATATTAATTGTAGGATGAGAATCAAGATGGACATGATGGGTCCTATATTGATTGCTACATGAAAGAGAATCAAGGCATTGAAGTTGAAAATGCTAGAAAACATGTTATCAACATGATTGCCAATGCATGGAAATTGCTTAACCAAGAATGCATTTTCCAAAAATCATTTTCCATGACTTTCTGCAAGGCTTCTCTAAATATTGCAAGAATGGTTCCTTTGATGTATAGCTACGACGAAAATCAATGCCTTCCAAGCTTGGATGAGTACATGAAATCACTTCTTTATCAAAGTATACCCAGGAAAACTCTTTTATGATTTTTTTTATAATTAAGTTATCTTCTATACTTATTTTAGGGTAATCTACAAAAATAGTCATTTTTGTTTGCTTCAGGTTACATTTTAATCACTTATGTTTGAAACGTTACGTTTTAGTCACTTATGTTATTATTTTGTTACGAAGTAATCACTCTACCGTTAAGTTCTGTTATTTCTCTAACGGTAATCCTACGTGACAGTCCAACTAGATTTTAGGTGCCAACTTGGATTTCTAAATAGAATGAAAATAAATTTTTAATTAAAAAATTTAATTAATTAAAATTTTTACACCTAAACCTTAACTAAAAAGAACTGTTCATCTCCCATTTTTTATTTTTCTTCCATCTCTTCTTTTTTTCAATGATTTTTTGGTTTTCCATTTTTCCCTTAAAAACCAAGAAAATGAAAAAAAAAAACTTATTTGGAATCGAAAGGAGTTTAGAAGAGAAAAAAAATTTACTTGGCCTTTCCTTTCATTTCTCTATCAAAAGAAAAATAAAAATAAAAGAGAGAATATTTGGTTGGGTGAATATTGGGTTTGCGTAAAGCTCCACCGAAACCACCATTGATGAAGAGACAGAAATTGTGCTAAAGTGAATAGCTGCGCTCTTTCTCTCTCTCTTTTGTCTTTTATTTTTTTGTTGTTTGATGAACAAAAAAACCCAAATTTTAATTTAGGGTTTTTACTAAACAATAAAAAATTCAATCTTTTGTTTTTCAATATTGAATAAAAGAGATAGAGGAATGCAAAGAGGAAATACCTAAATCCTCCATTGAATCCATCTTTATGAAGCAGTCAATTTGATTTCAACTATTTTAATCTTAAAAATAGTTTTTCCAATCAAATGAAAAAAAAAACCATTGAAAAAAAAAGAAGAGAAGGAAGAAAAGTAGAAAAGAAGAGATGAACAATTTTTTTAGTTAAGGTTTAGGTTTAAAAATTTTAATTAATTAAATTTTTTTAATTAAAAATCTATTTTCATCTTATTTAGAAATTCAAGTTGGCACCTAAAATCTAGTTGGATTGTCACGTAGGATTACCGTTAGAGAGATAATGAAACCTAATGATAGAGTGATCACTTTGTAACAAAATAATAACATAAGTGACTAAAATGTAACTTGAGGCACACAAAATTGACTATTTTTATAGATTACCCTTTATTTTATGGTACACGAAAATCTTTTTGAAGATCGTAATTGCTCCTCCTAATAATGTTACTTTTAGGATTCAAAATTCCGTTTTTAATAAATTGTTAACTATTCTTTAAGTTTTATGGACAGTTCATTTCATAGTTGAAATAAAAACATAAACCTAAATTGATTTCATCATAAAATACAATCAAACCTCTGCAAAAAGGCTAAAATGTGCCTACTTTTTGAAAATTAGGAATTTAGTTATTGTACTTGTATTTCTAAGAATTTTGTCTTTCTACTTTTCAGATTTTAAAATTTAAGTTCAATTATTAACACTGTTAAATTTTTTAATTAAATTAGTTGCTATGACATTTTAAAGTAAAAAACTGTTCATTTAGTAGCTATATAATTACAAAGAGATATTATAATTAAATTGAATTTAACAAAACAATTAGATCTGAATTTTAAAATTTAAAAAGTAAATAAATTAAATTCTTAAAAATACAAATTCAGGAATAAAATTCTTAATTTTTCAAAAAAATCAAGAACAGTAGGCATGTTTTAACCTTACAAAAATCCCACATTGAATTGCAACACAATAGCTAGGTAACATGGTATTAACTTCTGTCATGTTACATCATGAACAAACAAAGAAAATAATAGTTTTGCAAGTCAAGGAGTAGGGACCAGTTTCTACTTTATTCATGTGATTTATGTTCTTCAAGATATTCAAATTACGTAGTCTACATATTTTCAATTTCTTTAATGTTACATCATGAAAGTAACTAACGATTTTAAAAAAGGAGTTTTATAAATTTAAGGAGCATTCTCTTCAAACCCATAAATTTCTTTTTTTAGGATTTATTCTCTCTTCTTGCATCTAATTTCAAGAATTTAGTTTCTCTATATGCTTGATTTAAAAATTAAATAAGTTTATTTAGAGTTTCATTTAATATTCAAAAGAATAATATTTTTTACTTCTTGAATTTAAATTACGCATTTAAAATGACTGTTTAAATTTAACTCACAGATTGATTTAATATACTTAGTCAATCCTAAATTAATTTTATAAGAATAATTATTTGATACATTGACAGTAAAAGTTTTAACTCCATAAGCAGATTTGAGATTTTACCATATGTTTTTGAGTTGTATTTAAAATATTTTAAAATAAATAAGACATATGATAAAATCACTACCTCTGTACTAAATAATTACCTTTTATATATAATTAAAAATATGATATATTAATAATATATTGTTACAACATAAAATTAAATAAAAAATTATAAAATTTGAAATTAATTATTATTTAATTAAATAAATTATAAATTCCCACATAAGCGGGGAACTAACACTAGTAATATTCTCAAAATGTAACAAATAATGAAAAGTTTACGGGTCAAAATTGCTAACCATAAAAGTACACTATAAAGCTTGCTAAGAGCAGCACTCTGTCAAGGTTAGGCTCTATGAACATATGTATTCATGACAAGAGAAGCATCTTTGATCTGCCTTAGTGTTGAACGCTTTTTGGTTCACCTAATTTAGTTCTATTCCATCACCACTTACTTAGAAAACATTGCACCTTTTAAGAGGTCGATATCATGTGGAACATGAACTGTATAAGTGTCAAAACCCTAGGAGTAAGAGAGGACTACCTAAAAGGTCTTACGGGTCTTGACACATGTACAATTCTAGCCTTTGAGGATTGCTAGTTTGAGATTGCCTACAACCCGTATCAGAACGCTCATGGAAATTGGCATCGTCAAAATTTTGACTATGCCATTTTTTCTAGTTTTCCTTTCCACCAAAGAGCAAAATCAGGCAATCGCCTTGTCTCGAAAAAAATGGTTGATTTTTCATTTAATTTTAATTTTTTTATGAAATTACTTTTACTCCCCCAATAATTTATGATTCATCTTTGATTTCTCTAAAATAATTTTTTAACTTTGTCTCTGGACAAAACCAAGGCACTAGCGAACCTGTATGTTGACGGATCAATTAGCAAAATAAGTGCAAAAATTTCCTTAACAGATCCTCTAGGATATGAATGATAATATGACAATATTTTATATAATTTAATTGTTATAACAGATAGTATCAATTAATCAAACCATATCAATGCACGCCACTGATGTTTCTTTAAACATGATTGAAACTTGCCCCAACTGAGTTTTCTATTGAAAAAATTCAAGAGTTTGCGGCCAAGTTTGCAAGTTCTTGATCTTTCTTTCAACAAGATTTCAAATGGAAACATGGTTTAACTGTATTGGGTTTGAAAGGAAGCAGGATTAATGGTGAAATAAATGTCTCAAATAACAAGAATTTGCAATTTTAGATCATTCATCAAACAATTTTTAAATGAGGTTGGAGATTGCTCAATTTTGAAATATCTTGTTAGAGTTTGTGTAATTTAAATCCTGTCACTTGTTGAAAAAATAAATATAGCGGCAAAATAAGGGGATCTGTTAGGGCGAGAGGTCGAGGACCGTATAGAACTATATTTCTACTATTTGACTTTGATTAGAACATAATTTTTCAACTCTTAAATAGATGTAATCAAAACTCCTCTTGTATCATTCGTTTTTCAACATTAATGGATTTTCTCCTCCTTTACCCGTATTTTTCCTAAAAAAAATTTTCACATAAAATCTATATATATTTTTTTCTTATTACTTGCAATCATTTTACTGCGATTATTGATTTTAATTATACCAAATCTTTAGTAAATTGTTACTAAATCAATTCTTTCCAATAGTCAATAAGTTGCATGGTGAAAGTTCAGTGCTTGAGCTCATTTATACTCTTAATTATTGCCACCTTACCTCATGAAAGTGACAAAACGAATATTTTTACAGTAGTTTTCCCTTTTAAGAAAAAGCAAAGCACTATTTCCTATATAAAAATATCCTAAAGTTTTTATTAATTATGAAAAATAACATATTTTTCTGATTAAACTCGAAAATGCCTTGAAATTTATAGTAAAAATTAGTGGAGCTAAATAATTTGGCACCACTAACATGCCATATCAGCAAATAAGATAAAAAAAAATTATTTTTTAGTGGAGTCATGTAAAATGGCGCAACCTGTATAAATATCAAAGAAATACCACTATTTCTAAAAAATGGGGGGCTTTAAAAAAAACTTTTTTTGGTGGAACCAAATAATTTGACACCACCAATTTCCAATGCGCGCCCGTGTCTTTTTTTAATTTTAAAACCATAAATAAATTTTTTTCTTATTAGTGGTTTTTTTTTGTTTTTTGTTTTAATTTTAAAATTATGGAAAAATATTTCTTATGCATGGAGTGATTCTAAATGGCGCTACCATTTTGTACCAAGTTTTTTTTAAATGTGTTTTCTGTTTAATTTAAAATTTTTAAAAATTAATATTTTATTTGGTAGAGTCATATAGAATGGCACCACCAATGTACTGTATGTTTTTTTAATCTAAAAATTTTAAAAATGATATTTTGTTTTGGTGGAGCCATTCTTGATGCTATTATCTTGTAGTGCAACAGGAGTGACTTTCTCGATATTATTATCTTGTAGCTTAGATGCTGCAGATATAAATGATCTCACTCGTGCGGTTCAATTTGAGATTTTTTGAAACCTTCAAACATCCCGTTGACCTAGGGAATCCCAAATAATCCACTTATTGGCTGCTTAACCAATTTGAACCCGTTATCATCCTATTGTTGGAAAAATTGCATTCTATGGGAACATTGAGACATATTCTCAATAAATAAATGGGGAGAGTTGAATCATAAAATTATATACAAATATATATAAAAAATATAATTATATATATATAAAATATTGTCAAAACTTTTTTCAATGCAAATTCATTTAAATTCGTTATTATATATATATATATATATATATATATATATATAACAATTATAATTATTTTATATTTAATAACTATATATATTTTACTATTTTTATATATTTTCTTTTATTAACATTCTAAATATAAATAAATTAATATATTTTTAATATATACATTATAATATAATATATATAACTTTTATATGATAAAAATAATATATTATAAACTTAAAAATCTCTCAAATTAAATTGTTTTGAATATTACAGTTTAAATTTAATTTTTCTAAATAAAATCAATTTTTAAACTTAATATTTTTATTTTTATTTAAATCAAATCACATTATAGAATAAAACATAGACCACATATTTCATTTGTGGTACGAAACCAAAAAAATCATAAAACATTCATTGTAGCCAGCACATGCAAAACGATAGTTGGGTTAAGAGATAAAGTAGTACGTTTTAATTTTATGTGCACCACAAATTATTTCGATTTTATTTGGTTTTGGTTTTTATTATTATTTGATTGAAGAAAAATTTAAAAAGAAAAAGGCAATGATATTTTGTTTTAATTCAATTATTGTTGTGAAAAAACCAAACAAAGAGGCTTCGTGGTACAAGTGTGGAATCTTGTTGCGTATGTGAAAGCGTACTATTACTCCTGCAAAAGTAGGGCCAACATTATATAATGCTTGTTTGAATGTGTTCGAAGAACATGTGCTCCATGCAAAACCTTCATGCGTCTTCTTACATATATAATTTCCATCGTCATGGGGACACCTTACAGTAATGATTAAGATTGTTTGAATCCACACAAATTTGAGTCCAAAATTAGGTCGTAAATGTTGTAGGCCAATTTTGGCCCGTTTACAAAATACCCAGGCCCATTAAACTATTTAACTTATCCTCAAACCCAAAACCTAAAATTAACCTAGCCCAACATCCAAGCCCAATCCCAAAACCCTAAACTCCTACTTGCCTCTTCCCACTCTCCCATGCTGTCTGCCACCAGCACCACTCCCACTCTCCCATGCTGTCTGCCACCAGCACTATCACACACCCCACCGTCCATGCCCATGCCCTACAAACAAGCAAAACAGAAGCAAGAATAGAAAATAATAATAAAGTATGTAAAAATTAGGCCATATAAAAGCCACCCAAACAACAAACGAAAGAGGAGAGCATGTACAAAAAGTTTGTATCAAAAACAAAAGAAAAAAGAAAAGCTTAGAAGGTGAACTTCAATTTTTTTCCTCTGTTATCTCAATCTTTCTGTTTATCTTTGCTTTGTTTTATTTTCTTTTTCATTAACTTACTTTAAAACAAAAAAAGAATCAAAGAAGAAAAGAGTCTTACCGGATCTACCCCGTGGCCGCTCCCCTCTCCGTTCGGCACGGTGAACCGCCGGCAATGATGGGTGTTGAAACCTTAACTGAAGAAAGGAGGAAGAGATAAAAAAGGGGGGTTTGAGAGCAGTTTTTCAAAAAAAATATATAAAGGTTAAATGGTTTTAAAATAAAAATTGAAAAGTCAAAAGGAAGCGGCGCCACTAACTATGATTTGTATGTTTCTGCTTTTAGGGATATTTGTCCCCCTGGTCCCTCAACCTCTCCAGTGCGCTGCAATTTAGTGCTTTAGTTACCTTTTTCCTATGATTTTGCAATTTGGCCACCTAATTCTCTGAGGTTTTCAATTTAGCCCCGTACCAAGCACTGCGTCTTAATGATTGGGGATATTTCTGTTTTCGGTCCTCCCATGTTGCGCGCATATTGCAATCTGGTCCTCTCCTCCTTATTTTCTTTTCAAATCTGCCCCACAACTTTGTTTTTAGTTTAATTTTAGTCCTATTTTCATTTTGTTTTTCGTTTTTTTTATCTAAATATCCTTGTTATTTTCATATTATTAATATTATTTTTATTATTATTATTATTTCTTATTATTATTATTATTGTTATTATTGTACATTAGTGTATATCTTCATGTATGTATATATATATGTAGTAATGTTTCTATTACTTTATTTTAATATTTTTATTATAATGGCTTTTGTGTTTCAATATTATTATTATTATTATTATTATTAATATTATTATTATTATTATTATTTTATTATCATTAATGTTACTATATATCCTTGTTAGATGTATACATATATATATATTATTGTTTTTAATACCTTTATTTTAATATCATTTTATTATATTTACCTTTTGGTATTGTATTACATGGTTATTATTATTATATTTATTAGTGTATGCCGCTTACCCGTATATATTTTTAGTACGTATTAATAGTCAATTTTTTAATATATATTATATGAATAATTTATATATAATATTATGTATATATTTTAATATTATCATTATATATCTCTATACTATATGATTTCTAATACTATTATTTATATATATATTTTCTTAGTACCACATTATGTATATATCATGTATATATTTATTTTTACCCATATTGTATTTATTATTAATTTTAATACATTTATTTTATAATCCGTATGTATATATCTTTCTTATTTGTATTATTTGTGTATGTTGCATTATTGATTTTGTATTTATTATTTTCCTATTGCTACTTATTATATTATTATTTGGTGTATATATATCTTTTACTATTATTAGTATAAATGTATTTTCCTTGTCCATAGTATTCCTAATATTATTGTATATGTTCAATTACACTATGTGTATTTGTATCTAGTACGTATATATTTAGTAATATTGCATATATATGTCTATTAGGCATTATATTTTCATATATCATATATCATGTATATATGTCATATATTATATTTTTGCATATTATCTTATGTATATATTACCTTATATTATTATTACTAAATGTACTTTATATTTGTTTATGTTTGGTTTTATTTCCTTTTAAATATTATTATTGTTTTGCTCTTGCTCTAGTATTATGTTAATATTTTTCATTTGAAAATGTCATTGTTTGCATATTTGATTTATTTCAAATTGTTATTTCATGAATATTTTTATGTTTTAATTACTAATCGAGGTAATACACCGATTTAACGTTAAGTCGTAAATTTCATCGCTATGTTGGATGGAATTTGTCACCGTGTTAAAACAAGATATCCTTCGAAAAATCAAAATTGAAAGTTCTCGTCTTTTAAATTGGATCACGATTGGAATTTAAATTGAACTAGCATTTTTGAAAATTAAGACAACACATGTTTAAAAGATACCAATTTTGGGCGTCGCGAGGGTGCTCATACCTTCCTCGCGCGTAACTGACTCCCGAGCCCTACTTTTTCTCTGATTTTAACGTAGACCTAAACTCGGCCTTCTTTTTTTTTTAAAAAAAAAATAAATTTATTAGGTGTCCGATCATACCTATAAAAAGGATCGGTAGCAACTCCCCTCTTTATTTCTGTTTTTCAGTTTATGTTTCAAAAAAATCAAACTTCAGTTTTTAAGTTCTCAATAAATTGTCACAATTAGCGACCCCAAACCAAATTTTTTTTTACGTCGCTACAGTAAAGGTGAAAAAAATCTACAAAAAGGAAAGAAGATAAGCTTTGGGGCATTAGAGTTGGCACTCTAATGGCTCTCCCATATTTAAGTCAACCTTTTTGTTTAAGGAGAAGAGGAAGAGGTAAAAAATTAATGGTGAACGTAGCAAAGATCCCCTAAACGCCTTATTTTCATACCTCTAACGTGATAATTTTCTTAATCTTAGGGTTGAGGCGTCTCAAGTTTGATTCATTCTTTATGTTTTCATTGTAATCGTGTTTAAAGTCTTTTCATTTTCCTGCTATTAGTTGTTTATGGCTCCTTTTTACCTTTTTACCTTTTTAAGTCTCTTTGTTATTGGATTTTATGAGTATGACATAACATAAAGACAAAGTATTAATACATGATATATCCATTTCACTTGTAAAAATTTTGTTAAGAGTGTGATAGTTTTTTTTTCAAATCAAAATTGAGAGTTAAAAAGAAGAGTTGTGGAAATTTATATTGAAAAGGTTGGAAATGTAGAAACTTTATATTGAAAGGTTGGAAATGATTTGTAATTTTGTAGGACCAAAACACAAATTCTACGATTTTATTAATTTCAGGTTAAAATGATTTCAAAAGTATTTCAATAGTTGAATTAGTGAATGTTTAGCAAAAATTACAAATTTTATATTAATTTTACTATGATATATAAAACTTAAATTTTTTTATTCAAAGCCTATTTTCACCTATAATCCCTTTCTATCCTTAAATTAAAAAATTTTTACATCTATCTATACATTAAATTTAAATCCATATGTATTACTCTGCATGATTTAATAATTTTGTTTCAACATTAATTTAAACTATTAGTAAGTTTATGTTTTGATCAATTAATTTTAAAAAGTTACAAAATGGTCATTGAATTTTTTGAAAGTTTTCATTTAAGTCATCAAGTTGTTAAAATCATTGTAGTATGACATTCTTTATTCGTACTGTCTGCACTTATCAAAAGCTCTCCTTCCCCATTCCTTCTACAACTCCATTTTTTTTCATGAAATAAGAATATCACAAATTTGTGAATCAAAATCCAAACAGTTTTCTTCTCCAATATATGACATTGACCATCAGATCGACTTGGATCTAAGGTATGTTCTTTTACTTGTCGTTGGGTATTAATCCATGATACTAATTATTGAATCATTACTTAAAGCTCACTAGCCGAACTTTAAAAAAGGTTAGATTTTGCTATCAATCTCTGTACTTTGCAAAAATTGTGGACTTAGTCCCTATACTTTATTTGATCAATTTTAGTCCCTAGAATTTTCGAATTGGTAAATTTTAGTCCTTGTACTTTTTAAAATTTGAAATTTTAGTCCTAGCCCAAACAGTAGCAATTAAACTTGTTTGATTAAATTCAATTATTAGTCCTATACTATGTGTACGGTTGTAGATTTAACCCATTTCCTCTAAGTGGATTATTCTAAGTCCCTATACTTTTCAAAATTTGAAATTGTAATCCTAGCACAAATGGCAGTTGATAATCCATTAATTGAGTTTTTAGTGAGTAATATGTGGAAACAATAAGCTTACATGACATTACAATATGATAATATGTTTGGCACATTAGATTTTGGAAATAGAAGAACTTTACTTAATGAATTTAACCATTATTGTTTTTGTGAGGATTGAAATTCTAAAATTTTAAAAGTATAGGGACTAAAAATGACCAAATCAAAGTATAGGGATTAAATCCAAATTTTTTAATAAATACAGGGACTAATAGCAGAGTTTAACCAAAAAAAACTTAACAGCCAATTACTTAAATAGAAACTTTCGAATATATAATTCAATGACCATTTTATAACATTTTAAAATTGAATAATCAAAACGTAAACTTACTAATAATTTAATGACGTTGAGTGAAGTGTACCTTTCATTTTAACGTAAAAAGTGAATAAAAAATGTTATCATAAAATTCCAATACATGTATTATCTTAGTAAAGTAATCACTCCACCCGCCCAAATAGTTATTTATAACTTCTAGTAAACATTTCGATTCAAGCCACCATAATCTCAATTGTAAAACATATTTTCATTCCAAAACTTTATAATAATATTAGTGAAAATTAAATAAGAGTTTCGACATTCGAATGTTGAACAACATTATTATTATAATCATATTTGTGTTACGAATTCATAAAGTTATTTGTTAAACCTATCCAATGTTAAGCTCGTACTAGATTGAAGATTGTCTACTATGAGGCCCAAACCACATATAAAAGAACAAACATAGGGCTAATACCATCAAATGTCCCAAATTATAATCAAGATTTTAAATTCCTCATATCATAAACTTTAAAACATTCTAATTCAATTCTTACAGTATTAATATTGTATCAATTAGGTCCTTTCGTTAACTTAGTTGTCAACTTAAATATTAAAATATCAATTCGGATATTTTCTAAAGTATATTTGAAACACAATAATCAAATTGTAATGTACTTACCATGTAGATAAATTTATCATGTTAAAAAAGAAGAAGAGCAAAATCAATAAGACTTAAAATGATTTTTTTATCGATTTTAAAATCAAATTTTAAGTTCAATTTATTTTGATCACTTGTGTTTCGAGTTAACATTGACACTAATTGAATCATTTAGTAAGGTAATTTAATTTCTATCAATTTTGAAATCGAGTAATTAAAGACAATTACTCACTACGTTAATGTCTTCTATCAATATTATATAATTTTGATTAGTATGTAATAATTTAACCCTTGATATATACATATTTTATTAATTTAGTCTTGAGTATAAAAAATTCAACAAATTCAACCTCAATATTTACACGTTTACGTAATTTATTAAATCAAGACCAAATTGATAGAATGTGTAAACTTTGAGGACTAAATTTACTATTATACCAATAAATTTTTATACAATTCATGAAAATCATTAAGGTGTGATTAATTGTTCTTATTTGCCCTTTTTCGAAATTGATCAGGATTAAATTACTCCAATTTCTTTTTAGAGTAACCAATTCACTCAATCTCATTGAGAGAAACTGAAGAAATCTTTTGACCTTTTCTTTCAATTGACTTCGAATGAAGTAGTTTTAAATGACCATAAGCATGGGGTACAACAGCAATATATACAACACCAGGCAACTGTAAGGCCCAAATTCTGCCCGGGCCCAATAACCAAAAAATCAAAATTAAAAACAAATAAATAATACCAAATATAAAGTCCAAGTCCCAAGTTACAAACCCAATTACATAACCTAGACCCAATAACTAAAACCCCATGGCCCAATGACTGACCCAATACCCGAAATGAGCCCAAATGGTCCAGAAATTTTAGAAACCCTAGGGTTCTTTCCCATACGCCGCAACCAGCTAAGCCTCAGCACCTCCGTACGCTCCAGTCTCCAGCAACCACGCCTACACAGCCCCGTACGCCTCACGCCAAGGGCCAGCGCACGCCCGTACTCTACCTGCAAGAAGGACAATCCACACAGCAGCAAACACGAACAAAATAGCAGAACAGCAAATGAAAATGGGATTTTTAATTTATTTTCCTTTTTTCTTTTTTTTTTCCTTCGGCTATAAAGCCATAGTTCTTAGTCTATGTAAAATGTTACGAACACATATTCAGACGTTGAAAGAGAATACAAAAGGCTCAATACGCAATACAAAAAGGCGATTAAAATCCTAAAAGGTGATTTCTTCTCGAGTTTCTTCTGAGTTCTCCGACCAATCGTTTCCTTTTAGCCATTCGCTTTTGTTTTTTTTTTTTAAAAAAAAGGGAAATCAAACCAAAAAGAAGAGGAGACCTTACCTCGAAAGCACGCCGCAGGATCCCTTCCTCTTCGCTGGAATCGAACTGTCGAGGGGGTCTTAAGGCTAAAAAGGGACTCCAAGGCTCGGATGGTTTAGTCCCCTGTCATGGTGATAGATCGAAGCCTAAAGGGCCTCTTGGGATTCGACTGATAAACAAAGAAAAGGGGGGCTAGGGTTTGGGCAGTGGTTTAGCTGTTTGAAGGCTATACTTAGCCTTATAAGGAAAGCAGAAAACGACGTCGTTTAAGCCAAATACAATGGCTTGAAAAGCGACGTCGTTTGAGGTAATAATCGACCCGCTCCGTTTTGCTGCCCCGAGGACCCGCGCGTTTTCGCGGTGAGGGTTATTTATCGGCTTGGTCCTTTCCCTTTCGCCCCATTTCCAAATCAGTTAATATTCGCATTTTTTTCTTTTAAATTTTACCCATAATCTGTGTGCGTTTGTATTTTGGTCCGCATGGGTACTGCGTTTTGGGAGCCTGGAATATTTCCATATTGAGCCCTGCGCATTTACGCGCATCGCATATTGGTCCTTTCTCTTATTGTTTTTTTTTTAAGTTATCCCTTTGGTTTTGGATTGTTTCTAATTAAACCCTCTTAGTTCATAGCCCTTTGTGTTCTTAATTAATTATTTTTAATTTCTAAACAACTTTGAGTAATTGTTATTTCATCATTGTAAGCTTTTTTGCGATGTTAACATCACGTTTTATACATTTTAAATGTTTATTTCCTTTGTATTATTATACATATACGTATGTATTATAATAAAGTTAATATATTTTATACACATAATGGCTTTGACTCTATCTATGTATTTTAATATTTCTTATTCAAATATGCTTTGTATATATGTTTTACATGGGATTCAAGTTATTTTATATCCATTTATATTAGCACATGTATTCGATTCACACACATTACTAAACCCATATATATATTATTATCTCTACGTTATCTTACATATATTTACTTTTAAATTTATACGTATATATATTAATACACTTTTTACTTAAATAGTTTTTTTATCTAAAACACTTTCGCTTTGTGATATATCATGTACTTTCTCTATGTATATCTGAAATAATTTTGGAAACTTCATTTTTTTGTAATTATAAAATTATTATTATTTTTGAATATTCCTTTATATTATATGGCTTTTATGTTTCATATATAGCCCATCATTTTAAATGTTTTGATATAAGAACACATGTATATTTTTAGACTAACTTAAAACTTATATTATTATTAATCTCATGATTTCTTTTACAATAAATTTGTATGTACATATTTGTAAATCTATTTTGTGTATTACGTCTCATCACGTATTTTATTATCCTTTCACGTTATATATTATTTAAGTCATCATGTGCTTTGTCAATTTTCAAATGAACTCGTTTTTAAAACATTTTATGTATGATTTAATTCAAAATTGTATTCTATAATATCTATTTTAATAATTATATTCTTATTTTCTATACAAGTTTTCAATTTATACATTATGTGTTATGAAAATATTCATTCTACGATACATATATTTAATGATTGTGTGTGTCTATTAAGCTTGACATTATTTTACAATAATCTTATACCGTGTTGCTTCTTCGAATCGCATTCTATTTTATATCTCTAATAATTTTATTATGTCATGTATGCCGTCGTTGCATTTTGTTCATTATTGCCATGATTAATTGTTCTCCTTGCATAATTGAGGTTGAGTCATATTTTCAAGCTAATTATATTTAATTGCTCATTTTCTTGTTTGATCGATATTCTCATTCATCAAGTATGGTATCTCATATGCGCCTATTATCCCATCTCATCGTTTTCATTTGGTTTTTCGAAATGTGGTTTTATAAAATCCAATTTCTACGATTAATGTCATCTTATTTCAAATCGAATTAATATGTTTTTAAGTATTCATCCAAAAATTCTTCAAAACGAAGACGAAATTTGATGTTCGGCAATTCGCGGAATCGTGCCCTAACGTGTTGGGTTGCAATTTCGTATTTGCTCAAAATAATCGAATTTCCCTTCGAAATTTCATTCATATTTTTAAAATCCCTTAAATGAAGATGAGATTTGATGTTTGGCAATTCGCGGAATTGTGCCCAAACGTGTTGGGTTGCAATCTCGCATTTGTTCAAAATAATCGAATATCATTTTAAAATTTTGCTCGTGTCTTTTAAAATCTCTAAAACGAAGGCGATATGTGATATTTGGCAATTCGCAGGATCGTGCCCTAACGTGTTGGGTAGCAATTTCCCGATTGTTTAAAATAATCAAATATCCCTTCAAAATTTCACTCAGCTCTTTTAAAAATCCTTTAAAACAAAGGCAATACTCGGTGTTTGACGATTCGGGAATCATGCTCTATCGTGCTGGGTTGTGATTTCTCGTTTAGTCAAAACAATCGAATATTCCTTTAGGTTTTCACTCGCTTTTAGAAAACATTCTTAAAAACGAAGACGATGTTCAATGTTTGGCGATTTGAGAATCGTGCCCTATCGTGCTGGGTTGCGCTTTTTCATTTGTCCAAAATAATCAAATATCTCCTCGGAATTTCACACGTATTTTATAAGGTAAGGCAATGGTCAATGTTTGGAAATTCGAGGAATCGTACCCTCTTGTGCTGGACTTTCGATTTTTTCGTTGGACTAAATAGTTGAGCATCCTTTTGTGATTTTCAAATTATAAATTTTTAGGCGTCGAAACAAAAAGATTTTTGACAATCAACTCGGGTTATTCAACATTTATTAAAAATAGCCACATTCCAAAAACATTTTTTAGACATAAGGACAGTATTTAATTGATTTGGTACCAATTTTGGGCGTAGTGAGGGTGCCAATCCTTCCTCATGCGTAACCGACTCCCGAGCCTGTTTTCTAAAATTTTCATAGACAAGAGTTGTTGTTTTAGTAAATCGCAAATGTTTTATTAAAATAACCAAATTTTTAGGTGATCCGATCACACCCAAAACAAAAAGATCGGTGGCGACTCCCTTATTTCTGTTTTTTTTTCAAAAGTCGATTCCCCCATTTTTCACTAAATTGTAAAATTTTTAAATGGAGGGATGGTTTCCACAGCTTGGCAACTCCACTGGGGACTTGAGAGTCGAGCCATGAAAATCGATTATTTACTGTCCTTTTGTCAAAAAATCAAAAATTTATTTTAAAAATCATCTAAATCGATTATTTACTGTCCTTTTGTCAAAAAATCAAAAATTTATTTTAAAAATCATCTATCTTTCGATTGCATTTGATTGTATGATTGTTTTGGTGCGAGTCTTGTAGAATAGCACTGCATTTCATTGCATGGCCATTGTGGTCACACATTCTAAGTGGGAGTAAGAAACTACGCTTTCGTGAGGTTTTCACCTCCGCATAGGCTAGTGGATTGCTTTCGGGGTACATCCGTACCTATGATTTCGTGAAATTTTCATCTCCGCATGGTCATAGGGAAATGTATCCCCCCGAACCGAACTCGATCTATATGAGCCTATAATGGGTGAGGATTGAGGAATCTGCTCGTTCAAGTACCCCTTTTCCTAGAACTAAACCACATATAGTGAACCTTAGGAGCTATCCTTGGGTGGAGCCGCGTCGAGCCTTAGTACTTACCTGTATATGCGTTATAATCACCGTTTATGTGCTTGCATTTTATCGCTATTATTTGATACTAACCGATGTTTTGTTTTGATTGTCTTTTTTGCATGACATTGCATACTAAATGAGTCGTTAATCTACATTCAATTACTAAGTTAGAAAATTTGACATGGAGAATGAATTTCTTAGTAAAGTCGAGGATAATGCGGCCGTTCGTGCTTGGTCGGAAAGGCTACAATCTAAGAGAGGGGATAGCTTGGCAGAAGGGCATGTATCGGAGCTACGGGATTTCACTCGTGTCAATGTAGTACAGAATGAGCTGCAAGAGTTGAGAGACATTTGGGCTAGTTGGGATGAAAGGATCAAGCAGTTGTTTTACCAAAGTTATGGCGATATATCCTACCTGCTAGACATTAGAGTGGATAAGCATTTGTTCCGAGCCTTGGTACAGTTTTGGAATTCCGCATATAAGTGTTTCACCTTTGGAGAAGTGGATTTGGTACCTACTATAGAGGAATACACTACGCTGCTTAGGTGTCCAAAGATTCAGGTCCGGAAGACTTATGCCCGGGTTTTTAGTAGTCAGGCTTTCGTGAAGAAACTGATGAGCATGTCTGGGATGAGCGAGCCTTGGTTCATTGTTCGGATTCAGCAAAAAGGAGATAGCAAATGTGTCCCTTGGGAGAATTTGCAAGATTTGATCTTGACTCATCCAGACGAAAAAAAGAGGGTCGATATATTTGCCTTAAGCATCTACGGATTAGTGATCTTTCCTAAGGCTTTGAGGCACGTGGACGAGGCGGTCATCGACTTGTTCGATCGCCTTGAGAAGGGAATCACTCCAGTACCAGCGATATTGGCAGAAACTTTCAGATCTTTGAGCTCATGTCGGAAGACGGGCGAGGGGTGATTTATTGGATGTGCTCAACTATTGATGGTATGGTTTCATGGGCACTTTTGGAAGGTAGACAAGGTTTCCTATCGAGTCTTTTCCGAAGGTTATTCCCCTTTGAAGGAAGAAGCAGTTATACAGAGGAGAGAGGATATCTCGGAGGAGAAATGGATGGATATTTTTCAAAACCTCAAGGAGGGAGATATCGAATGGAGAGCTTATTGGATGGTCCCTGACGAGATCATGTACCGATGTGGTAACTTCGATTTGGTGCCACTGTTAGGAATCTGGGGAGCCACCGGGTATACTCCGTTGATAGCCTTGAGGCAATATAAGTCGAGGCAGTTAGTACCCATGACCTACGGATTTGCTCAGAGTGAATTCTCTTTTAAGGGTGCTCATTATAAAAAGAGAGTTCGGGAGTTATCGGATGCTTGGAAGCAAACTTTTTGGATGAAAAGGTTAGCCGTTGGTTCCATGGTAACGCCTGAAATACAATAGCGTGGTTTAAGAAGAGGATTAATGACAATATTCCTAGGCCAAACTTAGAGAGTGCTCGACCTATCGGGGAACAATTACAAGTCACCCCATCAGAATTGGAAATTATAAAGCAAGATTTCGAGAAAAAGAGTTTAGAGCTTGGGAAGAAGATCGAGCAATTGGAAGAAGAAAAGATGCACTTAAGGTTAGACGCCGATGTTCAGACGTCAGAAGCTGAGAAGTGGAGAAAAGGAAAAACCAAGGCCGAAGAAGACCTAGACAGCCTGAAGACGGACTACAAGAAGCTACGCCTATCTATGAGGACGGCGGGCTTAGGTAAGACTTCCGAACAATGGCGCCATGACCGACCGGTGGGAAAAGAAATTCCGAGAAGCTCAGGCACGAAACGAAGATTTGGAGAAGAGTCTATCGGAAAGTAGAAAAGAGCAAGGTGAATTAAAGGCTAGAGTGACAGAACTCGAGAAGTCTCTGCATCAGTACCGAAATAGAGCTGAGGGCAAGTTTGAGTAAGATAGAAGAAATGAAAGGAAGAATAGGAGAGTTAGAGGCATCACTACAGAATTGTGAGATACGGATCCAGTTTTTCGAGGCAAACGAGGATCGTTGGAAAGAGCAGCTTCACCATGTGCATGACCAAGTCAGAAACAGAGACTATCTTATGGGGGAAGCCATAACCCAGATTCGGGAGGTAGCCGACTACTTGCAGACTTTAGCGGTTTAGGAGGACACACTGAGCGTGAAATATGAGTTGGAGTCGGATCGCGGACAAGAGCTGGCCTCGTTGCTTAAAAAAATTAAGACTTTAAGTGGTAGAGCAAAATTTTAATTGTAACTCGACTTTATGTAAAAGATTTTATTTTCAAGTAAAACTTTCTAAGGGCAATTGAATCAAAAATTGATGCCTCCTTTGCATTCATGCATTTGCATTTGCATCATATCATAATGCATAAAAGGCCATAAGAGTTTTCTAATTAATTAATTAAAAATTATTTCAGTAACCTAAAAACCAACAAAAACCAACCAACCACACACCCCTACGGTACAAGGAAAAAATCAATGGATAAGAGACTCGAGAAATTGGAGCAGATGCAAAAAGAAATACAGGAACAAATGCAGTCTCAGATGCAAGAGCAACTATCCAAGATTCAACGAGAGATGAAAGAGCAAATGATGGAGTCCCAGAGGGAAATGATGAGTCAGTTATCCTAGCTGCTGTTGGGAGGAACGGATAAGGGAAAGGGCCCTATGGATAAAGTTGAAGAAACTAACGAGGATCCTCAATACCCCCCTGGCTTCACTCCGACGCATGTACCGATGAAGCCCGAGATTAATTTACCGAAACCATCTGTCACGATCATGCCCCAGCAGTTTCAGGCCAGAGCTTCGGTACCGATAAATTTTCAAACCGGCTTAGGCTCTAACTTTGTCAACAACCCGAATTATCCACCCGTTCCCAACTTGGATGAAATTGCCAAAGAGGAAAAATTCAAAGCCATAGAAAGCGCGGATCATCATCAAGGGATTGATGCTAAGGACCTGAGTTTGGTCCCAGATTTAGTCCTTCCCCCCAAATTCAAAATGCCCGAATTTGAGAAATACAATGGAACGAGCTGCCCTGAAGCCCACATCACTATATTCTGCAGGCGAATGACGGGATATGTTAACAACGATCAGTTATTAATCCATTGTTTTCAAGATAGTCTGGTCGGGGCGGCATCTAAGTGGTACAACCAATTGAGTCGCTCTAAGATTAACTGGTGGAAGGGTCTGGCCCAGGCCTTTATGAAGCAATACAATCATGTGACAGACATGACCCCTGACAGAATCACTCTCCAGAATATGGAGAAGAAATTGAATGAAAGCTTCAAGCAGTACGCACAAAGATGAAGGGAGGTGGCCATACAAGTTCAGCCACTACTTCTAGAAAAGGAGACAACGATGCTCTTTATTAATACCTTGAAGGCTCATTTTATCACTCATATATTGGGAAGTGCCACCAAGAGCTTCTCTGATATAGTAATGACGGGAGAAATGATCGAAAATGCTGTAAGGAGCGGCAAGATAGAAGCCGGAAAAAGTACCAGAAAGTCGGTCCCAAGGAAAATAGACAATGAAGTGAACAACACGAGCACATCTAGCAAAGGTCATCCTAAGTCATTCACCGTAAATCAACCCAAGGCGGTGACCACCAATCAGCAAAGCTCTGTAAGACAAGAATCTAACGCGAGGGAGAACACAGAAATACCACAATTCACCCCTATACCCATGACGCATAGAGAGTTGTACCAGAACCTGTTCGACGCTGATGTAGTCTCCCCTTTCTACCTGAAGCCACTGCAGCCCCCATATCCCAAATGGTATGACGCGAACGCCCAATGTGAGTACCACGCGGGAATCACTGGGCACTCTATCGAAAACTGCGCAGCGTTTAAAAAATTAGTTGAAAGACTCATTAAGATGGGGATCGTAAGATTTGATGACCCAGCCACATCCAATATAGTGGGAAACCCGCTCCCCAATCATACTGACCAGGGAGTGAATAGGATATATGAAGGCTTGAACAAGAAGACCAAGTATGAGGTTGCGGAAGTCAAGACTTCGTTGAGGCGAGTATGGATTGAGATGGTCAAGAGAGGATTGATCGCGTTGGATTCGAGGGAAGAACCTGAAGAAAAGAGAAACTACTGTGAGTTTCACGATGAAGTGGGGCATGAAATCCAAGATTGCGTGGAGTTCAAGGCCCTAATACAAAACATGATGAACAATAAAGAAATGGAATTTTATAAAGAAGCCAAAAACCCCGTAGTGGGAGATATATGCGCATCAGAGGGAGAATCGACGGCACAAAATTGAACACCTAACTATCCTGTGGTGATCATTTCGAGACCCAAAAATAATAAAGCTGGAATACAAATGCCACCGAGGGTCATAATTCAAAGACCTGCAGTCTTCCCTTACAAAGGCAGCAAAAAGGTCCCATGGAATTATGATTGCAGTGTGACGACGCTGGGAAAGGAGAGCCCGATTGACGCTTCAAGAGGGGATCAGGACAAGGGATCCTATACACATAGCGGGAGACGTTACGATACGGCGAATGAGGAGGCACAACCCACAAAAGAAAAAGCCCAAATGGTCGTGGAAATAAAAGGAAAAGCAACCAAACCTGTTAACGAGCCAGTTAACGAAGAAGAGACCAAGGAGTTTTTAAAATTCCTAAAGCATAGCGAATACAGTGTGGTGGAACAGCTACACAAACAACCAGCCCGTATTTCAGTGCTGGCCTTGCTTCTGAGCTCGGAAGTCCATCGCAGCGCGCTAATGAAGGTCTTGAATGAAACGTATGTTCCCAATGATATCTCCGTTAACAAGTTGGATCGCTTGGTTAACAATATCAGTGCCAATAACTATATCTTCTTTAATGACGATGAGATACCACCCGAGGGCATGGGGTCGACTAAAGCTCTGCATATCACCACACGCTGTAAAGGGTATACGCTGCCAGGCGTACTAATTGAAAATGGATCCGCCCTGAACGTCCTGCCATTGACCACGCTGAACAGATTACCTATAGACAGCTCTCACATGAAGGAGTGCCAGAACATCGTGAAGGCATTCGATGGCACGGAGAGAAAGGTGATGGGCAGAATCGAGGTACCCCTTCAGATTGGGCCAAACACATATGAGGTGGATTTCCTTGTAATGGACATCAAGCCCTCATATAATTGCTTATTGGGGAGGCCCTGGATACATTCAGCTGGGGCAGTACCTTCCTCGTTGCATCAAAAATTGAAGCTGGTGTCGGAGGGAAGGTTAATAACGATTAAGGCTCAAGAAGATATTATTGCAACTGTGAGCAATAATGCACCCTATTTGGAGACAAATGACGAAGCAATTGAATGCTCATTTCGATCTTTGGAATTTGTTAACGCAACGTTCATCGCCGAGGGAAGCAAAATTTTGGTGCCGAAATTATCCAAAACCACGAGGATGAGACTCCAGCTGACATTTGGAAAAGGGGCCTTACCAGGAAGAGGACTTGGGAGACATCTACAAGGAATAACTGAAACGCCAATGCTGAAAGACAAAAGAGACCGCTTCGGCTTAGGATTTAAGCCGGTTGTGAAACAAAGGAGAAGGGAGCTGGAAAAGAAGCAGGAAAGAAGGAGAGCTAGATTAATGGGGAAGGAAATCAAGTGGGAACCAATGATATTCCCCCATATATCAAAAACATTTGTGTCCGGGGGAATCATCCATCCCGAAAGAAACACATCAATGATGAGAGCTATAGAAAAAAGCCTGAAAAGTTTGGACATCAACGTCATGTACGAAGAGGAGACCGAAAGAGAAAGTTTATCGGACATTGGCTCTTACACACCTGGAAGTGTTCTGGACAACTGGACTGCGGAAGAGATCCCTGTAGTTTTTAGAACGAATACAGAGTAATGTCCAAAACACACTTATTGCTCTAGGCCTAGGAGTGATAAGAATCTTTTGTGAAATAGGCTGATGTTTAAAAACGATATTTCAATAAAATACACAGTTATTATCATTTTTGAGCAGATGTTATCTCGTCCTTCAATTTCATTCATAACCATACAAATGATTACTTTCAAATTCTTTTATTCTTGAAACATTCTTTTAAATACTCTTTCATTCGTCATTCATAATCATATCACGCAAATAAATGTTTCGAATTCTTTTGATTCTTTGTATCTGCCTTCGTCCTCATAATAGGTCCCCAGATATTAATGATACGAGTGACACTGCTAGCGACTCAGAATTTCCTTTCGAGCAAGATGTGTATGGATGATTCTCGGATTTTGAAGATGACCAAGGTCAGAACCTATCTCCTGATTTGGTGAGGATGGTAGAACAAGACGCGAAACAAATCCTACCTCACAAAGAATTAGTTGAAATTGTGAGCTTAGAAGAAGGACAAGAGGTGAAGATCGGAACATGTATCACTATGGAGATGAAGCGAGACCTCATTGAATTACTTCAAGAATTTAAAGATGTCTTCGCATGGTCATACCAAGATATGCCCGGATTGGACACTGACATCGTGGTGCATCGACTCCCCATAAAAGAAGAGTGTAAGCCAGTTCAGCAAAAACTCCGAAGAATGAGGCCCGATGCCTTGCTAAAATAAAGGAAGAGGTCCGAAAGCGCTTTGATTGGATTTCAAGCGGTAAGATACTCGATTGGGTAGCCAACATCGCCCTCGTCCCTAAGAAGGATGGAAAAGTGCGAATGTGTGTGGACTACGAGATTTGAATAAAGCCACCCGTAAGACAATTTCCCACTACCTCATATCGACACCCTAGTGGACAAAATGGCGGGACATTCGCTGTTTTCGTTCATGGATGGTTTCTCGGGATACAACCAGATCAAGATGCATCCTGAAGATATGGAGAAAACCACGTTTGTAACCATGTGGGTACGCTTACATACAAGGTGATGCCGCTTTGATCAAGAATGCGGGGGCAACTTATCAAAGAGCCATAGTAACCCTTTTTCACGACATAATGCATAAAGAAATCGAGGTCTATGTTGATGACATAATAGCTAAGTCCCAAACAGAGAAGGAGCACATACAAGTCCTGAGAAAACTATTCTTGAGTTTGAGAAAGTTCCAGCTAAAACTCAACCCAGCCAAATGTACCTTCGGAGCTAAGTCTGGAAAGTTGCTCGGATTCGTGGTTAGTGAGTGTAGTAGGCCAATTTTGGCCCACTAATACCAAACCCTTTTTTAATTAAAACCATTACAAACCCATTTACCCCTTTTACAACCCAAACCCAACTGATCCATTTCAATACACTAAAACCCCTACCCAAACCTTAGCCCAACTACCCAAAACCCAACACTTGACCCAGGCCCAGAAGCCCAAACTCCAGACTTAGGGTTTCAGAAACCCTAGCCTACTCAGCATCCCACTTGCCTCCCCACTTGTGCCGCAACCATGAAGCAACCCCATACCCCCACTACAACAGTCCCATACCGTCTGACACCCCCACCACCAACACCGGCCACCACACCCTGCAATCAGACAAGCACGCGCAAACAATAGATTAATATTTGTAGAAGGGTTATAAAAACCCGGAAAAAAGAATGTAAAGGCTCCTTTTTTTTTCCTTTTCGATTTGTGAACAAAAAGCAAACAATTGATACTACGATTTTAACATGAAAAGGCAGAGATTCGAATACCCAAAATCAGTGAATCAACGAGTCAAAACTCAGAAATCAAAACCCTAAGGTGATTTTTTTTTCTATTTCTATTTTCGGTTTAAATCTGTTTTTTTTACACCCATAAATATATAAATAAATAAATAACAATATTTTAAAACATAAAATAAAATATAAAAAAATAATTTTTTTTTACCTCTCAGGCGGTGGCCAGGCAAGAAGCGCCGGCGGACCTCCGATCGCCGTCCATGATCACCCCTACCGAGCTCCCTCCTCTCACCTCTCTTTTCTCTCTCTCCTTTCTCCCTTTTTTTCTCTCCCCGATACAAATGAATTTTAAAAAAAGTTGGCTTTTATAGGGGACCAAAACGCACCGTTTTGGTCCCCCCCCAAAACCAATAAAAAGACGTCGTTTCAAGGGTGGGTCGGGACGACCCGACCCGCCCCAGCAGGATCCGCGTGTTTTTAAACGCGGAAGGGATATTTTCGCAATCAGCCCTTCCGCTTTTTCAGGTGTTTGCAATCAGATTTTTCTTGCTTTTAATTTGGCCCTGTTATTTAGCGTTCTTTGCAATCTGGTCCTCCACACTGCTATGCGTTTTGAGGAAATGGAATTATTACGGTCCTGACCCCCCACATTTTTCTCGCGCGTTCAAATCGATCCTTTCCTTTCATTTTCTTTTTTAAATTAGCCCCATAACTTTGTTTTTGATTTAATTTTAGTCCCTTTTCGTTTTTTATTTTCAAATATCCATGTTTTTATTATTCTTATTATTATTATTATTATTATTATTAGGTATTAATAAATACTTTTTTAAGTGCGTAAATATATATATATATATATATATATTTATATTTTACTCACTTTATTTTAATAGTTTATTAATAATATGCTTGTTTCTTTTGTATTCCAATAAAATCATCATTGTTATTATTATTAGTTTATGTTTGTATATATTTGCATTTATAGTACGTATACATATTTAATATATTTGTATATATCTAAATGATATTATTACTAGTTCTCTTTTATGAGTATATATTACTCAAATGTTTTAGCATTACATATATTTTTGTGTTCTTAATACTATACTTTATATGTATCATATATTTTAATATTTTAATATTATATTACACATGTATATTTCATATCACTCTATGTATAAGATATATTCTCGTATACCCTTATATATTATACATATGTTTTAGCGTTTTTTTTATGTTTTGTTATATATTAGTATACATATTTTATTATACATACCTATGTGTGCTTTTGTTTTCAGTATATCATGCCATTCATTATTATACTTTATTATATAATTAACATCCGTGTTTTATCGCATATATGTATATACATGTGCTCTTTATTTGTATTATTTTCGTATGTCATATTATTTATTCTTATATTCATTATTTTCATTATTGTCACATATATGTTATTATTTGGTGTACATACATTATTATTATTGTTAATATAAATACACTTTTATGTTCATAGTATTCCTAATATACATTATGTATGTACATTTATACTATGTGTATATATATCTAGTATGCATATATTTAGTATCATTACGTGTATGTCTACGAGGCCTTATATTTTCATCATCTCGTATGTTTCAAACAATATATATAATATATTTCTAATATTATCACTACCTATACGTATATGTTTTATGTGTATATTCTTAATGTCATTCTACATATGTATATTCATTACGTGTTCGTATTCAATATTGTGATCATATCTAATTTTATACGTGTTGTTAGTATCTTTAAAATTTTTACCATATTACGATGTTCTTTTCAAAAATGTTTAAATTCTTCCATTTATTTATTCTAATTTACTTCATGTTATTTCAAAATCCCGCTCATGTTTTGCTAATTGATTTCAATAATCAAGGCAATATACCGATTTAACATTAAGTCATCGAGTTCATCGCTATGTTGGGTGAATGTCGATTGACTCGTGTTAAAGCGATATACCCTTCTCAAAAACCGAATAAACCAAAAATTTCTCGTCTTTTTAATCGGATTACAATTAAATTTTACACTAAACTCGTATTTTTGAAAATTAAGACAACACGTGTTTATGAGATACCAATTTTGGGCGTCGCGAGGTGCTAATACCTTCCTCATGCAGAAACCGACTCGAACCTAAATTTTTCTCTGATTTTAACATAGACCAAAACTCAGCCTTTTATTTATTTTAAGAGATCTATGGTGTCCGATCACACCTATAAAAAGGATCGGTGGCGACTCCCTTTTTAATAAAATTGAAAGTTGGTTTTCAAACATTTAATAAATCGCCACAATTAGCGACCCCAAAACTAAATTTTTTTACGTCGCTACAGTGAGAAAGGGATTGAGATCGATCCAGACAAAGTTAAAGCCATACAAGAGCTATCCCCGCCGCGCACTCAGAAAGAAGTTTGAGGCTTTTTAGGAAGATTAAATTACATTGCTCGGTTCATTTCACAACTGACCAAGAAATGTGACCCTGTCTTTCGCCTCCTCAAGAAACGTAACCCAGGTGAATGGGATGAAGAATGCCAAAGGGCTTTCGACAAGGTCAAACAGTACTTATCCAACGCCCCGGTGCTGATGCCACCTAATCCCGATAAGCCGTTGATACTGTACTTGGCAGTATTTGAGAATTTCATGGGGTGCGTATTGGGTCAGCGTGACGAGTCGGGAAGGAAAAAAAAAAGCCATTTATTATCTTAGTAAAAAGTTCACAGAATGTGAGACAAGATACCCGCCGATAGAGAAGTTGTGTTGTGACCTAATTTGGACAACCCGAAGGCTGAGGCAGTATATATTGTATCACACCACTAGGCTCATATCAAAATTGGACCCTTTAAAGTACATGATGGAGTCAACAGCCTTGAATGGAAGGATGGCCCGATGGCAGATTCTGCTTTTTGAATTCGACATAGTCTATGTAAACCAGAAAGCAGTAAAAGGAAGTGCAATAGCAGATTTTCTGGCCAGTAGAGCCTTGGAAGATTACGAGCCTCTGAACTTCGACTTTCCAAATGAAGACCTAATATGTATTGCTACGGCTGAAGAAGGTGCTCGGGAAGAACTTCCTTGGAAATTGAACTTCGATGGGGCATCAAATGCTGTGGGCAATGGAATCGGGGCCGTCTTGGTATCCCCAAACGGAGATCATTATCCATTAACTAGTAAATTAGATTTTGATTGTACAAACAATATGACGGAATATGAAGCGTGCATCATGGGTATCCGCGCAGCCATAGAACGCAAGATTAGAGTGCTAGAGGTGTATGAGGATTTCGCGCTAATGATTTATCAACTCAAGGGAGAATGGGAAACCAGAGACCCCAAGTTGATCGACTATCGAAAACTGGTCCTTGAATTGGTTAAAGAGTTGGATGACATCACCTTCCACTACCTTCCACGAGACGAAAATCAGATGGCTGATGCTTTGGCTACTTTAGCCTCCATGATCAAGGTAAACAAACAAGAAGATGTCAAACCCATCCGGATGAGCATTTATGAAATTTCGGCCCACTATTACAATATTGAAGAAGTTGAAGAAAGAGATGATCACCCTTGGTATCAAGATATATTGCAATACGTGAAGAATCGTGCATACCCGGACCAGGCGAGCGAGAATGACAAAAGAACGCTAAGAAGACTGGCCATCGACTATGTCTTAGATGGGGATATATTATACAAAAGAAGAAAGGATCAAGTGCTACTAAGATGTGTAGATGCTGTAGAGGCTAAGAAAATCTTGGAAGAAGTCCATGAAGGCGTGTGTGAGACACATACTAACGGCTTTACAATGGCCAGGCAAATTATGAGATTCGGGTACTATTGGTCCACCATGGAATGAGACTATATCAATTACGCTAAGAGATGTCATAAGTGCCACAAAATTCATGTGCCTCCTTCACCGCTGCATGTCATGGTTTCTCCATGACCATTCTCTATGTGGGGCATGGATGTGATTGGACCGATATCGCCGAAAGCTTCCAATGGGCATCGGTTCATCTTCGTGGTTATCGACTACTTCACTAAGTGGGTAGAAGCCGCTTCGTATGCTAGTGTGACCAAGTCGGCAGTGAGCAAGTTTCTGAAAAAGGAGATTATATATCGATATGGAATGCCGGAGAGGATTATATCTGACAATGCATTAAACTTGAACAATAGTACGATAGCGTAAGTCTGCAATCAATTCAAGATCGACATCACAATTCGTCAGCCAGACGCTCAAGATGAATGGGCGAAGGAAGCGCCAATAAAAATATTAAGAAGATTGTGGGAAGATGACCAAACCTCAGAGACCGGCATGAGAAGTTACCATTTGCCCTCTTTGCTTATCGAACGCCGCTTAGAACTTCAACCGGGGCAACCCCTTTCTCCTTGGTCTACGGAATGGAAGCAGTATTGCCAATCGAAGTCGAGATCCCGTCTCTTCGGGTGATGTCGGAGTTAAAGTTAGAAGAAGCCGAGTGGATCCAGTTTCGATATGATCAATTGAACCTAATTGAGGAAAAGAGGTTAAGAGCTATCCGTCATGGTCAAATGTACCAAAAGCGAATGATGCGGGCTTATAACAAAAATGTTCGCCCTATAGAATTCCACGAAGGAGACTTAGTTTTGAAAAAGATCCTTCCCATACAAAAAGACTTTCGAGGGAAATAGATGCCTAATTGGGAAGGGTCTTACATGGTGAAGAAAGCTTTCTCTGGAGGAGCATTGATTCTAGCCGAGATGGACGGTAGAAACTTGCCCAATCCTGTAAACTCGGATTCGATCAAGAAGTATTTTACCTAAAGAAAGAGAGGCCAGAGTGAAAACCCGCAAAGGGTGCTCCGAAATCTAAAAAAAAAAAAAAAAAGAAAGAAAGAAAGAAAAAAGAGAAGAAGGAGAGGCCAATTTGAAAACCCGCAAAGGGCACTTTGGAACCAAAGGGGTTTTTGAGTTGAAAACCCAAAAACGGGCAGCTCAAATTTTGAATATGGGGCATATGGTAGTCTTGTACTTCCAAAATCAACAAGACAGAAGAACATTACACCTTGGAGCATCAACAAAATACACAGGATCTCCTAAACACACATTTGGTTCGAAGGAGCTTTTGAGAAATTAGAATAGTGAAACTCGTGCTGCGATATCTGGGGCACCTTTTTTTGCACCTTATCAAAATCGTTATCCTATGTATTCACATCAAATTTTGCTTAATAAAATTCTATTGGTCCATTATGATAATCTCTTTCGAGCATTTTTGTTGAAATCGCGATTTTTGAACATGTAATATTCACACAAAAGATGTTATGCATATTACTCTGGAAAGTCTCTAAATAGTACAAGGACCTGAAACAGGGCCACTACTCAGGACTAACCGGGCTCAAAGTTAGAAAATATTGGAAAAAGAGAAATCCAAATTAGGACTATTTCTTCAATTTTTTTTGTCAGAGATAACGGCTAAGTAAGAAGACGCGATAGCACATCAATGATGGAACCCGGACGAGTTATGAGCAATGATGCCTTAAGTGTTTAAAAAGAAATCACTCTCATAACGTTTCTACATTCATAATCATTCATTTAGTTAGGAACACTTGATTCATCTCGATCATAGCATCCTAGTTATTTGACATACACAGATATAGGAAACCCATATTACACGTCATGTCTTTAGAAGACAGTATGGCGACATTGGTAAATCCAGCAGATTTGGCATCTCTGTATTGGCAGAGAGCAGATCGAAGATCGCAGATTTGGCATCTTTGTATTGGCAGAGAGCAGATCGAAGATAGCAGATTTGGCATCTCTGTATTGGCGGAGAGAAGATCGAAGATCGCAGATTTGGCATCTCTGTATTAGCGGAGAGCAGATTGAAGATAGCAGATTTGGCGTCTTTATATTGGCGGAGAGCAGATCAAAGATAGTAGATTTGGCATCTCTGTATTGGCGGAGAACAGATCGAAGATAGCAGATTTGGCATCTCTGTATTGGCGGAGAGCAGATCGAAGATCGCAGATTTGGCATCTCTGTATTGGCGGAGAGCAGATCGAAGATTACAGATTTGGCGTCTCTGTATTGGCGGAGAGCAGATCGAAGGTAGCAGATTTGGCATCTCTGTATTAGCGGAGAGCAGATCGAAGGTAGCAGATTTGGCATCTCTGTGATGACAGAGAGCAGATCGAAGATGACAGATTTGGCATTTCTGTATTGGCAGGGAGCAGATCAAAGATGACAGATTGGTGTTCCCGAGTTTTCAAGAAGCAAGTTGAAGATAGCCAATTTGACACTCCTGAAGACATTAAAATACCTTTGGGGAAGATGAGGATCAAGATTTTGAGACTTAGCCAGACCGGGCAAATTTGGTCCTTTTATAGTCTTTGCTCCATTCTCGTTACACGACAATGAGCAAAGAGGGGCAGCTGTAAGGCCCAAATTCTGCCCGGGCCCAACAACCAAAAAATCAAAATTAAAAACAAATAAATAATACCAAATATAAAGTCCAAGTCCCAAGTTACAAACCCAATTACATAACCTAGACCCAATAACTAAAACCCCATGGCCCAATGACTGACCCAATACCCGAAATGAGCCCAAATGGCCCAGAAATTTTAGAAACCCTAGGGTTCTTTCCCATACGCCGCAACCAGCCAAGCCTCAGCGCCTCCGTATGCTCCAGTCTCCAGCAACCACGCCTACACAGCCCCGTACGCCTCACGCCAAGGCCAGCGCACGCCCGTACTCTACCTGCAAGAAGGACAATCCACATAGCAGTAAACACGAACAAAATAGCAGAACAGCAAATGAAAATAGGATTTTTAATTTATTTTCCTTTTTTTTTTCCTTCGGCTATAAAGCCATAGTTCTTAGTCTATGTAAAAGGTTACGAACACATATTCAGACGTTGAAAGAGAATACAAAAGGCTCAATACGCAATACAAAAAGGCGATTAAAATCCTAAAAGGTGATTTCTTCTCGAGTTTCTTCTGAGTTTTCCGACCGATCGTTTCCTTTTAGCCATTCGTTTTTGTTTTTTTTTTAAAAAGGGAAATCAAACCAAAAAGAAGAGGAGACCTTACCTCGAAAGCACGCCGCGGGATCCCTTCCTCTTCGCCGGAATCGAACTGTCGAGGGGGTCTTAAGGCTAAAAAGGGACTCCAAGGCTCGGATGGTTTAGTCCCCTGTCATGGTGATAGATCGGAGCCTAAAGGGCCTCTTGGGATTCGACTGATAAACAAAGAAAAGGGGGGCTAGGGTTTGGACAGTGGTTCGGCTGTTTGAAGGCTATACTTAGCCTTATAAGGAAAGCAGAAAACGACGCCGTTTAAGCCAAATACAATGGCTTGAAAAATGACGTCGTTTGAGGTAATAACCGACCCGCTCCATTTTGTTGCCCCGAGGACCCGCGCGTTTTCGCGGTGAGGGTTATTTATCGGCTTGGTCCTTTCCCTTTCGCCCCATTTCCAAATCAGTTAATATTCGCATTTTTTTCTTTTAAATTTTACCCATAATCTGTGTGCTTTTGTATTTTGGTCCGCATGGGTGCTGCGTTTTGGGAGCCTGGAATATTTCCATATCGAGCCCCTGCGCATTTGCGCGCATCGCATATTGGTCATTTCTCTTATTGTTTTGTTTTTAAATTATCCCTTTGATTTTGGATTGTTTCTAATTAAACCCTCTTAGTTCATAGCCCTTTGTGTTCTTAATTAATTATTTTTAATTTCTAAACAACTTTGAGTAATTGTTATTTCATCATTGTAAGCTTTTTTGCGATGTTAACATCACGTTTTATACATTTTAAATGTTTATTTCCTTTGTATTATTATACATATACGTATGTATTATAATAAAGTTAATATATTTTATACACATAATGGCTTTGACTCTATCTATGTATTTTAATATTTCTTATTCAAATATGCTTTGTATATATGTTTTACATGGAATTCAAGTTATTTTATATCCATTTATATTAGCACATGTATTCGATTCACACACATTACTAAACCCATATATATATTATTATCTCTACGTTATCTTACATATATTTACTTTTAAATTTATACGTATATATATTAATACACTTTTTACTTAAATAGTTTTTTATCTAAAACACTTTCGCTTTGTGATATATCATGTACTTTCTCTATGTATATACTGAAATAATTTTGGAAACTTCATTTTTTTGTAATTATAAAATTATTATTATTTTTGAATATTCCTTTATATTATATGGCTTTTATGTTTCATATATAGCCCATCATTTTAAATGTTTTGATATAAGAACCTGTATATTTTTTAGACTAACTTAAAACTTATATTATTATTAATCTCATGATTTCTTTTACAATAAATTTGTATGTATATATTTGTAAATCTATTTTGTGTATTACGTCTCATCACGTATTTTATTATCCTTTCACGTTATATATTATTTAAGTCATCATGTGCTTTGTCAATTTTCAAATGAACTCGTTTTTTAAAACATTTTATGTATGATTTAATTTAAAATTGTATTCTATAATATCTATTTTAATAATTATATTCTTATTTTCTATACAAGTTTGTCAATTTATACATTATGTGTTATGAAAATATTCATTCTACGATACATATATTTTAATGATTGTGTGTGTCTATTAAGCTTGACATTATTTTACAATAATCTTATACCGTGTTGCTTCTTCGAATCGCATTCTATTTTATGTCTCTAATAATTTTATTATGTCATGTATGCCGTCGTTGCATTTTGTTCATTATTGCCATGATTAATTGTTCTCCGTGCATAATTGAGGTTGAGTCATATTTTCAAGCTAATTATATTTAATTGCTCATTTTCTTGTTTGATCGATATTCTCATTCATCAAGTATGGTATCTCATATGCGCCTATTATCCCATCTCATCGTTTTCATTTGGTTTTTCGAAATGTGATTTTATAAAATCCAATTTCTACGATTAATGTCATCTTATTTCAAATCGAATTAATATGTTTTTAAGTATTTATCAAAAAATTCTTCAAAACGAAGATGAAATTTGATGTTCGGCGATTCGTGAAATCGTGCCCTAACGTGTTGGGTTGCAATTTCGTATTTGCTCAAAATAATCGAATTTCCCTTCGAAATTTCATTCATATTTTTAAAATCCCTTAAATGAAGATGAGATTTGATGTTTGGAAATTCGCGGAATTGTGCCCTAACGTGTTGGGTTGCAATCTCGCATTTGTTCAAAATAATCGAATATCATTTTAAAATTTTGCTCGTGTCTTTTAAAATCTCTAAAACGAAGGCGATATGTGATATTTGGCAATTCGCAGGATCGTGCCCTAACGTATTGGGTAGCAATTTCCCGATTGTTTAAAACAATCAAATATCCCTTCAAAATTTCACTCAGCTCTTCTAAAAATCCTTTAAAACAAAGGCAATACTCGGTGTTTGACGATTAGGGAATCATGCTCTATCGTGCTGGGTTGTGATTTCTCGTTTAGTCAAAACAATCGAATATTCCTTTAGGTTTTCACTTGCTTTTAGAAAACATTCTTAAAAACGAAGACGATGTTCAATGTTTGGCGATTTGAAAATCGTGCCCTATCGTGCTGGGTTGCGCTTTTTCATTTGTCCAAAATAATCAAATATCTCCCCGGAATTTCACACGTATTTTATAAGGTAAGGCAATGGTCAATGTTTGGAAATTCGAGGAATCGTACCCTACTGTGCTGGGCTTTCGATTTTTTCGTTGGACTAAATAGTTGAGCATCCTTTTGTGATTTTCAAATTATAAATTTTCGGACGTCGAAACAAAAAGATTTTTGACAATCAACTCGGGTTATTCAACATTTATTAAAAATAGCCACATTCCAAAAACATTTTTTAGACATAAGGACAGTATTTAATTGATTTGGTACCAATTTTGGGCGTAGTGAGGGTGCCAATCCTTCCTCATGCGTAACTGACTCCCGAGCCCGTTTTCTAAAATTTTCATAGACAAGAGTCGTTGTTTTAGTAAATCGCAAATGTTTTATTAAAATAACCAAATTCTTAGGTGATCCGATCACACCCAAAACAAAAAGATCGGTGGCGACTCCCTTATTTCTGTTTTTTTTCAAAAGTCGATTCCCCATTTTTCACTAAATTGTAAAATTTTTAAATCGAGGGATGGTTTCCACAGCAACCATACACAGCAAACTCAAAAGAAAAATATCTTATCCTCTCCAAATTTTTTTTTTGAAGAATCAATTAGAATGTTCTAAAATTCGAGAGCAATTTAGAATCTGATCCAACAAGAAGATAACATGAACCAAAAAGAAGGTAAACAAAGAGGTGATAAGTAAATTATCTCTTATAGTGTCATTCAAGGACAAGGGAACCTCAACTTCAAAGCCGATCGCGACAAGCCCGATTCCACGAATTGTATAGCTTCTTCGATCCTCGATTCTGAAACCAATTTATCCATCCATGTAACCCCAGAAATCAACCGTCGATCCATAGCTTCCTTACAAATCTCACTTGCCATTTCAAGCTCATTCTTCTTCCTAAGGAATGAAAGAACTTTACAATAAGTAGCCCTATCAGGTTTATAACTTTTCTTCAGTTCACCATACCAATGCTTCACTTGCTCTAAATTCCCTTCATCACAGTACCCTGTAATCAAAGCATTGTAACTATGAATATCGGGTTCGATCCCTTTGTTCTTCATTTCTTCAAAGAACTCTACAGCTTCCAATACCTTATTGCCATGAACCAATCCTCTTAACTTCGAGTTATAAGTCCTAATATCAGGAACAACATTCTTCTTTTCCATCAATCCCCAAATTTCATCTCCATCAACAATTCGACCCCTTGAAAAAAACCCATCAAGCAGTGTGTTAAACGTTATAATATCAGGCTCTAATCCTTTCTTCTCCAATGTATCAACCATTGATAATGCTGAATCCATGGAACCCATCTCGCAATAGGCCTTAATAACTGTGTTATAAGAAATCAAATCCGGTTCGATTCCTAACTTTTCAGGTAACTGTTCTAGCAACTCCCCAGCGTTGATGAACTTCTTTGAATGAAGATAAGCTGCCAAAAGGGCATTAAATGAGTTTACCGTACGTTGACATTTCAATTCAGGCATTTCGTTGAACAGTTTATGGGCTTGTTCGTACATGCCAGCTTTCCCATAAAGCGTCATGAGGCGGATTACGAAGCCTTCCTGGGAGATCTCTTCGTACTTCTTTTGGTGTTGGAGGATGTCATCGATCAACGAGAACTGTTTTGCCGACGCGAGGCGGAGAACAGTGTTGAAGTAAGCAGTTCTATTATAGTTGCGGAATTTGCTGGATTTAGAAGATTTCTTGAATCTGTGGACGAGATTTTGGAACTTGGATACCTCGTCTATGGATTTGGAGGATGTTACGGCGGCGGCAGTGGGGACGGCGGGATTGGTAGCTGAAGAGCGGGAAGAGTTAAAGAGGCCAGCCAGACGGCGGATGGAAGTGACTTCTGTTGCTTTGCTCATTTCTTTTTCCGTAGGTTAAGAATTTTGGTTAACGAGTTGACTATCAAACTTTGAGGTTAGATAACGCATTAGAGGGGTTAATGGGTCGGACCGTTGAGTTAGGTTTATATTTATCCCTTTTTTTTTTTAATTTGACCAATTTGTTTAACTATTATAAAATATAAAAATATAAAAACATAATAAAATAGTCCTTTTGGATGAGTGGTTAAAGCTTGATTTTTTTTAAATCTAATCTCAATTTGATATAAATTATAAATATCTTTTGTTCAAAAATTTGTTCTTATTCTCAATTTTTATTATTACAAGATTACTATACTCGTATATGACACATTAAGTTTAGGGTGACAAAACTTGAATCACCCAATAGTTCTAGAATGATCTTGTTTTATATGATTTGAGTTTTTCTTTTTATTTAATAGAAGCAAAGGGTGAGACAAATGTAGAATGGATTTATTTTAGACAATAAATATGAAACAGATATAGTAATTCATTGCCTTGCTTTTTCCTATTTATTATTTAAAATTACCATTTTACTTTTATGTGTATATATTATAAAAGGATAAAATGTAAAAATATGTTAAGACCCTAAATTAGCATCAACTCGATTAGTTTTTAGCAAAATTAAGAGAAATTAATTATTTTGAAATTTACTTTTAATGTAAATTTATATTTTTTACTTAAGGTAAAATAGAGATGTAAGTATTCAATATCAATAAAAGTTTACGCGTCATAAAATAAAATATACCAATTATATAACGATGATAAATTTAACAATATTCAGACTCGCTTTATTTCCATCTCAAGTATCTTGACAAAAAGTAAGACAAGTTTAGCATGGCATGGCAGTGCTCATCTTTGTCCTTTAGGGTTTTTGAGCTTAGACGATAACAGTTTATACTTTCAAACTGGAAAGTGGAAAGGATTTCATATCTCTGCCCAACCAAAAGACTCACACATTTTGTACTTTTACAGTCAAACAATACTAACTGCTAACTGCCTAAAGACATGAAAGTAACACTCACCAACCTTCTATTTTTACAGTTATTAAGCTTTTAGTTTGACGGGTAAATTTGTCTAATAAAATCAATTAATTATCATGAATGTACTAAGAGGTACAATGAACAAAAGAAAATGTAATAATAGGGTTTTTTTTTTTTAAAATATTGATACAATACATTTGGATTTGCACATTTGTCCCATGGGCATGTCTCATAAATAAAATTTGAGTTGGAACGTATTTAAAAGATATGGATTAAATTACAAGTATTTGTTTTTTATTGCATGAACTTTTATTTAATGTTAAAAAATGTTGTTGGCTATTTTTAACATGTTAGACTTAAATTATTCGTACATGTATTTAACGTTTATTGTTTAAACTAACCATTAAAGTGATAGAATAACCTAATTGATACAATACTAATAGTTGAAGTAAGTTTTGAAATTTACAGATCAATTTTAAAATCTAGAAAAAGTTGAGGGACATTTGGTGGAATTAATCAAAAAGTAAAAGAACATAAACCATTTTATATTTTGAAAATAAAGGAAAAATTTAGTTTCTTAATTAATCACAATTAATTTGTGACACTAAACTAAATAATGAGTTTTACTTCAAAAATAAATATGTGAGAAAAATGGTATTAGTGGTAATTAAAAAGTAAGCAATCACAAAAACTCAACTACTAAATTCAATATTAAAACCGATCCAAGTTTTCCCCTTCAAAAATGGTAAAATTGTTTTATAGTACCTTCAAAATTAAAAAATTATAAATTAATGATGATAAATTTACATCAACACCCCCAAAATGTTATTTACATCTTTCACCTCCTAAAATAATTTTCTGACTTTACACCTCACCTGGAGATAAATAATTATTGGAAGGCTCAAAATTTTTTTCATTGGTGCCTCCAACAAGAAACATAACTGCCAAGATTCTCTCTCTCAAACGTTGTCCTTGTGACCCTTGTGCTAACCATGCTTATCTATAAATATAATACTTACAAGTTATATACCTTTCCTGGTACTACTCTCCATTGTTTTCAACCTTCCAAAATATCCAAAAACACTCCATGGACATGGAATTCCTAAAGTCCGAGCTAAACGAACTAGCCATAACCGATCACCAAAGACTTACCGGCGGAAGGATGGGCCGAAGAAAACTCGAAGACGACGACGACAACAACAACAAGGAATTCAAATCCAAAAACCTTCAAGCCGAGAGACGTAGGAGACAGAAACTTAGTGACCGGCTCCTTACACTGCGCTCACTTGTCCCAATCATTACAAATGCAATTACCCAACACACATTCTTATATATACGTTATTATCTTAATATCAATCACATTGTTTATAATTTCGTTTCTTTCCCTTCTTTTTCAGATGAACAAAGCAACGATAATCGATGATGCAATCACTTACATTCAGGAATTACAAAAGACATCACAAGTTCTGAGTGAACAACTGCTCGAAATGGAAGGATCGTCTGAAGAAAGTGTAATGCCGATGAAACTCGAAATCGATGTTGCACAACATGATATGAAGAAATGTGGGATAAAGGTTTGTTTTTTCATATGAATCCACAGTCACGTCTTCATTTTGCAAATGATTCTTTTATTATTATTACAGGAAGAAGTTAAGGTGAGCAACATTGATGGGAACAAGTTTTTGATAAAGATTATAGTTGAGAAGAAAAGGGGTTGCTTTACTCAATTGGTAGAAGCCATGAATTATCTTGGGTTTGAGCTTAGTGAAACCAATGTCACCACTTTCAGTGGTGCAATGCTTTTTTCATCCTGTGTACATGTAAGTTAAAAGCCTTACCAACATAATTGCAGTTTTTTTCTTGGGTAAAAACACATCTTTAGTCCTCTTCATTTTAATAGTAAGTAAATTGGCTCCTCCTCTAAAAAAGTCGAAGTAATTTAATTCTTTTCAATTTTAAAAGGATCATAAAATTGATGTTTTGGTCAATTATACATCATTTTAATTGATATAATAATAAATTAAGTTTTCAATATTTACGTATTCTACTAATCTAATCTCGATTCTAAAAATTATCTAAAAATTATAAAATTTTAAATATCTAAAAAATTCAAAAAAAAGCCACCTTTAGCTTCAAAAAAAAATATATATATATATAGACAAGATGTGTAAATTTTGAAGACTGAATTTGTTATTGTACCAATTGATGGAAAACATTAAAGCTGTGAGTAAATATTCTAAAATTCTGATTTTCAAATTCACAAGAATTAAATTATTTTAAATTTTAAAAGAACCAATTTACTCAATATAAAAATTGAGAGACTTGAAAACCATTTTTTCCATTTTTTCTTCTCATTAGTAAAATATGTTACCATTGTTATTAATTTTCAGGAAAATATGGGGATACTCTCATGGTTGAACACATTGAGGAATTGTTGTCAGAGATGATGAAGAGCATGAAAAAAATTCCCAATCTACCATTGAATTAGGGAACACAAATTGAAGAATATAATAGTTTTATATAGCTTTATATATCCAATAAATATACTGAATTATAGCAGCACTAATATGATTTGAAGAATCTTAATTGATTTATAGTTTTATGGTTTGATTTTTGTTATTTTTAAAGGATTTAATGAAATTTTATCAATAAATTATAAACAAATCTTATAAGTTGGAAGATATTATAATTTTATGATTCGATTTTATTATATTTAAATTTGAGATCTCAAAATTTCATTTGTAACAGATTTAGTGAACATTTAATTAATAAACTAGAAACTAATAAATTAATACGATAATTAAGAGAGAAAGATACTCCCATTGCTTCTCTGGTAATCTGCAAGATCTTCCGATTTACAAAATAGTAAAAAGTACATTTTTGGGGAGGTCAATTGGACGACTTTCTATGGGCTAGTTATTTGGAAAATATGGAAGAATAGGAATCTCCATATCTTTCAAGGAGTACCATGAAGCTCTCAAGAAATTATCAAAAATGCTTTTAGCTGGGTTAAGCAATGCTCATCCAATCATAAAAGCAAATCCGCCGTGAGGCAAGTAAGGAGTGATGAGTTTGAATGGAGTGGTAATTGGGTAAGACCATAGACCGAAGGTGCGGCAAAGATAAATTCTGATTACGTTGTTGCAGGGGGTGTCCTAAAAGATGAGAGAGGGGAGTGGCTTCTTGGTTTCAAGAGATGCTTGGGTAAATGTCCTATTTTTGATGTTGAACTCGGTGGTATCCTAGATGGTTTATCACTGATGCATGGAAAACAATGTGAAAGAGTCTTGTTTGACTTTAGTTAGGCGTATCAATCAACTATTAGACAAAACAAAGAATTGAAGATTAGAACATATTTCTAGAGAAAGTAACATCAAATCGCCAAAATGAATTTCGAGATAAAAGAATGATTACAGTTGTTTGCAGAAAGTACAGTTCTTTTGTTGGCTTAATTTAATCGGTTGTAACTATACTTTATTCATAAATAAAAAAACACTTAACTAGGAAGCTGTAACTTTCTTGCCAAAAATCTTTTTCAATCATAGAGATTTTGTTATCCTTATTTGATTTTTACAATCCTATTTACAAAGATACCCATCTAGAAAAATCCTATTCCATAAAACAAAATCTCCTTTGAATAATAAAATCAATTAAAATGTTCACTTCTGAAATTCAAATCCCTTCTTCCAATCACCCTTCCCTTCCATATCTTCTGCATTGAACAACCACAAATAAAAAAACCCGAGTATTATTAACTCTATTGATATTATTACTATCGAAACAATACTGACGAAGTATAAAATTATAAGTTACCTTGAGTCATGCAAGGAGGAGGGACTTCAAAGAGAGAAATAGAGAGTTGTTTATGAGCAACACCGATATCAAACAACATAACACCAGGTGAAGGATCATTAGCAATAATACATTTTACAGGCAACCATAAAAATAGCTCTTCTTGGGACAATCCTTCAAGCCCCACTAACCCACCATAACTAAGGTTAGCTCTCACCACCCGATCAAAATGCACCCTCCCATCAAATTCAGTCATGCATGACTTTTCCAATTCCACTTCCAATCGACCATCAAGGTTAAGCTTATAAGATTTAACATTGTCCGGGAAAATACCGGCAGGCAACCCTTGGCTCCGTAGCAAATCCTGTATGGAAGAAGTGGCCATCAAAGGGAAGAGAAGAAAGAGAGTAATGGGGGTTAAGATGTGCAGAGACATTGTTGGAGATTAGTAAATGATTCTACTAAAATGTAGTGAGTGAAATTGCATAATGGAGGTGGTGGAGAACTGAGTAATTATATTGGGTTGGAGTTAACTAATTTAGCTATATATTTGGAGGATGATTATAAAGATTGGTATACTAGTTTTGCCGATAATTATGGTATTCAAAAGATCTATCCAAAAGTACTATGTCAATTTACTAATACTAGTTTTGAGTGAATCACTGATGACGATGCATGTAAGCTTGACTCCCTTAAAATATGGTGAAATTTACAGGTAAAAATTAAATTATCCAATTAAGATAGGATTATTTGGTTGACATGTCAGTAAACGAAATGATTTGTAAGGAAAGAAATCATGCTTAATTAAAGGAAGATAGAGGTAACTTAATTGAGTTTAAGTGTTGTTAGATAAAGATATAATGCTCATATATTTATTTAACACTATATATATATATATATATATATTGGTGAGTTACAAGAAGAGAATAAAGCCATAACAATAACACGATTAGAATTCAGGCCACATCTGAGACGGAAAATTCTTTGACTTTAAAATTATAAATATATTAAAATCATTATCAAGTACATTAGTATTAAAGTGAAAAACTTGATAAACCAAACTTGGAAGTTACATGCATATTTTTTAATCAATTTTTTTAATATAGTGTACATATTAATTCTAATTATAGTTTTTTAAGTTGTAGAGAGATAATTATCTTATATATTATATATATAATAATGATTATTTTAGTTGTTAAAATTTATTTAAGTAATAATTAAAGTTGTTGTATGATGTTTAAATAATATAAATGAAATTATTTTTAGTGAGTTCGCCATATTTTATTAAAATATACATCTCCACAACTATAATGAAATAGAAGTATTCTTAAGTAAATTAAGTCTAGACCTAATTCCAAAAATAATTTTGGGGCTTAAACCGAATTTTGATGTCATCTATACTTAATTCATCTAAAATCTAAATTTAAACCCGATCTAAACCTACTCAATTTAATTAAATGAAATAAGTAAGAGTACCCGATATATGAAGACCTTTGGAACTGCTGCTCATTTAATTATCAGCAACCACAACGAGAAAAGGGATGAATTGTGGAGTTGGGTCACTGTTGCTATTTTTTAAATTTCTTTTTCTTTTTAATCAATGTTGTATTAATTCATCCAAGCAAATCACACCCTAAAAACAAGTCGTCCATTGTCTCATCCTCTATCATTCTCTATCATTAAAGCGTAAAATATAATGAAAAGGATTCTAATTTAACGATTAAGATAGTCGGTTATGTTATAGATATTAGAACTCGGATTTAATTTTAAGCACTTTTATTTTTCACCTTAAATTGCTTTAGACATAGCAAATCCTTGAGGCCAAATCATCTACCTCATATGCCAAAATGCTATCTCAACTTACATACGCGACACGAATACCTCTTGTATTAATTGAATTTATATCTTCTTATATATTGCAATAATAATGTTAATTAAATTAATGTTTAATTAATTTAATTATAATTGAAATTTTGAACAATAAACTCATTTGTTGAAGTAAATTCATTTATGTTCTATATGAGAATTTAATCCACAAGTTTATCTATACAGTAGTGCAGTGAATTTGAATTTTATAATAAAAAACCCCTTAATTGTAGGTTGTATAAATGTGAAAATCTATGAATATAATACAACTAATATGCTGCTATTTGATGAATTTAATTAGTCGCTCTTATCAATTTGAAAATAATAATAACAAAATTGAAGGAAAAGAAAGAAAAGTTATCCAAATCCATTATCATTGTTAATAGAATTTTCTTTTATCCAATTACAATAACGAGAAGGGGATGGGAATGGGAGATAACGGACAAATACAAAGCTATTGAATAATAAATTTTTGAGGTTAAGGTATAATTTTATCATTACATTTATTTATAATTTCTTAAATTTTAGAGAGATTAAAAGAATAAATTTACCGTGTTAAGAGAGGTTAAGGTTATTATTGCATGTTTCCTTGCATCCGTCCGTGATAATGGAGTTTGAACTCATATGATTCAATTCTTTGATAAAAATTTTAATCACTATGACTATTGATCATAGAAACTAATGACCATCACATTTTTAATGGATAAATCTCAAAATTATATATAAATTTTGATTCAATATGTAATTTAATATATGAACTTTAATTTAATGCAATCATATACATGGAACTTTACTTGTAATTCAAATGGATATATGAAACTTTAATTTTGATTCAACTATACACATTTATTTTATTATAAATAAATATAATTATTTGTGTATGTAATATGTAAGCATAAAATAATTATATAATAATAATTATGTTAATAATTTAATCAAATAAAATTTTATATATAAAATTACACAAAACTAAAATCTATTATTAATCAAAATTTATATATAAACAATAAAGTTATATATTAAATAAAAATTCATATAATTTCAAATTTATTTTTAATTAAGTTTTTCTTTTTGATAATGTGAAGTGTCGAATTGTGTTCCAGAGCCCGTTCTTAGTGGACTACAGCACCACCAAACAACTTCTTTTGGGGGCACTACAAAACTTTGTCTGTGTGACGACCGATTAAATTGACTTTAAAGTTATTTTTGTTCATTAATGAAATTGACTTTTTTTAAGTCGAGCATATCAATTAGTAGCACTTTGCTGCTACTTAATAGTCAACTGGAGTCAATCAGTCTCTCATTCATCTGCCTAATAAGTTTTCACATCCAAGAGAGAGCAACCCAATGTATATAATTAATATAAAGAATGAGGATTAAATTTGCAATTTGCATTGACAAATTATAGTAGTAGTATTATTTTAACAAGATTAGGTTTATGTACATGATAACAAATACACTGTTGAAGCAAATCAAAGAAAAGGCCTAATTAGATAAGTCAATGATAACTATGTATACGGTCTTCAATGTTAATTATTTTGAGTATATAATCATTTCACCATCTCTTATACATTATACTATACTAGCATTTCATTTTAATTAGAGGGATAATCTTATTAGGAGGAATTATGGTTAGTTCTAGATACTTTATAAAGAAATAGGCTTAATGATAAATTTGGTCACTAATGTTTGTATATTTTATCAAAATGGCCATAATTGTATTTTTGAGCTTTTTCCGGTCATTAACTTTTTTCTTTTTTTAATCTGCTTTTTCTAATAGATTTAATGAATAAATTTAATGTTTCAATTTTTCTTTTTTTCAAAAGGTTTCAATCTTTTATACTTTTGTTTACTGAAAAGTTTTCTATTGAGTTAATTTTTTTAGATAATTACGTTTATTTTCTTTAAATTAAGAGTTTTTTTAAATTTAATGTATTATTTATTTATTTTATTATCTTCCACATGAAATTCCATATCATCCCCATTAACTTTTTTAACGGTACTTTCATTAAATCTGTTAGAAAAAACAGATTGAAAAAAAATACAAAGGTTGACGGCCAAAAAGACTCAAAAAGACAATTAGAACCATTTTGACAAAACATGCAAATATTAGTGGCCAAATTTTTCATTAAGCCAAAAATATATAAGATAAGTATTAAAAGCATAATAATAAATTTAGCCTTCAATGTTTATATCTTTTTTCAATTTGGTCTTTATTCTTTTTAGCTAAATTTAATCATTAACCTTTCAATTTGACAAGACATTATTTGGCTTATATGGCACATCGACAGTAATTTAAAAATTATAAAAAAAACTCAAAAACAAGTTTAAAAATTTTAAAAAATTAACATGTAATACATGTGAATTGTCATGTGGGTTACTATTTTTAAAAGTTAATATTTTAGTCCATATTTCTATTAAAAATCTAACTCTTTTTAAATATTAATCATCAAAATTTACTCTTTTAAAAGATTTAGGTTAAATTTAATGTTAAAAAGAATAAGAACTAAATTAATAAATAATAAAATGTAAATATTAAAAGTTGAATTTATGATTATGCTTCGAAAGAATGGAAGGAAAAAATTACTTTCTTTGGGAAACAGTTAATCAACTCTTGTTTCTAAGCATCTAACTTCTTGTTAAAAAAAAAGTTATGCTCAAGGATTGTCTATGCATAAAAAAAATTAATTCCACCAAAGTTATTTAAATTATGGTTTAAATTTTAAATTGGTTTATAAACTTTAAATATTTTAATTAAAATTTTAAAGTATTTGTATATATTAATCAAGTCTTTTAGAAGTCTAATATCAACTTTAGGTGTTAATGGTTAGAACATATTTAAAATTAATACATGTGAATCAAGTTTCAAATATTTGTATACTTACTGCATTGATAGTTTGTATCTAATCGTTTAAAACATAAATACTATTGTTAAAATTTAATAGAGTTATTTCTTTTCTTTTAACACATCATATCCAAGTTACCCATTAGGTAAATATAGACGTGTCTAAAATTTGATCAATGCGTTTTAAATATACACCACATCAAAATATTGATAATTTGAGGATCCACTTAGACTAATTTAAAATCAGAGCATAACTGGGAGACGTATAGTGAAATTAACCCAAAAAGAATCATTGTTTATCTTAAATTTGGCTTAGGCTAACCGAAGTGAGTTATTTTATTGTTAATCTATGAACTTAATACAATATTATTTGACTTTTGCTGATACATCCAAAGAAACATCAGGGTCTCTAATCTTTTGTAATCTTGCAGTAAAGTCCAATATATGATATACCAAATTTTACAGGGAGCAGTTTAACCTTCTCCTTTGTGGGTCATTTTGGAATGTTGTTTTTGGAGGAAAGCTATATATTGACCAATGAAAGGATAAGCAGTTATGTCAGGTATTGGTTAACTTAAAAGTAAACTGCTGTCTAATCTTGTTTCCCGTTTCTTAGTTGTCACTAATGTCACATAATCAAAGATTGAGCAACGTCTATTAATACTAGAGTAGAATTTTGACTAGCTATACAAACTACGATGTTTAGTAGGGTAAGAAAATCAAAATGTGAACAACTTAATTCATATGAGACAAAATAAAGATGCAATTCTTTTATCTACCAATAATTATGATCATTGAAGAAAAGCATGAGAAAAAAAAAAAAAGTAGGTCCAACCCATCCCCCTACTCCATTTTACAACCACAAATCAATAGACAAGTATTCGCTACGTCTAAATTGATAATATAATTAATTGTTTTCTTAAAACAATGACGTGAATTAAAATAAAACAATTTTAAATATATAATTAATATGTAAATTTATCTGAATATGATTGAATGAATTTTTACATGATTCTAATTATTTAATCAAATAACAATAAAAATTTTCTCATAACTTTAACTGCACTGATTAATAATACTATCAATTTAAAATTACTAATAACATTATAAAAATCGAGAGATTAAAAATTATATAAAATTAAAATATAGAGGATTATTTCCAATAAGAGTCCATTGCTTTTGAAAGTCCTTGTATGAATTAGATTGAAATTGACCCACCTGCCAATTGTTTCTCTAAAGTGTAATGATTATGTCAAGTTGTGGGGACTTATCATACCAAGTTTCATAAATTTAGAGAATGTCAAAATTTAAGCCCTTCCCCCCAACCCACCCAAAAGGAAAAGGGTGTCTAAACCAAATATATATATATATAAAAAAATGGTGGGGTCTATGATATAATGGGAGAACTGAAAATATATGGTTTATTCATATGAGAAAAATGCCTTTTGTTTCAAAAGAATTGGTAAATTTAAAGATGTTATTTCAAATTAAATTCAACCAATTATACCAAAATTGAGAAAAGAAACTTAAAATATCAATGGAAAAAAAAAAGAACTAATCCACACAGCTTGCAAAAAAATCTAATGAATATCACTTACAATCTCAAGGACTATAATCAAGGACATGGTGTGAGCATATAAGGTGATAAGAAATGACCCTTTATTTCACCTAATGTCCTTAAAATCTATCTTAAAGAAGATCAAAGAGGGGTATAATTTGGGGACCCCAAATGAGTATTAGAATGGTTTTAAAATTATTCAAACAAGTGTACAAAAACAATGATTAATAAACTCAAGTGGCTTTAGAAATTAGGAGGATTTTTTTCTTTTAGTACAAAATGCATTTTCAGTAAAATGGATAAATTGCATTTGTTGTCACTCAGTTATTAGTAATTTTTTTTAGTCACTTAATTCTAAAAATTTACAAAATGATTATCCAACTATTTAATTTTCCCTTTTTTTGGTCACCAGTTCGCTAATGGCGGCAACTTTTACAAAATGACATAATAGCAAATTTAACCTCAATATTTATATATTATGTCAATTTGCTCTTGATACAAAAAAATTCAACCTTCAGTTTTTATACATTATGTAATTTGGTCTTTTTTGCATTTGCTTTTCTTTATGATCTTTTCACCTAAAGCTAGAAAATAACAAATTTATCAACTAAATTTGATTGAAACGATATAAAAATGTAAACACCCAAAAATCTAAGATAATAATTTTTATCTTTTCTCATTATTTTAAAATTAACTCTTAATGTTACAAATAAAAACAAAACTGTAAAAAAATTATATAATATATAAATATTGAAGGTTAAATTTTTAAAAATTTTAATTAGATCTCTCAAAATTTAATCTAAAGATTTGTATCTATATATATAAAAGATGATATGGAAGTCAATATTGTGGACAGAGATGGCCATGGAAGGAACATGCACCTAATTTTAAAGAGAAGGATTACAAGTTGAATTTAATTGGATTATATAGTCTTACATAAAGCTAAAAAAGAAAAATATGGAGAGAGAAGTAGGTGAGAATTAGTGAATCACAAGTATTTGAACAAAGAACCCTAGACATTAAATAATGACCCCTAAATGATAGAGTTTTGAGATAGGACGGCAAGAAAAGAAAATTGGGAAATTGCTTACACCTTTCGTTATTTTTATCTTTTAATAATTTTCTCATTGAACATGCAATTGCCACACCTGATATATTTAAATATTTAATCTTACCATTTGGTTAAATTATTTGTGAACTTATACCAATGATCTATTCCATGGGAGTTTCCTGAAACTTGGGGCTGATTTGCACCGAATGGGAATTGAATAGAAAATAAAATAAAATCAAGTAGTGCAACATCCACTACATAAAATAATAGAAAAGGGTTAATTGCATTAAAAACTTTAAATTGGTCCCTAAAATTTTATATGTCTCAGTTTAATTTTTAAATTAAATTATTATTACAATTAGGTCATTTTGTCAATCTATTTGTGAGCTTTCGCGTTAAATGGTTGTTTGGATCTAATATATAAAATATTTATTAATTTATACGTGTTTAAAAACAAAATCATGCCATATCCAAACTGACATTTAATGTCAAAACTAACAAAAGAACGTAATTAAAATGATATTTTAGTTTAAAAATTCAAGTAGAACGTTTCAAAGTTTTGGGACCAATTTAAAATTTAATACATAATTTAGGATGTCAAATATAATTAACCCAAAAAAGATTTCACCACCAATTTTATTTCCCTAAAAATCCCATTTTGTTTTAACATCACATTTGGTTTCAACATGAAACTCATTTTCACAAATAAAAACCTTCATATTTGTAATGCATATACAATGAATTTTATCGCTACACCATCTGTTCATTCGCAATATAGATGTACTACATAAATATACTAAATACTATAATACTATTAGTTAAAACACGAGCAGGCATGCTTTTAATAATTTGTTAAGTGACTAACCCCACAATCATCTTTATATATTATTGTAAATTACCCCAAGGATTAATCGACATTAACAATGCATTATCGTTCAATAAGGAAACGAAGGGTGGCCATTGTTGCTATGGTGCTTGTTTCACCGACTTCGGGGTTAGACCAAACACCCTAAAAACGACACCGCCACACGTTGAAATCTAAAAATATATGGACCCTTTTTATAAGTTTTGTTGGTCAACCCCATGGCCTCATCTCTCTATTATTTGTTGTTGTTGTTCACATTTTGTTTATATATAGTGTTTTTGCCTTTACCTCTCCTTTTAATTGCTTTTATTTGTGGGCTCTTTGGCACGTGTTTTGTGCCCTCTTCTGGTTGCCCAACGTGATCATCCCTTAGGGTTACTTTACCAAGGCCACAATTCTTTCTCGAATATATGTGTCTCTAGGTATTGATTCGTCCTGTTTCCTTGTCATCTTTTACACCTCATGATTCTCTCATTATTATGTCACTATATAGTATATTTCTGCGTATACATACATGTATTCAATTAATAAATATCATGCATCAATACATTAACAAATCATTGTTATCGTATCAATTTTAAAACATGAATTTAAACTCGATTAAATACATTATGTTGTTCATTTTAAGAATAGAGATAGAGCCTCCATGAATATATGCACCTTATTGATTAATATATATTTTAAAGTTAAAAATATGTTATCAGTTATTTTATTTTTCATAAATTTAGAATTTAGTCCTTCTTAGGAATTCAATCCTCTACTTTTCAAATTTCAAAATTTAAGTTCAACTATTAACACTATTTAAATTCTTTTGTTAAATTCGGTTCATTATAATGTTATTTTTATAGTTGCATGGCTATCAATTGAGTTTTTTTTCAAAATGTTATACCAACAAATTTAACGAAAAATGATGTTAACAGTTAAACTTAAATTTTAAAATCTGAAAAAGTGGAGAGACCAATTTCTTGAAAATATATATAGACTGAATTCTAAAGTTGAAAAAAGTAAAGAGTTTGATGAGATATTTTAGCCTATTTTTAATTAAAAGTTATCAACATAATTTATTTTTATATTGATACTATCAATTACTAATTAAACTATCAAACTAACAAATCAAAATAGGTATATCAAATCTCTTCATTACGAAACTTGAATTTATAATCTCAAAGTTATTGAGTTTTTCTTATTATTAAACTAATTCAATTTGTAAATATAATTAATGGTCTTAAAAGGAAATAAGTTGACCATTTATGAACTATTATCATCCAAGATTATATATAATTTTGTGTGTATATATATTAAGTCAACTAATAATTATAATGGCAAATAAGCTGCAACAACTCAATCGGTACGTTTTGAATATGGTTAACTGGTAAGAGGAAGTCATAAAACACGACAAGAGCAATAGGGTCCCTTATGGGCAAATGGGTCGGGTCACTTTGTGAGAACTAGAGAGAATATTCTCACAAGGAGAAGAAGACAAGTGAGATAAATCCAAGGGATTGATGGGTATAAACAGCTACTATATGGTATCCCATTTTGTATCAAATGGAAAGTGACCTGCATGCTGTGTCTTTGCCACATATGGCTATAGATTTGGAAGGCGATTTGATTTTGGGTAAATTTACTAGCAGTCACTTGACTATCAGTAAGTTTCTTTTTAAATTACTTAACTATAAAAAGTTACAAAATAATCTCCTAATTATTCGAGATTTTTTTTGTCACCAGACGTTAAACAACTAACTGGCATGATAGTGAATTTAGCCACAATGTTTACACATTGTGTCAATTTAATCTTATTTTTAAAAAATTTAACCCTCAATGTTTACAATTACCTAATCTTATCCTGTTTTTTACACGAAAATAAGACTAACTTGACATAGTTTATGAATGTTGAAGATTAAAGTTGTTATTATGACAATTATAAAAGTTGTCATGTTATCTTTCTATTAGCCATTAAATGATGGTGGTCAAAAAGGAAAAAAAATTGAATAATTAGATGATCAACTTGTAATTTTTATAATTAAATGACAAAAAATACTAATAATTAAATGATTACCAATATATATATTGAAAATGGTAGCTCCATTAATGTTCTTCATTGGTTTTGATTCAATCAATTTCAGACTCTTAAAAGGTGAATTCAATAAGCATAGAATGGTTTACATTAGAGGTGTGCATGGGCCGGGGCGGCCTGGCTCGGCCCGAAGGCCTGCCCGAAAAATGGGAGGGTTTGGGTAAAAATATAGGCCCAAAAAATGGGCTTGGACAAAAAACGAGGCCCGTTTAAAAAACGGGCCGGGCCTCTGGTAAGAATTTTTTGGCTCGAACCCGGCCCAGCCCGGCCCAATTTTAATATTATATTTTTTTCCCTTTTTTATTTTTAAGTTTAAGTAACTTTTCTCTCTTTTTTTTTCATTTTCGTTTAGTTCCTCCTGCTGCTTCCTTCCTCCCTTTATTCCCATTTCTAAGCAAGTCCCTAGCTCACTGCTGTTTTGGTGTTGTTTGGGTGCTGTTTTGGTGTTGTTTGGGTGCTATTTTGCTGCTATTTTTTGTCGTGTTTTATTATTCTTTTACAGCTATTTATTATGTTATATGTTGTCGTTTTTAATATTATTTTGATATTGTAAATTTTTTGTTTTGATATTAATTTAGTTATTATTTTAGTTCTAATTTGTTTCAATTTTAATATAACTACTTTTTATTATATTTTTAATTTATGTATTATTTTAAAATTGTTTATCTTATTTTTATTTGTTTTATGTTTTAAATGTATTTAAATTTTTATTTTTAAAGTTTTTATTTTATAAAAAAGCAAAAAAATATAAGCCAGCCAAGGTGCCTGCTCGAACCTATCAATTTTTTCTCGGGCCAGGCTTGGACAAAATTTCAGGCTCATATTTCGGGCCGGGCTGGGCCTGGGCCTTGTAAACGGGCCTAAATTTTTTATGGGCCCGACCTGAACTCGGCCCGGCCCGACCCATGCACACCTCTAGTTTACATCAATAATAGATAAATACATACAATAACAAGGAAACTAAAAGTTTACCAAAGGAGGTGATTCAGAGAATTAATAACGTTTTAATACGTGTATTACGTTAAAATCAAAATCAAACATTACAAAAGCAAAATAAATTAACAATATCTAAAACTAAACTAAATAAATGTAGATAATAAATAAATTTGATTTATATAAAATGAGACTCGAACATAATTAAAATAAATATATGAAAATTTAGTGAATTATGCTCAATCATTAAAAAAATTGAATTAATGATATTATCATTTTCCATATCCAAATAACATTATAAAATCAAATATAAAAAATTGAGTCCATTAAAGAAACTGAAAAATGGAGGAATGAAACGAAGGACAAAGACATTTAGGGCTTAAATTTGAAGAAGAAGGGCAAAGATATTGGCCGTAACAACCTGTCAGCTTTGTACTTTGACTCAGGTACGCGCCAAACACGGGTCCCACCTGTCTCCTCGCACGCGCTCGTGCCGCGTGGGTCCTACGTTGACTCTTTTCTTTTTGTTTTTGTTTTTTTATTTTTTATTCTGCTCCTGTCTTTCCTCATTTTCTCTTATATAAGCATGATGTCATATTCTCTTTTGTCTTTTTAGTCATTTTAATCCTGTTTTAATGTTTTCTTTAATGTGAAGGCTAAGCATATAACAAAAATAGACTTAAGTTAGTTGATGGAAGAACTAGTGTTAGCCTGATAATTAATGTATTCACTATTTTAGGTATAATTTGAGTTTGAATTATATTAATACTGTTATCTGTTAGGATTTTATTTTTAATATTTTTAAATTACTCTTTTTTCTCTCTCAACAGTTTAATTACAATTCTCATTCCCATTCAATTACAATTTCAATTTATACATTATGATTAGAATAATTTATTATAATTTATGAGTGTATTCAGAGATTGAAAACTTATATATGATAATATTTTAATCTAGAATCGTAAAATTTTTAAAACTTAATCATATTTATTGATACGGTGATAAGGATTGGAGGCTGGTGGTAGTCCATATAATGATTGTGTTGAAAGTTGCTTGTAAGGGATTTTAATGTAAAAAGACAATATCTATATATTTGTAATCAGGTATCTGTTCGTGAAACTCTAAAAGTTGAGTCATGAAAAACAATTTGCACATGTACGAGGATGTGAAGGATGGACGTATGTCAATTCCTCCATATCTCTTAGTCCACGTAGCTTATTATTCACGTGCCAAATGGATAGAGAGACCAATAATCGTTCATTGAGCAGGATATGTATGTATGAATTTGATGATAATATTTTACCGGAAAGTCATTTAATAAAAATTTACTTAATTAGAATCAAATAAAAGGGGATAAAATATGTGGTTAAATCAAACTTAGATTTAGAATTGACGCCCCTTTTACTTAATTTCAAGACACATTAATCCATTGGTTGTGCTTTTAACATTTACATGATAAATAAAATATTGTAGAACATAGAATATAGTATATAGTATATAGTATAGTGGATTAAAGCTAATTATCATACGAGACTGATCCGATTTTAGCCTCCCATAATGTCTTGATTGGCTTAATTTTTAGTAACCCTTTGACTTGCCTAAAATTAAAAATGGAGTTATACTCAATTATAAGTCAATATTAGGCCGCAGTCCATATAATATATTTGATGATGAAATTTATATTAAGCCGATGGCTTGATTGGATTATTTTTTTTTACATTTTCTTTTTGTTTTGACTATCTAAAATTAACAAGTAATATGTAACATTGGATCATAATATAAGTCAATATTAGGCCGCATTCCATATTAGTATTTCTTTCATTTTATGCTATTAATCTATAATATTGAATTTGTCTTAGTTAATTATCTAATATTAGCTCAAATTTAAGTTAAAACTAAAATAAATTTAAATAAAAAGATCAAATATCATTTAGCTTATAAATATTTGAGTGTGTCAAAATTAATTTAGTATACCCAAATTTATAAGACAAAATGTAATTTATTAATGAGGTTTAAAAAGTAATTTAAGTTTTTAATTACTTTATCAATAATTATTATTTAAATATTTTTATATCATTTTATTTCTCTACTCTTATAGTGGATGTATATATATATTTACATAATCTCACGTGTATCAGAATTGACCAAAATCATTAGTTGAAAGATTGAGTCACAAATTATGACTTGATGAAGTATCAAAGTCAAGCAAATTAGAAGGGGTTGAAACTTCAATATTAAATCAAATATGGAAAAAAATAAAGGTCTCTTTCGACTTTCCTTGATTTTTTTATTTTTGGATTAATTACGTTTCATGGATCAGACCTAATTTAATTCTTTAAAAGTCAACTATTTTCTTCGATTTTTTTAGGGTCTAATTAACTTTGTCATAATCAAAAAATTAAAATTAATAAGTTCATGGTCAATATGCTTGCAAGTACCTTTTTGTTTTTGTTTTTATCCTAATATCTCCCATCTTCAATAGGAATATTAGGTGAGTAGAAACGAGTTGGATATTTAAACACAGACAAAATTCTTTTAACGTTGTTTTTTTTCTATAAGATTACTTTAAGGACTTTAAACTAATGTTAGATTATCTAGTCAAAATGAGGAGGGATGGGTAGTTTAGTTTTTTTCTTTTTTAATAATTTTATTATATTTTCTGATTATTTTTTTACACAATATTTAGAACTGCTCATAGGCCCTCCTAACCCATAAATAAGAGGATAATGCGCTTTAACACACTCGAATCTACATTCTCCTGTATTGACAACACTATCCATGCTAATTGAACTAAAACTCAATTGAAGATATATGTAATTTTTTCTATAACCATTGATTTCATTAATGTTTGTTGTTTGGTTTCGGACTCATTTGTTGACAATATTTTTTATTTCTTTTTAATTTTTTGGTAGTCATTTTACTAATGTAGTCGTTTCGTTTTTGGTAGTCATTTTACTAATGTAGTCGTTTCGGTTTACTCAAAAGAAGAAAAAATTATTGACTTTTAAGGCGTTGACTTGTAATTAATATATTACAATTTGGTTTGGTAATCCGCCTTTGTTCACCTATTCCATTTTTGCTTCTTTCGTTTTGTCGCTTTCATAAAACAATAATATTTCTCATTCTCGAATTTTAATTTTTTATTTTTAAATAATAAAGTATAAAATCAACGAACCAAATTAAATTTATATAGTTTCGAAAAAAAATTATATAATATTACAATTTTTTAATTACATATTTTCTTTTTCAATTCTATGAGGCTTAGGTCCACTCACCACCACCACCACAACGCCCTTTAGCTTCCTCAACAAAAATATAATATGGTCCATAAATTTCAGGTTTATCAAAAAGCTTCTTTTATTATTATTTATCCACTATTATTATTCACTAATATGTGTATTCAACCAAATATCAACCGTCCGATTATTTTTGAGACAAAAACAACACTACCGTGGCCGTCAGATCACCTTTATCTTCATCAATCATCATATACCCACAAATTTTTTTTTACAAAATAGTCACAATATGAGTTAAAATCTTAATTTAAAGATAGAATTTGATATATATATTTACATAAAACTGCATTAAGTAATTATATTATAAGAATCAAATTAATACATTATTATCGGTCAACATTAAACCTCATATTGAATGAGGTGATTATGCAAATAAATGTAATTCTATGAATTCTGTAGCAAAATACTTGGTTAACTGATCTATAACTTCGTTCTTAGTTCTTTTAAGAATTTCAAAATCTAAAACCTCCACTTTAATCAACATGTTATTGAAAAATATAAATATTAAAAAGAAGTGTATTTTAATGAATAAGTACAAATAGGGAAGAAAGTTAAAATTTCCTTCTAACATTTTTATAATTAATAATAATTGAAAGAATTAGATTCAAAATTCTCTCTTTATTTGTCCAATCATCCCTTGAAATGTCAACCAACTTTTGGTATAATCTCCATTACACTAACCCCTACTCCTCTTCAAACCAATATATATATAAATCGCACATCTCCACCACACCTATATAAATTCCATTCTATATATATACATACACACAAACGTTCAACTCTCAAGGGAAAAAAAAAGGACTAAATTGAACCATGGCAGAAGAATTTCAAGCAGCTATTTGTGGAGGAGGAGGAGGAACATGGTGGAATATTCCGACGAAAACCATGTTTTCAGGCTGTAATTCTCCGTTGTATTCGACGACAATTGCTGATATGGGTAGCTTCGGGTGGGGTAATGATATGGTAGCCACCGATGATATCATCATCAAGCCAAGGTCTTGTTACAATTCAGACAATAGTGGTACCAACAACAACAGCAGTATTTTGATCGATTCCACTTTGGGTTTTGGTCTTTCATCATCGGATAATTGGAACCAATCCTTGCTGTAAGTAAAAAAAACAAGAATCATTTAAAGACCCTTTTTTTTTGTTTGCTTTTATTTTTATTTTTTATAATCTCCTTGTTTACAGCCGGATTAATAATCAAGAGTTTCCAATGGATTCAACATATGAATGCCCATCAACACTGTTATTCGATACTGACCCACAACAACAATCCGTTTTTAACAACAATCAGTCAATTAACTATATGTCTTGTTCTTCTTTATCATCATCACCTTCTTGGCCAAAACTAGCTTCACCATTGACGACAAAGCAGCAGCAACAACCACCTGTAGGTACTGGTACCTTACAATTCTCCAACAATACATCCTTTTGGAACACATCTGCAACTGGCAACATATTACCTTCGTTGTATGAAGAGAAACCTAATTGTCCCACCTTGACTACGAAGGTAAATAATTAACGAAGTTTGAGATTTGGTCATGATAAAAAATATAAATATATACACTTCTGATTTTTTGTTTTTTGCAATTGGTTTTTGTTTTCATAGACTAATATCGAAGAAGTTCGGAAAAATTCGAATTCGAAGAAAGCAAGTAATGAAACTCCACTCAAGAGGCCAAGACTTGAAACCCCATCACCATTACCAACTTTTAAGGTATGGACTGTAAAAGCAACATTGAGGCCATATGAATTTCACCAATTTTTTTCTTTATTTACTTTTCTTCCAAGTAAAGTGATAATTTACAGTCCTTTTTTTTGATCAGGTTCGAAAGGAAAAGCTAGGGGACCGAATCACTGCCCTCCAGCAATTGGTTTCACCTTTTGGAAAGGTAAATTTTTACTATATTCGAACTCGATGTGTTACTTAAAAGGATATATATCAAGCTTTACTTTTATATATATAACTTCGGGTTAATTTGTATTTAACCCTTTTTTTTCAGACTGATACTGCATCAGTTCTACATGAAGCCATTGAATACATCAAGTTCCTCCATGATCAAGTCAATGTATGTTCCTCATTCTACATAAAAGTAACCCTCCATATATATATTGTGGTAAAAGTAATGTGAAGCTTCTGTAATAGGCATAAGATTACATTTTACTTCTTTTATTAAAAAAATAATAATTTAGTCTTTATATGCAGTAGAAATGGACGAAATCTTTAACATAAAGTATCAGTTTACTCTTTAATTTAATATACAAGAACTAATTTATTTAATTTTTTAGTAGATACAGCAAAATGCATCCATCTCTTATAAGGGCTTTCTGATACCTTTACCTATATATTGTTTAATATTATTGGATAAAGGCAAGCATATTCTCTGGAGAATTCTCAAATTTGTACTGAAAAAGAAAATAATGTTTATTGCTTTTTTACGTGATTTCAGGTTTTAAGTACTCCATACATGAAACAAGCAGCAGCTTCCATACAACAGGTAATTAAAAAAACCAAGATTTTCTAAGGCTGCTAATAAGTAATAACAGCCAATTATTACTATTACAATTAATAATGAAAATAATTGTCTTATTCGAACCACTTTGCAGAGTACTGATAAGTTGAAAGATCACCAAGAAGGTCCAAAACAAGACCTAAGAAGTCGTGGGCTATGTTTAGTGCCTGTTTCCAGCACATTCCCAGTTGCCAATGAAACACCAGCTGATTTTTGGACGCCAACGTTTGGTGGAACTTTCAGGTAGATTTAACAACAAAGAAAAAAGACAGCAAGGAATGATATAATGTAGGGCTAGCAGATGATTAGGAACCCCATTCCTTTGAAGGATTAATTTAAAAAAAAAAAAAAGATGATAACGATAGGTTTTTTTATTATTATTTAAATTTCAATAATCCAAGTTTGACTTGTTAATTATAGTTTTGGAAGTGGGATTAGCAATAGGAACAAGTGCTAAATTCAGCGGAAAAATCAATATGAATTTAGCTGAAGTTAGCAGAAATGGGGGTTAAAGAGACTCTTTTTGTTCCTGTTGACTACATGTATATCATCATCATCAAACAATAGCTAAGATTATTATTGTTGTTTTTCTTGTATTTGAATTTTCTTTTTTTGAGTGGGGGTAGCTCAGTTGATTGTGGTATTTTTGTTTTAAAATGCGCTATTAAATTATTAGTAATATTATGTTTTGATTATTCAAATTTTAAAAATTAAAAAAATAGTTATTGAAATATTAAAAAGTTTTTATTTAAGTTATTAGACTTTTTTTTAACGAAAAGGTCTAGTTAATGAGTTTCAAGTTATGATTTGATGATCAATACAGTAGATAAATACCTATCAATAAGTAAAAGAACATATTTTAGATTTAAGTCGATTTGAAAATTAGTACCGGAGAATAGAGAAAAAAGTTGCTTGAATTTTAGTTCACAGATTCGTGACGTTTAAAGTTGTTTCGTAAAAAATACTAAATTGTAAAACAAAATCGAAATGAGAACTTTCGATTGGTATAGGCAATGTAAACAGATGAGGCCATACAATAATGGTTTTAACAATCTAATGAGTTAAATGAAAACTTTCAAATAATTCAATAATTGTTTTATAATATTTTACAATTAAGTAACTAAAACATAAATTTACTAATAATTTAGTGTTTTTTTTTTTCTGTTTTTTGTTTTTATCTTTACATAATATTATTGGAATGAAGCAGTGGGAAGTCAGAGAGCGGCCCACTACTCCTGCTTTTAGGTTCTTCATTTGATTGAAAGAAATATACGGGAAAACCAAGAAAAAGAAGTTTAAATTATGATTTTAGTCCTCCTATTATATTGAAATTAGAAATTTAAGTAACTTATTTTAAATTGATATAATTTGATCTTCTACTATTATGATGTTATTAGTAGGTCTGAAAAATTGTTTGGGCAAAAACTTAAGTATGTTTAAGATATGGACTAGCCTCATATATTAATATTGAAAGCTTGAGCATAACTAATCCATTTTCAAGTTTATTATGTGATTTTTGTTTTATATATTATGTAATTTATATTATATATAAAATTAATAAAATTAAACAGGAATTTTTAAAAAATTAAAAATATCAACAATTTAAAATGAAATCTTATTAGGCATTTAAAATATAAGTTGACTTGAATAAAATTTGAGACTCATATTTCAAATCATATCAAGTTTGAGTAAATACGAAGACTATAATCACTTCTAACTTTGCATATGCACATGACTACTTTGTGCCTTTAAAATTTTATTATCTTATTATAAATGTTAGGATTCAAATTAGAAACGTGTTAAGTGTTATCTTTTAAAAATGATTTATCTGAAATAATTAAATTAAATTTGTGTTTAGTTTAATGGATGCTAAAAGTTGTTTAACACATAATTATGTATTTTTAATTACTATATACTCTATCGCGTCTAAAATTTGAAATTTTATCATACCTGAATATAGAAGAAAGCATAGGGCGATAGTAAGTACATATACTCTTTTTAAGGCAATAATTTGACAACTTTCAAAGATTCATTTTCCTTTAATATTTAAATCAATATGAATTCTTTGTCCCTTAATAAATAATTAACAAAATCTTCTTAATCTCAAGTAAAATGATGAAATATAAATCGTTTAATCTAATTTTTATTCTTTCTATTTTAATTTATTAAATTTTGATCAGCATAATTTATAAAAACATACTGTATAAAAACTGAAAATTTGATCTGTTGATTCTTGCGAATTAATTTATTGCATAAATATTATTGGATTTTTAGTTTTTACTAAATTATTGAATTTTTTATTTTTCAGGCCTATGATTTAACAATAAAATTTAATAATGTTATTTAACTTTCAATTTTCGTAAAATACAAGAATCAAACTCTGGCGAAAATGTAGAAATATGCGATTTTAGTATCTAAAATGTTGTTTATATATTCAAATCAATTTTAAAAACAATTTGATTAAATAGTATTTGAAATTTATGCTTAATTTATTATAATATTAACTAATTTTTATTTACTTTTTCAAGCCATGTTTAGTGATGTCTAAAAGTTTACATTTTTAACATTTTTCTACAATTTTAATAACAAAGTTAAACACTTAAAATTATTAAACCAAATATTTTTCATGCTTTTCTTTTTAAACTATTTTATTGTCAAATATATATTGTATTGAATATTTGAGAAGATAATATTAAAAAAATAATAATCTAATTTGTTTAAAGTAACAAATTCACATGACAGATGACAAAGAGAATCCGTTAAGATGCCATTTAAAGTCATTATTTACTCAAATGGATGCTTTCAACCATTTCCTAAATCTAACCACAAGATACAATTCAAGTTTATTAAGTAATGTCAAAGAGAAAAAAAAAAATCATTGAGAACCTATTAAAGGTCTTAATTTATCAACTACCCCAAGGAAGCTTAATATTGAAGAATCCCCCGTGACAAGGGGCTAATCATGAATTTTTTCTCTCTTTAAAATAAAGTACTTTCAATTCTTATATTCTTGATTGGTACATTGTCTTTACACATGCTTTCTTTTCTATTTTACTTTTTAGTGACTTTTGAATTGATTTGTTTGATGGGTATTGATTATATATGTCCCTAATTTGAAGCATCTTATTAGTATTAGACCAATTAATTGTTTTTGGTAATTATAGGAGGAAAATTCTAAATAAATTAACTAATAATTAATTTCAAATATACAATTTTATGATCTCTAAAACTCTATGTTAAATCAATATTACAAACTCCAAAAGGATCAATAAAACTAGCAATTCATGCTCCGTTGTAGTTGTTAGAGTTGTGTGACCCGAATCTCATCACTTGTTAAAAAAATAAAATACAGTGGCAAAATAAGGGGATCTGTTAGGGCGAAAGACCGAGGGCCGAGGACCATGCCGCACAAGTAGAATCTATAAAGAACTACACTTCTTCTATTTAACATTAATTAGAATAAAATTTTTCAACATTTAAATAGATGTAGTTGAAACTTCTCTTGTATCATTCATTTTTCAACATTAGTATATTCCTTCTCCTCTACACGTTTTTTTTTCGAAAGAGTTTTCACGTAAAATCTGTGTGTTCTTATTTTTTTCTTTTTTATTTTGCGATCATTCTATTATTATTATTGACGTCTATTATAATAATAGTTTCAAAGAACCTTTATTGTATTAATTTTTATTTGCAGTAAAAATTTTATTTGATAAATATTAATTCAAATATGATTAAATTTTAAATTAAACATAAAAATAAACCATTCAAATTTATCTAACTCAAATTAAATTAACACTTGAAATGATTTAGCTCAAAAATTTAAATCACAAATCAAAATAAAACAACAAAAACTTAAAACATGATTCATGTCAAGTACCTAAAACTAATTTGATACACCCAAACAAGTCTAATCATTATCTATATAAATAAATAAATGTATATTTATTATATTTTTCCTATAAGGTTCCTTGAAATACAAAGACAGCAACATAACGATTAAAGGGGAAAGCATCCAAGCATTTTTGTTGAAATCAATAAAGTGTATGTCTTATCAGTTTATGATGATCTATATATCATTCTTTGAACAATTAATTAATTAATTGCTGTCTTCTGCTATAAGTTCCCCCCCTCGGCCCTCCCCTTTTTAGATTGGAAAAGGGTCATTTCTTTTCGATCCTTGGAATAGAATCTTGTTCACCATTTACGAATCAAACCATATATGGCTAATAATAGCCTTCTAAGGAAGTATGGCTACACCATTATTATATATTCTTCAAATTTGATTCAATCCTTATTATATAGGGACTTCCCAAATATTTTAACCAATTTTTAAGTGTTGAATTGATGGAAAAAAAAGGCGTTGTCGCCCAACTTCTTTCATCTCTTGTTTTGTCAGCCAGGCTCTTTGACCTCTCGGAAATGGAGTTGTTTTGTTCAAGAATATTTTCGACCACAAATGGCATTGTTTATATTCAAATATATCAATAATGAAAGTTTGATTCAATCTATCATAAAAAGTAGTCAAGATCATTAAATTCTGTGTTCATACATTATATTTAATATAATATATATGTGAGAAAAGATTCCTTGGTTGAATTCTCTAAATATATTATCTCAATGTATTAACATGATCTTCTACCTAACATAATCTGTCATCATCGTTTTTCTACAATTTCTTGCCAAAAAAAAACATTGGATACATGAAACAAATGTAAATTAGATACCTCTACCGTATGCTCACAAAAAATTAGATTTACTGAATTCTGTGCTGGGATCATCCTCCTAAGTATGATTTAGGTTCGAATTATATTAGTCGAGTTACTATTAAGGTTTTATCCTCCTTTTATAATTCACTAAAAAAAATAGATCTATTAAAATTTTTAACATTTATCAAAATTTCTAGCACTATAAATAAAAATGTTGGCATATGTTTTTTTTTCGTGTTTCATTATTTTAAGGTTATTTTTTCTATTTTGGTATATGAATTTGACAATTAAATCTATTTTAGTCTCTAAAACTTGAAAATTGTAAAAATTAATAACGTTGCCAAATATTAACAGAATCCAAGTCCAAAAATCAAAATAGAATTAGTTGTCAAGTTTAAATGACAAAATGAATAAAAAAATACAGATACCTAAATCAACTTGCCAAATTTAATGGTAAAAACATCTTTAACTTTCTTTTTATCAAAGAAATATTTATAACAAATCGAGATAAATCTCAAAATTATACATGAACTATAGTTCAATATGTAATTGTATACATGAACTTTGATTTGATTTTGTGCAATTATATACATAGAATTTTCATTTGATCAAATTCTTGTAAATTATTAACACAATTATTGATATAACATCATTTTATGTTTATATATTGCAAACATAAATAATTATATTCATTCAATATAAAAATAAATTGATGTATTTATCTTTTAAATGTGTATGATTAAATTAAAATTAAAGTTTCAAGCATATATTTTGTAACGCCCCCTTTACCCGAGACCGTCGCCAGAGTCGAGCACGAGGCATTACTAAACTTATTTGAGCACTTAAACAAATTCAAACAATTTATATCACACTTTCCAGACAAGCTGTCCAACTGCGTTACAGATGAAAAAAAAATCATATCTCAAGTTACAAAACTTGAAATCCAAATCCGTAAATTTTCCCAAAATCTAAGCTCATATATCTACTTACTAAATTTTTTCTAGAATTTTTGGTTGGGCCAATTAGTACAGTTTATTAGTTGAAGTCTCCCCTGTTTCAGGGTTCAGCTGCTCTGACCCCTGTTCACTACGAACCAAATTTCTCCATGTACAGAATTCAAATAACCAAGCCGTTTATTTTTCTTAAAAATAGACTCAATAAGGAATCCATACATATATCGTATGACTCCTAATTAATTTTTTACAATTTTTAATGATTTTTACAAATCAGAACAGGGGAGTTCAAAATCACTCTGACCTTGTCTCACAGAAATTCAAATATCTCCTGATATGAAAGCCTTTTGCTTACACCGTTTCTTCTATGTGAAACTAGATTCAATAAGATTTAATTTCATATTTTATTCAACCTCTAATTAGATTTTCATGATTTATGGTAAATTTTAAAATTCAAACTACTGCGACTAACCAAAAACTGTTTTAGTACAAAATGTTGTTAACTAGTTTATAACATCTTTACTTCATTTCATTTAAACTCTATACATGCCATATAAATCTTCAAACATAAAACAAAAGCTACCGGAATTGATCTGGATAGTGTGCTTTGTTGTGTTGATCCGATCTACCCACTTCACTTCAAGTCAATCTACATAAAAATATTAAACACACACAAGTAAGTTTATTGAAGCTTAGTAAGTTCATAGGTTAAAAGTAATGCTTACCAAACATAATATTTCCAAACAATACCAAAACATTTACTAAAGTTTCCTGCGATTCACAACCATTGTTATAATAACTCACATAGTTGAGCTCAACAGTAACAACTACTCAATCTCTTTCATTTGGATCACTTCTCTTTTATTTCTTATAATCAAATTAGGAAACGGCTTACGAAATTGAGTACGTCGTTGCTCAATGCCACGATTCACAACTCAGTATGGTTTTCCTCATTGAAATACCATACCTACATTTTTCAACTCGGTATGGGAAATGCCATACCTACATTTTTTTAACTCAATATGGATTTGATAATACCATACCTACATTTCACATTTCAAGATGGATAATACCATACCTACATTTCACAACTCAAGATGGATGATACCACACCTACATTTCACACTTTTCCATGGAACGACCATGGTCTTATCCGTCAATTCATCACACGTCACGATACAAACGTATTTCTAAATCTTGCGTTTTTTTCCTAATTTGCATTTCCACATTTATTCTTTCATTAACAAAATCTACACAATCCCACAACAAATTCGTATATAATAACACATTATAAACTTCAATCATTCACAAATAAACATCTAATTCCAACCATATGAACTTACCTGGCTAATTTGTAGAAGATATTGAAATTTAGGGACTATTCCGCAACTTTTTCTTTTCCTCGTTCTTCTTTGGATTCTTGATCTATAATATAAAATATTTCTACTCATTAGCATTTATTTGATTTCTATTTCACTTCACAATTTATGCTGTTCAAATTTCGAAATTGCACTTTTACCCCAAAATTTACAGTTTTCACAATTTAGTCCCTGCTCAATTCACCCATCAATTGAACTAATTTTTCTCAATTAACACTTTATTTTATCATTATAAACTATTTCAAAACCTTTTATATTCTGAATTTCAACAGCAACCTTCAATTCACAATTTTTTCACAATTAGGTCCTAAATATCATTTCCTATCAAAATCACTTAATAAAACCACCTTAATATGAAATTAGAACTTAAATTTCATAATAATTCATCATAAAATTCCCTTATCCATCCAGGGTAACTTCCAATTTCACCCATAAAATCAAAAACTAATGAATTCTACAAGTGGACCTAATTGTAAAAGTCATAAAAGCATAAAAATTATCAAGAAAAAGCAAGAATTAAACTCACATGATGTAAAAATATGAAAACCAGCTTTCTCCAGACCTTCTATGGCGTTTTGGCTGAGAAAATATGAAGAAATGTCTAGATTTTTCAATTACATCATTATTTAACTATTAACTTTTATCTATTTCCAATTTTGCCCTTGTTCACATTGTTTTCTTGCTTATTTCATACCCAAACCGTCCAGCCATTAACCTTTGGGTCTAATTGCTCTTTAAATCCATCTTTTAAATACTTAAGCTATTTACTCACAATTTAACAAATTTTGTGCTATTTTCAATTTAGTCCTTTTAATTAGTTAGCCATCCAAACGTTAAAATTTTCTAACTAAACTTTAATACTAACTCAATGACACTCCATAAATATTTATAAAAATATTTATAGCTCGATTTTCGACTTTGAGGTCTCGATACTTCATTTTTGACCCGCTTTGACCTAATAAATTCTTTTAATTCACTAATTTCACCATTTCACAAATTCTTCTAAATTCTTACTTGACTCATAAATATTAAATTACTATCTTGTTCAATCTTATTTGTCGAATTTAGTGATCTCAAATCACCATTTTCGACACCACTGAAAAATTAGTAATTACAACTCTCCCCTTTAAAAATTTCGTCCTCGAAATTTGTTACCAAAAATAGATTTGGATACTGTGATCTTATTGACTCCTCTGTTTCCCAGGTTGCCTCCTCCATACCATGTCGATGCCATAATACTTTAACCAATGGTACTCTTTTGTTCCGCAATTCCTTAACTTCACGAGCCAAAATCTTCACTGGTTCTTCTGAATAAGTCATATCTGGTTGAAGCTCAATTTCAGTATGGGGAATTACGTGTGAAGGATCTGACCTATACCGCCTTAGCATAGACACATGAAACACATTATGAATCTTCTCAAGTTCCGGAGGTAAAGCCAAACGATAAGCCACAGGACCAACCCTTTCCACAATTTCATATGGCCCTATGAATCTCGGACTTAATTTTCCCTTTTTACCAAATCGTAACACCCTTTTCCATGGTGAAACTTTTAAAATACTCGATCACCCACTGCATATTCTATGTCTCTTCGTTTTAAATCCGCATATGACTTCGACGATCCAAGCGACTTTTAGACTATCTCGAATAATCCAAACTTTCTCTTCGGTTTCTCGAATCAAATCAACCCCAACTATTTTTGATTCACTCAATTCAGACCAACACAATGGAGTCTTGCATTTTCTACCATAAAAAGCCTCAAATGGTGTCATTTTTATACTAGACTGATAGCTATTGTTGTAAGCAAACTCAGCCAACGGTAAATACCTTTCCCAACTGTCACCAAACTCGAGTATACAACATCTTAACATATCTTCTAAAATTTGAATCACTCGCTCTGACTGTCCATCTGTTTGAGGATGAAATGCAGTACTAAAATTCAATCTGGTGCCTAAAGCTTCTTACAATTTATTCCAAAATCTTGAAGTAAACCTCGGATCCCGGTCTAAAATGATAGATATTGGAACTCCATGTAGTCTCACAATCTCTGACACATACAATTCTGCTAACTTATTAAGTGAAAAATCTATTCTGACTGGAATAAAGTGTGCTGACTTTGTCAATCTATCAACAATCACCCATATCGAATCTTTCTTTCTTGGAGTCACAGGCAATCCTGACACAAAATCCATTGAAATATGCTTCCACTTCCATTCAGGAATCATAATGGGTTGTAATAAACCCGTTGGCACTTGATGCTCGCTTTAACTTGCGGCAAATCAAACATTTTGCAATAAATTCGAAATTTCTCTTTTCATACCAGGCCACCAATATGTCTTTTTCAGATCACCATACATTTTTGTACTACCCGGATGAATAGAATACATACTATTATGTGCTTCAGAAAGAATATCATTCTTTAAATCAGAATTATTTGGAACACAAATCCTATTATGATAGTGCAATATACCTTCATCATCAATCTTGAACTCGAATCTAAATTATCCCGAACCATTTACCGTTTCAAAGACCAATTTTGGATCTTCATTCTGCAGCTTCGAATTTGTTGAAGAAACATTGGTTTTACCTTCAATTCTACTAATACAACACCTTCTTCATTAAGAGCCAAATGAGCATTCATTTCCGAAGTGCAAACAAGGATGACTTTCGACTCGAAGCATCAAGAACTACATTAGCTTTCCTGGATGATAGTCAATAACCAAATCATAGTCTTTCAACAACTCTAACCACCGTCTCGTCTTTAAGTTCAGTTCCTTCGAGTCATTAAGTATTTCAAACTTTTGTGATCCGTATACATATAACACTTCTCACCATATAAATAGTGTCTCCAAATTTTTAAGGCAAAAACAATTGCATTAACTCAAGATCATGTGTAGGGTAATTCTTTTCATGTGGTTTTAATTGCCGTGAAGCATAAGCCACTACCTTTCCCGATTGCATTAACACACAACCCAAACCACTTAAAGATGCATCATCAGACACAACATACGGTATACGATTCGGTTGAGTTAAGACCGAGCTTCATTAACATTTTCTTTAACTGATCAAAACTCTGCTGACATTCATCAGACCACATAAACTCAACATTCTTCTGTAATAAACGAGTCATTGGTGAAGCAATCATGGAAAAATTATTTACAAAACGGCGATAGTATCCTGCTAATCCCAGAAAACTTCGCTCTTCAGTTACATTCTTCGGTGTTTTCCAATTCACCACTGCCGAAACTTTACTTGGATCCACATGAATTCCTTCAGCTGATATAATATGACCCAGAAATCCAACCTCATGAAGCCAAAACTCACATTTACTAAATTTCGCATATAACTGCTTTTCTCTCAAAGTCTGTAGTACAATTCTCAAGTGCTGTGCATGTTCGGATTCTGTCTTTGAATAGACCAATATGTCATCAATAAATACCACCACAAATCTATCCAAATAAGACTGAAAAATTCGATTCATTAAATCCATAAATGCAACAGGGGCATTCGTTAAACCAAAAGGCATTACCAAAAATTCGTAGTGACCATACCGAGTTCGAAAAGCAGTCTTTGGCACATCACACTCTTTAACCTTCAGCTGATAATACCCAGATCTAAGGTCTATTTTTGAGAACACCTGCAGACCTTTCAGTTGATCAAACAAATCATCGATACGAGGTAATGGATATTTATTTTAATTGTTACCTTATTCAACCGCACGTAATCAATACACAATCGCAACGAACCATCTTTCTTTTTCACAAATAAGACAGTGCTCCCCAAGGTGATGTACTCGGTCCGATGAACCCTTTATCCAATAACTCTTGCAACCGTGTCTTCAACTCTTTAACTCACCGGTGCCATTCTATACGGTGTTATTGATATTGGAGCTGTGCTAAATTACATCAATTGTGAATTCAACCTCACGATCCGGGGTAAACCGGTAATTCCTCGAAAACACATCAAGAAACTCATTAACAATCGACAATTGTTCCATCTTCAATTCGAACCCCGAGTATCAAGAATATAAGCTAGAAATGCTTCATTACCTTTCCGAATCAATTTTCGAAATGTAAAAGGTGAAATAATTCGACATCATTCTTTTATCCCCAAACTCAATTGAAACTATTTCCCACATCGACATTTTAAATCAATCCGTTTTTCTCTACAATTCACTATGGCATCGTGTTCAATCAACCAATCCATTCCAAGAATAACATCAAATTCTCGGAAAGGTAACAACATTAAATCGCAGAGAATTCACACCTTGTATTTTCAAAGGACAATTCCGACATATTAAATTAACCAACACACTTTGCCCTAGTGGATTAGTGACTTGCAATTCAAGGTCAGTGGACTCAACAATCATTTTCTTTTCTGACACTAATGTAGTGCAAATATATGAATGTGTAGATCCAGGATCAATTAAAGCATACACAGAATCGTCAAAAAGATAGAAATTACCAGCTATCACATCTGGAGCAGAAGCTTCTTCCCTTGCCCGATAGCATATGTACGCAGTGTACTCTTGTCTCGATCGAGTGCAGATTCTCGTTCCCGAATGAACAGTCCCAGTAGCACTACTTTGACCCGAACGTTTACCTTTCTGAGGAGTATTTACTTGCTTCTCCCCTTGTTCTCTATCTTCTTTTAATAATTGAGGACATTCCCGAATAAAATGATCAGTTCCACCACATTTATAGCAAGCTCCGGCTCTTCCCCAACACTCACCAATATGAAATCTACCACAATTTTTACATCTAAGTCTCGAATATTTTACACACTACTAACACTAGTCTGCTGGTTTCTTAGTTACTCCGACATCTTGTTGAGTCGTTTTACTTTTATTCGATCGTTCGGATTGTAATAGGTCGACCGAATCATCTCTCGAACTTTTGGCGAAAAAAGTCGAAGTTGGTCTAGAGAAACTTCTTTTGTATACCTCTTTACCTCTTCTTTCTCTTTGCATCTTTCTGTTATACACTTCTTCCATCTTTTGAGCTCGATCGATGAAATCACAAATTCTCGAATCTCTGTACCTCCAATCATCATTCGATTTCATCATTAAGCCCTTCTTCAAATCTAATGCACATTTCTTCCTCTGTCGGTACAACATCCCGAGCATATCTCTTGAGATACACAAATTCTCTTTCATATTCGCCACTGTTTTATTCCCTTGTCGAATATCAAGAAATTCTCTCTTCTTCTTATCTAAATATCTCTTTCCCACATACTTCTTCTTAAATTCGTTTTGGAAGAATTCCTGTAAGTTTATCTGCAGTACCATCGCCTCAATGGTTTCCCACCAATTATACGCTTCTTCTTTCAATAGCTAAACCGCACATCCCAAATAGTCCTCCGGAGAACACATCATCTGTTTAAAACTCTCTCCAAACTCTTTAACCAATACTCTGCTTTAACCAGATTATCGTCCGATCTCCTCGAAATTCTTCACTCCAAACTTTCGAGTTTTTCAATTGGTGTTCTTTGCTAGATTCATCTATTAAAGGAGGAGCAACCGGGTTGTAATGGCGGTGGTACAGAGGGGAGGAGGAGGTTGTTGTGCTGACTTCTTCCTTGTATTGTTTCATGATACCACCGATTCATTAATCCGTAAATCATATTTTTAAGTTCTTCCTCTCTCATCAAAAGAAATCGGGACATTACCATTTGTTCCCTTTCGTAAGTCTGTATTCTACTCTTAACTTCCTCTTCCGACTAGCACCATCGGGTCTATCGACATCTTTACAATCTATAACAAAATTAGTAATTAGATCGGATCATTCACATCACACTATCACAGATTTATATGGCATGTATTTTTAAACACTTTACACATCAAATTCGTTCCGAGAATCGACTAAACCAGGCTCTGATACCAATAAATGTAACGCCCCCTTTACCCGAGACCGTCGCCGGAGTCGAGCACGAGGCATTACTAAACTTATTTGAGCACTTAAACAAATTCAAACAATTTATATCACACTTTTCAGACAAGCTGTCCAACTGCGTTACAGATGAAAAAAAAATCATATCTCAAGTTACAAAACTCGAAATCCAAATCCGTAAATTTTCCCAAAATCTAGGCTCATATATCTACTTACTAAATTTTTTCTAGAATTTTTGGTTGGGCCAATTAGTACAGTTTATTAGTTGAAGTCTCCCCTGTTTCAGGGTTCAGCTGCTCTGACCCCTGTTCACTACGAACCAAATTTCTCCATGTACAGAATTCAAATAACCAAGCCGTTTATTTTTCTCAAAAATAGACTCAATAAGGAATCCATACATATATCGTATGACTCCTAATTAATTTTTTACAATTTTAATGATTTTACAAATCAGAACAGGGGAGTTCAAAATCACTCTGACCTTGTCTCACAGAAATTCAAATATCTCCTGATATGAAAGCCTTTTGCTTACACCGTTTCTTCTACGTGAAACTAAATTCAATAAGATTTAATTTCATATTTTATTCAACCTCTAATTAGATTTTCATGATTTATGGTAAATTTTCAAATTCAAACTACTGCTACTAACCAAAAACTGTTTTAGTACAAAATGTTGTTAACTAGTTTATAACATCTTTACTTCATTTCATTTAAACTCTATACATGCCATATAAATCTTCAAACATAAAACAAAAGCTACCGAAATTGATCTGGATAGTGTGCTTTGTTGTGTTGATCCGATCTACCCACTTCACTTCAAGTCAATCTACATAAAATATTAAACACACACAAGTAAGCTTATTGAAGCTTAGTAAGTTCATAGGTTAAAAGTAATGCTTACCAAACATAATATTTCCAAACAATACCAAAACATTTACTAAAGTTTCTGCGATTCACAACCATTGTTATAATAACTCACATAGTTGAGCTCAACAAGAACAACTACTCAATCTCTTTCATTTGGATCACTTCTCTTTATTTCTTATAATCAAATTAGGAAACGGCTTACGAAATTGAGTACGTCGTTGCTCAATGCCACGATTCACAACTCAGTATGGTTTTCCTCATTGAAATACCATACCTACATTTTTCAACTCGGTATGGGAAATGCCATACCTACATTTTTTAACTCAATATGGATTTGATAATACCATACCTACATTTCACATTTCAAGATGGATAATACCATACCTACATTTCACAACTCAGTATGGATGATACCACACCTACATTTCACACTTTTCCATGGAACGACCATGGTCTTATCCGTCAATTCATCACACGTCCACGATACAAACGTACTAAATCTTGCGTTTTCCTAATTTGCATTTCCACATTTATTCTTTCATTAACAAAATCTACACAATCCCACAACAAATTCGTATATAATAACACATTATAAACTTCAATCATTCACAAATAAACATCTAATTCCAACCATATGAACTTACAGGCTAATTTGTAGAAGATATTGAAATTTAGGGACTATTCATAACTTTTCTTTTCCTCGTTCTTCTTTGGATTCTTGATCTATAATATAAAATATTTCTACTCATTAGCATTTATTTGATTTCTATTTCACTTCACAATTTATGCTGTTCAAATTTCGAAATTGCACTTTTACCCCAAAATTTACAGTTTTCACAATTTAGTCCTGCTCAATTCACCCATCAATTGAACTAATTTTTCTCAATTAACACTTTATTTTATCATTATAAACTATTTCAAAACCTTTTATATTCTGAATTTCAACAGCAACCTTCAATTCACAATTTTTTCACAATTAGGTCCTAAATATCATTTCCTATCAAAATCACTTAATAAAACCACCTTAATATGAAATTAGAACTTAAATTTCATAATAATTCATCATAAAATTCCTTATCCATCCAGGGTAACTTCCAATTTCACCCATAAAATCAAAAACTAATGAATTCTACAAGTGGACCTAATTGTAAAAGTCATAAAAACATAAAATTATCAAGAAAAGCAAGAATTAAACTCACATGATGTAAAAATATGAAAACCAGCTTTCTCCAGACCTTCTATGGCGTTTTGGCTGAGAAAATATGAAGAAATGTCTAGATTTTTCAATTACATCATTATTTAACTATTAACTTTTATCTATTTCCAATTTTGCCCCTTGTTCACATTGTTTTCTTGCTTATTTCATACCCAAACCGTCCAGCCATTAACCTTTGGGTCTAATTGCTCTTTAAATCCATCTTTTTAAATACTTAAGCTATTTACTCACAATTTAACAAATTTTGTGCTATTTTCAATTTAGTCCTTTTAATTAGTTAGCCATCCAAACGTTAAAATTTTCTAACTAAACTTTAATACTAACTCAATGACACTCCATAAATATTTATAAAAATATTTATAGCTCGATTTTCGACTTTGAGGTCTCGATACTTCATTTTTGACCCGTTTGACCTAATAAATTCTTTTAATTCACTAATTTCACCATTTCACAAATTCTTCTAAATTCTTACTTGACTCATAAATATTAAATTACTATCTTGTTCAATCTTATTTGTCGAATTTAGTGATCTCAAATCACCATTTTCGACACCACTGAAAATTAGGCCGTTACATATTTGAACCAAAATTAGAGTTTCACGCAGAGGCGAATCTAGGGGGTTGGCAAGGCCCCGACCCCCCTAAAATGAAAAATTATTATTTAGGCCTTTAATTTTTTAAAATTTTAAATTAGTAAAAGTAAAATTGTACTTTGACCCCTAAAATTATAAAAATTCAATTTAATCCTTTAAAAATTATAAAGATATAATCTATAAAAATTAAAATTTCATTCTCGCCTCCTAAAAATTGTTCTGGCTTAGCCCTTGATTTCACGTGTATAATTACACTAAATTAAAAATATATATATATATATATAATTACATATTAAATCAAAATTGTGTATAATTTTAAAATTTATCACAAACAAATCTAATTCTTATGAACTTTGATTTTTCTGGATTATAATATTTTTAGGCCTAAATCTAAACATACGGTGGACCAGCCAATTAGAAAATCCAGTCCACCATTTTATCTCATTACCCAGAAGCTTTGGACAAAGTATGCAATCTAATCAGCTAGAAATCTCAAATACTAACCAAAATTATATATACCATTATCCCGTTAATAGGACTGGCTTGGTTAGCTTTAGATCAGATTAATTTAGTGCTACATTTTCGAATATTTTAATTTGGATAAATTTTGAATTTAAATTTAAATTTTAAATTTGGATTTTGTAAATAAGGTCATTATAAATTTAGACTATTTCAGATTACTTAAACTTGAGATCTGAACAAAATATGATTGTTAATTTTTTTAATGATGAAATTGAATTGAATTGAATTAAAATTTTCAGATAACTACATTGATACTAAAAACAATAAAATTCACGTAAAAAATTACCAAAACTATCTTATATTAAGGAATTGTTACTTTTACATATAGTTTAATCGAGATATCAAATCCATTTGATTTAGACTTGGAAGAAAAACAATGTAAGTTTTGTGACAACAAATACAATCCCAATCAAAGCATACAAATATTATTCTATGGAGAGAGAAAGAGCAAGATCTTGAACAAAGTAAAAATGAAAAGGCATGAAAAACAAACACATGTTTATAAAGCTGAATATAGATATAGATATATATGTAGTAATTAGATAAGCCAAATCTCTCAAGCTGTTGTTCCCTTGAGCTTCTTTGCAATGCCAGCAAAATACTTGCCTTGGTGGAAAGCTTGCCCTAACTCTAGCTCAGATGGCTGTCTTGAACCGTCCCCAGCAAATGTTCCAGCACCATAAGGGCTTCCACCTTTCACTTTCTCCATCTCAAACATACCAGCACCAAAGGTGTACCCGATGGGCACAAATAGCATTCCATGGTGAACCAGTTGAGTGATTGCAGTTAAGCTGCAAAAGGGTTTTCAAATTAGAAATGGTTTGAAAGTTCTATTTGGGTTAATTTCACCATACGTCCTCTAGCTACACCTTGAATTCTAAATCAGTCTTAAGTTTCAAAACGTTATAATTGAACTTTTTATCTTAGTATCATAAATGCCGACTTGTTGTAAACAGGTGTGTATCTAATACATGGATAGCTTGAATATATATAATAAATTTAGTCCTTAATTTTTACCCATTTTGTCACTTTAGCCCTATTTTCAAAATTTAGTCAATTTATTTTTTATTATATAAAAGCTTATTGAATTGTTAAAAATTTAACAGTATTAACACGACAACCTGTATAACAATATACATGTACTTCATTACTAACATGAATAATTTTTTTAGAGATTTTACAATTTATAAAATTTATTGATCAATTTAGGTTTTATTTTATTTTTATGAAGTACATGTGAACTGCTATGCAAGTTATTATGCCAATGCCATTAAAACCTTAATCATCTAGTCAACTTTTTCATCTAACAATTTAACTAAAATTTGAAGGTTAAGGGACAAAGTGATTATTTAGAAATAATAATTAGGACCAAAGTGACAAAAATAAATAAATATCAGATGCTAAATTTATCATTATCCAAAAAAAGGAATATTGCTTCAAATATTCTCCACGTTGGGCCTAAATTCATGTTCGCTACACATTTTAGAGTTTAGAAACCAATTTAAACTTTAAACGATAGTTTAGAGAGGTTTGGTGCAATTAATCCGTTCAGTTTGATATTTTTGTAATAGTCTAAGGTGCAAAATACTCACGGAGTAGTTTCTTGTCCACCACCTTGGGAGCCAGTGCTGTAGAAAATGCCAGCAGGTTTACCAGCAAGGGCTTGTGTTCTCCATAGACCACCAGTTGCATCCATGAATGCTTTAAACTGTGCAGCCATCATCCCAAATCTAGTTGGAAACCCAAATAGCACACCATCTGCCTCCGTCAGCTCATCTGGTGTTATGATAGGGGCATCTGTCTTTGGTGGTGCTCCCATTTTCCCAAGAACTTCTTCTGGTAGTGTTTCTGCTACCTGTCAAATTAAGGTCCCAATTTGCCAATATTGGTTAAGCAAATATAAAATATAGTCCAAGTGGTAAAATTACCTGTCATTACATTTTCTCCAGTTAAAAAAATTTAAATTTGTAAATTTTATGTTAAATTAAAGAGTAAATGATCTTATTATCAGAAAATTTAGTCTATTTTATTATTAAAATTTGGTCCCTATACATTAAGATGAGGGACACGTGGTACACCACGTGTCCGTCAACTATACCAATTTTAATATTAGAAATAAATAAAATGTTTAACAAAAAAGATTAGTTTACTTTTTGATTTAACATATAGAGACTAATTTATCTATTTATTGAGTAAAAAACACAAAATACAATCTAATTTCTAGTATAAGGTCTCCAATCCAGATAAATATAAAACTAAATCAATTACAAAAATTAACAATTTAAACCTATCCAATCCAATAACACCACGTATTAGTAAGATAACATTGAGAGGATAATCAAACCTGCCAAAGTTTGACTTCTACTCCCTCAACAGATTCAGCTCCTTTCTTCATCTCTTGGGCCAGTTTCTCAACATGTCCGTACATGGAATAGTATCTGCATCACCAATAGCCAGTTAGTTTCTAAAAAAAAAAAACATTTTTGGTTGACAATGCAACAATTTTCCAATACCATAACAAGGAAAAATCATCAATAAGAAAAACCCTATTATAATAAAAAAAAACTGATTAATATATCACTTAGTACCTGAATTTAATTTTAATATTTAATTTAATACTTGACTAAACTATATAGTGACCCAATGAATGTTTAACATGCGTGTTCTAGTCAAATTGAACATTGATATCAAATCAAATATTGAACTATCAAATTGAAAAAAATGTATATATCAAAGTTAACATTGAAGCCAAATTCAAACATCAAATTTAGATAAAAAAAAGACTGACATACTAAACTGAACATTTAAACCAAGCTTAAGCACCAAGGAATATATTAACCCAAAATAAAACTATGACAGCCCAAAATGCATCAAAAGAAAATTGGTTGATGGGGACACCCATGTCTGTCAAACAAGGAAAGACAAATGGTGGTTGTTTTGTTTTCTATGTTGGCACGCATGAAAACAGTTCTCCTACATCCATTATCCATATCATCTACACACACACACACACATATATATATATCCTTTCTAGAAGGAAAATAAAAGGTGATATTGAAGAACTATTATATAAGCTTATCTGTAAGCATTTTAAAGCCATGAAAATGAAATCCACTTTGTAAATTATATACCCACAATAAACTCATAATAATAATGGATGTTGGGACCACCTTAAAAAAAAGCCAGCAAATTTATTTATTTTCTCCTAATTATGATTTCAATGGTAGGTCATGTTTCACAATCAAATTATTTTGGTTTCTTGCTAAATAATAGCAATTTTTTTTGTTGTTTTTTTTTTTTCACTTGGATGATTAAACAGAGTTGTTCATATTAAGTAAAATTATGTATTGCACGCATTTACACAAGTACACCAAAAAATGAACAAAAGAGGCCTTTTTTCTTACGTGTAAATAATTTAACCAGAATCCTATTATTAACATACAAATTAATCTTTTTTTTCTTCAATTAAAAGGAGACTTTTTGGAAATATTTGTAAGAAAAGAACAGAGGAATATTGTACATAGCTTAAACTCTTTTTAACAGAGAATATGTAAATGATTTTAAATGATTTAATCACTAAAAAAACCCAGGATCCAAATTAGATGATTTCATTAAGGAAAATTTTTTAGAAAATGAAGGAAAATTTATAATATAATGTGTAGATGAAGAAGAGAAAAAAAGTGCAAGAAAAGAAAAACAGAGCAAGACCAGAACTGCAACAAGAGATTCCAGTTTGGTTACAAAGAAGAGCAAAAACAAAGAAACAAGATTAGAATTCTTACACAATGTAGACTTTGGTGACCATTTTCTCTTTTGGTTAACTCTGGGTGTTTGGTTTTTTGTTGTTGTTGTTGGTTTAATGGAAATGCCCTGTTTTTTAAGCAGCGAGGGTGGAGAGAACAGAGGGAAGGAGGCCCTTTATTTATAGTGACGTTTTAAGTATGATATTTTGGTATTTTCTTTTTTATAGTTGCATTTATTTAAGCCAAAAAATTAGAGGAAATAGGTTAACATAATATATATATTGAATTTTATGGCTTGTATTAGTTTAAATTATAATGTGTCTCATTTATTTAATTTTATTTTTTAATATCAAATTAAATATAAAAACTTTACTAAACTACCACTCATATATCAAACAATTATTCATTATTTATTACTTTAATTTGTATTTAAATAAGTTTTTCATATTAGAATAAAATTTTATTTATTAATACAAATTATTTTATGTAATTTTGTCCTATAGCTTACGCAGCCGCATGGAATCATCCAATTAGTATATTAATTAAAATCAGTAACATATGAGGATGACTTATTCCCACATTAATTTTTTTATATGTTTCCTATATTTATTCAGATATAACACATAATGTGTTTTATTAAATAAAATATACATTTCCATGTTTAATCAGATAAATAAAAGTAAACATAAATAGACTAATCCCTATTTTTCAAATGATTAGAAATTACAAGATATTATAAATCATAGTCGATTTGTATTGGTATTGTTGTCGATGCAGGAGCATATGAGTTTGAGTATGTTGAAGCGCATTATTCTCTTATTTATAAGTTAAGGATGAGCTATCAGTAGTTTTAGACATTGTGTCAAAAGGAACAAATATAATTAAAACTTATAATGAATTTGTTAAAAAAAATATTGTAAATAAATAGTTAGGTTTAGACATAATCAATATTATATTGTCAATGACTGCTAAATTATATTATTTTAAGAACAAGATGCCAATTTTTATTTTTATTTACAGTAAAGATCCATTGATTATGGACAGAAAGCATGGAGCTCCTTAAATTTATGCATTGTTTATGCATTAGAGTCTGATCTGAATCTATTAGTTACAAGGTCAGGATCATTAAGTCTATATATATATATATTACAGATTCAGATTTGTGGAGAGAAATGGATGGATTATTTGGTGCTAGAAATTACAGCCATTTGCTTTCAATGTTGACTTTGTGATCTTAACATGAATGAAATTAGATTAGATTACAACTGTGACTTAGGTGGATGGATGTGAGTTTTGGGTCGGGTTAGTTTTAATTAGATGAATTCGAAGTATAAAATTTTGGATATTTTAAGTTGCATCAATTTTGGGATCAATTAGTTAAAGTTTGAACCTTATATTTTTTAATTTAATCATTATCAAATTGACTCATTTTGAATTTAAGTAACTAATTCAAATCATTCAAGTTTAGAATATTTGTGGGGTTCGTTTTAAATTTGAATCAATAAAATTTAAATTGAATAAATTTAAATTAATCAAATTATTATCAAAATAAAAATAGTAACATTGATATAATTTCTAATCTTGACTTTTAATCCCATAAACAAAGATGATTTAGCTCATCAAATTCAACACTTGTACTGTAATTTCCATGAAATCTATGCAGTGTAGAATGGGGAGATGTTAGCAAGTCATAGCCATTTTTGTGCCAATAACTTTCTTGTTTTCCCATTTAAAATTTCTAAAGTCAAAACTATCTATCAATATGACAGAATAATGTACAATTTTTATATATAAATATTTTATGTCATTTTAATAACTCCATTAACAAAGAAAATTAAAGTTCATAACTTTACAAAGATAATATTAAGATCGTATTCTCTGCCCCAGTTTGTGGGTGGTGGTGTCATGATGGTTGCAGGCGGCTAATATTAAGTTTATTTATATATATAATTATCGCATACTTTAAATACTAAAAATAATATTGTTAAGAAAGATAAGCATAGAATTTCAAAAAAATTATTTTATATGAACCATAAAATAAACATAAAAAGTATTTTGATTATACATAGACATCATTTTAACTGTGTTTGTAAATTTTTTCCCACTAACATTGTACCTAATAAAAATATGTGGTAAAAGCATCATGGAGGCCCTTATATTAAGAGTCAAATTGCATTTTGTTACTTTACTTCAAAAATGGGTAAATTAGTCCCTGTATATTAGGTTAAAGAGCAAACTGGCCCCTTTTTATTAAAAAATTTATCCATTTCTACTACTAAAAACAAACATAACTATCAGTATAACCAAACAATTTTACGTGGTATGCCACATGTACCTCATTATAATGTACAAGGATTAATTTTTAACAACAAAAATGGCTAAAATTTTAATAGAATAATCAATTTACTCTTTGATCTAATATATAGTAACTAATTTATCCATATTTTAAATAAATAGAATAAAATATAATTTAACTTCTAATACAAAACTCCTATTATACTTTTACCTAATATATATATACCTAATATATATATATATATATATATATATATATATATATAAAAAGTAAGGATGGTTGAATTAAATAAAGAGAAGATAAATTTGTTAATAAGAGGTTATCACATGGTATGGTGTGTTTTAGTTTAAAATTTTTTATATTTGTCTATTTGTCTACAATCTAGAGGGATCTACAATTGGCATCAATGACCATTGTCTTCAATTTTCATCCTATTTACGCATATATAGTTTGTATACACCTAATACCACCATTATTACAATACATCCCATAATTACAAGTATTATAATCATTATTGGTGTTGTTATTTGATGCTTTTTCATCTTCTACATTGCTCTTCTTTGCATGCACTCTTTGATCTTTCTTTCTTCTTCTTCTTCTTTTTTTTTTGCTAGACTTGAGTGAGCTTCATCATTGCATTTCACTTGTTTTGCACTTCTTTTGATAAGATGTGTGATGAGAATATGAGACTCCCAAGTTTCAATTTTAGAGAACTATATATATATATATATATATATATATATTTATAATTATAAAATTTTGGGATATGGAAATTTTAATTTTTAATTTGATAATCTTTTTCAATTCGTTGTTTGAATTTTATTTTGTTCACATAATTTTGAAATTTGACAAATTATTTCAATTTTAATCCATGTGCCAAGTCATCATTTTTAAAAAAAATAAATTTCTAGGTGATGAGGCATACATTAGAGTGCCACCTCATGGACCAAATCTGAAAATTTTTGTCAAGTTTTAAGATTAATGTAGATAAAAAAATTCAGGGACTAAGTTTAAAAAATAGTATCTTTTAAGACTAAAATGTTTCTTTTATCCCTAAAATTTTAAAGGGCTAAAGCTAAAAACTTATGTTAAAAGATGTTAAATTAAATTATTAATTTTGAGAGATGAAAAAAATTCATTTAATCAAAAACTAGAAACATTTAAATTGAATTAGGGACCATAATTAGAAAAACGAAATTCAGAGGTTTAGGTTTTTAATTGCACTGAAAAACAATATACATGAAAACAAAATTTGTAATCAAACAAAGATATATAGATAACTAGTGATTAATTCATAAATTTTGGTAGTAGTTATACCTAATTTTTTCTTCATAACATTAATTCATAAAGAATTGAACATTGACTTATTTGGTAAGTGGTAAACCCTAAACTTAAGATAGCATGTGTTAAGCTGTCATAAACTTACCCTAGAGAAGAAGCTTTCTTATAAAATTATTTTGAATAATGTTTTAAATTCAATCCAACGCTATTGACCTCATTATTACTATGAAGTGAAATAGTGGCCAAAGTGGTACATTCAAAACCTATTTTTTGGGTTGAAATCTTGGAAAAGTGAACAGTTAGAAAGTTCAGGCTTTAGACCTTTGGGTACCTACCAAAAATATAGGGTATGGTACAAATGGCTTGTTACTTTTTCATCCATGAGTGTTTCCATAGGACCCCAATTTCATCATAACCCAACAAATACTGCATTTGCTTGTAAATGTGGGGAGGGAAACCAAATGTCCAAATTGGTGTTTGAATTGGGGGAATGTTTAAGTATTTTTAGTAATAAAATTACATGAAATTAGTTTTTTTGATTTTTAATTCGGTTGATATCTTTGTTATTTTAATAACTTAAAAGATGACGGTTTAAATGCATTTAAACATATAATGTTTTTCATTTTAGAGATCGGGGTTATGGTTATGGACAAGAGCCATCCCCTCAGCCCCTTAAAAAATAAGAAATTTCTACTTTAGACCTCTTAGAATTCAAAAAATCAAAAGTTACTATACGGTAAAATTATAATTTTGCCCCACAAAATGTTAAAATTTCGATTTAATCATTTCAAAAACCATAAAAAATATAAGTCAATACAATGGAAAAATTATATTTTAACTCTTGTAAAAATCTATAACTTAATCTCGATCCCCTTAAAAAAAATTTTAACTGTCTTTAGTTATGGGTAATTTAAGAATTGTTCAATTTAACTATATTATCAAATTTTAAGATATTAATATTATATTATTTGCTAAACCCAAACATAAATGTAATTTCAAAATCATCAAACACCCCCTTATTACTTTTTTTTCTTTTTTATCTTCTTCAATCTTCATCCCCAAACCCAAAGACCTTTACCACAACCTTCTACTCCATAATGAAGGTTATAATTTTGGCCTTCTTTTTGGTGGTTGCTATTGGTATTGGCTTTTTTTTTTTTTTTTGGGAAGATCATTAGCATTATGGACTCTATCAAGGTTCATGTTGGACTCACCACTAAATTATACACACTTTGGGACTGTTGGTAAACCACCATAAACAAAAACCCCATGGTCAAAAGATGTGATGTTGAAGTCCACTTTTTGTTTGAGCTGATGTGCCCCCAAATCCCAATCCAATAATACACGTTATAGATGATTAAAAGCATTAGTTGCCCCCTAACCCACCATGTCTTTTGCATATATATTAGTATTTCTTTTGCCACTACTTAATCTTCCTCAATTAGTTTTACCTTTTTTCTTTTTTTTTTCTTGGTTGGTTTCTTTTTCCATGGCCATATAAGTTCAATGTTTTTCACTGTGATTCATGATTAGGTTTCAATTCGCACATGTTCATTATTAGGCTTAAAAGTAATAATTTTAATATTGACTCAAATTCTAATTCACAATTTAATTATTATGGATTTAAATGTAATTTTATCAACAAAAGGCTACTTGGTAATCAAGTTATTTAGATAGTTGAGTTTATTTGATCAAGTAACGAAGGGTTACATTATGTTTGAATAGATAATTATAAAAGAAAGGAAAGTTTCACATACTTTTATTTAATTAAACTGTAATAAAGAAAGAAAATAATTGATTATAATTAAATTTTCTAATTATATTCTTATTATAAAATAACTTTTATGTAAAAGATTATTAGGATAAAATGCTATTCACATCTTAAAAGAAAAATTATTTTTCTTTTCTCAATTTTCATTTAGACGAAGTAATTCAAAGGAAAATAAAGAATACTCAACTCCATTTTTACTTTCCTTTACTTAAATAAAAAGTTAACCAAACACGAGAAATGGTGTTGTTTTCCTCTTACTTTTCTTCCAGTTCAATCCAAACATTAGGTATTTTTATAAGTTAGTTTTTAACTTTGTTTATGCAAAAATTATAAGTTGTCATTAGGAAAGAATGTAGATTTATCTGTAAAAATTATTTAAGTTGGATATAATGGTAAAACATAATTGATAAGAATATTTACGAATCTCAAACAAATTAATCTTTTTAAATTATAAAATAAACAAAAAAAAAATACCTTGATATAAAAAAAAGTGGCTTGTACTTTAACGGTGCAAAAGTTTCTTAGTCGTAATGTTTTGTTTTAGATTACACTTTCACCCCACAAATTCCCTAATCCAAATGCATTGACACCCTACATTTTAGTTCTAAAACACAAAGACTTGAAAGCCCAAAGACTAAATTATAAACACAAAGCCAGTGGCTTATCATCAATGACTTAATAAGCCCAAATGACCAACCAAATAATAGAGATCAACAAAGATGAAATGCAGCAAGCATTGCACTTTTGCCATTCAAGTTTTTTTTCTTCTTTTTAACCTGCATGTCAATTTTACGGTGTATGAAAAAAAATATATTTCGGAGTTTATAGTTACTCCTTTCAAACAATGTTATCTTCATAATTCAAATCTCTTTTTTTTTCTAAAAATGCAATATACCTTATCACTACACCCAGAGACAAGAGAAGAGGGTCAGCAAAGGTCTTGGTTCCTCCTAAAATAAAAATTTATGCTTTTAGCCCTTAAAAATTATAAAATTTTAAGTAAATAAAAGGTAAAACTATAATTTATTTTCTCAAAAATAATAAAATTTTGATTAAATCCTTCTAAAATCTATAAAAATATATATCGATATAATGATAAAATTACATTTTAATTTTCATAAAATATATAACTCAATCTCAATCCATAAAAAAAAATTTTAACTTATCCCTTATTGCACCCAACGATAAATCTGAGTGCGTGATATAAAAGAAAAAAATAGCAACCAATGTTTGCACCCTCTCTTATGGTGTTGCCTTTACATGAGGCAAGGCTCTTTTTTCTTCCATGATTTGGTTTGCTAAGTTGGGCTATGTTGCCATCAAACAAAAAGAAAAAGAAGAAGAAATATAATATTAAACAATGAAAAAGAAAAGGTAAAAACCAAAATAAAGTACACCTTCTTGGATTGGACCGACAAAGACCACTTTTATTATTTTTTGTAATAATATAATACTTCAACCAACATATAGTAAAAAAAAAAAAAAGCACAATAAGCCTTGCTTCTTTCAGCAGACAATTGCACTTGGATTAAGATGCCTTTCTTTGCTTTAACAAAATTTACTTTTCTAACGCATGCTTCCGCATAATTCCCTAAAACGTACTCTCCATTGTTTTAACTTTCCAAAAAGAAAGAAAAAAAATTAGTAATTTCGTTCACAATATTGTTACTATTGAATAATGCCAAGGACATGATTCAAATACATTTAGACTTGTTTTTCTTCTGATTATTTTTTGTTTTTATATTTTGATATGAATCAGATATTTTTTTATGTTTATTTTACGTTTCATAATGATTAATCTTTTCAAAATTCATGACTATTTCCCAACAATATTATATTCAAGACTTAAATTTTAATTTTTTTCTTAAAAATACATTGTGCATTACCTAATTTATTCTTACAATAACTATTACGGAAAGCAAAACCATTTTATTTATACAATAAAGTCTAAACTAAGGTAAGATTTTTTTCATTGGTAAAACTAGAGTTAAATTGCATTGAGAAAATTAATTGTTGTAGGTTAGATTAAAGAATAAATCGGTCAATTTCTATTGTAAACAGACGAAATAATCAAATAATTATACACGGTGTGCTACTTGTACTCATGCTAACATATAGGAGCTGATTTTTAATAGTAAAAATTGTTGAAATTTTTAAAAGAATAAATTTACTCTTTAATTTATCATATAAAAATTAATTTACTCATTTTTTGAATAGAGAAAGTAAAATACAAAATACACTTTAACTCCTAAAACTGCTTTTCTTCTTATGCCAAGATGAAAAGTTTACAAATTTGGCTACATTACAACCTCCATAATCCAAGTTATCCTTTGAAACAAATTATCACTCCAAAAGTCCAAAGGTCAAATTCATAATGGACCACTTAGGCATGCATATTAAGAATATCAACATTACAAAACCTATACATTGTAATCACTAAGCAATCTCAACATCAAAAATTGAATAAAACAAGGAAAAAAGAATGTCTTGAATCTCACTCAAATGGTTGCAAATATGCAAAACTAGAAAATTGAACACTGAAAGTAACTTATAGAAGTATACCATTTGCTAAAGTTCAATGCTTTGATTGAATCAGAAACATTCACAATCCAATTCCTAATCGAGAGAAGATCAAAAGCTGAAAACAGGTTCTAATTCAATAAACAATTATCACTGAAGTAACAAAAATTTTGAACTTTTTGGTTTTTTTTTTTTTTTTTTTTGCTCACTACAACATCCAACCATGGAAGACCAACAATCCCCTCCCTTTCCATCATGTTTACCCTTTTATTCACATATACATAAATACAAAATTCTAATCTTTTTTTTTTTTTTGTTTTTTTTTAACTCTAAAACTATCCCTAATTAACCAAAATGAACTAAAACAACGACTCACCTCCATTGCCAAACACTTGAAGTAAAAAGCTTCAATTTTTTCACCCAAAAGCATGATTTTCTCTAAGAGTTTGAACCAAACTTGAAGTATATCGCCTTATCTTCTCATTCTCTTCTTCCATTAACCCCATACAAATCTCCACAACACCTTCATTTATAGCTTCAAAACAAAGCCTTTCACAACAATTACATAAACAATTCAATGTAAATAACCCATATTGAACACCTCTTGAACTACCATTCCTTAAAACAGAAACCAAAACCTTAACACACCCATTAACTTTCATCATCTCTTCTCTTCCTTCTTTACATTTAACCAATAATCCCAACACCTCAATAGCCCTTTCCAAGCCTGAATCTAATAAGCTAATCAGTATTGGTACTGCTCCACAATCTACAGCTCTTCTTCTATTATCAGCAAATGAACAAATTGCATACAAAGCTGTTGCTGCTTCTTTTTTTTCCCTTCCTTTACCTGAAATTAAAAGCCAAACCAATGCTTGAATTGCATCTGGGTATGCTCCTATTGTTGCTTTATTAACTTCCACCACGGCTAAACTGGTTATAATCGTTGCAGCTATGGCTCTACAATCGGGTGACCCGAATCGTAAAACTTTGATAACCCGGTTAATAGCACCTTCAGCGACTAAGCCCACTTTGTTATCATCGTCAAGACTGAGATTAAGGAGTAAAGACAGTGCCTTTTCTTGTAAACTCGGATCATCTAAGTCAACACACTTGAGGACACCAGGGGCTGCACCCAGCTCAGTTAGTTTACGGCGGAATCCCGAGTCGTGCTTAGTGAGTCGAACGAGATGGGTGAGCGAGTTAAGCTTGGTACCGACATGGGATGATTGAGAGGTTAGAGAAGAGATGAGGATTTGGGGTTGAGGGCAAGGCTGTAACTTGGAAGGAGAGACGAGGGTATAGTTGGAAATCAAGGAACGGAGGGCATGGTTTGGGATAAGACAAGGGTGTTCAGGTAATGGAAGTTTGGTAATCGGACAAGTCCGGTGACCAGAATCTAGCCACCGTTGGATTGAAACCCGGTCGAAGGTGTGACCCGATGGAAGGATAACCGGGTCAGACATTATCTCAAGTGAAATAGGGCACCTGAAATCGTCGGGGAGCTGAGTTTCCATTCCGATTTCAACTCGGACAAAAACTCACCTTGAAGAAAAGAACTTCGAAAAAGAAAAGAAGGGTTTATGAGGGTTTTGCAAAGCTGTGGATAGAGAGAGAGAATGAGAGGAATTGTTTTCTCAATTCAATACAGAGAAATACAGAGAGATAAAGAGAGAGTAAGTGAAGAAGAAGGTAGTTTTGTGATTAACATAATGACTATTATACCCTGCTCATTCTTTGAAATTCTCCAACATGGACAGAGATAAAAACGAAAGGGTATTAAGGACATTTTATGGATTAGTGGACAGTAGGTTGAATTTCGAGTGTACCGGACCGTATCGATAGGATTGGTTTTGAATCATGTTAATTTGATACGAATCAATATAGATTTCTCAATTTTTTGAGTTATTACAATTTGAGTATTTTTGGATTCGATTAATTTTAGGGTTGGATCAATTTTAAATTTAGGTAATTGCGAGTAACAATGACAAAAGAATTTAAGAGGTTTTGATATAATTTTTGGGTATAATCTTATTTAAAATGTCAAACCGGATTTGAGAAGCTATTTTCGAGATTGGGATCAAGATTTAAGTCGAGGCAAAAACTTCAAAAAGAAATCGGGTTTTGGAATTGGTAGAGGCAAGAGACATAAAAATCAATCCGAAGCTAATACAAGCAAAAAAAAAAAAAAAAACTTCCCTGTTATTCTATTGTCATATTTAGTTTCAAGGTTGAGTCATTTTAAGTTCAAATTATTTTAATTTAAAATTTAATTTTTTTATTTGAATTTTTAAAATTAGGGAATTAAAATTTGGAACATGTTAATTTTTGATTACTTCAAAATTGAATCATTTCAAGTTGTTTTTTAATTAAACCATTCCAAATTCAAGTAAATTTCGCATCTAATTGATGGGATTTAAAATCAAATATAAATTCAAATCCGTCGGCTGGAATTTTACATAGATTAAAAAAGCTTCCTCTCTTTTCAAAGAGGAAAATGGGGAAATCGTCATTTTCTATTCAACTTCTTCAATAATCACAAGAAAAAGCCATATTTCCGGCGCCAAGCACATGAGGGGCAAATTCGGAAACGCATTTGCTGATTGGCATTAATTAATAAAAAAAAAACCGTTGATTGGGATTTTACTTTTATTTAAGGATAAATGTAAAAGGGATATAAAAGTAAAGAAATTAATTGGCATTAAAAGAAAAATTTTCAAAAAAGGTAAATGCAACGGTTACCGAGTAACGGCTCCCTCCACCAGCCTTCCTTTACAAGTGGTTGCCATTTAAAGTCAACTGTCCAAAAAGTCCAAATTTATGTGGCTTCTAAAATTAAATCCATAATCATTTTTCTCCATTCAATTTAAAAATTTATTTTAATTTTTTATTTAATTTTTCATCTATTTTAACTATTAAATTTATATTTTATCAAATTACTTTAAAATAGATTTAAATAATTAATTTTAGTAAATTTTCTAACATAGTATGCACATGGTTTACCATGTATATGACATATTATAATTTAATTAATTTTAAAAATTAATTAAATAGTTACATGTTGGTGTATGTCACTTCAGAATATCAAACGTTAACTTTTTATTTATTTTGTGATGATTTAATAAATAAAACTCAAGTTTAAATGTTAAAAATAAAAAAAATTAAATAGAGAGCTAAAATATTTCTCTCTCTCTCTTGTAAATTTGGAGTACCAAATAAGTCATTATGCCAAAATAAAATTATCACTTGACCTAATCCAAAACTTTTTAAAATTTCTCTAACCACCCATAGCCCCTTCCCAACTCATAAATAAGATGATAATGCGTTTTAATGCATTTAAACTCACATCCTCTTGTATTACCAACAATGTCCATGTCAATCGAGCTAAAACTCAACCAACAATCAAATTCTATTATATAATTTTTATATTTTAATTCGGTTAATTTTAATCATTATGCTTTTCAAATTTTATGTCTTAACTCAAATGGAGTTAAATTCCTTAGGTCTATTTTTATTTAATCCATGTTTTCAATTTAATCATTTTTAATCCTTATGCTTTTGAATTTTAAAATTTAAATTCTAACTCAAACCAATAATCGATAAATTTATTAACTAAAATAATATGATTTTTTATGTGAGTATTATGTGGAAATAGGAAGTTAACATGACATTACACATGTAATAATATGTTTGCCGCATAAAATTTTAAAAATAACAAAACTAGACTTAACAAATTTAACCATCATTTGATCATAATTAAAATTTTAATATTTTAAAAATATATAACTAAAAATAACTAAATTAAAGTATATAAACAAAATTAATAATAGAATTTCATCTTATTCTTTCGAAATAAAATTTTAATTTGTTGGATAAATCTTGGGTGGGTAAGAAAACAAAGAAAATGTTTCTTTTGTTTTTGTACATAATAAATTAGAAAATGTGCCAACATTCTTCTGACCAATCCAAATCTGGTTTTTAAAAGATATATTTCCCGTAATTAACGCAGGATTGGGTTTTAATTGATGTTTGCCCATCAAGTATTTTTTATAATGAAAAAAATATTTGGGATAATTGAGAATGTTTGTTTTGGAAGAAAATTATTATGTATTAGAAATAGAAATTTCTTAAGATTGGATTAGTGTTTAGCTACCACCAAATTCAATAAAAATTTTAAATTTCTTACCAAAATTTGGTGCACCATGCTGTGTATGAAATATTCATGTAATAAATTTATTAAATAAATATAAAATCAAGATTTTTAACTTCAACTATTACGTATTTTAAAAATATATACATGTGTGATGCCTAAAGTTTATTTAGTTTACATTATAAAGGACACATGTGAAACCTCTTTACATTAGGTTTGTCTCATCATCTCTTATTTAAAAGGATAACGTGTTCCTTAAATAGTTAAATATGATGAAACTTGTATCATACGCGTATTAAGACTTAAGGTTGAGAGACAACTTTAGTAGGCGTCTTCTTCTACTTTTAACACACCCACATTGAATGTCACAAACAACTCTTTTCTATTCGAACAATTTTAAACACTTGACCACCGTGTGAACCATCGGCTCTCCTGTTTGACTTTTTTACCAATCAACATATTTATTATTAATTAATATTACTTTTATTATTATCACGTAATATACTTAAAAATGCTATTTTTTAATGTTAATTCTTCAAATTATTACAAAATAAAATGGGTTGGCGGATTTGTGTTTTGATGGAAATACATATATTCTTTTTCCAATTTGTTGCTTTAAATACGACCAAATGAAATCAAGACAAAATCACACATTTATACTCATAAATTAAGGGTTCGTTTTAGACTTTTTAGTTATTTAATTTTAATTTTAAATTTATTATTTCTTTTGGTAAAATTCTAAAATGTGCTTTGAAAAAAAAAGGCTTAGGTTTGTATTTTCAATAAACTAATATTGTTATGTTTAATGGAAATTGAGAAAAATGGATTGATGGAGGAGACGTAGTGGAGAATCTTCACCATTGCTTTTGCTTACTTTCTTTTTGTTGGATGAACTTGTCAAAAAGAGTGGCTCACGTGTTCAACTTTGATATTTATAATGGAAGAAAAACAAAAATCTCAGCATTTTGCCTCTCTTTCATTCTCACACGTATACATAAATAAACAAGGAACGAGAACCATGAGGGGTAGCTTCAAGAATTGTGTGATGGTGGAAATAAAATTTAAATTTTTTTAGAGGAGAAAGATAAAAGAATTTTGTAATAAAAGTGTAATTGCTCGATTTTTAGTGACGTCGAAAATAGTGGTTCGAGACCATCAAATTCGGCAAGTAAATTCGTAAATACTATTATTTAATATTTAGTCAAATATGGTTCTAGAAAGGCTTTTGAATTAGTAATTTGTATTTTATAATAATTTATTCGGTTAAGTAATTTTAAAAAATGAGGTGTTGGGGCCTCGTTTCTATAAACCGAGCTGTAAATATTTTTATAAATATTTACAGAGTATCATTATGGTAGTATTAAAGTTTCGTTGAAAAATTTTAACATTACAATAGTTAATTAAATAAAAAGACTAAATTAAAAATAGTGCAAAACTTATTAATTTGAGTGATTAAATGACATGATTAATAAATAAAGAAGGACTTAAGTGGTAAAATAAAGTAAATGAAGGGCAAAATGGAAAATATAATGAAATTAAAACATATAAATTAAAGTTGTAAAAGTTTCTACGCATTTCTTCTCTAAAAATCCGGCCAAAACAGCCATGCGAGAAAGAGTTCAAGCTGGTTTTAATATTTTGCCTAACGTGAGTTTATTTCTTACCTTTTTCTTTTTGTAATTTTTATATTTTTGATACTTTTATATATTACTTTAGTTCTTGATTTTGTTAAAGATTTTTGATATTTCCATTGATGAATATATATGATTTTTATGCTAAATGATGAATTTGAGATATTAGTGGTTATTTAAAAGTATTTTGTTAAGTGATTTTGATGAATTTTTCGATTAAGTATTTATTTGTTAAAGTAGTAAAAATACAAGGAATTTTTGTGAAATTATTTCAAAATGGGCTGTATTAAATGCCATGAATATTAGGTTAGCTTAGATTTGTATTAAAAATGGTGAATTTGCATGTTTTGAGTTTAGGGACTAAATTGAATAAAGAAAAACTTTAGGGACAATTTTGTAAAATGTAAAAAAATAATTGCATAAAATGAATTGTTTTATTGTCTAAATTAATATATTGAATCAAATTATTAATTTCGATCAAGGTTTAGTGGAAAATCAAGGAAAATAAAAAATCATCAAAATGCCCCTGAATCTTAGTACTTTTGCAATTCAGCCAAGTAAGTTCATATGATTAAACTTTCATGGTTATTATTAACGTAGGCATGATATAATGTATTTATTTATATTTTGTTGTTGAAATTAAGATTGTGATAAAAGTATGAAAATTGAATTGAATCTTTAAAATGAGTAGAACGTAGGTGTAATGGCCTAAATTCAAGGTTATCGGAACAGTGGTTTCGTAACCACAAATCGATTTAAAGATAAATTTATTTCAATATTTTTGCATGAAAATTGATATGATAGGAAAATCGTATAAAAATATTGATAGAAAAATTCTACCGATTTAGTGTTTAGTTAGAAAAAGAAATTATTGAAGAAATTGGGTAAAAACAAGATATCGGGACCTCTATCTTGTAAAACTGAGTCAAAAATAATTTTATAAATATTTATGAAATGTTATTAATGTGATATTAAAATTTTGTTAGGAAATTTTAATGTTTGGGTAGTCAATTAAATGAAAAAGACTAAATTGTAATAGGTGTAAAAGTTGCTAGAATGATTAAATAGCTTAAGAGTCTAATGAGAAAGGATTTAAAAGGAATTAGACCCAAAAGTTATTTGGGCTGGACGGCAAGGGTATGAAATCAGCAGAAAAATTAATAAATTAAGGGTAAAACTGGAATATTGCAAAATTAACTAAATAAAGTTAGGACTAAATAGGAAATATCTAGATTTCTCTTCATTTCTCTTCAATTCCAGCAGCTAAAAATGCCATAGAAGGGTTCTCTAAGCTGGTATTTCATACTTTTTGCACCAAGTGAGTTAATCCTTGCCTTTTTCTTGTAATTTTTGTGTTTCTAAGACTTTTACAACTAGGTCCTACTATTAAATTCATTAGTTTTTTATTTCATGGATGAAATTGAAAGTCATCATGGTTGAGTGCTGTAAGTTTATGATGAAATAGAATGAAATTAAAGCTTTAATTTGTTTATGGGATGATTTTATTAGGTAATTTCAATAGAAATTGATTTTTAGGACCTAATTGTGAAAATGCTTGGAATTAAAGTCTATTGCTGAAATTCTGATTCCTAAAGGTTTTAAAATAGTTTAAGGTGATAGAATAAAATGTTAATTGAGAAAAATCAGTTCAATTGAGAGGCTAATTGAGTAGGGACGAAATTATCATTTATTAAAAGCTTAGGGGAAAAATGGTAATAAACAGCTTGCACAAAAACAGTTTGGACAGCAGCAGTAGACTAACTTTGAAAAATTACCATAAATTTTAGAAATAGAATTAGAAGATGAAAAAAATATAGAATTAAAGCTTATTAAGTCTAGTTTCTCATAGAAGAAATAGTGTAAGCAATGGATTTGTAAATTTTGAGATATAATGAATTTTGTGAGACAAGGTCAGAATGAATTCGGATTCCACTATTCTGACTTTGAAAAATCATAAAAAATTGAATAAAAACAATTAGGGGCTTAAATTTATATTTCTAGAATCCTTAATGAGTCTATTTTTAAAATAAATAAACAAGAATATCATTTGAATTCTGTATGAAGAGATAATTAATTTTTAGTGAAGAAGGGTCAGAACTGTCGACAGCAGAACAGGGGTGAATTTAAAGAATAAAATGTACTGATTGGCTAAACCAAAAATTCTGAAAATTTTATGATAAGAAGATATGTGAGTGTAGTTTCAAGGAAAATTATCGGATCCTAATTTGGAGTTCTGTAGCTCAAGATAAAAATAATTTAGTGACTATGACTCAAGTAGACAGCTTTGAATGAACTATAAATAATAGTTGAATTATAGAGAATGTTGCATATGAACATGAAATGTATTAAATTGATAATTAAATTTATTTATTTAGATTCAGAAGATTCAAATACGAAGCTAGATCGAGGAAAGGAAAAAGTTCGGGATTAGTAGATTTTTTTATTTACAAACAAGTATCAAGGTAAGTTCGTGTAACTTGAATTATATTCTTAAATGCTTGAAATGTATGTTATTGATTTGAATATCATTTGAATGTTCATTGTATTAAAATTAATGAAACATTGATATATTTGATAAAATGGGAAGAAATCCCGGTTGAATGAAAGGAAAATTCGATGGATCTCGAAAAGGAATTGACGGTAAAAGGATCTAGCCGGATGGGTGATCCTATCTGATATAGCCCTCCCGAAATATGTGTAAAATGGATTTAGCCTGGACGGGTAATCCGAATTAGGGTATGAATTTAGCTTTGGACTGGTAATTCAGATCCAAGCTCATTAGAGTAATTGTCGTTGCGAGGATTTAGCTCGATGGTAATCCCGACAATACTCTATGAGTTTATATTGCGAGGATTTAGCTCGGATGGTAATCCCGCTACAAGGTTGAGGTTCATGGGAGTGTGCTCTCTGAAATGGAAATGTGCGCACATAAATATGAATTGACGGACCCGGAATTGTACACTAAAAGTGTACCTCTGAAAATCCATCGGAAATTCCAAGAAATTCAACGGGATAAATATGGAAAAATAACAAGGAAATGGAAATTATGGTATTGATGAGCTCATCAATCATAGTATATATTATTGGTAGATGGAAATTATTGTACTAACTTGAATGTTGAGTTTGTGCATATTAGGGTAATAATGCATTAAATGGATATATGAATGTTTATTGTATTGTATTGAAAATATTAGGTAAGTATAATTCTTGTTACATGAGCTTACTAAGCACGAAGTGCTTACCCCGTTTCCTTTTTCCCTATTTTGTAGTATTAAGAGCTCAGAGGTCGGATTTGGTCAGAGACACATCACACTATCAACCTCAGGACTTCGGTATATAAAGAAACTTTATTTTGGAAATCAATGGCATGTATAAGCTAATAAAGTAAATGATTTTGTGAAATGAATGTAGAGTTAGCCATTGGTATGGTTAACAAACCTGGTTTTGGGTATGTGATGACGTTATTTTATAAATATGCATGAATTTATCTTGAAAATATGTTGAATTGGATTGGTTGATTTGGATTGGCCTCGATATAATATTGCAGGAAAGGTTAGATATCTGTAAAGGGATTATATTGAGTTTTCCTAAAAGAAAAAAAATTAATTCGTAAACTCCGGTAATATCTCGTATCCTATTCCAGCAATGAATACGGGTAGGGGGTATTACAGCTGGATTAAGTACGAACGTTCTGTGATAAAAGAAGAATTGATGGATAAGACCATGGTTAGACCATTGCAGTGTTTATATGTAAGACCATAGCTGTGCAATGGCATTCTGGTGACAATACCATAATTAGGTTATGGCACTACGAATGTAAGACCATGACGGGGCCATGACAATGCATATGTAAGACCATAGTTGGATTATGGCACAAAGAAAACGATGTATTCGTATCCGTAAAACATTCTGCGATTTAACGACGGTTAGTAAGTGATATATGGATTTAATAATTGAAAACTTAAGGTTATTATTGGTATTGATCTGAAATAAATGTAACCATTGATATTTAAATGATATAATGGGCAAAGTTCTGATATGAGATAACATGAGTTTGAAATGAACTATTACCGGTATATACACGAAATTCATGAAAATGATGGTACATAATATATCGAAATAATGAAATGAATGGTATATTTTTATGAAGAAATAGCAAGAGAATGATATGTATTATGACATGTAAATATGTGATTATCTTTGATATGTTGATACAAGGAAATTATGTATGTTGTGATGAGTAATAAACTCAAGTGTGACATATTGAGAAAATAAGTTTATCAATATTAAATTTATATGCAATATGTGCAAGTACGCTAACCAGTGTTGTTGCTTGATGCTTAGGTAAATGTCAAGCTATTGGTTGAATGATAATATGATTATTTATATAATATATTGAAATGGTAAGTATTTAAGTGAAAATATGCTAGTTCTCATGAAAGAGTGGTAAGTTTAAATTATGCAATTTCTTATTAAATGACTTATCAAGTGATCAATTCGAAAAAGGCTTTGGTTAAATGCACTAGCCTGTGACCATGGTTGAATGATATGATTATGACTTATGTGTTAGGCATATGGACTAAGTGTGGAAAGTAAAAAAATGCAAATGAAAATAAAGAAATTTGGAAGAGTTAAAGTTATATATAAAATCCTACTAAGCTTGGGATAATATGTATAATTGATACTGTGAATTAATGAATATAGCTTCATGAGTATTGTTATAATAGCTAAATTTTTCAGTGGTATTGGAAACAGTGATTCAAGATCACTAAATCTGACGAGTAAGTTTAGAAATTTTAACAAATAATAATTATAGGCCAAGCGCGAACTTAAAAGAATTATTTTTAATTAGTGAATTTTGCAATTTTAAAAGAATTAATCAGGTAAATTTGGTTGAAAACGAGGTATCGAGACCTCAGATTTATAAACCGAGACATAAATATTTTTATAAATATTTATGGAGTGTTATTAAGTTAGTATTAAAGTTTCGTTAGAAAATTTTAACGTTTGGTTAGTCAATTAATTAAAAAGGACTAAATTGAAAATAATGCGAAATTTATTAAATTGTGATAAATAGTTTAAGTGATTAAAAAGGAGGGATTTAAATGGAAATTGGACCCAAATTGTATGGGCTGGACGGTTGGGCAAGAAAACCAGCAAAAAAAGACAAGGAGAAACAATGGCAAAATGGGAAATTTTGCAAATTAAACATATAAAACAAGACAAATTTGAAAAATCTAGAGATATCATCATTTTTATTCAGCAAAAACGCCATGGGAGGTCTGAAAGTTTTTCATACTTTGACATATGTGAGTTCAATTCTTGCCCTTTCCTTTGAGATTTTTATGTTTTTGTGACTTTTACAATGAGGTCCAAGTGTTTAATTCATTAGTTTTTGATTTTATGAACAAAATTAAAAGCTATCATTGATAAGTGTTAGCTGTTTATGATGAAATAAAATGAATTTGAAGCTTTGATTTTGTTGTTTGATGATTTTATCAAGTAATTTCAATAGAAATTGATTTTAGGACCTAATCGTGAAAAAGTTGTGAATTAAGGTTTAGTGTTAAAATTCTGATTTTCAAAGGTTGTGTAATAGTTTAGAATGATGGAATAAAATGTTAATTGAGAAAAATTAGCTTAATAGATGGGCTAATTGAGCAAGGACTGAATTGTATGACCTGTGAAATTTAGAGGAAAAATGGTAATAAACATCTTGAACTAAAACAATATTGGACAGCAGCAGTAGACTAACTTTGAAAAATCACCATAAATTGTAGAAATCAAATTAGAAGATGAATAAAATATTAAATTAAAGCTTATTGAGTCTAGTTTTTCATAGAAGAAACGGTGTAAGCAATGGATTTGTAAATTATGAGATATAATGAATTTTGTGAGACAAGGATAGAATGAATTCGGGTTCTCCTGTTTTGACTTTGGAAAATCACTAAAAATTGGAGAAAATTAATTAGAGTCTTAAATTTATATGCTTAGAATTCTTAATGAGTCTATTTTCAATAGAAATCAATGGGAACATTATCCGAGTTTTGTACTGTGATATAATTAATTTTTAGTGAAGAGAGGTCAGAACTGTGGATAGTGAAACAGGGGAAACTTAAATGAATAAACTGTACTAATTGGCTAAACCAAAAATTCTGAAAATTTTATCTCAGGGAAAATTTACGGATCTTAATTTTGAGCTCTGTAGCTCGAATTATAAATAATTGAGTGACTATGACTCGTGTGAACAACTTGATGTGAGCATTAATAAGTAAATTGTGAAATCGTACTTACAAGAATGTTATATACATTAAGGATGTGGAATGGAGAGGAGGAGGAGGAGGAAAAATATATATGAATATTCAGTTAGCATGGCTAATTTGCATGTTTTAAGCTCATGGACTAAATTGAATAAAAGTAAAACTTTAGGGGGTAATTTTGTAAAAATATCAAAAATGACTAAATTGAAGGGAATAAATTGTTTCATTATCTAAATTAATAAATTGAATGAAATTATCAATTTAAGATTGGGTGAAATTTGGTAAAATGGTAAATTACCAATATGCCCCTAAATCTTGGTATTTCTGCAATTTAGTCAGGTAGGTTCGGATACCCTGAATGAGCATGTAAATATAACAATTTAAGTATTGTATCGTATTTTATATGATATTTTGAATTGAATATATGAAAAGGATGTTACATGAAACATGAAACATGAATACTAAATAATATAAATTAATTGAAATTATTCTGAAAATTTCGGTAATGCCTCGTATCCTATCCCGGTCTCAGGTACAGGTATGGGGTATTACAATTGTGGTATCAATATTGGATTATTTTTATATGTATAAATTTTATATTTGAAATGAATTGATATGATTAAGGTTTATATGAGCTTACTAAGCATTCGTTGCTTATGTAGTTGTTTTCCTTTACTTTTCAGATTATTGGAAGCTTGATCAGGTTGAAAATTTTGTCGGATTTATATCACACTATCCATCAGTTCTATCGGTACTTGAAGATGTTTTGATTTTAATTATAGTGGCATGTATAAGTATTCTGATTAATATTGGCCTATATGAGTTTTGTTAATATTAGCCACTTATTTGGCTTGTGTTTTGGCACATTTTGGTTTGTGCATATTTGCCTTTTATGGTTAAGGTGTGGGTTGGTTTATGATTGTATAGTGAAAGGTAAAATGTTAGCTAAATGTGCATTTATATACATGTGTTTTGGTATGTTTTGGTAGGTAGGTGACTTGGTTTGAAATAATGCAAATTAGCTTGGTGAACCATAGGTACAATTTTGCAAATAAGTTAGTTATACATATGAGTATACTGAATACATGAATACACATGTTATAATTTGTCATCTGAGGTGTTTGAAGGAATAATGGTTGTATGTGAAGATATTATATATATTTAAGGCTTGATTTTTACTTGTTTTGGATACTTTAATATGGTTTGTTTACATGTATGATGATAACTGTAGGTACATGCCTTGTTGAGTGAGAAAAAAAGCTTATAAAATAGTCTATTTTCGTCCACATGGGTAGAGACACGAGTGTGTGTCTCAGCCGTGTGTGACACACGTCCAGGTGACACAGCCGTGTGTCCCCTGTATCTTTTAAATGAATGCAAGTCAGTAAGTTACACGGCCTTAGACACGGGTGTGTCTCTTGACCGTGTGAGCCACACGACTTGATCAAACGGCCGTGTGACCCCTGCAGTGTTGAAAATATTAAATGTTTTCGAAAAATTTTCTGAGTTTTCGATTTAGTCTTGATTTGTTTCTAATGTATATTTTGGGCCTCGAGGGCTCGTATAAGGGACAATATGTATGATTTTAATTAGTTTTTGACATGAATGATATATGAAATGTTTGCATTTTCTGTCTGTTTGATTTGTAAATTTCGGTAATGTTTCGTAACCCTGTTCTAGCGACGAATTCGGGTTAGGTTACAAAAAGAGTTTAAATTGAGTTTAAATTTTTTAAAAAGGGTTAAAATTGCAATTGTCCTATTTGAATAAAAGTTAAAAAGAGATTAAATTGAATAATTTAAATTTGAAAAATACTTAAATTATAATTATATTCATGCCCTTGATTACCCCTAGTTAGTTATGGTTGTTTTCTTTTAGTACATTTTAGCAGGATTGAATTTTGATATTTAGAATGTCAATAAAAAAGTTTGGTAAGAGAACCTTTTTAATTTTTCTCAATTTTAATATTGAGTAAATTGGTTATTCAAAAAAAATCGAAACAATTTAATTCCTATCATTTTGAGAGTAATTAAGGGCAATTAATTGCGGTGTTAATATTTTCCATCAGTTGTTCATAATTTTGATTGATATAACAATAAATTTAGCCATTAAAGTTCTATTTAGTCCAGATTTAACAAACCTGCAACATTTGTGTAAATGTATAAATGTTGAGGTTGAATTTTTTTTTTTTTTTTAGAATCAGGATCAAATAAACAAAACATGTAAACATAAAAGACTAAATTTATTATTATAGCAATCAAAATTACGTACAATTGACAAAAGACAACAACGCCATAATTAATTGCCTTTAGTTACTCACTTTTAAAATTGATAAACATTAAATTACTCTTTTTTTTAAGGAGATCAATTTACTTAATTTTGAAATTGAGATATAGTAATCACAGTAACACAATATAACCCAAAAAAGTGATAATACTATATCCGTCTATTGATCATGATAATCTATTACAATGCACAATCATAATTACACATCAATTAGAGCTTTTCTTGAAGATTAGTGTTCCCATTTATTTACCATTCAACTAGCAAATCAGCACAGAAAGACAAAGGACTACGAAATCAACCATGAATCACAATTCTTTCTTTAACAAAAAAAAAAAAAAATTTAATGGAAGACCCAAAACTGCCACAAAAGTTATAGAAAAAAGCTTTAAAATAATAAATAAGAATATACAACATAGCCATGGATGAGGCATGTGAAGCTTTTCACTACCTAGCATCTAGCATTGTAACAGTGACTTGGTTCACAGTGCATGATTCATCTTGCTTGCTTGTAGATGAATCTGTTTCATGTGTGTTTCTTCCAAGGCAAAAGCCAGGTGTTTTAGGCTGAGCCATTGTTGCTGTTTCGCTGTTCAACATCAACACCACCGTTGACATCGTCGGCCGGTTTTCGGCACGTTCTTGAACGCACAACAAGCCGACCTGAATGCACCTCAGCACTTCTTGTTCATCATAGGTATCACCCACTGCTGGATCTATTAACTCCAATCCCTTCCCTTCTTTCCATGATCTCCAAGCCTGTGAGAGTTATGAGAACCGAATTCAAACTCGAATTTGAAATTTTGATTTGATTAATACGAATAAAAATTCAATTTATTCTAGTTTGATTCAGATTCAATTTGAATCAAATTAACAACCCAAACTTGAAATAAATTAAACACAAAAATAGTTTGGATATGTACCAACTATAACTAGAAATGATCTAAATTAATAATGACCAGACTAAAAAAAACCGTCCTCCAAAATCGAATTTAAAAACCTGATTGGATTAATTTGAGTCCAAATATGATATGATCTGATTTGATTATAAAAAAATAAATAATCTAAATATAAATTGATTATAATAGCCCGACTCGAAAATTTCAACCTTAAACTCCAAACAAACTAAACTCAAAATGACCTGAATCTGAAATATTTGAATTGAAAACATGCAAAATTTTAAAAATTCGGTTTAATTCGACAAAAAATTAACCCAATCCGTCCAATAACAGTATAAGCTTCATTAGAATTTAGAAATATAATGTGTGGTTAGCTGCTTACATGGCCTAGAAGGTTGAGTTCACTATTTGAGTGATAAAATCCTCTGTTCTTCTTCCCACTGACAATCTCCAACACCAAAACACCAAAGCTAAAAACATCAGATTTTGTTGAGAAATTACCATCCATTGCGTATTCAGGCGACATATAACCACTGCATATCAACGATAATTACGATTATAAAATTTTGATTTCGACAAAGAAAAATTAGAATTTTTTTACGGCACTTACTAAGTTCCAACAACTCTCTTAGTATTAGCCTCAATTTGATCACCAGAAAATATTCTAGCCATCCCAAAATCCGAAATTTTCGGGTTCATTTTTCCGTCAAGCAAAATGTTGCTTGCTTTGAGATCTCTATGCACGATCCTAAACCTCGAATCCTGGTGAAGATACAATAATCCTCTAGCAATACCGCAAATAATGTTGAACCGCTTTTGCCAATTTAACAGGGAGCTTTTTGCTTTATCTGCAAGAAACTTTTCAATCAATGCCATGGATGTACAATTGTTTACCTACATTAAATTTCTCCAAGTTGTGAGAGAGGAACTCACTGAATAACACAGAATCAAGGCTTCTGTTTTCCATGTACTCGTAAACTAACATCTTCTCATCTGTTTCGACGCAACAACCTACAAGTCGAACCAAGTTCCGATGTTGTAGCCTTGCAATTAACCTAACCTCATTCTTGAACTCTTCAGTCCCTTGCCCCGAGTTCTTTGAAAGCCTTTTTACAGCTATTTCTTCACCCTCAAGCAACCTACCCTGCATGTATTACCACACATGTTTTCATGGTTAAGATTTCGAAAAAGCATGTTTTCAACCGGAATAATAATGCTAAACTAGCCTGTTTCATTGAAATTTACCATGTATACACTTCCGAAACCACCTTGTCCGAGCTTATTTTCATCGGCGAAGTTGTTTGTAGCCGTTACAATGGTGTTGAAATCGAACAATGGTAATTCAATTTCATCGGGATTACTTTCGCCCGAGTATTCCTTCTTGCCTGAGATGACCACTTCGTTCAATAGAAAATCTTGACTTCTTTCAAGAGGACCTGAATGAACAAAAAAAGACATATAAACCTTGAAGCCTAAAATGAAAAATGGAAAAAAATAAAGGGATAATTACATCCATTTTACCTTTCTTTTCTATTTTTCCACTTCTTTTCATTGCCTTCTTCTTCTTCCATATGACAATGGCTATCAGTCCTAAAATCAAAACGCCACCACCCACTGTAGTGCCTGTAATTACAGCAGTTGTATTCCCACCATCTCCTAAAGAAGGGGAAAAAAAGAAACCATAATTTGATTTTATTAGTGTCTAAAATATTGCGACTAAATCTTAAATTTTATGGTAGTAGAGGGGCTAAAGTCAAAATTTGACCAAATAAGAGGGGCTAAAGTCAAAATTTGACCAAATAAATTTACATAGCCCAATGACCTGCTCTTGGATCATAGACCAGTTGTACTTATGATCTACTTAGTTTATGGGATTTGGGCCTAAATATTACATCATTTTAGGTGGATTATGACTTAATTTAGGGCTAATTTTTCAACAAATCCTACTCCATGTGTGGTTACCTAAAGGTAAAGAAGGTAGGCCATTAGGTTCTAAAGAATCAAAACCTTAAGAACTTAGAACTTCAGTATAAGATTACAATCATAAAAGTCATTTACTAAAGTTTTTTTTTTTTAAAAAAAGTTAGAATAGTTTTATTACAAATATCACTGACAATTAATTAATTAATTAGAATATATCTGGACTCTGGAGCAAAACCCACGTATTTACACATGTGGGACGCAAATATGGGATTTCAAAGTACTGTACCTTCAAAGCAAGACAAATGGCATTGAAATTACATATGTAACTGAGACATTAATGTTTGTAAACTATTTGAATTCAATTCGAAAATTTTGAGTTTAGTTCAGTAATTAACAAGCAATTAATTGAGACAATTTTAATAAACAACTCATAGTTTAATACCACATATTAAATCTTCAATTTCAAATTGAACTTAAACTTAAATTTATCACTATGTAAATTCGATTGGACTCAATTACAACGTAATGGAAACCAGCATGTTTTGATATCCTTTTCCTTTAAACAGTGGCATAAAAAGAGGGTAATTGTATTAGGTAAGAGAAGGTGTAAGGGGAACCCAGAAAATGATATAAAGCGACCTTTTACACTTTAATTCTTTTTTTAATCCTTTCTATAGTTGAAAACCCCCTTCCCAACTAGACCTTTATTGACCACACAAACAAAAAAAGGAATTATTGTCCCGCTTGAAAAAAATTGAAATTAGCATTAAATTAATAGACTGTTAGGGGACGTAATTGCTTAGAATTTAACTTAAGAAAGCGAAACATGAAAAAAAAAAAAAAAGACCAAACAAGTAACGTTGGCATCCATTTAATATGGGCCAAAGTCAAAAACGACGGTTCACTTGGTGGAAACTTTCAAGAAAGAATTAAGACTGTTTTGAATTTGCATTTACTGTACAAAGGCTTTTTAGGTAAGAGAGTGGGGACATTGGGAAAATAGTGACAACTTTTTTATTAAGGTATCATGTCACGGAACTAATCATGGGAGGAGTATAAATTAATATATATATAGGGTCTAATTTGGGTTTAGTCCCTCTATCATGTTAATATGATATAATTTAGTTTATTTAATTTTATGATGTTATTCGTAAATTCAAATTGATAACAATGTTAGTTGTTGTTGTTAAAGTGATAACTTAAACTCTTTTTTTTTACTATTATTCACTTACATAGTTGTATCATGGAAATCTGGTCAACCGTGTTCAACTTCTTATAAATTTTCAGTTGAAAAAAGTGGCATTTTCAGTTGAAAGTAGTGACAGAACTTGACATTAAGTTTTGAAAAGTTTAATTAAAAAGTTTTAAAAAAATTTAGAAGGCTTAATTGAAAATTTCAAACTTTTTATGAAAAAAATTATAATTTTCAAAAAAAAAAATTGAAGGGCCTAAGTAAAGTTTTTAAAATTTTTGAAAGGTTTAATGATAAATTTTCAAATCTTTTAAGGGAGCAAGACCTCTTTACCTCCTCTTACAAATCTTTGGCTAAAAGATTAAGGCTATTTAAAAAATTGTACATGTTCACTTTAATGGCAACGGCTAACAGATATTATCGATTCGAACATAATAATAATTTCATCAAAGTAGAGATTTTAGCATAGGAAAACGACTAGAACCAAATTAGACCATTTGGAAAACATATATTAATTAAACGAAACAACTCATTATGGTCACCTATGGTGTTCATCAAATCTTGGTAAAACTGGTTGTATTCCAAGAGCCTGTACTACTAGAATTTGGGATAAATTAATGTGGGTTTGATCTCTAAAGCAAACTATTTCTTTTAAAAATATAGTTAGTTTAAAAAAATACTTCAAAATTATATTAGAAAAAGAAAATTCAAAGAATGGGAATTTCGCAACGTACCTAAATCTGAAGCTGCCAATCGAATAAACAAATCTTGCCCACCACCATCACTTGTATATTGCCTCAAATCAATAAGGTCACCAATCCAAATAACACACCCTATACCCCCATTCCTAATATCCCAATTAGAAAAAGCAGTACAAGAACAATTCCTAGCACAAAAAGCTTGGCAATCCTTGAAATTCATGGACCTATACACCACAGTATTTGTACTTTCAGGCAATTTCATATTGACCAAATGCAAGAACTTATCTTTCCCACAATCCAAATCATTTTTTCTAACACAACCACTAGACCCATCTCTCAAATCCCAAGCTTGTTCATTCTTTGGTGTAAACCCTTTAGGACATTTACAAACAGGGGAAGCGTTAGTATCACATATACCATACGGACCGCACTCGCTGTATTTGTCGCACTGATCTTTCGGCGCGTACCAAAACGGATTCCATTGCTTGGTGTCGGGTATCCATGTTAGTCTTTCAAGTGTACCGGTTGGTGTCACTCTTAACCTGGAAAACAAATTATTGTTCGTAATATAAAACGAGTAATATACCTCGTCTTGGTTAGTGACGAAGCTGAAGTTCATGTAATCGAGCGGTTTCATTTCCGGTACGCCGCTAAATCGAAGACCGTTCCACGGACCACTTCGGTATTCGATATCTTGTTTGTTCCGTAAAAATATTTCCGGGAATCCTTTGTAATCTAACTTGAATGTGAAATCACCAGACGAAGGATCGTTTCTTGTTTTCCAAGACGTCAAAAACCGGTTGAAACCTGTGTTTAAATCCCACCCGAGTTTCATGTCTGGTAATAACGTATCGGTCGGATAATCGAAGCTTCGCCATAAATAGTAGTCGGTTTCACCATCGGAATTCGCTTCTCTCAGAACCAAATTCCCAGAATCCAACAACTGTGCCACTGGATTATACTTGTCTGCATCACCCTTTGTTATGTTCGAGGACCAAACAAGGTTGTTCCCTTCGTCTAACAACACCAAGTTCCGATCCTCCACTTTGAAAACACCTGATGAGTTCGAAACAGGGTTATCTCTGTTAGCAACCCACACATATGTCCTGTCGGGTATGTTCTTGTACCATATCCCAACATACCATTCACCTGGATTATCCAAATTAAAGAATCCAAGCTCGAACACATCACCTTGAGAGACAATAGTTTGGTTCTGTGTAATAAACTGTGTACCACTCAAAGTATCAACACAAACAGAAATTTTAGGGAAGAAGATAAAAAACACAGTGAAGAAGAAGCAAAAATGGTGAATTGTGGTTAAATTTCCCATACTTTCCATTTACTCTTTGGGGTATGGTTTTTTTTTGGTTTTAAACCCCCCCCCCCCCCCCAAAAAAAAAAAAAAGTGTGCTGTGTTTGGTTTATTATTGATCGTTATGAAGACATTTGGGATTGTTTGATAGGAGATAATGCTTGACTAATTTGCTTGCCTTTTTTTTTTAATTTGTCTCTGTTATTTTTTTCATTGAAAATTGGGCAAAGCAAATATAGCAACCAAATTCCAAAAATGACGAATTGGGTTTGTAAAATGTGTTTAACTAGGTCAAAGATTGAACATGGGAAGATCACCTAACTCTTTGTTTATATTTAAGAACGAAAAGGTGTAGGAATGGCCGCATTCTCATTATGCCTATCTAAGTTAATTTTAAATAGGGTTAATTTTTGAATTTTAATTTTTTATTTAATTTATTGTCTAGTTTGAATTATTTTGAGTTAGGATAATTTAATTTATGGTTCAAATTTTTTGAATTGTAGTAGTGAATGTTAGAAGCATTTGGAGTTTTTATCATTTTAGATTTAAGTTCAAACTAGTTTAGATTTAAATTTGAATTTGAATCAATAAATTTAAATTTTTATTTTGAAATAATTCATGTTCATGAAAGGTTTAAATGATTTTAAGATTTTGATCTCTCAAATTTTGAATATTTTTTTATTTATACTAGTTTAATTTAAATTAAATTAAAACTTAATGTTTCAATTGATTGAACCAATACCATAAAAATAAAAATTAATGTAATCCCCGTGCACGAAGGAAATTAAAGATTCAGAAGTAGAAAGAGACAATTGATGGACAAAGAAAGCTGGACCCTCTTATCAAAGTAGTCACTTTTTGAGTATTTAGACGGTAGATATTCTACTTGGATTTCTCTATTGATTTTACTTTAATTGTCCCATTTTAGACTTCTACCAAATTTATGTTGAATATTTTTAAATGTTATATTCTATCAATTAAATTAAATTTTTATTTTTATTTTTCTCACCTTTCATATTCAATCCAAGTCGAGTCATCTAAAGACACATTTTTCCCATTCCAATTCTAGACTACAATATACATTTACTCTTGAATTTTGTGATTAATAAAAATGATTAATAATATATTTTTGGATAAACTATATCCAAGGTCACTAAATGATTCGTAAATCTAGTTTTGATCACTCAAATTCAAAAAGTTACAAAATAATTATTAAACTATTCGAAAATTTTCATTTAAGTCACTGAGCTATTAAGTTCTTTTTAAAGTTCAGCTAGCAAGCTCTCAACAACAATTCGAGTAGAACATGTCTTAAATCCAAGTCTATTTGACGGTTAATGTTGAAGATCATAGTAGAAAACTATTTGGATGATAGTTCGCAGATTCATGATGTTCAAAATTGTTGCATGAAAAAATTTAATTGTTGAAGAGAAGGAGAATGTGAGTTTTTTATTAGTGCAGGTGGTGCAAAAAGAAAAGGTCATACAACAATGATTTTAACAACCCAGTGACTTAAATGAAAATTTTTTAATAGTTCAATGACCAGTTTAAAACTTTTGAAGTTGAGTGACTAAAACGTAAACTTACTAATAGCTTAATAATCTTGAGTAGAATTTATTCTAAATTTTTTATCTCAATTAACAGAGTTAAGAAATTGCTTGTTTAACAAAAATCAGATGAAATATAGGTTCATAAAGAGAGAAATTAGATCAATTAACTCTCGAATTACTCAAAATTGATTGAATTAACCTAAAAAAAATTGCAATTAAATCAGTTCAACATGCTTTTCCATTTTAAATATTTTTTAATTATTATAAAATTTTAATGATTTATTTAATTAAACTAAATAAATCAGTCAGACTAATACAACCAAAACGATTAACCTTATCTATTCAATTATTTATTTGGTTCTAAAACTCTTGATTAAATTAAAAAAAACCCTGATGATATGAAAAATTCAATTATGAATCCAGTTTCGATATACTAAAAATTTCGATTTTTAAACGGTTTTAATTCCCATTCCATGAAGGAAATTAATGATTCACACACAGAAAGAGACCATTCATGAGTGATGGACAAAGAAAGTTGGACCCTCTAACCAAAGTAGTGATAGTCACTTTTGAGTTTTAGACGTTAGGTATTCTACTTGGATTTCTCTGTTTACTTCTTACTTTTTATTTGTCTCTCTTTAGTCTCTTACCAAATTTATGTTGAATATCTCTATATATCAATTAAATTATATTAAATTTTATAATTTTCTCATCTTTCGCATTCAATTCAAGTCAAATCATCAATATTTTCATTTTTCCATTCCAATTTTACACTAGAATCTAAATTTGCTCTTTAATTTTGTGATTAAAAAAATTGATAATTGATGTTTGGTACATTAATAATAGAATTTTTTTATTTCAACTAACAAAAATGAAAAATAACATATTTTATCAATGAGGTTTTGATTCAATTGGCAAAAGTGAAGATTATGGATTTTGAGTATCTAAGTTCAAAATCCACTATATGTAATTATAGTATGCGGGTCTTCAGTTCCAACCATAATCCATAAATTATTGCTATGTTTGAATTTTAACTCAATTAGTTAGTTCATAGTCTGAATTGACCTAGTATTTAATTTGCACCGTGATAGTTTAATTTTTTTTTTCCAGTTTTTAATCTATTTGTGCCATAAAAATTTGATTCTACAACAAGTGACACATATACTTTAATTATGCTGTTGTTGTAAAACTTCAAAAAAAAATGCATGTTTCATTTATCTATATAATAGTGAAATATATATTTAAGGTTTTTTAACTCCTCTGATGGTAAAACATTTTAAAAATAAATATATATATATTTCTTCTTTTGTATAATTCCTGTAATCACATCTATCGATGTACATAAAAGGATATGTAGTCGTTTTGACGTCTCAAAATCATAAATATACCATTTGGCCCTTTAAATTTTTATGAAATTACAACTTATATAACAAATTTAAGTTATTTTCTAGTTTTACTCATGATATCACCTTTTCAACCATTGTTTATGAAATTTAAAATTTTCACATATATTATATCAAATAATATCAATTGAGGAAGAATCTACTTACCATAAAGTCTTGTTTAATAGACTATTGAAAAAGTTAAATCAATTAAAATTAATATTTTAATGAGTTATATTTTAACACATGTTTGATAATTTAAAATAAAACAGTTAGATATATATATTTTTATAAAAGGTGTAGAAAATAATAAGTAAGAGCTATTTATCATTCAATGGAAAATATCTTTAATTAATTAATTCTATTTTATTTTATTTATTAGAAAACTTTACATTTTAATTTTAATTTTTATTTATAATAAGATGAAATGTTTAAAATTAAAGATAAAATGCTGAATATTTTCTATAATTTATAAAGCAATGTAATTAATTTTAAGTAATGTAATTATATTTATAAATCTATAATTACATTGCTTCATATTTATAAAGTAATGTAATTATATTCAATAATTAATTTTAAGTAATATATTACAAAATTTTATAACTTAAATAATACGTACGTAATTTATCGACACTTATTTTTTAGTATTTAATTTTTCAGTTTATCATACAACGCCTAAATTAAAACTCATTAATTTCACTTATTTTAAATGATCAAAATAAATATAAAACTAAGATAAATTAAATTTCTTATTATGACATTACAACCTTCTCTTTTCTATTCCAATTTCCACAACAAACATTAGTTTCTTTCATTTTCTCAATTTATATTCCACCATAAAATAATCAATTTCCATTTTTTTCAACAATAAAATATTTTTCAACTTTCTTTCATTCTATCTTCTTTTCTTCTAAATTTTCGTTGGACTACACCTTAATGTTCATAATTAGAGTTTAATTATTGGAATAAAAACTAAGAAAGTGGTTGCGGTTAGGATAGAAAAAGTAGGTCAAACTAAGAAAATCTTGTTGGAGTTCAGGATTAAATTGTATATTTTTATTATAATAAAAATGTAATTTTATTATTTTAATAGATTATATCTTTATAATTTTTAAATGATTAAATCAAATTTTTATAATTTTTTGAGACCAAAGTACAATTTTATCATTACAAATTTAAAATTTTATAAACTATAAAGGGTCTAAATAGAAAATTTTTCATACCAAGGGTGCCGCTACCATCCCTTTCCCCCTCCCTCTAGGATGGTTTTAATGTTAATTTTTTTGAAAATAATTAAAATTAATAAATTTTATATTGATATAAGTGAATTTCTTCTATTTATTTATATGCCATTCACCCTCATGTCTCAACTCAACTATAAAGATACCAAAAGCTTCTTAATTTTATCTTTTCATATTAAAATCTTTCATATATCAATTTTATCATTTTATATATATTAAAAACTATTATATAAAACTTTCACCTTCCGTAATCTAGTATATATTAACATCTATCGTTATGGATTTTAACCTACTTTTAGGTTGGATTTTACATAAAAAAATATATATATAATTTTCTTTTGTAATTTTGTGTGGCATTTATGATTTCAAAGGTTTTATAGAATAATCAAAAGTCAATTTATTGGTTGATTGTTTTATTAGAAGATTCCTTACCCACATTTTACATTAAGGTTTTATATTTATGTTCGAAAAGGTGTTAAATTGCATGCAATAAATATTTCATGATTTTTTATGCTTTTGAAAAGGTCAACGTAGAGAATGACTTAATTCATTGTTTTTAAAAATAGGATTTGTATTAAAATAAAGAATATAAGTAGAATTTTTCATAAGCAAATGTTGGTGAAAAATTAAATATTTTAAATATAAAATAATTAATTTTTAAAGGAAATTTTAAAATTATTGGTGAGAAGTTATGTAAATAATAAAAAACAATAATTTAATTAAAAGTTAATTTATTAGTTCGTTAGTTATTATTATTAAATATTTAGTGGTAGTTATATGAAAATTGGATAAGTTTTAAAATTAATATCTTATCTTTGAATATTAAGGCTTAATGTGTACTGAAATTAAAAAGTAATATTTTATTTTTATAATTTTTGTTAAATCACCTTAAAATTAATGGAAATGTTAACATTTGTTAATTTTGTTGTTGTGGCGTACATATGCAGATAGCACGTCAATATTTAATTATTTTTAAAATTTTAAAATATTAAAATATATATATTAACACATTTTAATAGTTTTAATGATTTTAAAATTTTAAAATAGTTTTAAAATATTTAATTTTTAAAATTAATTAAATGCTAACTTGTCATCTACAACGTCAACAAAGTTAGAAAAATATTAACTTTTCTATTCATTTTAGGGTTATTTGACAAAAAAAAACGTAAATTTAAGGGATAAAAAGTGAAAAATTAAATAAAAGGCTAAAATGATTTTTTTTATAAAGTTAAAGGGCCAATTAAATCATTATACCTAATTTATTCATCTGAGGAAGAAGATATGCAATTAATTTAATACAAATATTCATTCATTTATCAGTAAAATAAAATACTTAAGCTTCAACCTTAATATAGTAAATAAGAAAAAAAATTGAATGAGGAAAAGTTAATAAAATGTACTACTTTTAAGTAATTTCCCAATCAAATAATAAAATATTATATTTTAACGAAATGAATCAAATAAGACAATATATTAAATAATCTTATATTTTGATAACTTGGATAATTGTCGCCTTATTGTGAAACAAAAGTATGACGTCATCACTTTTAATTGTAGTAGTTAAAGTAATGATGTGATTTATTACTCTAAAAAATTGTTTGTGCAATCTTTACTATAAAAAATTATCAACAAAATAGATCCACAACGATATTTTAATGGTAACAATTAATAGTGTTTTCAATATGAATTTATTAGTATCATTATAAAGATAAAACCATCAAATTATACCAAATTAATCAAAATCTTCAATTTTAACAGACAAACTAAAACCAAAATTAAACCAAAACTATGATTACAATTCCATTGGAGTTTCATGAATGCTATAAAAGAATACGTGTGTGTACATATATTTTTACATCAACATATCAAAACAATACAAATGTAAGTGACCAAATACTATCAAATTTCTTATCTACCATCCACCATTGTCACAGTGACATCTTTAGACGATGCAGTTTCATGAATATCCATACTATATTCTGCATCCATCAAGCTTCTCATGGAGGTATATGTGGGTTGTTTCGGCATTGGGAGTGTTGGTGTTTCGGTCTCTAGCATTAACACCACGGCAGCCATTGTTGGCCTGTGCATGGCTGAGTCCTGCACGCATAGCATCCCTATGTGTATGCATTTCAACACTTGGGTTGTCGAGCATGAATCTCTAATGGATGGATCCACCATCTCCATTGCTTTATCTTCATTCCAAAGACTCCATGCCTTAAAAGTTGAACAAAGATCCATTTCAATAACGCAAATTCAATAATGAAATGATTTAATTCTGGTTTTAGTTGAGATTTAAAGTTTAATCATTCTACTTTAACATATTATAGGGACTAAAACCAGAATTAGACCTAACAAAATCTAAACCCGTCAATCATGACCCAAACCCAAATCCAACTCAAACAGCCCAAACTCGGATCTGAATTAGCCCAATAAACAACACAATCACGTTCAACTAAATCTAATTAACTGAACCCTTAAATAAATTGAATTCTAAATGAGTTAGATTCAAAGCAACTTAAACAAGTAATCAGAAATGTTTCCGACTCTAAGGGACCAAAATTCAAAATCCTATGAACTAGCCTTAAAAGGTTTTATCTAGCCTTAAACGGTTGAGCAATGATTAGAATCTAAAATTGTACAAACTTAAAATTGACTCAAACTCAAAATTACCAATTAAAATTAATAAGAACCGAAATGATATAAAAGTTTTAAAACCTTGTAACCCGATCTAAAACCAACTTGACTTGTACAATTAACATTTCTAACAAAACTCGGTAAATGGTGGTATTGGTACTTACATATGCAATAAGACTTGTATAATCAGATGAACGGAAGCTAGTATTTCGCCGGCCACTAACAATTTCTAACAGTAATACCCCAAAGCTGTACACATCAGACTTCACTGAAAATAATCCTTCCATTGCATATTCAGGTGACATATATCCACTGCAATTTTAAAACCATTAAAGAAAGCGTTTAGATCTTTCAAAGCTATTGACATTTTAATATCTATAAACATGTATTGTTTTGTATTTTTGCTTACTATGTGCCAACGACTCGAATCGTATTCGCTTCATTTTGGTTTCCCCCAAAGATCCTAGCCATGCCAAAGTCTGAAATCTTCGGATTCATTTCAGCGTCCAACAAGATGTTACTGGCTTTCAAGTCTCTATGAATGATTCGAAGCCTTGAATCTCGATGTAAATAAAGGAGTCCTCTTGCAATGCCTTCAATGATGCCGAATCGGGTTCGCCAATCTAGCTTTGCTTGCTTGGTTTCATCTGGCATACAAAGTTTTATCAGTTAAAATCACAAGTTTTCAGTACAAAATTTAATGAAAATTTAGGCATGATTAGGAACATACCAAAAAGAATATAGTCCAAGCTTTTATTAGGCATGTATTCATAAATCAACATCTTTTCATCCCCTTCAATGGAACAGCCTAATAGTCTAACAAGATTCCTATGTTGCAGTTTAGCAATCAATATAATCTCATTTTTGAACTCTTCTAGGCCTTGCCCTGACTGTCCCGAAAGCCGCTTTACAGCTATTTCTTGGCCACCGGGTAGCTCTCCCTGGTGATAAACGTAAACAGTAAGTGTTATTACAGTCAATCCGATCTATGATAATAACTTACACATTATAGTTTTGCAATTAGTTGAAGAAATGAAATTCACCTTGTATACGGTACCGAAACCTCCGTGTCCAAGCCTGTTTGCTTCACTAAAGTTCTTCGTTGCAGCTGCCAAACTACTGAAGTTAATGACGGTTAACTCCGGTTCGTTAACTTGACTCCCGTCTATAAGTATGTCAACTGGTCCTCCTGATAGATCTGCTGAAAATTCTTTGTTCTTGGACTCGTTAATAACCGCTACGTCATCCTCCTTGCAACACGGCATCGATGAAACTACAGGCAAACCTAAACGAAAAGAGTCCGAAGAAAACAAATTAATACCCTGACCTGAAATGGACATAGATGACCTTTTTTGAAGGAGAAAACTCACCTCTAAGCTGCTTCTTGTATCTCCATAGTAACCATATGGTGACCACCAAGAAGCATGCCCCCAACACAGAGATTATAATTATCACAATGTTGGATATCTTCCGACTGCCATCTACGATAAGAAGCCGAAAAAGAATGGTGTTAATCTATCACAAAAGTTGTACAAGATGTAGTAACTGCAATAAAACTTCTAATGAACATACCTAATTCCGAACGATGGACGCGGTAGAAGAATTGTAAATTTGCAGCTTCATCCAAATGTTGAAGATCAACCAAATCCCCTTCCCATGTCATACATCCAATTCCAGAAATAAACGCATACGCGGTACACGAACAATTCCCCAAGCAACTTGTTTCACAAGCATCTATATTACCAGCAGACAACAACAAGTTTGACGAATCAGGTAACTTTACGTGCTTTAATCCTTTAAACCCATCTTCCCCTGCACTACCATTAGTCCTCTGGCACTGCAATTCGATCCGCCGTTCGCAACCACCCGACCAATTCCCTTTACTCCATTGATCTGGGGACTTTGGCCTAAACCCATCTATACAACTACATTTCACAGCTTCAAAGTTATCACAAGTAGCATGGTTACCACAATGGTTATACAGGTCACATACATTACCCGGATCCGGCTGTGTCTGCATAACGGTCCACATTTTCCGATCATCGTCCCACCTCGATTGTTGTTCCCTTCCATCCCAAGTTAACCTAAACCTCAACAAATCGGAAGGGCTTGAAGGATCATATGTGAAATATTGTGTCCTATTTTCATCAGGTTGTGATAACTTAAACCCATACAAGAAACTAGCAATATCACTCATGTTAGGTATCCCTGTAAAGATCACTGAATTCCATTGCCCACTTCTCCATCTTCTTCCCTTATTTTGATCCCATATAATAATTTGTGGACCACCATTAGGATCAACACCCATAGTGAAATTCCCTAACGAAGGATCATTACTTGATTTCCATGATCTAAAAACATGAAACTCACCTATTAATGAACTTACTGGTGCTCTCATACCAGGCAAAAATGTATCAGTTGGATGTTCAAAGCTTTGCCAATGAACTTTACTTGTATCAGTGTTTGATAACACTAAATTGCCTGTATCCCTGAGAATTGCTGCTGTGTTGTTTGATAAACCTGTAAGATTAGATGACCAAACCAAATTAGTGTTCCCATTAAGAACAACTAAGTTACCATCAACCCCAATCCTTAAAACACCATTCTTGGTTGGTATTGGGTTGTCTCTATTTGCAACCCATACAACTGTTTTCACATCAACCCTATACCAAATTCCAACATATCTGAAAGTTGAGTTTTCAGGACTGAAAAACCCTAGTTCAAATGTTTCATTTTCAGACACTAAACTATCGCCGCCATCTGCAACACTTTCTCCTTGTCTGATTGTATCAACAGCACAACAAAACTGAGCAAAATACAGAACATAGATCAATGAAACCAGAAAACCAGAAACTGGGTTTTTCATGTTGGTTTCCATAACATGAGAAAAGCAGAGATTTTGAACAACAACAACAAAAAAAAAAAAAAACATGCGAAGGGTTTTAAGAGACTAAAAGTATATGCTGCTCACACACTGTAACAAACACGTTTGTGACAGGATTTATTCGGTTTGAAGTTTTGACCAAAAAGGAAAACTATTGAACGAGGAATCACAAAGGTTTGTACGGTTAGGTAATTAGACAAGAAAATTGACATACTTTTAAGTTCTATACCACATGGCTTTGACAAGCTCGAATCTTTTTTTTTTTTTTTGAGGCAACCACCATTGTTGTTTATCAATCTTAGAAGCAATAAATTCATAATGAATATGAGTATAGATACAATGGTTTTGGGTTAAAATATTTTACACATTACACCATGTGCTGACAAGCAACATGTCAGAGTTGGTTGTTTTAGAGTTGGTTAACTTATGTCATAGGTACTTGTACTTTGCACAAATTCGAAATTTAATCCTTATACTTATATTTTTAGGGATTTAATCCCTTTCATTTCAAGATTCAGGTTTTGTTAAATTGGTTAGTGTGACATTTTGAAATAAAAAAAAAACTCACTTGTAGCAATTTAACTAAAAATAACATTGTAATGAATTTGAATTTTGAAACTTGAAAAGTAAAAGAGTAAATTCTTAGAAACAAAAGTAATTGAACTAAATCCGAATTTATGAAGAGTTCAAATACTTTAGCATATTTTAACTTTTAGAGTTTTATACATCTTTGTACTTTTAGACTTTAAAAACATATTACTTCTTGTTTGATTTGAGTACAACACAATTACGATGTGAGTGAAAATATAAAATAAAAAATCTTGATAATAATATAATTTATTTTATAAAAATAAGTTTTTGATAATTTTCTAACTAAGTTGAGACTCAATTAATGGGTGAAAGTCACATAATGAATGACATTATTATAGTATAATTTTATTCAAATTTAACAGAACTTGGTTAACCTTCGACTTCAATTTTAGATTAAACAACCAAAGACATTAACTTCTTGGAATTAAGAGTAGAAAGAATAAATTTAAAAAATTCAAAGAGTTAGGGACTAGAGGAAAAATTAGACCCTTTTCTCTACCTCGATTTTCTAAAATAGTCAGATGGGATGCAAATATAATACTATGCCGTCAAAGGACCAAATAAAGTGGAATTATAAGCTTCCAATAATATTAAATAGAGAGAGAACAAATTGCTTTTAATAGTTAAAAAGAAAACAACAAAATTAAAGGAGATAAGAATAAACTTCAATTAGTATAATGATTTTTTTTGTGCTAAAAGAAAAGTAACTGTTAATGCAATTAAACAATTTGAAGGTGGCTGGCAGCTGTTAATTTCAAAATGGGCTGCCTTTTTTGGAGGTCGCAATTGGACCTATATGATTTGGTGAAAATACTATAAACACCCTTCAATTATTTCACTTACTTTATTTTTTACCCCCTATCTTTTGGTAAAAATATCATAAACATCCTTCAATCATTTTACCCTTTAAGGTAAAATATTGATGTTGAATGCAATGGAAGATATATAAAAAAAAGTTTACTTAAAATAGGTAAAAAAAGGTTAGGAACACTTTTTTTTTTTTTGGAAGGAAGAACCATTATTTAGAAAAGTCTTTAAATCAATCACGTGAAAGATATTTTTATATTGAAGTTGACAAAAGTAGCTGCAGCCACCATATGGGACCCTTTTTTTCTGCCTTGTGCTTGGACTATCTGGAATGGAATGGACCCATTGAAGGGATTCTCAAGCTCAGTCCTTGAGGTTCCATGAAATTTCTGGTTATAGGCTTTTAAAGAAAAAAAAAAAAAAGGAGAGAGGTTTTAGTTAGATATAAACCAAGACTAGTATGGGACATTGATAAAGGGTTAAATTGTCTTTTAACTATATATACTCAGAATTTGATTTTAGTCCCTATGCTTTGTTTTAGTATAATATGGCCTTTCATTTTTATAATGTTGTTAGTTAATTAAAATAATTAATATAATTAATTGTTATGATTAAAATGAGGATATGGTTTTTCTTTTTTGAAAACACCATTCTACAAAAAATCATGTTTGTGTGATGAGTTAAAATGAATGTTTATAAGAAAAAATGTCAATATTTTAAATAGTTAATTGTATTAACAATTTTTCAACTTGATCAATCAACTTTTTGGATTCACATTAGTCTTAAAATTTGGTAAAATTTTCCTATTTGATCTCTAAACTTGAATTTTGTTAAAGTATGATGATATGACACTCTAAAATTATATAACTTCGTCACTTGAAAATTTTACATGAAATTAAAAAAATTAAAAAGTATAAATTTCTTTACAATTTTAGATTTTTTAAAATTAAAATTTTTATATGATGACGTGACATAACTTCAAAATATCATGTCATCATATCTTAATAAAATTCAAGTTCAATCTCATATGGACAAAAACAAGATCAATGAACAATGTAAAAAAAGTTACAAAGTTCATGGACTACGACTTTGTTTACCATTGAAATTGAAAATCACTTTTCAACTCAAACATTGATTTTAAAATAATATTTTAACCCCAAGCAAAAAAAGCTGAAAATTTTAACCTTTGACTTTTGAAAAAGTGTTTTCAATGAAATTACCTTTTATCCCCATTAATTTTTCTACCTTATAACATTATGTTTAAAATTAACATTTCATTTTCTCAAAAATTCTTTTTTAGCAACATTTTCAACCTCAATAATAAATTAAATATTATTTTATCCCACTAACTATCACATAACAAAAAAAAAAAAAAAGAAAAAAATCAAATTATGCTAAGTTAAATATAATAATTAAATTCTAAATTTCATTGAACAATAAAACAAAAATTGACCTTGATAAATTAAATAATTATATTTTAGAGTTGTATTATAGATCATACGTGTCGGTATATTGGTCTTTGGAGTCTGATTCCTCCTTTAGAAATATGATAGTTGAACCTATGATTATCGCATCAAAGATGGGAGGGGTTCAATACCTTATTAGTGTAGCTTTTAGAGAAATTATTGTTAATTTACTCTTTTTTTATATTACTTTATTTTTAGTTTTTAATTTTAAAACTTATACAACAACATTTTATTTTTCTTTAAAATGTCACATAAGATTTTACATGCCATTTATTAGTGAAATTAACGGTTTCAATAATAGCAATGCCTGATTGATTTAACATCGATAGTTTGGAGATGTAATTAGAATGTTTTAAATTTTGGGGACCACTTTAAAATGAGAGACATAGTTTGAGGTTGAGGATGTCTGGTGCAATTAACTCAAAATTTTATGAATAATTTATGAAAAGAGATCAATATCAAATTTATACATGAACTTTGTTCTAATGTACAATTTGATACAAAAATTTTAATTAATTTTAATTATACACCTAAACCTCGAATTGTGGTTAAAACATAACATTCTATTTATAGAATAAATTATTTATTTTCCAAAACCCCACCAGTTTTTTTAATTACAAATTGTTTAATGATTTGTCAGCATTTCCTTGACAATCATTCTATGGATAAACTTTATTACTAGGACTCCACTACGAAATAACCAACTCACTAGTCCAAATAATATAATTATTTAATTATTATATTTAACTTGATCTTTCTATTCTCTATCAAGGTCAATAAGGATACCACCGCTAGAACTTGGAGCGGTAGCCTGAGAAGTAGCGGAGGAACTAACAGCACTGCCATCTGCAGAAGCTCCAACTGGTGCACTTGCAGGGCTGCCACCGGCGGATGAGGCGTCGGCAGAAACCATGTCGACGAGGACAATCAAAACCAAAGCAAGAACAACAAGTTGGCGTGCCATTTTTGTTTCAAAATGTGGCCTCTGTGTTTATTAAGCAAGATTTTTTTTTTTTTAAAAAAGAGAGAGAAAAAAAGTGATTAGCAATGGAGAGATGCAATATGTTTGTAATCATGATTAACGTATTAATACTAGTAAATTACCGTATCTAACGGCAATTAATTTTCTTTTAGTTTTAAACTTAGCCACTAATCATACGATTTTTAAGTTCGACAATCCTATAATTATTAAAAATTGGGTTTAGTGAATGTTAATTATTAGAATGGCCAAAAATAGATAAAATTGATTTCATTTTATATCATTACTAATGGTATAAATATCAAAGCATACAAAATTTTGATCTAATGTTTAATGCCATACATATGAAAATAAATGTATGTATTCATTTCTTAAATGTGTATAATTAAATCAAAATCAAACTTTCATGTATATTTTAGTGACTCATCGTGGTGGCAGCCCTGCAAGTGCACCAGTTGGAGCTTTTGTAGATGGTAGTGCTGCTAGTTCCTCCGGTACTTCTCAGGCTACCGCTCCAAGTCCTAGCGGTGGTATCCTTATTGACCTTGATAGAGAATAGAAACATCAAGTTAAATATAATAATTAAATAATTGTATTATTTAGACTGGAGAGTTGGTTGTTTCATAGTGGAGACTTAGACATGAAGTTCATCCATAGAATGATTGTCAAAGAAATGCAGACAAATCATTAAACAATTTGCAATTTTAAAAAATGGTGGGGTTTTGGAAAATAAATAATTAGTTCTATAAATAGAATGTTATGTTTTTCATTAAGTTTATGAAGTGTTTTTCATATATAGAATATCACTTACAATATTATACTCTTAAGATATCTACTAAAACAAGTAGATTGGTGAACTGTGTTTTTTTTTGTGAATTATGAGAGGAAGTTAAAGGCTTAACAATATCACGACTAGCGCGACTTGAATTCAGTCGACATTTGGAGCGATGAAAGCCTTAAATATCAAGCTAACAAACTTAATTCGGTGAACTGTGTTTTAAGTATTAATTATGATAATATTTCAAGCATTAATTGAGTAAATAAAGAAATAAGCCAGTGGTGGTTAGAATTTGGTATTTGTAATGCTCCTAATATGTAGTAATTTTCATATTAAGAAAAAAAAAGACATAATGGTCTAATTGATTTAAGTAATGGAAGGTGGACTTTTAAGTGAAAATGTTCCTAAAGGCATCAATATGGTGAATTGAAAAAGGGCTTGCCATTCCAGAACCTCGTTCAATTAAGAACATGCTCATGTCTACTCTCATGATTTCTTAAGACTCCAAGGTCCAGCTCCTTGAGTCTTAACATAACCACACGAGGTTCCATGATGTCATGTCTCTACGACAGTGGCTATCAATAGTATGAAATGTTAAATCCTAAACTTTAAATGAAACCCTAATCATATAACAATCAAATAAGCTATTCACCGTGTTAAATGTTAACAACTGTGAAGCTCTCTTCAGTATCGTATCTTGCATCAACAAATATATATAATTATTGTTTATAGATTCTTTAACGGTGTAAATGAGATGTTAGTGCTTGCAAGCTAGTTGAGTTCAACTCGAAAATAATTTGAATTCGATTTGATAATTATCAAATAGAGCTAGGGCTCAAGTAGTTCGAGCTTTCAATTGAGCTAAATTCAAGCACCATATATTTGATTTCAATGGTTCACAAGCCTAATCAAGCTTGTTATGTTAATATAATTTTATATTATAAAATTACATTTTCACCATTTTTCCATAAAAATAGATTAATTTAAAACTAGTCTAATCGAGCTCGACTTCTAGCTGAAGCATGAAATTTAATTAACTAGATTAATCAAGCTCAAATAACTTGATTAGTATGTCTCGATCCAAGCCCAAACTTAAAAATTGATGCTCAAGTAGAGTATTGAGTCCCTAATCTCAAGTCAAGTTCGAGCTCGAACTGACTATTATTCAAGCTTGACTCGACTCGATTACATGATAGACTCATGTGACTTTGTTAAGATGATTCTTTAGGATTTATATCTTTGCAATTAATACAGCACAACAGCCAGAGCTGGCAAAGTAGCCTATTCATTTGCAAGTCGTGTATTGTAAAAGAAAATAGTATGATATCTCTCTCCCATATGGAGTCCACTATTTAATTCCAAGGTTATTAACTAGGCATTCAGAAAATTTGTACAAAGCTTCCCCCTATATATATACTACAGTGCAAAACAAGTGTTATAGTTTTTCGATAACCAAAGATTCTCCTCAGTCTTATCCTTTTTAAAACAATAGAATTGTGCGAGTGTTGTTTTTTGATGATCGTTTTATGAAACACTAAACTAGACTACGATCACGACTAAGGCAAGCGCACCTATCAAATGGTAGTATAGTTATGGTGAGTCCAGAATATCGTATCCATAAGGACTAAAAGTACTAGTATTAACTATCTTTTTATTATTTAGCATAAAATATAAGGGATTTGTTTTAATCTAAAGTTAACTTAACTAATTAACTACTGAACGTGACAGAGAGCGAATTAGGAAAAATACTTGAAGAAAACTTATAAAAAAAGCAATACCCAGGAAAGAATCCACCTAGACTTCACTTATTATTCTGACTCAGAATCTAACGATTTATTCACTTGTCTTGATCCGTAAAAATCCCTAAATTATGTTAATATCTCTTTCGAGACTAAAAAAAATGACTCTAGGTTGATTAATTGAAATCTGTTTCTAATTAAAACCCCTATTGTTACATTAACTCGATTTATGGATTCCCTTATTAGATTTGACTCTAATCCGACATATTTATGTCGCCCTATTTCTAGGGTTGCATACAACTCCGCTTAATTATGGTAGATCTACTCTTAAATAGGGACTTTTGCTCCTCTGAATAAGCACATCAACTTAAATTAATATCCTGAAAATATTAGATTAAGAATTAAGAACACATAATTAAGAACAAGAGCAAGTATTTATCATTAAATTCAGAACATTAAATAATAAGATTCGTCATAGGTTTCATCCTCCCTAGGTATTTAGGGAGTTTAGTTCATAATGTGAAAGGACAAACCTCAAATTGAGAGAAACAACAAGACATAAAAAACCCAAATAAACTTCGAGAGAAATTTGAATGGAGATCTTTAATCTTGAGGTGGATCTGCTTCCGAGATGATTCCAATGGCTTCCTTCGAGTAATTTCTACTTTTTGCTCTGCGTGTCCCCTTAGGTCTTCTTCTAGTATGTATTTATAACCTTTTGAATGCTTAGAAACCCTAAAAATTGGCTTTTTTACGTGTTTGGGAAATAGGGAGTGATATCGACACGGGCTGGCACATGGGCATGTGGCCTGCCCGTGTGGATCACATGGCCGTGTGGATCCTGAAAACTCCGATTTTGGCCCATTTTTTGCTCCTTTTGCTCCCATAAACGCATTAAGAATGTGATTAAAATATGTTACATTTATGGTTTATCATTTTCTTTATACAGGACATCCATATCGCTACCTTATCTACATGTCACTATGATAATCAGACAAATTAGTTAGTAAGTTTGTAAGAATCCCAGGCAGGAATTTATCGATTTCAATTTTTTTAATACCAAAGAAATATAGTTTTGGATTTTTTTTTATATTTCTCAAAATTAATGTTAAACCTCACATACTTTAAATGAGTAGAGTCCCAGAAGAACAGTGGCAAGCAAAAGAGTAGGAGAGTCGATAGCGACAAATCTTAAATAAGGAGACAAGGCGAGCCAAGCCTCGATGAGACAAAGGGTGCCTCAATGAAATTGTGAAGGAGGTGGGTGAGAGAAAGTGACTCAGTTACCTTTTATGTGAGGGTCTATAAGGTGCGAGATTGCCCCACCAATGCCATGTTGTCTGTGATCGGGAAGACCTTGGAAGAGTCTGAAACTGGTGGTAGTAGAAATGACTGTAGGCTTGGCAGTATTTGAGTGGTAAAGGATGTGCATGATGTGGAGTTATGAGTATTAAGGTTGGTTACTAGTTGACGATGTACCAAAAAAGAGGCCAATCAGGCATTAAGGGAGAATGTGAATAATAGTAAGATGAAGTCTAACCCCATTCATGCAAAGGTGTAATGCAAAGAGTGGAGAGAGCGTCGGTAACGTGAAAGCGAAGGAACTGAGAGTGAAGGTTCCTTGTGTAGTGACAGTCATACAAAGCCAAGGGTAAGAGACTTGTCAGAGAGGCCCCGAAGGAGTCATTCACAAAGAAGGCATCAATCAAAGAATCGAGAGCGGTGACCTCTAGTAATAAGCGCTTTGCTAGATTAAGGGGGGAAGATTGTCATGCCCCGTAAATGGGCAAAGCTTCAACAAGTTGGAAATTGTGCAAACACGAGAGAATCAAGCCACAAGATTCCCAGAGTGCCCTAAAACACTCTAGAAGTCTGAATAAGAGACTGGATCCGTGTAGAATGTTCCAGAATTTCTAGAATATGTGGGAAGGGGTTCAATACCTCATTAATGTAGCTTTTAGAGAAATTATCCTTTACTTTATCTTTTTTGGGTTTTACTTTATTTTTAATTTTTAATTTTAAAACTTATACAACAACATTTTTCTTTTCTTTAAAATGTCACATAAGATTTTACATGCCATTTAATAGTTAAATTAACAGTTTCAATAATGGCAATGCTTGATTGATTTAACATCGATAATTTGGAGATGTAATTAGAACATTTTAAAATTTGGGGACCACTTTAAAATAAGAGACATAGTTTGAGGATGTCTGGTGTAATTAACTCAAAAATTTATGAATAATTTATAAAAAAAGATAAATATCAAGTTTGTACATGAAGGTTGGTCCAATGTGCAGTTTGATACATGAACTTGAATTATACACCTAGACATTGAATTGTGGTTCAAATATATACATGAAAGTTTGATTTTGATTCAATTATACCCATTTAAAAAATGAATACATACATTTATTTTCATATGTATGGCATTACATATTGATGTGCGTGATAAGTTTTATATTTATGATTGACCGTACTTGAAAACTACTATTATCCCGATAAAGGCAAGCGCACCTATCGAACAGTAGTATAGTTTATAGCAAAATCGAAATTTTCGAACCCACATGAACTAAAAGTACTAGTATTAACCTTCTTTTTATTATCTAGCCTAAAAATAAGGGGATTTGCTTTATCTAAACTAATTAACTAAACTAAGAATGCACAGAAAGTAAATTAGGGAAATACTTTTGGGAAAACTGATTGATTTAGACAATACCCAAGGAAAAATCTACCTAGACTTCACTTGTTATTTGACTCTGAACTAGACGATTTATTCACTTGACTCGATCCGTAGAAATCCCTAGTTTATATTATTATCTCTCTCGAGACTAACAACTTCTAACCCTAGGTTGATTAATTGAAATCTCTTTCTAATTAAAACCCCTAGTGTTGCATTAACTCGATCTATGGATTCCCTTATTAGGTTTGACCCTAATCCGACAGATTTATGTCGCCCTATGTCTAGGGGTGCAATCAACTCCACTTAATTATGCTAGATCTACTCTTAGACAGGGACTTTTGCTCCTCTGAATAAGCACATCGATACTTGAATCAATATTTTGGAATATTAAAGCAATAATTAAGAACACATATTTAAGAACAAATCAAGTATTTATCATATAATTCAGAAAATAGTAACAAGATCCGTTTTAAGTTTCATCCCCCTTAGGTATTTAGGGGATTTAGTTCATATGTGTAAAATAAAACATCTCAGAAGAATAATGATAACAAAACATAAAGAAAACCGAAAACCCCTTGAAGGAAATTGAAGGGAGATCTTCAGTCTTGAAGGAGAATCCGACTTCTGAGATGGATCAATCGGTTTTCTTCGAGTAATTCCTTGCCTCCTACTCTGCTTGTTCTTTCTAATCCTCCTCTAGTGTGTTTATATAGGCTTTAAAATGCCTCAGAACCCTCTAAAGTGCCCTTTTCTGAATAGAACTAGACTTGGGCCCGATAGGGACATGCCCGTGTGACACGCCCGTGTTTAAGTGCTTCAAACCTTTTAAATAGACACGGGCGTGTGGTCTACCCGTGTAAGGAAGTCCAGGCCGTATTGATTTCCCACGTTGACCTATTTTCTCCGTTTTTGGCCTGTTTCTCTCTCTTTTTATCACCTAAGTATAAAACATGAAATTAAAGGATTAGGAGCATCGAAATCCACAAATCTAATGATAATTCATCCAAAAATGTTCTAAGCATGGGATAAAAATATGTATAAATTACGGTTTATCAGATATTAGATCAAAATTTATGTATGCTTTGATATTTTTACCATTAATAATAATATAAAATGAAATCAGTTTTATCTATTTTTGGCCATTCTAATAATTAACATTCACCAAACCTTATTTTCAATAACTATAGGATTGTCAAACTTAAAAATCGTGTGATTAGTGGCTAAGTTTAAAATTAAAAGAGAATTAATTGTCATATAATACGGTAATTTACTAGTATTAATACGCTACTCATGATTACAAACATTTTGCATCTCTCTATTCCGAATCACATTTTATCTCTTTTTTTTTTTAAAAAATTCTTGTTTAATAAACACAGCGGCCACATTTTGAGACAAAAATGGCACTCCAACTTGTTGTTCTTGCTTTGGTTTTGATTGTCCTCGCCAGCTTGGTTTCTGTCGATGCCTCATCCACCGGTGGCAGCCCTACAAGTGCACCAGTTGGAGCTTTTGCAGATGGCAATGCTGCTAGTTACTCCGCTACTTCTCAGGCTACCGTTCCAAGTCCTAGCGGTGGTATCCTTATTGAACTTGATAGAGAATAGAAAGATCAGGTTAAATATAATTAATAATTAAATAATTGTATTATTTGGACTCGTGAGTTAGTTGTTTCGTAGTGGAGTCCTAGTCATAATGTAACACTCCAAACTTGGCCTAGATGTTATGGCCGAATCTGACGTGTTACATTGAAGTGTTTGAGTGAAAACCGTGTTTTCACTGAAAACCTTTCTTAAACAAGAGAAACCTTAATTAACTTTTAAAATAAACACACCTTTCTGTTGCGAAAGCCTTGTTTAAAACATTTGATTTAAGAAAACTTTATCATTTAAAAATTAAGTTGCGAAAATGTAGAAAACATACTATAATTTAGGAATCCCATGTTCAACTTCTTGTAATTACAATAGAAATAATAATAATAATTCAAGTAATAATAGCATAATGGAACCTTATTACAATATGGTCTAAAACATACTTAATAAAATAAAACTTATAAGCTTAGAAAAAATTCCAAATTTGTCTTGCTAGTTGGCCGCCCAGAGTCCCTCCAAACATCGAACCGTCCATTGAGCATCACCTAAAAATAAAAAAAAAGAGGGGGTGAGTTTTCGCAAACTCAGTGTGTACAACCCTCGACGGAAAACAAGTATTCAAAAATCATCATACATCAAACATGCAATGCAATCCCATTCAAATTATCCATCTGCTACACACCAGCTCCGTCCCTCATCACACCATATGGGGATATAAATATCGACCCACCCAGCCCACACACCAAGGGTAGCCCGGTTGCGGAACTACCTTCATTTACATATTGGGCTTTAAAAGCCGTCGGTGGATCCACGATTGTCAAGCAACCATGCAATCCTCATATACTTCCTCCGTACCATAATTCCCAACCTATATGCAACCTAAACAGAATATCATATGTACGCATGTCACATCCACAAAACTTACATTCAACACCTTGGGGTATTTTGGTTATTTTTGCCCTTAAGGGCATTCGATAATTTTCCCTTAATTATGGTTTCCACTGACTTTGGCCCGTTAACAAGTCCCGCGAGCTAAGATGAATGAATACTATGCACCAGATAGGATTCCAGAGAAGAGGAGGTGGGTCATTAAGATCGCTTAAGTACCAAGCTCTCCCTAGATTCAATCTTAGACATGCATATACCTGTTGCCACACCTTAACCCTATGACTTGTCCACGATCTCAATTAATTAATTAAGTTTTATGTAGACATCACATACTAGGCCCAATACCCCTACATACATGCATATGGCCCACTAGGCCCAATCTCATTCATATGGCCCATCTGGCCCAGTTCATATTCTTATGGCCCACTAGGCCCAATTCACATTCATATGGCACATTAGGCCCAAATCATATTATACTCATGCTCACATACAAATTTCCTAACACATAGCATCACTTAACAATCTTTGCCTATTATAGGCCCAACAGCCCATCAGGCCCATTTAGCCCATTCCAGCCCATTTGGCCAATTCTCAACCCAAGCCTACGACGGTTTCCTCTCTACGAGTGTTCGCGCACTCGCGTGACTACTGTAGCCCAACTTTTGGTATTTCGGTATTTCGGCATTTCAGCTTTTCAGTATTTCGGCATTTTGGCTTTTGCTGATTTATTGTGTGTATGCAGTGTATGTACACACATGGTAAGCAAGCGTGATGCGATCTCCTTATCCCAAACCTACAATCAATATCACTTAAAGATTAATCGTACATACTTATCAAATACCTTACCAAAAGTCGAAATCTCACCTTAACCTTACCTTGCGCGATAAGTATAACAACCCCTTCACTAACCACGATCAACTCCTAGATCTGCACCAATTGTAACTATTAAAACTAGAATAATAGGTGACTCATATCCAACACAAGTCCCCTTACCTTACTGTAACGCCCCCACACCCGAGACCGTCGCCGGAGTCGAGTATGAGGTGTTACTAAGCTTAGTTTAACATTTTTAGAACTTTGGATTATTTGTTTCTACATTCACAGCTTTTAAGCTACTTGCGTCACAGTCACAAGAAAAATCATATCTCGAGTTACGAAACTTGAAATTAAGATCCGTAAATTTTCCTTGAATCTAGACTCATATAACTATCTACTAATTTTTTTCTAGATTTTTTGGTTGGTCCAATTAGTACAGTTTATTAGTTAAAGTTACCCCTGTTTCAGGACTCGACTGGTCTGACCTCTGTTTACTACGAACCACATTTCTATCTGTAAAAAATTCATATGACTATGGGGTTTCTTTATACTAAAACTAGACTCAATAAGGATTCTTAGGATATAAAATACACCACCTAATTATATCTTTACAATTTATGGTGAATTTCTAAAGTAGGAACAGGGGATTCAGAAACTGCTATGACTCTGTTTCACTAAAATTCAAATATCTTCTAACATATACTTCCTTTACTTGTTTCATTTGTTTCATGTGAAACTAGACATAATAAGATTCAATTTGATATGTATTTCACCACCAAATTAAATTTCTATGATTTTTAGTAAATTTTCAAACTCGCGTTAGTGTTGCTGCGGTATTCTGTTTATGGTAAATTTCATCCTTTTATGAGTTTTATGCACTAAGTATCTTAATAGTTTTCCTTAACATCAAACATAATCTAAACTAACCATTTTCATAATTTATCATTATCAAGCATTTCCTCAACCATTTCACAACCATACCATAAGATCATTTACACAAAATGGGTATATTGCTATACATGCCATACTTAAATTTACAAGCCATTTACCAAAAGTCTTCGGATAGTGTGGTGAGCCTTCGACCTATCCCGACTCCTGAGCTGGCTTGTCCAAAACTACAATGAGTAAGAAGGAGGGAGTAAGCATAAATGCTTAGTAAGTTCATATACAAATAATAAGTAACATAACAAACAGTTATACCAGTCAACATTAGCATACATCACTAAAACACATATCACATTTTAATCATTCTTCATCATCTTATTACCTTATCGTGGTTGTATCAATACTCAACCCGAGGGTTAAATACATACCTGTCCAAAATATCCATTTCATATCACTTACCAATACGTCTCTTTACATCTCGAAATTTTCCTCCATTTGAGTAGAACTTTACCCGTTGAACACATCGGAATATAATTCGGATACATGGATAACTTGCACATAAGTGCCACATATACAATCAAGCAATCATGTAACCTGCCCATAAGCAAACTCGGACTCAACTCAATGAGCTCGGGTGTTCGCATCCATAAGTGAACTCGAACTTAACTCAACGAGTTCGGATGTCTAGTTACATCTCACGAACTCGGACTCAACTCAACGAGTTCGGACATTCGCATCCATAAGTGAACTCGGACTCAACTCAACGAGTTCGGATGCTCAACCATCCTAGTGACATGTCACTTGTATACTAATCTATTCCTAAGGTTCAAACGGGCTTTTTCCTCGAACACTTATCCTTGCCGTCTTCCGTAGAATGCCGAAATCAATACTCGGTAACAATTATATTTAACAAGTAGTTCACATAATTTACATATTATTTGAAATTAACCACAAAGCATACATTTCATAATTAAATTCAGCATAGCATATAATTAACATCAATAACTTAAAAATAACAATTATGCTACTTTATTTACACATGAACTTACCTTGGTACCAAAATACAAAGATTTTGCAATTTAGTCCACAATCTTTTCTTTTCCTCGATTGAGGTCGATTCCACGTCTTTCTTGATCTAAAATAACACATTTAGCTTATTTAATACTCACATTATCAAATTAATCCTTAACTCAAATTTTGGCAAAATTACAATTTTACCCTAAACTTTTGCATATTTACATTTTGCCCCTAGGCTCGGGATTAATCTTTATTCCTTATTCTTATGTTTTACAACATGCTGATCACTTTTCTCTTCTATGGCAACATCAAATTCTCACTCTAACATGTACTTGTGACTATTAGGTATTTTTATCGATTAAGCCCTTTTACTCGTTTTTGCTTAAAATCGAGTAGTACAAGTTGTCTAACATAATTTAAAACTTCATATTCTATCATAAAACATCAAAATACACAAATTTCACCTATGAGTATTTTTCCAAATATAAACCCTAGGTTAAATTATTGCTAACATAAGCTTTATCGAGTTACGGGATCTCAAAAGCGTAAAAATCATTAAAAGCGGGCTTGGAATCACTTACTATGGAGAATGGAAGCTTGAAACAAACCCTAGCTATGGAGAACCCTTGAAATTTCGGCCTAATGAAGAAGATGGACAAAATTGGCTTTTAATTTTGTTTTAATTCATTTTAATAACTAAATGACCAAAATACTCTTACTACTAAACTTTCCAAAATTCCTTCCATGTCCTAATTTTTTCCATGAACTTAAAATTGGTCAAATTGCTATTTAAGACCTCCTCATTAATATTCCAAAACAATTTCATACTAAAAACTTCTAGAATGCAAGTTTTGCAACTTATTCGATTTAGTCCCTACTTTCAATTTAAGCACTTTAGGCATAGAATTTCATCACGAAATCTTCACACAATCATGCAATCATATCATAAACATCAAAATCATTGTAAAATAATTATTTCTATCTCGTATTTGTGGTCACGAAACCACTATTTCGATTAAGCCCTAATTTAGGATATTACACTTACTATGTCTATTCAGCCAACCTTAGCCAATGGAAGAGGAATACTTACCAAAATCGCAACACCTAAGGAGCAATTCGGCAATGAGCTAAGATTTGAGATCCGATACTAATTCCCTACCACAGTTGATTAGAAAGAGTGAGGGACAATATTCGATACTTAGCAAAGAAATCGATTGGAAGAACAACACTTACACTAGATTTGACCGAAGTATAAGGAGTAGTGATTGTACCAAGAGTATTCGGCCAAAAAGGTTCGGCCCTTTACGATTTTGTATGGCAAAAGAGGGTTATTCAACTCCAAGGAAAAAGAAAGAAAAGTCAGCAATGAGGTAGAGCAAAAATAGAATTCGGCACAAGGAAGAAAAAAAAAAGAAGGCAGAAAGTTTTCGGCTTTTAGAGAAAAGAGTTTCTGGTAACAGGGTAGAAGAAATTCGGCATTAGCTTCATACCCTAGCATTCGATACCTATTTATAAGCCTTATAGCCAAATTTTCCCATGCCCAATTCCCATTCGGCTCCATCACTTCTTCCTTCTCATCTCCTCGTTTTTCTCCCTAATAACCCCTTAATCATTTCCTTAATTTTCTCTCCTGAACACTTCTCTTGGAGTCCACTTTCACGCCACTTCCATCCTTCTAGAAGGCCAAAATTAAACTTCTAAAAACACTAAGCTAGGATTCGAACCTTGGACCTCCTTGCTAGCTATTAAAACACTAAGCTAGGATTCGAACCTTGGACCTCCTTGCTAGCTATTAACGCCACCTCCTTACACTCTAAGTGGCGTCACTTAGCCACTCCTCTACTAGACTTTTTGATGCTATTTTCCCCTAACTTTATTTAAAAGCCCAACTACTTGCCAGCCCTGATTCTTTTAATAATTAAATTATAATTTCTTCTACCCCTTAATTCGAACTCAAACCTTAACTAAGACCTACTAAAATTATCGCTTGGATAAGAATATTAAACATAATTTTTATCAAAATCGAAAACAAAGAAAGTTCGGGATTTCGAGATTTTTGGGTTTTGGGATTTTTAGGGCGTTACACATAAAATTCATCCATAGAATGATTGTCAAAGAAATGTGGACAAATCATTAAACAATTTGCAATTTAAAAAATGGTGGGGTTTTGGAAAATAAATAATTAGTTCTATAAATAAAATGTTATGTTTTTCATTAAGTTTATGAACTATTTTTTATATATATAATTTCACTTACAACTCTTTACTCTTAACAAATCTACTAAAACGAGTATATTGGTGAACTGTGTTTTTTTTTTGTGAATTATGAGGGGAAGGTAAAGCCCTTACAACAACATGATGATGTGTTTTAATCTAAATTTACTAAACTAAATTAATTAAGAATGCTACAGAGAATGAATCAAAGAAGTAATCGAATATTAACCAATAAGATAGACAATACCCTGGAAAGAATCCTCCTAGACTTCACCTATTATTATGAATATGACTTAAACAATTTATTCACTTGTGTATTTATCAGTAGAAATCTCTAAATTATGTTATTATCTCTTTCGAGAGTAAGAACAACTGACTCTAGGTTGACTAATTGAAATCTCTTTCTAATTAAAACCTATATCGTCTCATTAACTAGATCTATGGACTCCCCTATTAGATTTGACTCTAATCCGGTAGATTTATGTCATCTTCTTTCTAAAATTACACGCAACTCTACTCAATTATGCTAGATATCCTCTTAAATAGGGACTTTTGCTCCACTGAATTAAGCACATTAAACATGAATTAATATCCCAAAAATATTAAAATAAGAAATAAACATACATAATTGAGAACAAGAATCAAGTATTTATTGCGTAAAAATAGACATTAAATAAAAAGATTCATCATAGGTTTCATCCTCTGGAGGTATCTATGGAATTAGTTCATAATCGTAAATAGAAACATCTCAAAGTAAAAATAACCATAAGACATAAATGAACTCAATCAAACTTCGATAGAAATTAAAAGGAGATCTTTGATCTAGATGGGGAAACACTTCTGAGTTGATTTCAATGGTGTTATTCGAGTGTTTTCTTTGATCTTCTCTGATTTCCCCATTATGTCTTCTTCTAATTGGTATTTATAGATTTTAGAATGCTTAGAAAGCCTCAAAATTGGGTTTTTCTGCGTATTTGGGTAGCGGGGTGTGAAATCAACACAGGCTGGCACATTGGCGTGTGCCTAGCTCGTGTGGGAGTGCCCAGGCCGTGTGGCTATTAAAAATAGCTCTATTTGTCAAATTTTAGCTTGTTTTTTGCTCTTTTTGCTCCCAAATACTGTCCTAAGTATAGAAGCTTGAATTTAAAGGATTCAGAGCATCAAATTCACTAATTTGCATAATTAATCATCCAAAAATGCATTAAGAATGAGAATAAAATATGTTACTTTTATAGCTTATTACACGACTAGTGCGATTTGAATTCAGGCCACATCTAGCGCGGTGAAAACCGTAAACATCAAGTCAACAAACTTAATTCGGTGAACTGTGTTTTAAGTATTAATTATAATAATATTTAAAGCATTAATTGAGTAAACAAAAAAAAAAGCCAGCAGTGGTTGAGAATGGCGGTTGGAATTCGATATTTGTAATGCTCCTATTCTGTAGTAATTTTTATATTAAAGAAAAAAAAAAGACATATTGGTCTAATTGATTTAAGTAATGGAAGGTGGAATTTTAAGTGAAAATGTTCCTAAAAGCATCGAAATGGAAAATTGAAAGAGGGCTTTCCATTCTACAACCTCGTCCAGTTCAGAACATGCCCATGTCTACTATTAGGATTTCTTAAGACTCTAAGACTAACTCCCCGAGCCTTAACATAACTGCATGAGGTTCCATGATGCCATGTCTCTACGACAGTGGCTATCAATGGTGTAAAATGTTGAATCCTAAACTCTGAAGGAAACCCTAAGCATATAACAATCAAATAAACTATTCATAGTGTTAAATGTTAACCATTGTGAAGTTGTCTTCAGTATCGTATCTTGCATCAACAAATTTGTATAATTATTGTTGACAGATTCTTTAACGGTGTAAATGAGACGTTAGTGCTTGCAAGCTAGTCGAGTTAAACTCAAAAATAATTTGAATTCAATTTGGTAATTATCAAATAGAGATAGAGCTCAAGTAGCTCGAGCTTTCAATTGAGCTAAGTTCAAGCACCATATATTTGATTTCAATAGTTCGCAAGCTTAATCAAGCTTGTTATGTTAATTTAATTTTATATTATAAAATTACATTTTTACCCTTTTCTATGGAAAGATTTTAATGACAAACTAGTCTAATCAAGCTCAAGTTCAAAGTAATGCATGAAATTTAATTAACTAGATTAATCAAGCTCAAATAACTTGATTAGTATGTCTCGATCCAAGCCCAAACTTAAAAACTGATGCTCGAGCTGAGTATTGAGTCCCGAATTTCAAGTCAAGTTCGAGCTCAAACTGATCATTATTCAAGCTTAACTAGATTAATTAAGGTCAAATAACTTGATTATTATGTCTCGATCCAAGCTCAAACTTAAAAATTGATGTCGAGCTGAGTATTGAGTCTTGAATTTCAAGTCAAGTTCGAGATCGAACTGACCATTATTGTTGATAGATTCTTTAACAATGTAAATGAGACATTAGTGCTTGCAAGCTTGTCAAGTTCAACTCGAAAATAATTTGAATTCGATTTGGTAATTATTAAATAGAGATAGAGCTCAAGTAGCTCAAGCTTTTAATTGAGCTAAATTCAAGCACCATATATTTGATTTCAATGGTTCGCAAGCTTAATCGTGCTTGTTATCTTTTCTATGGAAAGAGCTTAATTACAAACTAGTCTAATCGAACTCGAGTTCAAGGTAACACATGGATTTTAATTAACTAGATTAATCAAACTCAAATAACTTGATTAGTATGTCTCGATCCAGGCCCAAACTTAAAAATTGATGCTCGAGCTGAGTATTGAGTCCTGAATTTCAAGTCAAGTTTGAGCTCGAACTGACCATTATTCAAGCTTGTCTTAAATCGATTACACGGTAGACTCATATGACTTTGATAAGATGATTCCTTAGGATTTATATCTTTGTAACTAATACAGCACAGCAGTCGGAGCTGGCAAAGTAGCCTATTCATTTGCAAATCGTGTATTGTAAAAGAAAATAATATGATATCTCTCTCCTATATGTAGTCCACTATTTAATTCCATGGTTATTAATAAGGCATTCGAAAAAGCTGTACAAAGCTTCCTTCTATATATATTCTGCAGTGCAAAACAAGTGTTATAGCTTCCTGATGACCAAAGATTCTCCCCAATCTTATCCTTTTTAAAACAATAGAATTGTGCGAGTGTTGTTTTATTTATACAGGACATTCATATCACTACCTTATCTACATGCCGCTATGATAATAAGACAAATTAGTAAGTCTGTAAGAATCCCAAGCAAGAATTTATGGATTTCAATTTTTTTAATACCAAAGAAATATGGTTTTGGATTTTTTTATATTTATTAAATTACCGTTAAACCTTTCATACTTTGAACAAGTCGAGTCCCAGAAGAATAGTGGCAAGTTAAGAGTAGAGGAGCCGATAGTGGCTATTTTTGAATAATGAGACAATGAGAGCCAAGCCTTGATGAGACGAAGGGTGCCTCAATGCAATTGTGAATGAGGTGGGTGAAAGAAAGCGTTTCAGTTGCCTCTTGTGCGAGGGTCCCCATAAGGTGCGAGATTGTCCCACCAAGGCCATGTTGTCTGTGATTGGGAAGTCCTTGGAAGAGTCTGAAGTTGGTGGTAGTGGTAGTGACCGTACGCTTGGCAGTATTTGAATGGTAAAGGATGTGCACGATGTGGAGTTATGATTATTAAGGTTGGGTGCCACCCAAAGGTGTCCAAAAGCAAAGGCCAATTGGGCATGAAGGGAGAATGTGAAAAAGAGTAAGATGAAATCTGACCCTATTCATGCAAAGGTGTAAAGCATGGAGTGGAGAGAGCATCGATAACAAGAAAGTGAAAAAACCGAGAGTGAAGGTTCCTTGAGTAGCGACAATCATGCAAAGCCAAGGGTAAAAGACTTGGCATAGAGGCCCCAAAAGAATGGTTCACAAAGAAGGTATTGATCAAAAAATCGAGAGTAATGCCCTCTAGCAATAAGGGCATTGCTAGATCGAGTGGGGGAGAATGTCACGCCTCATAATTGGGCAAGGCCTCATCAAGTTGGTAACTGAGCAAACACGAGAGAATCGAGCCATGAGATTCCTAGTGTGCCCGAGAACATTCTACATGTTTGAATAAGAGACTGGATTCGTGTAAAATGTTCCAGAAGTTCTAGAATACTCCACCATTGTATATAATTGCATGAATTATGTTGGAAGGGGTTCAATACCTCATTAGTGTAGCTTTTAGGGAAATTATCCTTTATTCTCTCTTTTTGGGTTTTACTTTATTTTTAGTTTTTAATTTTAAAACTTATACCACAACATTTTACTTTTTTTTGTAAAATGTCACATAAGAATTTACATGCCATTTATTAGTTAAATTAACGGTTTCCATAACAGTATTAGTTAAATTAACGGTTTCCATAACGGTAATGCCTGATTGATTTAATATCTATAGTTTGGAGATGTAATTAGAATGTTTTAAAATTTGGAGACCACTTTAAAATGAGAGACATAGTTTGAGGATGTCTGCTGCAATTAACTCAAAATTTTATGAGTAATTTATGAAAAGACATAAATACCAAATTTATACATGAACTTTTGCAATTTGATACATGAACTTTAATTAAACACCTAGACCTCGAATTGTGGTTCAAATATATAAATGAAAGTTTGATTTTGATTCAATTATACACATTTAAAAAATGAATAGATACATTTATTTTCATATGTATGGCATTACACATTAGATCAAAATTCATATATGCTTTGATATTTATACCATTAATAATTAAATCAGTTTTATCTATTTTTGGCCATTCTAAGAATTAACATTCACCAAACCCAATTTTCAATAATTATAGGATTGCCGAACTTAAAAATCGTATGATTAATGGCTAAGTTTGAAATTAAAAAAGAATTAATTACCGTATGATACGGTAATTTACTAGTATTAATACGTTAATCATGATTACAAACATATTGCATCTTTCCATTCCTAATCACATTTTTTCTCTCTTTTTTTTTAAAAAAAAATTCCTGCTTAATAAGCACAGAGATCACATTTTGAAACAAAAATGGCACGCCAACTTGTTGTTTTTGCTTTGGTTTTGATTGTCCTCGCCAGCGTGGTTTTTGCTGACGCCTCATCCGCCGGTGGCAACCTTGCAAGTGCACCAGCTGGAGCTTCTACAAATGGCAATGCTGCTAGTTCCTCCGCTACATCTCAGGCTACCGCTCCAAGTCCTAGCGGTGGTATCCTTATTGACCTTGACAGAGAATAAAAAGATCAAGTTAAATATAATAATTAAATAATTGTATTATTTGGACTCATGAGTTGGTTGTTTCTTTGTGGAGTCCTAGTCATAATGTTCATCCATAGAATGATTGTCAAGGAAATGCTGACAAATCATTAAAAAATTTGCAATTTAAAAAAATGGTAGGGTTTTTTGGAAAATAAATAATTAGTTCTATAAATAGAATGTTATGTTTTTCATAAGTTTATGAACTATTTTTCATGTATATAAATTCACTTACGACATTATACGTTTAACAAATCTACTAAAACAAGTAGATTGGTGAACTGAGTTTTTTTTTTTTTGTGAATTATGAGAGGAAGGTAAAGACCTAACAACAACACGACTAGCGCGATTTGAATTTAGGCTACATCTGGAGTAGTGAAAACCTTAACCATCAAGTCAATAGACTTAATTCGGTGAACTGTGTGTTAAGTATTAATTATAGTAATATTTAAAGCATTAATTCAGTAACGAAGAAGTAAGCCAGTGGTGGTTGAGAATGGTTGTTGGAATTTTGAATTTTTAATGCTCCCATTAAAAATTAAGAAAAAAAAGACATATTGGTCTAATTGATTTAAGTAATGGAAGGTGGACTTTTGAGTGAAAATGTTCTTAAAGGCATCGATATGGTGAATTGAAAAGGGCTGAGTATTGAGTCCTAAATTTCAAGTCTAGTTTGAGCTTGAACTGACCATTATTCAAGCTTGACTCGGCATGATTATACGGTAGACTCATGTGACTTTGATAAGATGATTTCTTTGAAATATATATTTGGAATTAATACAGCATAGCGGCCGGAGCTAGAAATGTAGCCTATTCATTTGCAAGTCGTGTATTTTTAAAGGGTGCCTCAATGCAATCGTGAAGGAGGCGAGTGAGAGATAATGACTCAGTTACCTCTTATGTGAGGGTCCTAATAGGGTGCGAGATTTCCCCACCAAGGCTATGTTATTTGTGATCGGGAAGACCTTGGAAGAGTCTGAAGCTGGTGGTAGTGGAAGTGACAATGGGTTTGGCTGTATTTGAGTGGTAAAAGATATACACGATGTAGATTTATGAGTATTAAGGTTAGGTGCCACCTAAAGGTGTCCAAAAGCAGAGGCCAATTGAGCACCAAGGGAGAATGTAAGAAAGGGTAAGATAAAGTCTGACCTCATTCATGCAAAGGTGTAACGCAAGGAGTGGAGAGAGCGTCGGTAACATAAAAGTGAAGGAACTGAGAGTGAAGGTTCCTTGAGTAGCGACAGTTATGCAAAGCCGGGGGTAAAAGACTTGGGGTGGAGGCCCCGAAAGTGTGGTTCATGAAGAAGGCTTTGATCAAAGAATCAAGAGCGATGCTTTCTAGCAATAAGGGTATTGGTAGATTGAGTGGGGGGAGAATGCCTCACCCCGTGATTAGGCAAGGCCTCATCAAGTTGGTAACTGAGCACACACGAGAGAATCGAGCAATGAGATTCCCAGCATGCCCTAAAACACTCTACAAGTTTAAATAAGAGACTGGATTCATGTAGAATGTTTCGGAAGTTCTAGAATACTCCACCATTGTATATAATTTCATAAATTAAGTTGGAAGGGGTTCAATACCTCATTAGTGTAGCTTTTAGAGTAATTATCCTTTATTCTATCTTTTTTGGGTTTTACTTTATTTTTATTTTTTAATTTTAAAACTTATACAACAACATTTTACTTTTTTGTAAAATGTCACATAAGAATTTACATGCCATTTATTAGTTAAATTAACAGTTTCCATAATGGCAATGTCTGATTGATTTAACATCGATAGTTTGGAGATGTAATTAGAATGCTTTAAAATTTGAGGACCATTTTAAAGTGAGAGACATAGTTTGAGGACGTCTGGTGCAATTAACTCAAAATTTTATGAATAATTTATGAAAAGACATAAATACCAAATTTATACATGAACTTTGGTCCAATGTGCAATTTGATACATGAACTTTAATCATACACCTAGACCTCGAATTGTGGTTCAAATATATACATGAAAGTTTGATTTTGATTCAATTATACACATTTAAAAATGAATACATACATTTATTTTCATATGTATGGCATTAAACATTAGATCAAAATTCATGTATGCTTTGATATTTATACCATTAGTAATGATATAAAATGAAATCAATTTTATTTATTTTTGGCCATTCTTGTAATAGCCTAAATTTTCAGTGGTGTCGGAACAGTGATTCGAGATCACTAAATCCGATAAATGAGTAGAAAAATATTAATAATTTAGTCAATATAAGTTAAATATGAAGTTAGGAAAATTTTTGAAATAGCGAATAGTGTACTAGAAATAAATATTAAAAAGAAAAAAATTTAGAATCGAAAATGAGGTATCGAGAGTTTGAAAATTTTAAAAACGAGCCATAAATATTTTTATAAATATTTATGGAGTGTTAATAAAAGTTTCGTCAAGAAATTTTAAAGTTTCGATGGTTAATTGAATAAAAAGGACTAAATTGTAACAAATGTAAAATTATGAAAAATGATTAAATAGCTTAAATGATAAAAGAAAGAGGGTTTAAAAGGCAAATAGACCCAAGGTATATTTGGGCTGGACGGAAAGGGGTTTGAAATCAACAGGAAAATTGATGAATTAAGGGTAAAATTGGAATATTGCAAAATTAACTAAATAAAGCTAGGACTAAATAGGAAATATCTAGATTTCTCTTCATTTCTCTTCAATTCCAGCAGCTAAAAACGCCATAGGATCGTTCAATAAGCTGATATTTCATAATTTTTGCACCAAGTGAGTTAATCCATGCCTTTTTCTTGTAATTTTTGTGTTTCTAAGACTTTTACAACTAGGTCCTACTATTAAATTCATTAGTTTTTGATTTCATGGATGAAATTGAAAGTCACCATGGTTGAGTGCTGTAAGTTTATGATGAAATAGAATGAAATTAAAGCATTAATTTGTTTATGAGATGATTCTATTAGGTAATTTCAATAGAAATTGATTTTTAGGACCTAATTGTGAAAATGTTTGGAATTAAAGTCTTTTTCTGAAATTTTGATTCCTAAAGGTTGAAAACTAGTTAAAGGTGATAGAATAAAGTGTTAATTGAGAAAAATCAGCTCAATTGAGAGGCTAATTGAGTAGGGACGAAATTGTTATTTATTAAAAGCTTAGGGGAAAATGGTAATAAACAGCTTGCACTAAAACAGTTTGGACAGCAGCAGTAGACTAACTTTGAAAAATCACCATAAATTGTAGGAATCTAATTAGATGATGAAAAAAATATTAAATTAAAGCTTATTGAGTCTAGTTTCTCATAGAAGAATTGATGTAAGCAAAGGATTTGTAAATCATTATATATAATGAATTTTGTGAGACAAGGTCAAAATGAATTCGAGTTCCCCTGTTCTGAATTTGAAAAATCATAAAAAACTGAATAAAAATAATTAGGGGTTTAAATTTATATTTACAGAATCCTGAATGAGTCTATTTTCAAAAAAAAAAAACAAACGGAAATATCATCCGAATTCTGTATGAAGAGATAATTAATTTTTAGTGAAGAAGGGTTAGAACTATCAGACAGCAGAACAGGGGTGACTTTAAAGAATAAACTGTAATTATTTGCTAAACCAAAAATTCTGAAAATTTTATGATAAGAAGATATGTGAGTCTAGTTTCAGTGAAAATTAGTGGATCATAATTTTGAGTTCTGTAGCTGAAGATAAAAATAATTTAGTGACTATGACATGGATGGACAGCATTGAATATACATAGGTAAATAGTAAAATTACAGATAATGTTACTTGTAAGCGGGTTATAAACATTAAGGATGTGAAATAGAAGAATGTGAAGTCAATACTGATAAGTGAAAATTTTATATTATAGATCAAGAAATTGAGGATAAACGAGGAAAAGAGAAAATTCCGAAATAGTTCAAGAAATCTCTACAACTACTGCAAATTGTTCCGGGTAAGTTCGTACTGTTAAATTATTAAATTTCAATGTTATTTTATGAATGGTGATTAATATTTATGTATGTTAATTGTTGAAAATAATTAATTAATGCAAAAAAGTTACGAAATTGAACTGAATATTTCGGAGGAACGGAACGCAGGAAATGAGTACGATCATTTGGTGAAAAAGATGAATTGACGGTAAATTACCCAAGTAAACCGAGATTCAGCATTTGTTGCGAACTCTCATGTTTGCTTTCTGTTTAGCTCTTATGAGCTTCCGTTAACTCATATGAGTTTCAGTTAACCCTTTTGGGGTTTCGATTCACTCGATGAGCTTGATTAGCCTTCTAAGCTTCCGTTTAGCACTTATGTGCTTTAGTTAGCCTTCAGGCTTTCGTTTAGCACTTATGGGCTTCAGTTAGATTTCGGGTTTCAGATCACGATGTGCTCAAATTCGTAAGTCGTTCCTTAAATTGACAAGTCAGTAAGTCGTAAGTGTAACGTGTGGAAAAAGAAATGTAAATAATGTTATCATTATTTTTGAGCTCAATTAAGTAAATTATTTTTAAAATGAGATTATGATTTATAGGATGAAAGTAACTTACTTGAAATGTCCATATGATTTGAATTTTTTAAACTAATATTGGTAAGGTTTATGGTTTAAGCCGACGAACTTACTAAGCTATAGTTAGCTTACCTGTAATGTTTATTGCTCTTTGTAGATTAACGGGAGGGTCAGAGGATCGGATCATCACGCTCAAGTCACACTATCTCAATTTTTCGGTAGATTTTGTTATAAATACTTTAAATGGTTTATATGGCATGTATAGGAGCTGATGTGACTATGTTTTGTATCAACTCATGAATATATTAGTTAAGTTAATATAAGTTGATATATGATATGAATGGAAATTAATTAAGATGTTTAAATACTACTTGAAAGTATGAATGAATATAATGTTAGATAAAATAACGATTAGTGATATTGTTATAAGACGAATGTGATTTGGATGAAGATTGTATTTGTTGAGTTGTTGTTGTGTTGAGTTAGTTGCAAATTTGAAATTGCAGGGAAGGTTAGATGTTTCTAAAGGGGTTATATTGAAATTTTTTTTAAAAATAATTATTATTATTATATTACGAAAAATTTTCGGAGTACTTGAATAAGTCCCTATTCATTTATAATACGTGATTTAGGCCTCGAGGGTTCATAAAAGAGACTTAATGATTTAATTTTAATATATTTGTTGTTTATTCATGAAATTGTTTATAAATTAACCAATATGTTTGGAAACGCCCCGTAACCCTATTCTGGCGACGGTTTGGGATTAGGGGGTGTTACAATTCTAATAATTAACATTCACCCAATCCAATTTTCAATAATTATAGGATTGTCGAACTTACAAATCGTATGATTAGTGGCTAAGTTTAAAATTAAAAAAGAAATTAATTGCCGTACGATACCGTAATTTACTAGTATTAATACGCTAATCATGATTACTGTTAGAATTAAATGACCCGAATCCTTATTTAAATAAAATATAGTGGTAAAATAAAATAAAAGTAAAATCTATATAGAACTACACTTCTTTTATTTTATCTTAGAATAAGGTTTTTCAAACCTTATTAAACTCCATCTATTTTATATTGATTAGAATAAGGTGCTTTAATCTTACTAGAATATGGCTTTACAAGCCTATAAATAGACATAGTCTATTCCTCTTGTAATGATTCGAATTTGACATAGTGAATTTTCTTCTCCTCTTCCCGTAGTTTTTTTCCCGAAAAGGTTTTCACGTAAAATTGGCGTGTTCTTTATTTTATTTTATTTTCACAATTACAAACATATTTGCATCTCTCCATTCCTAATCACATTTTCTGTGTATGTGTGTGTGTGTGCTTTTTTAAAATTCTTGTTTAATAAACACATAGACCACATTTCGAAATAAAAATGGCACACCAACTTGTTGTTCTTGCTTTGGTTTTGATTGTCTTCGCCGGCATGGTTTCTGCCAATGCCTTATTCGCCAGTGGCAGCCCTGCAAGTGCACCAGCTGGAGCTTCTGTAGATGGCAGTGCTGCTAGTTCCTTCGCTACTCTTCAAGCTACAGCTCCAACTCCTAGCGGTGGTATCCTTATTGACCTTCATAGAAAATAGAAAGATCAAGTGAAATATAATAATTAAATAACTGTATTATTTGGACAGGTGAGTTGGTTGTTTCGTGGTGGAGTGCTAGTCATAAAGTTCTGCATAGAATGATTGTCAAGGAAATGTCGACAAATCATTAAACAATTTACAATTTTAAAAAATGGTGGAGGTTGGAAAATAAATAATTTTTTCTATAAATAGATTGTTATGTTTTTCATTAAGTTTATGAATTGTTTTTCATATATATAATTTCACTTACAACATTATACTCTTAACAAATCAACTAAAACGAGTAGATGGGTGAACTATATTTTTTTGTGAATTATGAGAAGAAGGTAAAGCTCTAACAACAACATGACTAGCGCGATTTGAGTTCAGGCCACATCTGGAGTGGTGGAAACCTGAATCATCAAGTCAACAAACTTAATTCGATGAACTGTGTTTTAAGTATTAATTATAATAATATTTAAAGTATTAATTGAGTACACAAAGAAAGAAGCTAGCGGTGGTTGAGTATGGTAGTTAGAATTCGGTGTTTGTAATGCTCCCATTATTAAGAAAAAAAAGAGACATATTGGTCTAATTGATTAAAGTAATGGAAGGTGGACTTTTTAGTGAAAATGTTCCTAAAGGCATCGATGTGGCAAACTGAAAGAGGGCTTGCCATTCTACAACCTTGTTCAATTCAGAGCATGCCCATGTCTACTCTCAGGATTTCTTAAGATTCCAAGACTAGCTACCTGAGCCTTAACATAACCACACGAGTTCCATGATGCCATGTCTCTACGACAATGGTTATCAAGAGTGTGAAATATTAATCCTAAACTCTAAACGAAACCCTAATCATATAACAATCAAATTAGCTATTCATAGTGTTAAATGTTAACCACTGTGAAGCTCTCTTCACTACCGTATCTTGCATCCACAAATATATAATTATTGTTCATAGATTCTTTAATGGTGTAAATGAGATATAATTGCTAGCAAGCTAGTCGAGTTTAACTCGAAAATAATTTCAATTTGATTTGGTAATTATCAAATAGAGATGGAGCTCTAGTTGCTTGAACTTTCAATTGAGCTAAATTCAATCACCATATATTTGATTTCAATGGTTCGTAAGCTTAATCGAGCTTGTTATGTTAATACAATTTTATATTATAAAATTACATTTTTACCCTTTTTCTATAGAAAGAGCTTAATTACAAATGTAGCACCCCAAACCTGGCCCAGAAGTTATGGCCGGATCCAGCATGCCACATCAAAAACGTAAAAAAAAAATTCCATTCTAAGTCTAGAAAATCGTACTTGATGTTCAAAAGATTAATTCATTAAGGGTTAAAGTGAATGGAAGTCATGCACTGTAGGAAACCGGAAAAGAGGTGGTGAGTCCATCGGATCGCTAAGTACCAACCTCCTTCGGATCCAATCCTAGACATGCATACCGCCATTGCCACACCTTAACGTCATGGATATTTTAGGAAACCGATTCGATTAAGTCATTTTTAGGAAAAGTGATTAATTTTGGAAAATACTTTCATTGCGGAAGCTTTGCTTGTTGTCGTGTTATTTTGAAATCAACTGTTGTTTTTGAAAACGCCTAAAAGCTATCTAATTTCAACAGTTAAAATAAGTATTACCTATCTTAGTAATACATAATAAAACCATCAAAAATAAATAAGCGGCTTTATTACAACGTAATTAAAAAGATGTCTAGTTCACCAGAAGAAAATCAAACTTTCGAGCGGGTGGCCACTCAAATTCCCTCACGACTCCAAGCCCACTATGGTTGGGGATTTCTGCGTGGATGAAAATAAAAGGGTGAGTTTGGGAAACTCGGTGTGTAAGGAAAACCCATTCAAAGTCCAAGTCACTCAAGCCTATTGGGCCTAAGCCCATTCAGTAATAGTGGTCTTGGGCGAGCCCTTTTCAGACACAATAAACCGGGCCTTAGCCCTTATTCAGATAATGATATGGCCCATAGGCCCATTTCAAAATACATGCAACATCAATAACATATGCAAGCCCATTTGGGTAATAAGTGATCTTGGGCCAAAGCCCTTTTCAGATTATAATAACCGGGCCTTAGCCCTTATTCAGATAATGAGATGGCCCATAGGCCCATTTCAAAATACATGCAACATCAAGAAACATATGCAAGCCCATTTGGGAGACTACTCAACCCACCAACCACTACACTCCACCCGTACTAGCCATACACTCCATGTGGGAATAGCTCAACCCACCCAAATTTAACACTCCACGATTCTGCCTTTGTCGCTCGATTATCAATAAATTGAGGCAAAGCCTCCAAGACGTGGACAAGCCACTTTCAGATTTCCTCGGTCAATATCCCAATCCCATGCATCAGATAATAACAACATGGCATGCAAGAAATAACAACAATCAAACATGCATTTAGGTCAATTTAACCCTAGGGTATTTGGTAATTTATCTCCGGGGTAAAAGCGTAAATTTTTCACTTTTAAAGGTATTTCAGTAATTTATCTATTTTAGGGTTTTCATGCATATTCCTACCTTTCACGTACTACATTATCACGTCATCGAGGGTTCTTACCGAATTGGGTCCGTTGGCCCATCATTCCAATTTTGGCCCATTAAGCCCAAAAATATCGAGGCACGTAAATCATACACTTTGCGTCCAAATTTTGCAGCTTACCAAAAACATTAATCGATTTACCTCACGAGCATTCGCACACTCGTAAATCTACAAAATACCGGTTTTCGACATTTCGGCTTTTCGACTTTTGCCGATCCAGACTAAGAAAGAGGGTGTTAGTTACACACCTGTTTGCGACGATATGCTGACGAGATCCACACACGAACCGCCTACAATTGGATTACTAACACGTTAATCTAACTATTCAAATACGAACTACGTATTAATCCCTTACAATATTCGGTCAACCACACCTACAGATCATAGTAAGCTTATAAGAAATCAATAAGCAACTCATTAACAAATTTTTGTCAATGTTTACTACATAATCATAATTTCATTGCAAGCTGTCTTTCTGAGCAACAGTCACTAAATCATTTATAACTGGAGCTACGAAACTCCAAATCAAGTGCCGTTAATTTTCCTTGAAAATAGACTCATATATATTCTATCCATAAAATTTTCAGAATTTTTGGTTTAGCCAATCAATACCAGATTTTTCTCAAAGTTTCCCATGTTTCACTGTTTGACTAATCTGACCACTCTTCATTACGAATCAAATTTCTCATTGTACAGAATTCAAAATATGTTCTAGTTTATTTCATTTGAAACTAGACTCATTAAGCTTTAATTACATAATTTATTCAGCTTCTAATTCATCTCCCACAATTTATGGTGATTTTCCAAAGTCACATTACTGCTGCTGTCCCAAGCAGATTTATTACCAAATCACTCTTTCACACATACCTTGCATGCATGTTATTTAAACATGTATATCACCAATCAATCATCACATATCTGTGATTTTACTTAAGTATAATCTCCATTTCATCATTTTAAAGCACAACATGTTAGCTGATTTTTCCCTTTAACATCTAAGGCACATGCATGCTCATTTGTTTGGCTCAACTTTACTTATCTTCCATTTTCATCAAAAGAACATGAAACAACAACCATTTCCTTCATTTTAATTCATGACTAAATGCTCACAACACAACTAAAAATCAAAATATACTTCAAGAGTTAAGGTAGAATCAAGAAGAACTCATGAACCTCAAAATAGAAGCAAGGTAGCAAGAACTTACCTTCAATTTTCCTCCTCCTAATGACCAAATACTCAAGAGCTTTCTCCTCTCCTTTCTCTTCTCTAACTTTTAGCTATGATGAACAAAGATGGACAAAACTTTGTTCTTTTCACCCCATTTTCTTTTAATAAAACTTCATATTTCATCCATTTAATTCTTTAATACAAAAGACATGAAATTCTTATCATGAAACATTTACCTAACCCATTATCATGAAACATTTACCTAACCCATTATCATGGAATATTTACCTAATCCATTATCATGGAACATTTACCTAACCCATTATCAATTTGTATCAATTTGTACCATAAATTATGGATATCAAGTACTCATATTGTCTACAACAACATGATGGCTAGCCACTTCATGTAAAATGGGAGGTTTGTCATGCAAATCCTCCTATTTTGACTCCTATTTATTTGGCCACTTCAATTTAGCCTATAGCATTTTCAAACATTTTCACATAAGTCCTATTTCATAATTTCACTCACAAATGACAAAATCAAAGCATGAAATTTTGTCAACATTCACAGAATTCCCGAAAATTGGGGCGTTACAACAAACTAGTCTAATCGAGCTCGAGTTCAATCTAAAGCATGAAATTTAATTAACTAGATTAATCAAACTCAAATAACTTGATTAATATGTCTCGATCCAAGCCTAAACTTAAAAATTGATTGTAACAGCCCGTTTTCAGTGAAATTGGAACAGTGATTTCGGGACCACAAATTTGAGTTAAAAAATTTATTTTAATATTATTTTAATATCTACAGCTTGATAGTATTATAGTATAAAAATTTCGCAAAGAAATTTTACCGTTTGTATGCTCAATTTGTAAAAAAGGACTAAATCGCGTAAAGTGTGAAAGTTCTATTTTAGTAGCTAAAGGTGTTAAATAGCTATAGAACCTTAAAGTGGAGGTCCTTATGTGATAATTAGACCATTAAATAATTAGTGGATGTGCATGGCTTGGTATTTATGAAAAATTTAAAGTTAGGTAAGGGGAATTAGGTAATTAGCCAATTAAAGATAAAAATAAAATAAAACAAACTACTCATCTTCTTCACTCATACACAAACTGAAAATTTAAGCAAATATTAGCCTTGTAAATATTGAAAAATTTTCAAATAAAGTCCCTCACATGTAAGTGATCCTTTGTCTCGTTTTTGTTGATTTTTATGTTTTCGGGATCGTTGTAGCTTAATCTAGCTAAATAGGGGATAATTTGCAATATGGTTGAAAGTATAGGGATTTTACATGAGAGCGTTATAGTTGTTCTTGAAGTTTTATGGAAGAAAATGAATCCTTATTGTTAATTAAACAACTTTTGTTAAGTGATTTTTAATGAAATTGTGAAATAGGGATTAAATTGAGAAATATAAAAATTATGTGTTAAATATGTGAAATTTTGAAATTTATGAGCTGATATTAGCATATATAGAATTTTTCTAGGCTTATATAGTGATGAAATTGCATGAATTTCATTTTACGGGCCTAGGTACTAAATTGTAAAGAAGTTAAAAGTATAGGGGCAAAATGGTAATTTTTCCATAACATGAATTTTGAATTGAATTGAATAGAGTGAGGTTTAAATTGGTTAAATTTGATTATATAGATCAAGAAAATCAACATACGGAATTAGATCGGGGAAAGGACAAAGTTATCGATTAAAGGATCTTTTTTCTCCGTACGAATTCAAGGTAAGTCCGTGTAATTAAATTCTGTATATATATGCTTTAATTGAAATATATGTATGTGAATGGTTTAATTATTATGTATAATTATCGAGTGCATAACCGACGATGTACAAAGAATACTGAGCCCCGTTTGAACCTTAAGAATTCGTAGGATACAAATGACATGTCATTAAGGTTACCAATTCCAGCTCTTAAGAGCATACCGATACTCAGCTCGTATGAGCTTACCGTGATTCAGCTCGAAGGAGCTTATCGTTTATCACTCGTATGAGTATACATGTACAAGAATTGACGGATTACAATTCTGTACACCTCGTGTGTATTACCCGCGTATCTAACGATATTCTAAGTGGTTCAACGGGCACAATTTGAAACAAAAATGGCACGCCAACTTGTTGTTCTTGCTTCGGTTTTGATTGTCCACTATTTAATTCCATGCTTTTTAATAAGGCATTCGGAAAAGTTGTACAAAGCTTCCTTCTATATATATATTGCTGTGCAAAACAAGTGTTATAGTTTCTCGATGACAAAAAATTCTCCCAAATCTTATCCTTTTTAAAAGAATAAAATTGTGCGAGTGTTGTCTTCTTTATACAGGACATCTATATCCCTACCTTTTCCACATGTCATATGATAATCAAACAAATTAGTTAGTAAGCCTGTAAGAATCCCTGGCAAGAATTTATGGATTTCAATTTTTTTTAATACGAAAGAAACATGGTTTTGGATTCTTTTTTTATTATATAACATTGACAATCCAAAATGACACACATAGACATTTTAGGTACATGCCATTACCAATAATTAATATACCTCATCACGTTGAGTTTGGAATCCACCTAGGATACTGATTCAACGGTCTGACTTTAACTTATCCTGCGCACGGAAACAAACCGTACGTTGAGTATGAACTCAGTGGTATTTCTATAATCTGAACACTTAATAATATGAAAATATAATATTCACTTAAAAATCATATAACAATCACAATTATATAATTGTTCAATTCATAGATAAATTCTTTATAACTCAATCAATTCTTTCATCTACTAACTCGTATAATTTTTCCACAATATGTTCACAATTCACTTGAACAATAATATTATTCACTTATATCCCATTTAAAGTTACATAATTAATGTGTTTCAATCATGTTTCAGTTCACTGTTCAATATCAATAAATAATATTCAACAATTCACATTTCAATCAGTAATCCGTTTTATTCCAATCTCAATAGCAATCAGTTATTCAGTAACAGTCAGTCATTCAGTACCTTTATCCACCCCTATTAACATGAATTGGACATTGACGGATACACGGATCCAACCAACACACCAGTACGGCACTCAGTGCCTCATCAGCTTTGCCGAAGAAAATAGTAACAGTACGGTACTCAGTACCTCATCGGATTAAACCGATGTAATAGTAACAGTACGACACACATGGTGCCTCATCGACTTGAAGTCGAAGTAACAGTACGACACTTATACTGCCTCATTGACTCAAGGTCGAAGTATCTCTGAACACTTCCAATCCTATGGCATGACAATTATGTCCGACTAGCCTGATACAGTTAATAGGGTATTCAATTCACTTTCAATTTTTCCAATTAATACACATTTTAATTAATCACATAAATTCATAATTCAATACAATTCAATTCACTTTTCAATAACAAATATTCCAAATTCCACATTAATCACATATTCATATTTATTTCATCACATTCTCAATCAATTTAATTTTGAATATAGCATACATTCAATATTCAATTTCCACATCAATCACATATATCCATATAAATTCAATAAATTTATCTCATACCAAATCAATCCATTTCAATTGTAAGACACAATACAAATAATTCTCACCTAAATTACTTACTATAATATTTAATCAAAATACAACAATTAATAATTAAATTCACTTTTCAATTTCAACCAATATTCACTCCAATTCAAATAATCATCTCAATGCACTTACCATATATATTAAATAATAATTTCAACAATTAAATATTAAGTTCGGATTATAAAAATACAAACCATAATTTCCGAGCTAACCCTCGTTGATTTTGCCTTTTCCTTCCTTAGCCAATGTTTTTCGAAACAACGTTAGCTACAAAAATTAAAACAATTTTTATAGTCATCAATACAATACTAATTTATATTGAATAACTGAATTTCTACCTTATTTTCAATTTGATCTTAATTAAGTTCACTTACTTTTCTAACTCAATTCATACTTTATTTCTACTCTATTTCTTATCATATTCAACATAAATATCCAATGTTCATGATAAAACCCTAACTTCAAATTTATTTCAATTTAGTCCTTCAAGCACAAAACTTATAACTTAGTTTACAATTTAATCCTTTAATCAATTCTAAATAAGAATTCTATCAATTTAATCCCTAATTCAATCATTTGTTCAACATAAACTATACTCAAAAACCTAAGAACTTTCAAAATCTCAACTTAATTTCTACAAAACTTTGTTCTCAAACTTCTAAAACATCAGAATTAAAAGAAAAAGACCTAATTTACTTACCAAATTAAACTCCAAGCTTTAAAACCTTAGTTTTTCCTTTTCCTTTTCTTTTTTTCTTTCCTTTCTCCCTATTTTGAAAGCTTCTGTTTCTTTTCTCCTTTTGTTTCTTTTGTTATTTTACTTTATTTCTCATATATATATATATATATATATATATATATATATATTAGTTAATAATATTAATAATAATACAATAATAATATCTAATTCATAAATATCTTTTACTTAAATTATAAGAAATTATTTTATTTTATTACAAATATATTTATATATATTTTACACATGTACCATTAATCATTATACAATTGTCTTTATTTTAATAATTTAATATAAAACTATAATAATTATAATAAATATGTATTTAACAAAAATACATATACCACAATTGTACTATAAATATGTTTACATTTGTATATTATCATTACCATCCATTTGTCTTTCTTTTATTTATTTAACATATAAAATCTTATCATATAATTATTTAATTAATAAATATCTTTTAACTTAAATTTTAAGTAAATAAATAATTATAATACAAGTGTATATATATATACACATTATTACACTTGTACCATCTTATCACCATACACTTGTCTTAATTTATTTTATTTCATAATGTAATAATATTAATAATAATATTTAAATAGAAAACCATAATAAATAATAATAATTTCATATAATATATAATGTAAGAAAAATCATACATTTGCCGCCTCACCTAATGAAATACGCATAATTGCCTATTTAATCCCCTTTATTTTATTTTAATCTATAATTAAACCTTTATCTTTTATTCAATTTAATCCTTATACCTAATTAATCTTAATTAAACTCTAATTTACCACTCAATTAACTTCGTAAATATTTTTAATAAATATTTACAAATTAGCTTTCCAAAAGCTGAGATCTGAAAATACACTTTCCGTTAATCATAAATTTCGGGTCGTTGCATGTATTATGCTGAAAATTACCTTTTTATCCCCCATTAATTCTTCTATCTTACAACATTATGTTTAAAATTAACATTTCATCTTCTCAAAAAAATTAGCAGCATTTTTCAACCTCAATAATAAAGTAAATATTAATTTATCTCACTAACTATCACATAACAAAAGAAAAAGATCAAATTTTGCAAAGTTAAATATAAAATTAACTTCTAAATTTCACCAGACAATAAAACAAAAATTGACCTTGAAAAATTAAATAATTGTATTTTAGAGTTGTATTATGGGTCATTAAAATATGATAATTGAACCTGTGAGTATTGCATCAAAGATGGAAAGGGTTCAATACCTCATTAGTGTAGCTTTTAGAGAAATTAGTGCTTCCTCTATCTTTTTGCGAATTTATATTATTTATATTTTTTAATTTTAAAACTTATACAACAGTATTTTACTTTCCTCTAATATGTCACATGACATTTTACATGCCATTTAATAGTTAAATTAAGGGCTTGAATAATGGCAATGCTTGATTGATTTAACATAGATAGTTTTGAGATATAATTAGAATGTTTCGAAATTTGGGACCTCTTTAAAATGAGAGACATAGTTTGAGGATATGTGGTGCAATTAACTTAAAATTTTATGAATAATTTATGAAAAGAGATAAGTATCAAATTTATATATAAACTTTGGTCTAATGTGCAATGTGATACATCAACTTTAATTATACACCCATACCTCAAATTGTGGTTCAAATATATACATGAAAGTTTGATTTTGATTCAATTATACACATTTAAAAATGAATACATACATTTATTTTCATATGTATGGCAGTAAACATTAGATCAAAATTCATGTATGCTTTGATATTTATACCATTAGTAATGATAGAAAATGAAATTAGTTTTATCAATTTTTGGCCATTCTAATAATCAACATTCACCAAACCCAATTTTCAATAATTATAGGATTGCCGAACTTAAAAATTGTATGATTAATGGCTAAGTTTAAAATTAAAAAAAAAAATTAATTGCCGTTAGATACGGTAATTTACTTGTAACACCCCTAACTCGTGACCGTCGCCGGTGTCGGACACGAGAGGTTAACGGCCAAAACCTCTCAAGGTACCAACCAATTTGTCATTTCCAGTCAGGCTGGAAAACCGCGTCACCGTCGCCTTAAAATCATATCTCGAGTTTCAAAACTCGGAAACTGGTTTCGTAAATTTTCCTGAATTTAGACTCATATATCCATCCAAGGATTTATTTTTAGAATTTTGGTTGGGCCAATTAGTACAGTTTATTAGTTAAAGTCACCCATGTTACAGGGACCGACTGCTCTGACCTTCACGCGTTACAACTTGAATATCTCTCTGTACAGGGCTTTAATACTGGTGCCGTTTGTTTCTAATGAAACTAGACTCAAAATGGAATCTGTACATATAAGGCATGACTCCTAATTCTTTCTGGATAATTTATGGTAAATTTTCAAAGTCACGACAGGGGACCCAGAAACCGTTCTGGCCCTGTCTCACGAGAACTTTAATATTTCTCAGTATACTGCTCATATGGTCGTTTCTTTTCATCCATATGAAAATAGATTCATCAAGGTTCAATTTCATAATTTACCCACTATTTAATTCTACTTCTACTATTTTTAGTGATTTTTCAATCTCATCTCACTGCTGCTGTCCGCAACAGTTACTGCAGTAGACTATGCCAATTTCATGAATCTTTCCTTGGCCTTAATCATCCATCATACATGACACAAATTGTGGCCACCTTGTCAAAATTAGAGTTTCTAAGACTCGTGGCTATAGGTTCTAGCATCCCACTCGACGACCACATAGGCCATTTTCACATGGCTTAAAGTTTACAACCCACAATTCGACAAAATAAAATAGCCTATACATGCCAAATGTTCTTCAACAACGAAAACAATACCACAAGATTTCAGCCGGTGTGATGACTTCAACGACGGTCCCGATCACGCAAGCAATACGAATCCGAGAGACCTAAAATGGGTGACAAGAAAAAACACGAGTGAGTTTACAACTCAGAAGTCATAAGCATTCATCAATCCAATCGATACAGTCACTACAACATGTACAGCAAACGAGGCTAGGTACTCATCCATATCGAATCTATACCATAATACCTCGGACCTTTCGGTCCAATCTCGTACCAAGTCATACATCCACATTTCATATTCTACACAACAAGATAATCGAAGCATTTTTACACATTAACTCATTTTCCAGCACAACCATACAATTTCAATCATCACATAGATTTAAGGCTTACCAATTCAACCCCAAGCATGGACGTATTCTCTATTCATCATGAGCTCGAGGTACTTACCCGATCCGCTGTCCGGGATTAACTCGATAATGTCGCACACTCAGTGCCAATTGTAATACAAGAGCATATAGTGAATCCGCACACTTAGTGCTATATATTTTCAGCTCGCACACTTAGTGCTATATAATTTTCAGCTCGCACACTTAGTGCTATATAATCAAACTCGCACACTTAGTGCTGTACAATTTTAAACCCGCACACTTAGTGCCAATCTTGTCACCGTGTCCATTTATACCCGCACACTTAGTGCCGAGACCAATACCTTATGCATTTTGCTGCCTTTATACATTCAACAATGGCATCATTCCATACACATACATTTCCATTTACACATCAATTCATTTAAACACAATTGTGTATATATTATGGTCATTTACATCAACACCAAATATATGCTTAATGACTTACCTTATATTGGATGAAACGATTTCCAATCGACTACTCGATTATCTTTCCTTTGCCTTTGCTTGATTCTCCACCTCTAGCTTCTTGAGCTAAATTTAACAAATAAATTGGTTTTATCATTTGAGCATCGGAAGGGGAATTCAAGATGCCTAGCCAATATATAAATATCTACTCATTAGGCATCAAAGTCGCATATGTACAAAATCATGAATCGAACTCAACACCTTAGTTAGTATTCCTCTTAGCCAATTTTCTAAGCCAAGAATAGGCATCAATATGCTTGCCTCTAACCGAATGCATGCACACCAATTTCCCCTCATGTGGCGAATATGCATGTCCATGTTGAGGCCGATTATGCACTTAATACCACACAAAACAGCATGCATTTTACTAACTAACGATTACATATTGTAGCTCAATACACATCTCTCATGTACTACATAACCGAAAACATCATCCCAAGCAAATATATACCTTGAAATAGTATATATGTCATACCAATTCATCATGTGCAAACACATATTCAAAGCTCAAATCTTACCTACCATGCAACATGCATGAATCATACTTGTGGATATACCATGACCGAATACATCACAACACCATCATTTTGGTCATGATTAAGCAAAGAACTTAATGTCTCACTCAAAAATACTAAAAAGAAAGTCCAAGAGCCATCAATCCCCATCACGTACACCATTAACAAGCTTCATATTTAACATGCAATGGCATTAACACAAAATCCACCTTGGCCAAATACCATTTCCATGGCATAACAAGGATTTGAACCATGGCTAACATGCACATCAAGTTAGCAACCAAAACAAGCATGAATCTCATGACACAACCTCAAACATACCTTAATCTTGATGCAAGTATAGCCAAATCCCTTCTAGTTCTCTTCTAAACCAAGCATGAAGCAAAAATCCTCCCTTTTTCCTTAGTATTTTCGGCCAAAGAAGAGAAAAATGGATGAACAAAATTTTTCTTTTTCTCTTCCACAATGCACGGCAAGGGGGGGGTTTCACTCACACACACACATTTTTTCTTTCTTTCTTTATTACCCATACTCATTTGTTTATTGTTTCTCCCTAGTGCACCAACAAAACATGTTTCATGACATGTTTAGCCCATGATTCCTTGTCATGGCCGGCCACTTCATGTTAGGGGAAATTTGACATGCAAATCCTTATTTTTGCATGTATTATCAACTAGTCATCCCACATTTCCCCATCATACTTTCAATGTTTACTACTAGGCCCTTTCTAGTGAAATTCACATTTATAACTCTAAATCGAAACATCAAAATGTCACACATGAATTAACACATATTATAGGCATCAAAATAAATTATAAATTATTTTTATGCCTCGCTTTTGTGGTCCCGAAACCACATCCCGACTAGGGTCAATTTTGGGATGTCACAACTCTCCCCACTTAGAAATTTTCGTCCCAAAAATCTTACCGTAAATAGGCTCGGTATCGCTCTCTCATAGAGTCCTCAAGTTCCCAAGTGGCTTCTTCAATTCCGTGTTTATGCCACAACACCTTCACTAATGGGATTTTCTTGTTTCGTAGCTCTTTTACTTCACGCATCGAATGCGAACCGGCTCTTCTTCATAACTCAAATTAGGTGAACCTCGACCTCGGATGGAGTAATTACGTGCGTCGGTCGAGACCTATATCGTCAAGCATCGAAACATGGAAAACGTTGTGAATCTTTTCGAGCTCGGGGTAAAATTAATCGATGCGCCATCGCCCAACTCGTTCAGATACTTCATACGGACCGATGAACCTCGGACTCAATTTGCCCTTATGGCCAAATCTAAGCACCTTCTTCCGTGGTGAGACTTTGAGAAATACCTTGTCTCCAACCCGATATTCAATGTCTTTCCTTTTCAAATCCGATACGACTTTTGGCGATCCGTAGCGACCTTCAAACTTTCACAAATCACTCGAACTTTTGCTCGGCATCCTTAACCAAATCAACCTCAAGAATTTACCTTCACTAAGTTCACCAGAATAATGGGGTACGGCATTTACGACCGTATAAAGCCTCGTAAGGCGCCATCTTAATACTTGATTGAAAGCTATTGTTGTGCGAATTCAATCAAAGGCGATACTGCTCCCATGAACCACTAAACTCAAGGATACAACATCTCAACATATCCTCGAGTATTTGAATTATCCGTTCGGATTGACCATCGGTTTGGGGTGAAAGGCGGTCTGAAATGCAACTTGGTACCCAAAGCTTCTTGAAATTTCTTCCAAAATCGCGAGGTAAATCTCGGATCTCTATCCGACACAATAGAAATCGGTACCCGTGTAATCTCACAATCTGAGAAACGTACAATTGGCTAGTTTATCCAATGAAAAATCCGACGCACGGGATAAAGTGAGCCGACTTAGTCGGTCTATCAACAACAACCCAAATCGCATCCTTCTTATTAGTCGACAATGGCGGCCGGACACAAAGTCCTTGTGACTCGATCCCATTTCCACTCGGGTATCGTGATCGGTGAAGCAATCTCAAGGCACTTGATGTTTCGCTTTCACTTGTTGACATATTAAACATCTCAAACAAAGTCGGAGATGTCCCGCTTCATACCATGCCACCAAAACCGACGTTTCAAATCGTTGTACATCTTCGTACTCCCGGGTGGATTGCCATTCGGCTACAAAGGGCTTCGTTCAAAATTATTGGAATAAGTTCAATTCTTTGGGACACACAGACGACTTCGAACCTCAAACAATCGTCATCATCGATTTGAAATTCGAGTCCTTGTTCGAACACACTCATCCCGCTTTGCAACCAACTCATCGTCGACTTTCGAGCTTCACGAATTTGACGTATCAATAATGGTTTGGCTTTCAATTCAGCTACTAACACATTGTCGGGTAGGATAGACAAGTGTACATTCATCGCTCGTAAAGCAAATAGTGATTTCCGGCTTAAGGCATCCGCAAACACATTAGCCCTTCCCGGGTGATAATCAATGACGAGCTCATAATCTTTTAACAACTCGAGCCATCGTCTTTGTCGCAGATTTAAGTCTCTTTGGGTCATCAAATATTTGAGACTTTTGTGATCCGAATACACATGGCACTTCTCACCAAATAAGTAATGTCGCCATATCTTTAAGGCGAATACGATGGCAGCCAATTCGAGATCATGGGTCGGATAATTTTTCTCATGTGGCTTTAATTGCCTCGACGCAGGCCACAACTTGCCCTTCTTGCATCAATACGCAACCCAACCCAAGTAGGGATGCGTCACTATAAATGACAAACTCTTTGCCCGATTCGGGTTGCACTAGAATTGGGGCTTCATCAAATAAGCTTTCATTGATCGAAACTTTTCGACATTTCTCCATCCATTCGAACTTAACATCCTTTTGGAGTAGCCGTCATTGGCGTGGCTATCGTCGAGAAACCTTTACAAATCGTCGGTAATAACCGCAAGCCCCAAAAGCTCCTAACTTCGGTAACATTCCTTGGTGGTTTCCAATCGACTATGGCTGAATTTTGTTCGGGTCCACCTCGATACCGATCACGGACACCACGTGCCCTAAAAGCTAACCTCTTTCAACCAAAATTCACATTTATGAACTTTGCGTATAATCGCTTATCTCGTAAGATTTGCAACACTAGTCTTAAGTGTTCAAGATGCTCGGCCATCTCTCGAATAGACCAAAATGTCATCGATAAATACAACTACGAACCGATCCAAGTATGGCCTGAAAATTCTATTCATTAAATCCATAAACACCGCAGGGCATTAGTGAGCCCAAACGGCATCACCAAGAATTCGTAGTGACCGTACCTCGTTCTAAAAGCGGTTTTGGGTATGTCCGATTCTCGACCCTCAACCGATAGTACCCGACCTCAAATCTATCTTTGAAAACACCGAGGCTCCCTTTAATTGATCAAACAAATCGTCAATTCGTGGCAATGGATATTTATTCTTTATCGTCACTTTATTGAGTTGACGATAGTCGATGCACAACCTCATGGTTCCGTCCTTCTTCTTCACAAACAATACAAAGCGCCCCATGGAGAAAAACTTCGGTCGAGCGAAACCTCTATCCGTCAATTCTTGCAATTGAACCTTCAATTCCTTTAATTCCGTTAATGCCATATGATACGGGCTATTGAAATCGGCGTAGTACCCGTACAACCGATGCGAATTCCACTTCTCGAACCGGTGGCAATCCGGTAACTCCTCGGGAAAAACATCCGAATACTCACAAACCACGGTACCGATTCGAGTTTCCTTTCCGTCTCTTTACTTCCAAACACATACGCAAGGTATGTTTCACACCCTTTTTCACATACCTCCGAGCGGTCATAGAAGATATTATCGTTGGCGCTCCTTTTAAATCAATGAGACTCGACTCGGACTACCTCATTATTTGCACTCCTCAAATCAATGGTTTTCCTTTGCGATCCACCACCGCATCATGTACGGTCACCAATCCATACCAAGAATAACATCGAATTCATTAAATGGTAGAAGCATCCGATCGGTAGGAAAAGTGATTCTCGAATTATTAGGGGCATCTCTTGCACACTTTATCAACGAGTACGATCGACCCAAAGGGTTTGACACTCGAATTATGAACTCGAGAGACTCAACAGTAGAGTCTTCTTGGATGCTAAGGTTTCACATACATATGAATGAGTAGAGCCGGGGTCAATCAATGCAATCACACTAGTATCAAAGAGAGTAAAAGTACCAGTGATAACGTCAGGGGAGGATGCCTCCTCTCGTGCGCGGATGGCATATGCTCTAGCAGGAGTACGGGTCTCGGATCGGACAGCCGTATTAGAGGCTCCTCTCTGATTACCACCCCTACCTCCAGAGATTCTCGGGGGCCTACCTCCAGCCGTCGTTCCACTAGGTCTTGCACCTTGCGTCTTATTCCTCTCATCTAGCTCCGTGCAATCTCTAATGAAGTGGTCCTTCGAACCGCATCCATAACAGGCCCTATTAATGACTTACCCCGACATTCACCTAGGTGTCGTCTTCCACATTGGGGCATTCAGGTCTCTCTTGACGATTATTGCCCACACTAGCTACTCAAGTAGCTCGGAGTCCGTCAATGGTCGGGCTCTAATGGAAATTCCCGCAGTCGTCCTCGACTTACTGGTGTCCTCCCTGAACCTCTTTACAGCCGAGAACGGAGCTTTACTCGTCGATCTTTTACGGTAATCTCTTGCTTCAAATTCAGCCTTCTTCTTCTCCTTCCCAAGTTCTTCCGCCTTGCGTGCTCGTTCGACTAGTGTCACGAACTCCTTTATCTCCAAAATTCCCACTAGTAACTTTAACTCTTCATTCAATCCTTCTTCAAATCTTTTGCACATCGCAACCTCATCAGCCACACACTCCAGAGCATACCGACTAAGTCTTACGAACTCATGTTCGATTCAGATCTGATCATATGGCCTTGCTTGAGTTCCAAGAACTCCTTACACTTCGATCAATGAACCGTTGACTAATATATTTCTTCCGAAATTCGTTTGAAAGAAATCCCAAGTAACTTGTTCCTTTGGGACTATGGAAATCAAGGTCCTCCACCAATAGTAGGTGAGTCTCGAACAAAGATATAGCACACTTAAGACATTCATCGGTGTGCATGACAATTCATCAAACACTCTAATGGTGTTATCAAGCGAACTTCGGCCCTTTCGGCATCGTCGGTAACTATGGCCTTAAACTCCTCGGCCCCACGCTTCCTAATCAAGTCCACGGTGGTTTACTCAGCCTCACGGGATCGATGAATCGATGGCATTACGGGCTCTTGGGGTGGAGTATTTAAATTCGGAATGGTTGGACAGCCGGTCGGTTCGGGCATATTGCGCGACCCACTCATTCATCATGGTGAAGAAGGCTTGTTTCGCCCTTCATTTTGATTATTCGCGGATGACTGAGGCTCAACAGGCGGTGTCCCTTGTGCGGAGCAGCCGCTACACCTTCAACGTCATCCGCCAAGGGTCTCTCTATCCGGGTTCCATTGCTATTTAAAACAAAAATTTCAACCGTCAAGTCATCACATTATTCAGCACTAACAATTTGGCATGTATAGCTAGACTCACACGCTATGGTAGTCCTAGAACCGACTAAACCATAGCTCTGATACCAATAAAATTTGTAACACCCTAACTCGTGACCGTCGCCGGTGTCGGACACGAGAGGTTAACGCCAAAACCTCTCAAGGTACCAACCAATTTGTCATTTCCAGTCAGGCTGGAAAACCGCGTCACCGTCGCCTTAAAATCATATCTCGAGTTTCAAAACTCGGAAACTGGTTTCGTAAATTTTCCTGAATTTAGACTCATATACCCATCCAAGGATTTATTTTTAGAATTTTGGTTGGGCCAATTAGTACAGTTTATTAGTTAAAGTCACCCATGTTACAGGGACCGACTGCTCTGACCTTCACGCGTTACAACTTGAATATCTCTCTGTACAGGGCTTTAATACTGGTGCCGTTTGTTTCTAATGAAACTAGACTCAAAATGGAATCTGTACATATAAGGCATGACTCCTAATTCTTTCTGGATAATTTATGGTAAATTTTCAAAGTCACGACAGGGGACCCAGAAACCGTTCTGGCCCTGTCTCACGAGAACTTTAATATTTCTCAGTATACTGCTCATATGGTCGTTTCTTTTCATCCATATGAAAATAGATTCATCAAGGTTCAATTTCATAATTTACCCACTATTTAATTCTACTTCTACTATTTTTAGTGATTTTTCAATCTCATCTCACTGCTGCTGTCCGCAACAGTTACTGCAGTAGACTATGCCAATTTCATGAATCTTTCCTTGGCCTTAATCATCCATCATACATGACACAAATTGTGGCCACCTTGTCAAAATTAGAGTTTCTAAGACTCGTGGCTATAGGTTCTAGCATCCCACTCGACGACCACATAGGCCATTTTCACATGGCTTAAAGTTTACAACCCACAATTCGACAAAATAAAATAGCCTATACATGCCAAATGTTCTTCAACAACGAAAACAATACCACAAGATTTCAGCCGGTGTGATGACTTCAACGACGGTCCCGATCACGCAAGCAATACGAATCCGAGAGACCTAAAATGGGTGACAAGAAAAAAACACCGAGTGAGTTTACAACTCAGTAAGTCATAAGCATTCATCAATCCACCGACACATCACTACAACATGTACAAAGAACGAGGCTAGGTACTCATCCATATCGAATCTATACCATAATACCTCGGACCTTTCGGTCCAATCTCGTACCAAGTCATACATCCACATTTCATATTCTACACAACAAGATAATCAAGCATTTTACACATTAACTCATTTTCCAGCACAACCATACAATTTCAATCATCACATAGATTTAAGGCTTACCAATTCAACCCCAAGCATGGACGTATTCTCTATTCATCATGAGCTCGAGGTACTTACCCGATCCGCTGTCCGGGATTAACTCGATAATGTCGCACACTCAGTGCCAATTGTAATACAAGAGCATATAGTGAATCCGCACACTTAGTGCTATATATTTTCAGCTCGCACACTTAGTGCTATATAATTTTCAGCTCGCACACTTAGTGCTATATAATCAAACTCGCACACTTAGTGCTGTACAATTTAAACCCGCACACTTAGTGCCAATCTTGTCACCGTGTCCATTTATACCCGCACACTTAGTGCCGAGACCAATACCTTATGCATTTTGCTGCCTTTATACATTCAACAATGGCATCATTCCATACACATACATTTCCATTTACACATCAATTCATTTAAACACAATTGTGTATATATTATGGTCATTTACATCAACACCAAATATATGCTTAATGACTTACCTTATATTGGATGAAACGATTTCCAATCGACTACTCGATTATCTTTCCTTTGCCTTTGCTTGATTCTCCACCTCTAGCTTCTTGAGCTAAATTTAACAAATAAATTGGTTTTATCATTTGAGCATCGGAAGGGAATTCAAGATGCCTAGCCAATATATAAATATCTACTCATTAGGCATCAAAGTCGCATATGTACAAAATCATGAATCGAACTCAACACCTTAGTTAGTATTCCTCTTAGCGAATTTTCTAAGCCAAGAATAGGCATCAATATGCTTGCCTCTAACCGAATGCATGCACACCAATTTCCCCTCATGTGGCCGAATATGCATGTCCATGTTGAGGCCGATTATGCACTTAATACCACACAAAACAGCATGCATTTTACTAACTAACGATTACATATTGTAGCTCAATACACATCTCTCATGTACTACATAACCGAAAACATCATCCCAAGCAAATATATACCTTGAAATAGTATATATGTCATACCAATTCATCATGTGCAAACACATATTCAAAGCTCAAATCTTACCTACCATGCAACATGCATGAATCATACTTGTGGATATACCATGACCGAATACATCACAACACCATCATTTTGGTCATGATTAAGCAAAGAACTTAATGTCTCACTCAAAAATACTAAAAAGAAAGTCCAAGAGCCATCAATCCCCATCACGCACACCATTAACAAGCTTCATATTTAACATGCAATGGCATTAACACAAAATCCACCTTGGCCAAATACCATTTCCATGGCATAACAAGGATTTGAACCATGGCTAACATGCACATCAAGTTAGCAACCAAAACAAGCATGAATCTCATGACACAACCTCAAACATACCTTAATCTTGATGCAAGTATAGCCAAATCCCTTCTAGTTCTCTTCTAAACCAAGCATGAAGCAAAAATCCTCCCTTTTTCCTTAGTATTTTCGGCCAAAGAAGAGAAAATGGATGAACAAAATTTTTCTTTTCTCTTCCACAATGCACGGCAAGGGGGGTTTCACTCACACACACATTTTTTCTTTCTTTCTTTATTACCCATACTCATTTGTTTATTGTTTCTCCCTAGTGCACCAACAAAACATGTTTCATGACATGTTTAGCCCATGATTCCTTGTCATGGCCGGCCACTTCATGTTAGGGGGGGAAATTTGACATGCAAATCCCTTATTTTTGCATGTATTATCAACTAGTCATCCCACATTTCCCCATCATACTTTCAATGTTTACTACTAGGCCCTTTCTAGTGAAATTCACATTTATAACTCTAAATCGAAACATCAAAAATGTCACACATGAATTAACACATATTATAGGCATCAAAATAAATTATAAATTATTTTTATGCCTCAGTTTTGTGGTCCCGAAACCACATCCCGACTAGGGTCAATTTTGGGATGTCACATTACTAGTATTAATACGCTAATCATGATTACAAACATATTGCATCTCTTCATTCCTAATCACATTTTCCCTCTCTCTCTCTTTTTTAAATTCTTGCTCAATAAACACAGAGACCACATTTTGAAACAAAAATGGCACGCCAACTTGTTGTTCTTGCTTTGGTTTTGATTTTTCTCACCAGCGTCGTTTCTACCGATGCCTCATCCGCCGGTGGCAGCCCTGCAAGTGCACCAGCTGGGACTTCTACAGATGCTAGTGCTGCTAGTTCCTCCCCTACTTCTCAGGCTACCAATCCAAGCCTTAGTGGTGGTATCCCTCTTGATGATCCATAGAATGATTGTCAAGGAAATGCCGACAAATTATTAAACAAATTGCAATTTAAAAGAATGGTAGGGTTTTGGAAAATAAATAATTAGTTCTATAAATAGAATGTTATGTTTTTCATTAAGTTTATGAACTAATTTTCATATATATCATTTCACTTACAACATTATACTCTTATCAAATCTACTAAAACGAGTAGATTGGTGAACTGTGTTTTTTTTTTTGTGAATTATGAGAGGATGGTAAAGCCATAACAACAACACGACTAACGCGATTTGAATTCAGGCCATATCTAGAGCGGTGAATACCTTAACCATAAGTCAACACACTTAATTCGATGAACTGTGTTTTAAGTATTAATTATAATAATAGTTAAAACATTAATTGAGTAAACAAAGAAAGAAGCCATTAGTGGTTGACAATGGCGGTTGGAATTTGGTATTTGTAACGCCCCCATTATGTAATAATTTTTATATTAAGAAAAAAAACATATAAATAACGACATCTGGCCAAACTACTAATAAATAATAAAGAATATATCACTACCAAACTTTAAATAATGTTGATCTTCTCACCTCAGCAGTAGCCAAGGTTGTAGCCATACCATTATCTTTCATATAAACCAATGCGAATTTAACACAAACCAGTTGGTGTCACAACTCCATACCGTTTCCTTAAACTCCTCCAACGTGAAAGATAACTCGAGTTTCACAGCATCTCTCTCAAATTGTTAGAATTAAGTGACCCAAAATTCTTATTTAAATAAAATACGATGGAAAATAAAATAAAAGTAAAATCCATATAGAACTAGACTTCTTTTATTTTATTTTAGAATAAGGTTTTTAAACCTTATTAAACTCCATCTATTTTATATTGATTAGGATAAGGTGTTTCAATCCTACTAGAATATGGCTTTGCAAGCCTATAAATAGACATAGTCTATTCCTCTTGTATTTGAGTAAAAATCTTTCGACATAGTGAATTTTCTTCTCCTCCTGCCTGTGGTTTTTTTCCAAAGGGTTTCCACGTAAAATTTATGTGTTCTTTATTTTTATTTATTTTATTCTATTTTATTTTTCACAAATTGGTATCGAGCTTCCGGTTATTCATCTCGATCACGGTAATGGCGTCTTTGAAGTATGAAATTCATTGTTGGATCGCAACACCAGATTTGCGTTGTGGCAAATTAAGATGGAAGCGCTTCTTGCAGATGGATCTAGAGGATGCCCTGCTAGGATAGATAAGATGCCTTCGACATTAACAGATGAAGAGAAGAAGCGTAAGGATCGAAAGGCATTAACACAATTACATCTCGCATTTGTCCAACGAAATTTTGCGGGATGTGATGAAAGAAAAACTGCCACGCATTATGGAAGAGGCTAGAACAAATATGTATGTCAAAAACTCTAACAAGCAAGTTGCATATGAAGCGGCGTCTTTATGCTCATCGTTTGGAGGAAGGTGCGTCAGACACGAACACTTAACAGTGTTTAAAGAAATTCTCTCAAACTTGGAGGCCATGGAGGTTCAAGATGATAAGGAAGATCTAGGGTTGATTCTACTTTGTTCGTTGCCCCCGTCTTATTCAACCTTTAGAGACACGATTTTATATAGCCGCGAGTCTCTCACAGTTGATGAGGTTTATGATTCTTTAACCTCGTATGATAAGATGAAGCATCTTGTGGTTAAACCCAACTCTCAGGGAGAGGGTCTCATTGTTCGTGGGAGACAAGACCGGAATGTTGATGATGATCATGGTAGAACACAGGAACGGAATCCTCGTGGTAAATCTAAGGGTAGATCGAAATCTTCAAACAGAGGTAAAACTTGCAACTTCTGCAAGAAGAAAGGGCACATTAAATCTGAGTGCTATAAGCTACAAAATAAGATTAAAAGGGAGGTGCGAATCAAAAGGGAAAACAAACGGAAAATTCCGGTGAAGTCGATGTTGTAGAAGACTACAAATGATGGTGAACTTCTAGTTGCTTCATCAATGATTCTAAAGTAAGCGAGGAGTGGATACTTGATTCAGTCGCATCTTCCACATGAGTCCCAATCGGGATTGGTTTACAACTTATGAAACAATGATTCAAGGTGTTGTTTTGATGGGAAATAATGCTTCATGTAAAATCGCAGTGTTGGAACAATTAAAGTTAAGATGTTTGATGGAGTTGTCGAACACTTAGTGACGTGCGGCATGTTCCGAATTGAAAAGAAATTTAATTTTGTTGAGTACTCTTGATTCAAAAGGGCAGATACACAAATGAAAGTGGGGTTTTAAAGATTTCCAAAGGGTCCCTTGTTGTGATGAAAGGGCAAAGAAAGATTGCCAAGTTATATGTTTTACTGTGGTTCTATCATATCGGTGATGCAATTGCCGCTTCCTCTTCCTTGTCGATGATGATATTACTAAACTTTGGCATATGCGCCTAGGGCATATGAGTGAGAATGGCATGGCGAATTAAGCAAAGAGGACTTCTTAATGGGCAAGGAATTTGCAAACCGAATTTCGTGAGCACCGTGTTTTGGGAAGCAAAGAGAGTTCGATTCACTAGAGGAATCCATAACACGAAGGAAACGTTGGAGTATATCTATTCGATCTGTGGGGCCGTCCGAGTGCCTTCGAGAGGTGGAGCTAATTATATGCTAACCTTTATTGATGATTTTTCCGAAAAGTTTGGGCGTTCTTCCAAGCGTAAAAGCGATGTGTTTTCCACATTTAAGTCTTGGAAAATTATGATTGAAAAATGACGGGAAAATGATAAAATACCTCTGCATGCACAATGGCTTAGAGTTCTGCTCGATAAGTTTAATAGATTGTGCAAGTCGAAGGGATCATGAGACACTTGACGTTCGTCATACTCCACAAAGAAAAGCGGCGTTGCGAACGAATGAACGAACGATCATGGAGAAGGTTCGATGTATGTTGTCAAATGCCAACTTCATCAAGTCATTTTGGGCGATGACCTCTCTCGCATTTTTTGATCAACCGATCTCCATCCGCTGCCATTGAGAAAAGACTCCACAAGAGGTATGGTCCGTAATCCGCTAATTATTCGATTTAAAGATTTTTGGGTGTCCTGCGTATGCTCATGTTGATAATGGAAAATTGGAACCAAGATCCATTAAATGCGTTTTCTTGGTTATAAAGTGGTGTAAAAGGCTATAAGTTATGGTGTCCTGAAAATAGAAAAGTTGTGATTAGCAGAGATGTTGTTTTTGATGAAACCGCTATGCTACCTAACTTATCTCTTAAAGACTCTTCCAATAAAGAAAACCAAAAGCGGTGGAGCATCGATTAATACGTAATCAACTCCTCAAGCCAAGACAAAATTGATAATAGAGTTGCTTCTTCACCGCAATACTCTATCGCCAAAAACAGGACAAGAAGAGAAATTAAACCTCCAAAGAAGTATGCCGAGGTTGATCTAGTTGCTTATGCTTTAAATGTGGCTGAAGATATAGATGCGAATCAAGAGCCATTTAATTATTCTGAGGCGATTAGCTGTGAAGACTCAGAAAAGTGGATGTTTGCTATGCAAGAGGAGATGGAATCACTCCACAAAAACAGAACATGGGATCTTGTAAAACTTCCTAAAGGTAAAAAGGTTGTTCGTTGTAAATGGGTGTTTAAAAAGAAAGAAGGGACTCCAGGAGTTGAAGAACCCAGATATAAAGCAAGGCTTGTTGCAAAGGGTGACAATCAGTGCCATCTTTCTTACAAAAGATCAAATGTTTCATGAGAGAACAAAACACATTGATATTCGGTATCATTTTGTTCGTGATATTATTGCTCGTGGTGATATTGTTGTGAGCAAAATTAGCACTCATGAAAATCCTGCAGATATGATGACTAAGTCACTTCCTATAACCAAGTTTGAGCATTGCTTAGACTTGGTTGGTGTTCATTGTTGAAGTTAAACCCTTAAGGGTTTTTTGGAAGAGGTGAAGAACTTGTTTATTGAAAGTTCGCGATGAAGAACCTGTTCATTGAGAATTTGTGTCAAGGTGGAGATTGTTAGAATTAAGTGACCCAAAATTCTTATTTAAATAAAATACGATGGAAAATAAAATAAAAGTAAAATCCATATAGAACTAGACTTCTTTTATTTTATTTTAGAATAAGGTTTTAAACCTTATTAAACTCCATCTATTTTATATTGATTAGGATAAGGTGTTTCAATCCTACTAGAATATGGCTTTGCAAGCCTATAAATAGACATAGTCTATTCCTCTTGTATTTGAGTAAAAATTTTTCGACATAGTGAATTTTCTTCTCCTCTGCCCGTGGTTTTTTTCCCGAAAGGGTTTCCACGTAAAATTTATGTGTTCTTTATTTTTATTTATTTTATTCTATTTTATTTTTCACACAAATATTTTCTTAAACATCAAATCCATATCCATGATCCAATTTCACAATGAGCAGCTAAAGTAATTACTGAACGATTTGAACATTTTTTCCTTCAACAACTTTGTGTCATTGCACCACGAATCCCTGAATTTTAAACAATGCACCATCTTCTTGAATTGCAATTGAAAAAACAAATTTCAAGATATTTTTTATACAGTAAATATTAACTATGTTTAAAGCTCAATATAAACCAAGAGGAGGGATGGATTGATGTTTTAAAATTTTGGAAGAAATATGGAAAAGGAAAATCAACATAAGGATTTATAGTGGTTCGATCCCTATTGTCTAGCTCCACTGCCTTTACTTACCACAACTAAAGATTTTTCCAAATTCACGAATTTGAAAATTTCAAGGACAATGTTTAACCTTTAAAATCACTATATTTTAAGTATGCAAGATACAACTGTTTCCCCTTAGGGTTTTCATCCGAAAACCTTAAGTAAACCCTTACTAAGATAAGAAATAAATTTTGAATAAAGAATACCTCTTAAAGACTAATTTACAACAATATTGGCCACTCGAATGATTTTACATCACTTGAAAGATTTAAATAAATAATTACACAAGTGGGTGCATGAGAAAATATGAGAAATACAATAAAAAAGATTGGAATTATGCACAATAAACTTTGTTACCTTGTTTCTGTAACACCCCAAACCCGGCCCAGACGTTATGACCTGATCCGACATGCCACATCGAAACGTTCAAAACATTTTATATTGTTGATCCAGAAAAACTTACTTAGTGATTTAAAAGATAATTTCATTATAGGTTAAAGTGAATGGAAGTCGTACACCGTAGGAAACCGGAAAGGGTGGTGAGTCCATCGGATCGCTTAAGTACCAAGCTCCTTCGGATCCAATCCTAGACATGCATACCGCCATTGCCACACCTTAACGTCATGGATATTTCTAGGAAACCGATTTGATTAAGTCATTTTAGGAAAAGTGATTAATTTTGGAAAATACTTTCATTGCGGAAGCTTTGCTTGTTGTCGTGTTATTTTGAAATGAATTGTTATTTTTGAAAATGCGCCCTAAAGCTATCCAATTTCAACAGTTAAAATAAGTAATACCTATCTTAGTAATACATATTAAAACCATCAAAAATAATTAAGCGACCTTATTACATTTAAAAACCTAAAACTTCAAACATAAATAAAAGGATGTCCAGTTCACGGAAGAAAATCAAACTTTCGAACGGTGGCCACTCAATTCCCTCACGGCTCCAAGCCCACTATGGTTGGGGATTAGCTGCGTGGATGAAAATAAAAGGGTGAGTTTGGGGAAACTCAAGTGTAAATTAACCCAACCATGGCCTATATCACCAAACCACGAAATAGAATAAGTTGGCCTTAGCCTGAGCAATGAATTCGAATAAAGCCCATAGGCCCATAATGTAACGTAATGATATTACATGTCTATGCGTAAATCCAACCCAGATTCATCCATAACACCCCGTGCATCACCCTTACACCATGTGGGGAGACTACTCGACCCACCCAACCGCTACACACCACGTAAATCGCAATGAGGTCTGCCAGATATTGTGACGAAGTTACCAGATACAGATATTATGGCAGAGCCACCAGAACAGATATATGTGGCAGAGCCACCAGAACAGATATATGTGGCAGAGCCACCAGATCAGATAATCGTGGCATAGCCACCAGAACAGATATATGTGGCAAAGCCACCAGATCAGAAAATTGTGGCATACCCACCAGGACGCTTCCTCCATAATATAACCCATGTCCCCATACAACAGATATATAATCATGGCATACATCATACAGAATCAGATCGTCATGCTTTTCAGTCAAAATTAACCCTAGGGGTATAACGGTAATTTTGCACCTAGGAGTATAACAGTAATTTTCCATACATAGGGGTATTATAGTAATTTAACTGCTTTTAGGGTTTTCATGCATATCCTAACTATTTACGTACTATCAGAACACTTACCGCGCATACTTACCTAATTGGGCCCGTTGGCCCATGAACCCGATCTTTGGCCCATTAAGCCCAAATTATCAAAATGTACGAAATCGCAGCATCGCAGTTTATTACTTTAGATTACCAAATATACAAACCCAACTATCTTACGAGCATTCGCACACTCACAAATTCCCAAAATACCAACTTTTCGGCATTTCGGCTTTTCGACTTTTGTCAATCTGGTCTATGAGAGGGTGTCAGTTACACACTTGTTTGCGACGGTATGCTGACGAGATCCACACACGAACCACCTACAATTGGATTACTAACACGTTAATCTAACTATTCAAATACGAACTACGTATTAACCCCTTACAATATTCGGCCAACCACACCTACAGATCAGAGTAAGCTTATAAGAAATCAATAAGCAACTCATTAACAAATTTTTGTTAGTGTTTACCACATAATCATAATTTCACTGCAAGCTGTCTTCCTAAGCAACAGTCACTAAATCATTTATAACTGGAGGTACGAAACTCCAAATCAAGTTCCGTTAATTTTCCCTGAAAATAGACTCATATATCTTCTATGCATAAAATTTTCAGAATTTTTGGTTTATCCAATCAATACCAGATTTTTCTCAAAGTTTCCCATGTTTCACTGTTTGACTAATCTGACCACTCTTCATTACGAATCAAATTTCTCATTGTACAGAATTCAAAATATGTTCTTGTTTATTTCATTTGAAACTAGACTCATTAAGCTTTAATTACATAATTTATTCAGCTTCTAATTCATCTCCCACAATTTATGGTGATTTTCCAAAGTCACATTACTGCTGCTGTCCCAAGCAGATTTATTACCAAATTCACTCTTTCACACATAACTTGCATGCATGTTATTTAAACATGTATATCACCAATCAATCATCACATATCTATGAATTTACTTAAGTATAATCTCCATTTCATCATTTTAAAGCACAACATGTTAGCCGATTTTTCCCTTTAGCATCTTAGGCACATGCATGCTCATTTGTTTGGCTCAACTTCACCTATCTTCCATTTTTCATCAAAAGAACATGAAACAACAACCATTTCCTTCATTTTAATTCATGACTAAATGCTTACAACACAACTAAAAACCAAAATATGCTTCAAGAGTTAAGGTAGAATCAAGAAGAACTCATGAACATCAAGATAGAAGCAAACTACCATGAACTTACCTTCAATTTTCTTCCCCAAGTGACTGAACATTCAAGAGCTTTCTCCTCTCATTTCTTTTCTCTAACTTTTGGCTATGATGAACAAATATGGACAAAACTTTGTTCTTTTCACCCCTTTTTCTTTTAATAAAATTTCATATTTCATCCATTTAATTCTTTAATACAAAAGACATGAAATGCCCATCATGGAACATTTACCTAAACCATTATCATGGAACATTTACCTAACCCATTATCATGGAATATTTACCTAATCCATTACCATGGAACATTTACCTAACTCATTATCAATTTGTACCATGAATTATGGATATCAAGTGCTCATATTGTCTACAACAACATGATGGCTGGCCACTTCATGTAAAATGGGAGGTTTGACATGCAAATCCTCCTATTTTGCACTACTATTTATTTGGCCACTACAAATTAGCCTATAGCATTTTCAAACATTTCCACATAGGTCCTATTTCATAATTTCACTCACAAATGACAAAATCAAAGCATGAAATTTTGCCAACATTCACAGAATTCCCGAAAATTAGGGCGTTACAGTTTCTTATCTTGTTATGAGTGTTCTTGAACTCTATTTATATCCTCTTGATGACTTGTAGTAATTACAGACATAATTTGAGCATTAAATGCAATTGTAGGGGCATAAATATTGGTAAATTTGGTCTTTGGAGTCCGGTTCGTCTCTTAGAAATATAATAGTTGAACCTGTGAGTATCGCATCAAAGATGGAAAGGGTTCAATACCTTATTAGTGTAGCTTTTAGAGAAATTATTGTTTCCTTTCTCTTTTTTTCGGTTTTACTCTATATCTAGTTTTTAATTTTAAAACTTATACAACAACATTTTACTCTTCTCTAAAATGTCACATCACATTTTACAAGCCATTTAATAGTTAAATTAAGGACTTGTATAATGGCAATGCATGATTGATTTCATATAGGTAGTTTTGAGATGTAATTAGAATGTTTTGAAATTTGGGTCGACTTTAAAATGAAAGACATTGTTTGAGGATGTGTAGTGCAATTAACTCAAAATTTTAAGAATAATTTATGAAAGGAGATAAATATCAAATTTATACATGAACTTTGGTCCAATGTGCAATTTGTTACATCAACTTTGATTATACACCTAGACCTCGATATGTGGTTCTAATATATAAATGAAAGGTTGATTTTGATTCAATTATATGCATTTAGAAAATGAATACATACAAAAAATTTCATATGTATGGCATTACACATTAGATCAAAATTCATGTCTGCTTTGGTATTTACACCATTAGTAATGATATAAAATGAAATCAGTTTAATCTAGTTTTGGCCATTCTAATAATTAACATTCACCAAACCCAATTTTCAATAATTATAGGATTGCCGAACTTAAAAATAGTATGATTAGTGGCTAAGTTTAAAATTAAAAGAAAATTAATTGCCGTTATATTCGGTAATTTACTAGTATTAATACGCTAATCATGATAACAAACATATTGCATCTCTCTATTGCTAATCACTTCTTTCTCTCTTTTTTTTTATTTAAAAAAATTGTTGCTTAATAAACACAGAGACCACATTTTGAAACAAAAATGGCACGCCAACTTGTTGTTCTTGCTTTGGTTTTGATTTTTCTCACCGGCGTCATTTCTACCGACGCCTCTTCCGCTGGTGGCAGCCCTGCAAGTGCACCAGCTGGAGCTTCTACAGTTGGCAGTACTGCTAGTTCCTCCCCTACTTCTCAGGCTACTAATCCAGGTCTTAGCGATGGTATCCCTATTGATGACCCGTAGAATAATTGTCAACGAAATGTCGATAAATCATTAAATAAATTGTAATTTAAAAGAATGGTGAGGTTTTGGAAAATAAATAATTAGTTCTATAAATAGAATGTTATGTTTTTCATTAAGTTTATGAACTGATTTTCATATATATCATTTCACTTACAACATTATACTCTTAACAAATCTACTAAAACGAGTAGATTGGTGAACTGTGTTTCTTTTTTTGTGAATTATGAGTGGATGGTAAAGCCATAACAACAACAAGACTAACGTGATTTGAATTCAGGCCATATCTAGAGCGGTGAATACCTTAACCATAAGTTAACACACTTAATTCGATGAACTGTGTTTTAAATATTAATTATAATAATAGTTAAAGCATTAATTGAGTAAACAAAGAAAGAAGCCATCAATGGTTGACAATGGCGGTTGGAACTTGGTATCTGTAACGCTCCCATTATGTAATAATTTTTATATTAAGAAAAAAAACATATAAATTAATAACGACATCTGGCCAAACTACTAATAAATAATAAAGAATATATCACTACCAAACTTTAAATAATGTTGATCTTCTCACCCCAGCAGTAGCCAAGGTTGTAGCCATGCCATTATCTTTCATATAAACCAATGCGAATTTAACACAAACCAGTTCGTGTCACAACTCCATACCGCTTCCTTAAACTCCTCCAATGTGAAAGATAACTTGAGTTTCACAACTTCTTTCTCAAATATTTTCTTAAACTTCAAATCCATATCCATGATCCATTTTCATAATGAGCAGCTAAAGTAATTACTGAACGATTTGAACATTTTTTCCTTCAACAACTTTGTGTCATTGCACCACGAATCCCTGAATTTTAAACAATGCACCATCTTCTTGAATTGCAATTGAAAAAACAAATTTCAAGATATTTTTTATACAGTAAATATTAACTATGTGTAAATAAAATAAAATAAAATAAAATAAAGATAAACAATAAAGAACACACAAATTTTACGTGGAAACCCTTTAGGGAAAAATCCACGAGCAGAGGAGAAGAAAATTCACTATGTCGAAAAATTGAATCCAATACAAGAGGAATAGACTATGTCAATTTATAGGCTTGTAAAACCATATTCTAGTAGGATTGAAACACCTTATCTTAATAAATATAAAATAGATGAAGTTTAATAAGGTTTAAAAACTTTATTCTAAAATAAAATAAAAGAAGTCTAGTTCTATATCGATTTTACTTTTATTTTATTTTCTATCGTATTTTATTTAAATAAGAATTTGGGGCACTTAATTCTAATAATCTCCACCTTGACACAAATTCTCAATGAACAAGTTCTTCATCGTGAACTTTCAATAAACAAGTTCTCCACCTCTTCCATAAAACCCCTTAAGGGTTTAACTTCAACAATGAACACCAAACAAGTCTAAGCAATGCTCAAACTTGGTTATAGGAAGTGACTTAGTCATCATATCTGCAGGATTTTCATGAGTACTAATCTTACTTACAACAATATCACCACGAGCAATAATATCACGAACAAAATGATACCGAACGTCAATGTGTTTTGTTCTCTCATGAAACATTTGATCTTTTGTAAGAAAGATGGCACTCTGACTGTCACAAAATACTGTGCTGATTTGAAGGTCTTCATTGAGTTCACTAAAGAATCCCTTCAACCAAATAGCTTCTTTACAAGCCTCAAGAATCGCCATGTACTCACTTTCAGTGGTAGACAAAGCGATCAGAGACGCAAAGTGGCTTTCAACCGATTGCACAACCTCCGATTGTAAAGACATAACCTGTGAGATATCTTCTTTTATCAAGGTCTCCAGCAAAATCAGCATCAACATACCCTATGACTCCATCTCTAGTTCTTCCAAATTGTAAGCAAACATCAGTAGTACCTCGTAAGTATCTTAGAATCCACTGAACTGCTTTTCAGTGTTTTTTTACCGGGATTCGCCATGTATTTGCTACCTGCACTGACTGCATATGATAAATCTGGACGTGAACAAACCATAGCATACATGAGAGATCCCACTGCACTAGAGTATGGAACATGTGACATGTACTCAATTTCATCATCTGATTGTAGAGACAAAACTGATGAAAGTTTGAAATGGGCTGCTAAAGGAGTACTAACAGGCTTAGCACTCTCCATATTGAACCTGGAAAGAACTTTCTCAATGTATCCCTTCTGACTTAGGTACAATTTACTTGTTTTTCTATTTCTGATAATCTCCATTCCAAGTATCTTCTTTGCTGGTCCTAAATCTTTCATCTCAAATTCTTAACTTAGTTGGGTTTTGACATTTCTTATCTCTTCTTTATCTTTTGCTGCTATCAACTGTAGTACCCCAAACCCGGCCCAGACGTTATGACCGGATCCGACATGCCATATCGAAGCGTTCAAAACATTTTATTTTGTTGATCCAGAAAAACTTACTTAGTGTTTTAAAAGATAATTTCATTATAAGTTAAAGTGAATGGAAGCTGTGCACTAGGTAAGAAACCAGAAAAGAGGTGGTGAGTCCATCAGACTGCTTAAGTACCAAGCTCCCTTCGGATCCAATCCTAGACATGCATACCGCCATTGCCACACCTTAACGTCATGGATATTTCTAGGAAACTGATTTGATTAAGTCATTTTTAGGAAAAGTGATTAATCTTGTAAAATACTTTAATCATGAAGCTTTGTTTGTTGTCATGTTATTTTGAAATCAATTGTTGTTTTTGAAAACGCTCTAAAGCTATCCAATTTCAACAGCTTAAATATAAGTAATACCTATCTTAGTAATACATATTAAAACCATAAAAATAATTAAGCGGCCTTATTACATTTAAAACCCAAACCTCAACGTAAATAATAGGATGTCCAGTTCACTAGAAGAAAACCAAACTTTCGAACGGGTGGCCACTCCAATTCCCTCACGACTCCAAGCCCACTATGGTTGGGGATTTCTGCGTGGATGAAAATAAAAGGTGAGTTTGGGAAACTCGAAGTGTAAGGAAAACCCATTTAAAGCCCAAGTCACTCAAGCCTATTGGGCCTAAGCCCATTCAGTGTAATAAAGGATGGGCGAGCCCTTTTAGATTACAATAAGTCGGGCCTTAGCCCCTTATTCAGATAATGTGATGGCCCATAGGCCCATTTCAAAATACATGCAACATCAAGAAACATATGCAAGCCCATTTGGGGAGACTACTCCACCCACCAACCACTACACTCCACCCGCACCAGCCATACACTCCATGTGGGAATAGCTCAACCCACCCAAATTTAACACTCCACGATTGCAAACCTCTTTGCTTTCGATTATCAAGACATTGAGGCAAAGCCTCTAGTACGTGGACAAGCCACTTTCAGACTTCCTCCGTCAATATCCCAATCCCATGCATCGATAATAACAACATGGCATGAAGTAAATAACAACAATCAAACATGTATTTAGGTCAATTTAACCCTAGGGTATTTTGGTAATTTATCTCCTAGGTGTAAACCGTAAATTTTCCACTTTTAAAGGTATTTCAGTAATTTATCTATTTTAGGTTTTTCATGCATATTCCTACCTTTCACGTACTAATGTAATCACTACCGAGGGTTCTTATCGAATTGGGCCCGTTGGCCCATCATTCCAATTTTGGCCCACTAAGCCCAAAAATATCGAGGGCACAGAAATCATGCACTTTGCAGTCCAAACATTGTAGCTTACCAAAAACATTAATCGATTTACCTCACGAGCATTCGCACACTCACAAATCTACAAAATACCGATTTTCGGCATTTTGGCTTTTCGGCTTTTGCCGATCTAGACTAAGAAAGAGGGTGTTAGTTACACACTTGTTTGCGACGATATGCTGACGAGATCCACACACGAACTGCCTACAATTTGATTACTAACACGTTAATCTAACTATTCAAATACGAACTACGTATTAACCCCTTACAATATTCAGCCAACCACACCTACAGATCATAGTAAGCTTATAAGAAAACAATAAGCAACCTCATTAACAAATTTTTGTCAATGTTTACCACATAATCATAATTTCACTGCAAGCTGTCTTCCTGAGCAACAGTCACTAAATTATTTATAACTGGAGCTACGAAACTCCAAATCAAGTTCCGTTAATTTTCCCTGAAAATAGACTCATATATCTTCTATCCATAAAATTTTCAGAATTTTTGGTTTATCCAATCAATACCAGATTTTTCTCAAAGTTTCCCATGTTTCACTGTTTGACTAGTCTGACCACTCTTCATTACGAATCAAATTTCTCATTGTACAGAATTCAAAATATGTTCTCGTTTATTCCATTTGAAACTAGACTCATTAATCTTTAATTACATAATTTACGCAGCTTCTAACTCATCACCCACAATTTATGGTGATTTTCCAAAGTCACGTTACTGCTGCTATCCCAAGCAGATTTATTACCAAATCACTCTTTCACACCTAACTTGCATGCTTGTTATTTAAACATGTATATCACCAATCAATCATCACATATCTATGATTTTACTTAAGTATAATCTCCATTTCATCATTTTAAAGCACATGTTAGCCGATTTTTCCCTTTAGCATCTAAGGCACATGCATGCTCATTTGTTTGGCTCAACTTCACCTATCTTCCACTTTTCATCAAAAGAACATGAAACAACAACCATTTCCTTCATTTTAATTCATGACTAAATGCTCACAACACAACTAAAAACCAAAATATGCTTCAAAAGTTAAGGTAGAATCAAGAAGAACTCATGAACATCAAGATAGAAGCAAGGTACCAAGAACTTACCTTCAACTTTCCTCCTCCTAATGACCGAAAACTCAAGAGCTTTCTCCTCTCCTTTCTCTTCTCTAACTTTCGGCTATGATGAACAAAGATGGACAAAACTTTGTTCTTTTCACCCTTTTTTCTTTTAATAAAACTTCATAATTCATCCATTTAATTCTTTAATACAAAAGACATGAAATTCCCATCATGGAACATTTACCTAACCCATTATCATGAAACATTTACCTAACCCATTATCATGGAACATTTACCTAACCCATTATCAATTTGTACCATAAATTATGGATATCAAGTGCTCATATTGTCTACAACAACATGATGGCTGGCCACTTCATGTAAAATGGGAGGTTTGTCATGCAAATCCTCCTATTTTGCACTCCTACTTATTTGGCCAATTCAATTTAGCCTATAGCATTTTCAAACATTTTCACATAGGTCCTATTTCATAATTTCACCTCCTTTTTCTTATGGAACAAAAATTAACTAAAATTGCCGGGTTCTATCTTAAGCTTGGGCTTTCTAGAGGCCCACTAACATAATTAAACTTATGCCAACATTCACAGGATTCCCGAAAATTGGGGCGTTACAACTCTACCCTCCTTAAAGAAATTTCGTCCTCGAAATTTACCTGATCCAAAAAGATGAGGGTATTGCTATTGCATCGTCTCTTCTGATTCCCAAGTAGCTTCTTCCCTTCTATGATTACGCCAAAGTACTTTCACTAACGGGACAGATTTCCTTCTGAGAACCTTAAAATCTCGAGCCAATATTTGAACAGGCTCCTCCTCAAAGGTTAAATCAGTCTGAACTTCAATTTCTGCAACTCGCAGGACATGAGCAGGGTCAGCACGATAACACCTTAACATGGAGACGTGAAAAACATCGTGAATCCTGTCTAACTCTGGAGGCAATTCCAACTGATAAGCCACTGGGCCTACTCGCTTCAAAACCCGATAAGGCCCAATGAATCGCGGACTCAACTTGCCATTCTTACCGAACCTTAATATCTTCTTCCAAAGAGAAACCTTTAAGAAAACCATATCCCCAACCGCGAAATTTATCTCTTTGCGCTTTAGATCCGCATACGACTTTTGTTTATCAGATGCCTCCTTTAATCGATCTCTTATCAACTTAACCTTACTTTCAGTATCTGCCACCAACTCCGATCCAAGCACTTATTGTTCACCCAACTCTGTCCAACACGTAGGCATACGACATCTCCGCCCATAAAGTGCCTCATATGGAGCCATCTGAATACTTGCTTGGTAGCTGTTATTGTATGCAAACTCTGCCAATGGTAAGTAATCCTCCTAACTACCTCAAAAGTCAATCACGCATCCCCTCAACATGTCCTCTAGAATCTGAATAACCCTTTCCGATTGACCATCAGTCTGGGGATGGAAAGCCGTACTAAAATTCAATCGCGTCCCTAACGCCTCATGCAACCTTTGCCAAAACCGAGATGTAAATCTGGGATCCCGGTCAGAGACAACCGAAATTGGGACTCCATGAAGTCGTACAATATCCGCCACATACAACTTGGCTAAGTTTTGAAGTGAAAAGTCAGTACGAACAGGTATGAAATGGGCCGATTTGGTCAACCTATCCACAATCACCCACACCGAGTCTTTCTTTGATGGTGTCAAGGGCAGCCCACTCACAAAGTCTATGGTTACCCTCTCCCACTGCCAAAGTGGTATCCTCACTGACTGTAACAGTTCAGAGGGTAATTGATGCTTAGCTTTCACTTGCTGGCATGTCAGACATTTCCCTACAAACTCTGTTACTTCTCGTTTAAGTCCAGGCCACCAGTACAATTCTCGTAAGTCGTGATACAACTTGTTCCCTCCAGGTGCATGGCACAAAGTCCTCCATGAGCTTCCTTCAATATTGTCTGCCTCAAATCAGAGTCCTTCGGAACACAAATTCTTCTTCGGAAACACAGAACTCCTTCGCCATTTAACCCAAACTCAGAAGTTTCCCCTTCCTTAACTTGTTCGAAACGAGCGACCAAAGACTCATCGTTCAACTACTTTTCCTTAATCTGATCCACCCAGGTTGGTCTCACTTGCAACTCAGCCAACAGACCTCCATCATCATATAGACTCAGACGAGCAAATATTGCTCTCAGATCAGATACAGCTCTATGACTTAGAGCATCGGCTACCACATTAGCCTTGCTTGGGTGATACTCGATCGAACAGTCATAATCCTTAAGCAACTCAATCCATCTCTTTTGCCTAAGGTTCAGCTCCTTCTGAGTCAACAAATACTTAAGACTCTTATGGTCGGTGTATATAATACACCTTTCTCCGCATAAGTAATGTATCCAAATCTTAAGTGCTAATATCACTCGCGCCAACTCCAAATCATGAGTCGGATAGTTCCCTCGGAGGCTTAAGCTATCGTAATGCATATGCAACCACCTTACCCTCTTGCATTAACACGCAGCCCAAACCCACGTGTGATGCGTCCATCGTACACAATAAAATCATTCCTGCACTCGTTGAATCAACACTGGTGCTTCATCGAAGTTTTTCAACTTCTCAAAAGCTTCCTCTGCCGCTTCTCAAGACATACAAACGGTACTCCTTTCCTTATGAGTTTTGTCGAGGTGCCGCCATCACGTAAAAACCTTCCATAAACCTTCTATAGTATCCTGCCAGTCCTAGGAAACTCCGTATTTCTGACACTGACCTAGGCGGCTTCCACTCCAAAATCGCTTCAATTTTCAGATGGTCCACCTTAATCCCTTCGGCAGAGACCACATGTCCTAAGAAGGTTACCTCCCTCAACCAAAATTCACACTTGCTGAACTTCGCGAAGAGTTCCTTCTCCCTTAACACTCGCAGCACTATACGGAGATACTCATCATGTTTTGTTTCATTTTCGAATATACCAGATATCGTCAATAAAGACGACTACGAATCGATCTAAAATGGTTGGAACACACGATTCATCGATCCATAAACACCGCAGAGCGTTAAATCATCAAATGGCATAACCGAAACTCGTAATGACCATACCGAGTCCTGAATGCCGTCTTATGGATATCTGCCTCCTTGACCCTTAACTGATGACATCCAGATCGAAGGTCGATCTTGGAAAATACAGGAGCTCCTCTAAGCTAGTCGAACAGATCATCAATCCTTAGCAGTGGATACTTATTCTTAATCGTCAGTTTGTTCAACTGGCGATAATCAATGCACATCCGCATTACCATCCTTCTTTTTCACGAATAGCACCGGTGCTCCCCATGAAGACACGCTTGGCCTAATAAAGCCCCTATCCAACAACTCTTGAATTTGAGCATTTAACTCTACTAACTCCTTCGGTGCCATCCTATACGGTGCGATAGACACAGACGCCATTCCAGGCAACAAATCTATTCCAAACTCAACTTCTCGATTCGGAGGCAATCCTGGAAGCTCCTCCGGAAAAACATCTTGGAACTCCTTTACAGTCCTAACCTTATCCACTGTCAGTCCCTCCTCTTCCGACTGACTTACAGATACCAATTAGGCCTCACAACTTTTCCGAATCCACTTTTCAGCTCTTAATGCCGACACTACATTGGACAAATAATCCCTTCTCTCACCTATCACCATAACCTCCTCATCCTTTGTAGTTCTTAACACCATTCGTTTAGCAGCACAATCCAGAGTCGCCTTATGCTTAACAAGCCAGTCAATTCCCAAAACTAGATCAAACTCTTCGAACTGTAACTCCATCAGATCTCCAAGAAAAATCTTACCTTGAGTTTCTAAGGGTACATCCCTATACAATTTTTCTACCCTAACCGAGTGACCCAAATGACTTAGTACAGATACCCCACTCACAATCTCCTCAGAGTAGTCCAAGTCGTCCATAATCCGTTCTGTGGCCTCCAACCAATATTCCGCCACATTTGGGGCTATACCAGACACGCCCCTAAAGATCTCCGCTCCGTTAGCCTAAAGTCGTTCAGAAATAGATCCCCGAACTCCATTGCCCGTACTTGCCCCGGTAACCCTTTCCAGAACACGAAGCATTGCTCGTGATAGGGCATCATCCTCAGACCGCCATGATCATGAGACTCTACTCATTACTGTGGTACCGGTGCATCCACCGCCGCATATGTCTCGAAGACGAAGATCTCGCTTGAGCACTTTCTCGGCTCCGTCCACGGCCTCTTGTACTCATATCGTATTATCTTGATTACGAATTTTTATGCATTAATTCAATATTCCAGTGTTTATTATGGATGTTTTATGAATCAGAGAGTAATTCAGAGTTTGTTTTCGCAGAATCGGAGTCTAGCTACAGTTTCAGTCTCTTATCAAATTTTCCTATGGTTTCAGTATCATCCTATTTAGAGTGTCCTAGTAGGGTTTCAGTATAGACAGATAATTCAAAAAAATATTCAGAAAAATTCAGAATACTTACAGACTTGAGCCGGAGATTCGAAATGCCACCTTCTAAAGATCTAAATTTTGAAAATCAAGTTTTTCGCATTCTTTATAAAATTTTTGCTTTCAAAAATCTTTGTTTTTGTAAACCCATTCCACAGCCGAGTTGTTGTAACTGGGCTCTGATACCACTAAATGTAGCACCCCAAACCCGGCCCAGACGTTATGACCGGATCCGACATGCCACATCGAAGCGTTCAAAACATTTTATTTTGTTGATCCAGAAAAACTTACTTAGTGTTTTAAAAGATAATTTCACTATAAGTTAAAGTGAATGGAAGCTGTGCACCAGGTAAGAAACCGGAAAAGAGGTGGTGAGTCCATCGAACTGCTTAAGTACCAAGCTCTCTTCGGATCCAATCCTAGACATGCATACCGCCATTGCCACACCTTAACGTCATGGATATTTCTAGGAATTGATTTGATTAAGTCATTTTTAGGAAAAGTGATTAATCTTGTAAAATACTTTAACTGCGGAAGCTTTGTTTGTTGTCGTGTTATTTTGAAATCAATTGTTGTTTTTGAAAACGCGCTCTAAAGCTATCCAATTTCAACAGTTAAATATAAGTAATACCTATCTTAGTAATACATATTAAAACCATAAAAAATAATTAAGCGGCCTTATTACATTTAAAAACCCAAACCTCAACGTAAATAATAGGATGTCCAGTTCACCGAAGAAAACCAAACTTTCGAATCGGTGGCCACTCAATTCCCTCACACTCAAGCCCACTATGGTTGGGGATTTCCCGTGGATGAAAATAAAAGGGGTGAGTTTGGGGAAACTCAGTGTGTAAGGAAAACCCATTTAAAGCCCAAGTCAGCTCAAGCCTATTGGGCCTAAGCCCATTCAGTAATAGTGGTATCGGGCGAGCCCTTTTAAATTACAATAAGCTAGGCCTTAGCCCCTTATTCAGATAACAAGATGGCCCATAGGCCCATTTCAAAATACATGCAACATCAAGAAACATATGCAAGCCCATTTGGGAGACTACTCAACCCACCAACCACTACACTCCACCTGCATCTACCATACACTCTATGTGGGAATAGCTCAACCCACCCAAATTTCAACACTTCTGAGCTTGCACCTTTTTTGCTCAGCTATCAAAGAATTGAGGCAAAGCCTCTAGTACGTGGACAAGCCACTTTCAGTACTTCCTCCGTCAATATCCCAGTCCCATGCATCAGATAATAACGACATGGCATGAAGTAAATAACAACAGTCAAACATGTATTTAGGTCAATTTAACCCTAGGGGTATTTCGGTAATTTATCTCCTAAGTGTAAAACTGTAAATTTTCCACTTTTAAAGGTATTTTAGTAATTTATCTATTTTAGGGTTTTTCATGCATATTCCTACCTTTCACGTACTAACAGAATCACTACTAAGGGTTCTTACCGAATTGGGCCCGTTGGCCCATCATTCCAATTTTGGCCCATTAAGCCCAAAAATATCGAGGGCACAGAAATCATGCACTTTGCAGTCCAAACATTGTAGCTTACCAAAAACATTAATCGATTTACCTCACGAGCATTCGCACACTCACAAATCTACAAAATATCGGTTTTCGGCATTTTGGCTTTTCGGCTTTTGCCGATCTAGACTAAGAAAGAGGGTGTTAGTTACACACTGCTTATGCGACGATATGTCGATTGAGATCCACACACGAACGCCTACAATTTGATTACTAACACGTTAATCTAACTATTCAAATACGAACTACGATTAACCCCTTACAATATTCGCCAACCACACCTACAGATCATAGTAAGCTTATAAGAAAACAATAAGCAACTCATTAACAAATTTTTGTCAATGTTTACCACATAATCATAATTTCACCGCAAGTCGCCTTCCTGAGCAAGTCACTAAATTATTTATAACTGGAGCTACGAAACTCCAAATCAAGTTCCGTTAATTTTCCCTGAAAATAGACTCATATATCTTCTATCCATAAAATTTTCAGAATTTTTGGTTTAGCCAATCAATACCAGATTTTTCTCAAAGTTTCCCATGTTTCACTGTTTGACTAATCTGACCACTCTTCATTACGAATCAAATTTCTCATTGTACAGAATTCAAAATATGTTCTCGTTTATTCCATTTGAAACTAGACTCATTAAGCTTTAATTACATAATTTATGCAGCTTCTAACTCATCAACCACAATTTATGGTGATTTTCCAAAGTCACGTTACTGCTGCTGTCCCAAGCAGATTTATTACCAAATCACTCTTTCACACCTAACTTGCATGCTTGTTATTTAAACATGTATATCACCAATCAATCATCACATATCTATGATTTTACTTAAGTATAATCTCCATTTCATCATTTTAAAGCACAACATGTTAGCCGATTTTTCCCTTTAGCATCTAAGGCACATGCATGCTCATTTGTTTGGCTCAACTTCACCTATCTTCCATTTTTCATCAAAAGAACATGAAACAACTACCATTTCCTTCATTTTAATTCATGACTAAATGCTCACAACACAACTAAAAACCAAAATATGCTTCAAGAGTTAAGGTAGAATCAAGAAGAACTCATGAACATCAAGATAGAAGCAAGGTACCAAGAACTTACCTTCAATTTTCCTCCTCCTAATGACCGAATACTCAAGAGCTTTCTCCTCTCCTTTCTCTTCTCTAACTTTCAGCTATGATGAACAAAGATGGACAAAACTTTGTTCTTTTTACCTTTTTTTCTTTTAATAAAACTTCATAATTCATCCATTTAATTCTTTAATACAAAAGACATAAAATTCCCATCGTGGAACATTTACCTAACCCATTATCATGAAACATTTACCTAACCCATTATCATGGAACATTTACCTAACCCATTATCAATTTGTACCATAAATTATGGATATCAAGTGCTCATATTGTCTACAACAACATGATGGCTGGCCACTTCATGTAAAATGGGAGGTTTGTCATGCAAATCCTCCTATTTTGCACTCCTACTTATTTGGCCAATTCAATTTAGCCTATAGCATTTTCAAACATTTTCACATAGGTCCTATTTCATAATTTCACCTCCTTTTTCTTATGGAACAAAAATTAACTAAAATTGCCGGGTTCTATCTTAAGCTTGGGCTTTCTAGAGGCCCACTAACATAATTAAACCTATGCCAACATTCACAGGATTCCTGAAAATTGGGGCGTTACATCAACTTGTCATCAACATAAAGAAGTAGATACACAAAAGAACCATCACTGTTTTTCTTAAAGTAAACACAACTGTCAAAACTACTTCTTTTGAAATCATGAGAAGTCATAAAGGAATCAAACCTCTTGTACCACTGTCTTAGTGACTGTTTCAAACCGTAAAGGGACTTTTTCAGCAAGCAAACATAGTCTTCTATTTCTGAGACTATAAAACCCTCTAGTTGTTGCATGTAAATATCCTCCTCAAGTTCTCCATGCAGAAATGCAGTTTTTACATCTAACTGCACAGGCTCCAAATCATGCATGGCCACAATACCAAGCAAAGCTCGAATTGAACTATGTTTAACAACTGGAGAGAACACATCTGTGAAGTCCGCTCCTGGAATTTGACTGTAACCCTTTGCATCAAGCCTTGCTTTATATCTGGGTTCTTCAACTCCTAGACTCTCTTCTTTCTTTTTAAACACCCATTTACAACGAACAACCTTTTTACCTTTAGGAAGTTTAACAAGGTCCCATGTTCTGTTTTTGTGGAGTGATTCCATCTCTTCTTGCATAGCAAACATCCACTTTTCTGAATCTTCACAGCTAACCGCCTCAGAATAATTAGATGGCTCTTGATTCGCATCTATATCTTCAGCGACATTTAAAGCATAAGTAACTAGATCAGCCCTAGCATACTTCTTTGGAGGTTTAATTTCTCTTCTAGTTCTAGTTTTGGCGATGGAGTATTGTGGTGAAGAAGCAACTCTATTCTCAACTTTTGTTCTGGCTTGAGAAGTTGACTCTGTATTAATCTGATGCTCCACCTGCTTTTGATTTTCTTTATTGGAAGAGTCTTTAAGAGATAAGTCAGGTAGCATAGCAGTTTCATAAAAAACATCTTTGCTAATCACAACTTTTCTATTTTCAGGACACCATAACTTATACCCTTTTACACCAGCTTTATAACCAAGAAAAAAGCATTTAATGGATCTCGGATCCAATTTTCCATTATCAACATGAGCATACGCAGGACACCCAAAAATCTTTAAATCAAAATAATTAGCAGGATTACCAGACCATACCTCTTGTAGAGTCTTTTTCTCAATGGCAATGGATGGAGATCGGTTGATTAAAAAACATGCAGTAGAGGCTGCTTCTGCCCAAAATGACTTCGATAAGTTGGCATTTGACAATGTACATCGAACCTTCTCCATGATCATTCTATTCATTCGTTCTGCAATGCCGTTTTGCTGTGGAGTATGACGAACTGTCAAGTGTTTCATGATCCCTTCTGACTTGTACAATCTATTAAACTCATCAGAACAGAACTCTAAGCCATTGTTTGTGCAGAGGTATTTTATCTATTTTCCCGTCTGTTTTTCAATCATAATTTTCCAAGACTTAAATGCGAAAAACACATCACTTTTCTGCTTCAGGAAGAACGCCCAAACTTTTCTGGAAAAATCATTAATAAAGGTTAGCATATAATTAGCACTACCTCTCGAAGGAACTCTGGATGGCCCCCACAGATCAGAATGAATATACTCCAATATTCCCTTCGTGTTATGGATTCCTCTAGTGAATCGAACTCTCTTTTGCTTCCCAGAAACACAGTGCTCACAGAAATTTAGTTTGCAAATTCCTTGCCCATCAAGAAGTCCTCTTTTACTTAATTCTACCATGCCATTCTCACTCATATGCCCTAGGCGCATATGCCAAAGTTTAGTAATATCATCATCTGACAAGGAAGAGAAAGTGACAGCTGCATCACCAGTAACAGTAGAACCCTACAAAACATATAACTTGGAAGTTTTTCTTTGGCCTTTCATCACAACAAGGGAACCTTTGGAAATCTTTAAAATCCCGCTTTCAGCTGTATATCTGTACCCTTTTGAATCAAGAGTACTTAACGGAATTAAATTTCTCTTCAATTCTGGAACATGTCGTACCTCACTAAGTGTTCTGACAACTCTATCAAACATCTTAACTTTAACTGTTCCAATACCTGCGATTTTACACGAAGCATTATTTCTCATCAAAACAACACCTTCAGACACTATTTTTTAAGTTGTAAACCAATCCCGATTGGGACTCATGTGGAAGGTGCAGCCTGAATCAAGTATTCATTCCTCGCTTACTTTAGAATCATTGATAGAAGCAACTAGAAGTTCACCATCGCTGTAATCTTCTACAACATCAGCTTCACCGGAATTTTCTGGTTGTTTTCTCTTTTGATTCGCAACCTCCCTTTTAGTCTTATTTTGTAGCTTATAGAACTCAGATTTAATGTGCCCTTTCTTCTTGCAGAAGTTACAAGTTTTACCTCTGTTTGAAGACTTCGATCTACCTTTAGATTTACCATGAGAATTTCGTTCCTGTGTCCTACCACGATCATCATCAGCATTCCGATCTTATCTCCTACGAATAATGAGACCCTCTCCCTGAGAGTCGGGTTTAACCAGAAGATGCTTCATCTTATCATACAAGGTTAAAGAATCATAAACCTCATCAACTGTGGGAGACTCGCGATTATATAAAATCGTGTCTCTAAAGGTTGAATAAGACGGGGGCAACGAACAAAGTAGAATCAACCCTAGATCTTTCTTATCATACTGAACCTCCATGGCCTCCAAGTTTGAGAGAATTTCTTTAAACACTGTTAGGTGTTCGTGTACAGATGCACCTTCCTCCAAACGATGAGCATAAAGACGCTGCTTCATATGCAACTTGCTTGTTAGAGTTTTCGACATACATATTTGTTCTAGCCTCTTCTATAATGCAGCGACAGTCTTCTCTTTCATCACATCCTACAAAATTTCGTTGGACAAATGCAGATGTAATTGTGTTAACGCCTTTCGATCCTTACACTTCTTCTCTTCATCTGTTAATGTCGAAGGCATCTAATCTATCCCTAACAGGGCATCCTCCAGATCCATTTTTACAAGAACTACTTGCATCTTAATTTGCCACAACGCAAATTTGGTGTTGTGATCCAACAGCAGAATTTCATACTTCAAAGACGCGATTACCGTGATCGAGATGAATAACCCGAAAGCTCTGATACCAATTTGTAAAAATAAAATAAAATAAAATAAAATACAATAAAATAAAATAAAATACAGATAAAAAATAAAGAATACACAAATTTTACGTGGAAACCCTTTCGGGAAAAAAACCACGGGCAGAGGAGAAGAAAATTCACTATGTCGAAAAATTGAATCCAATACAAGAGGAATAGACTATGTCAATTTATAGGCTTGTAAAACCATATTCTAGTAGGATTGAAACACCTTATCTTCATCAATATAAAATAGATGAAGTTTAATAAGTTTAAAAACCATATTCTAAAATAAAATAAAAGAAGCCTAGTTCCATATGGATTTTACTTTTATTTTATTTTCCATCGTATTTTATTTAAATAAGAATTTGGGCCACTTAATTATAACACTATGTTTAAAGCTCAATATAAACCAAGAGGAGGGATGGATTGATGTTTTAAAATTTTGGAAGAAATATGGAAAAGGAAAATCAACATAAGGATTTATAGTGGTTCGATCCCTATTGTCTAGCTCCACTGCCTTTACTTACCACAACTAAAGATTTTTCCAAATTCACGAATTTGAAAATTTCAAGGACAATGTTTAACCTAAAATCACTATATTTTAAGTATGCAAGATAGAGTTGCTTCCCTTTAAGGTTTTCATCCAAAAACCTTAAGTAAACCCTTACTAAGATAAGAAATAAATTTTGAACAAAGAATACCTCTTAAAGACTAATTTACAACAATATTGGCCACTCGAATGATTTTACATCACTTGAATGATTTAAATAAATAATTACAGAAGGGGGTGCATGAGAAAATATGAGAAATACAATAAAAAAAGATTGGAATTATGCACAATACACTTTGTTACCTTGTTTCTTATCTTGTTATGAGTGTTCTTGAACTCTATTTATATCCTCTTGATGACTTGTAGTCATTACAGACATTAATTTGAGCATTAAATGCAATTGTAGGGGCATAAGTATTGGTAAATTTGGTCTTTGGAGTCCGATTCGTCCCTTAGAAATATGGTAGTTGAACCTGTGAGTATCGCATCAAAGATGGAAAGGGTTCAATACCTTATTAGAGTAGCTTTTAGAGAAGTTATTGTTTACTTTCTCTTTTTTTTCGGTTTTACTCTATATCTAGTTTTTAATTTTAAAACTTATACAAAAACATTTTACTTTCCTCTAAAATGTCACATCACATTTTACAAGCCATTTATAGTTAAATTAAGGGCTTGTATAATGGCAATGCTAGATTTGTTTCATATAGGTAGTTTTGAGATGTAATTAGAATGTTTTGAAATTTGGGTCAACTTTAAAATGAAAGACATAGTTTGAGGATGTGTAGTGCAATTAACTCAAAATTTTAAGAATAATTTATGAAAAGAGATAAATATCAAATTTATACATGAACTTTGGTCCAATGTGCAATTTGTTACATCAACTTTAATTATACACCTAGACCTCGATATGTGGCTCTAATATATAAATGAAAGTATTATTTTGATTCAATTATACGCATTTAAAAAATGAATACATACATTTATTTTCATATGTATGGCATTACACATTACATCAAAATTCATGTATGCTTTGGTATTTACACCATTAGTAATGATATAAAATGAAATCAGTTTAATCTATTTTTGGCCATTCTAATAATTAACATTCACCAAACCCAATTTTCAATAATTATAGGATTGCCGAACTTAAAAATAGTATGATTAGTGGCTAAGTTTAAAATTAAAAGAAAGTTAATTGCCGTTATATTCGGTAATTTACTAGTATTAATACGCTAATCATGATAATAAACAAATTGCATCTCTCTAGTGCTAATCACTTCTTTCTCTCTTCTTTTTTTTTAAAAAAAAATTGTTGTTTCATAAACACAGAGACCACATTTTGAAACAAAAATGGCACGCCAACTTGTTGTTCTTGCTTTGGTTTTGATTTTTCTCGCAGGCGTCATTTCTACCGACGCCTCTTCCGCTGGTGGCAGCCCTGCAAGTGCACCAACTGGAGCTTCTACAGTTGGCAGTACTGCTAGTTCCTCCCCTACTTCTCAGGCTACCAATCCAGGTCTTAGCGATGGTATCCCTATTGATGACCCGTAGAATGATTGTCAACGAAATGTCGATAAATCATTAAATAAATTGTAATTTAAAAGAATGGTGAGGTTTTGGAAAATAAATAATTAATAGAATGCTATGTTTTTCATTAAGTTTATGAACTGATTTTCATATATATCATTTCACTTACAACATTATACTCTTAACAAATCTACTAAAACGAGTAGATTGGTGAACTGTGTTTTTTTTTGTGAATTATGAGTGGATGGTAAAGCCATAACAACAACACGACTAACGTGATTTGAATTCAGGCCATATCTAGGGCGGTGAATACCTTAACCATAAGTCAACACACTTAACTCGATGAATTGTGTTTTAAGTATTAATTATAATAATAGTTAAAGCATTCATTGAGTAAACAAAGAAAGAAGCCATCAGTGGTTGACAATGGCGGTTGGAATTTGGTATTTGTAACGCTCCTATTTTGTAATAATTTTTATATTAAGAAAAAAAACATATAAATTAATAACGACATCTAGCCAAACTACTAATAAATAATAAAGAATATATCACTACCAAACTTTAAATAATGTTGATCTTCTCACCCCAGCAGTAGCCAAGGTTGTAGCCATGCCATTATCTTTCATATAAACCAATGCGAATTTAACACAAACCAGTTGGTGTCACAACTCCATACCGCTTCCTTAAACTCCTCCAATGTGAAAGATAACTCGAGTTTCACAGCATCTTTCTCAAATATTTTCTTAAACTTCAAATCTATATCCATCATCCATTTTCACAATCAGCAGCTAAAGTAATTACTGAACGATTTGAACATTTTTTCCTTCAACAACTTTGTGTCATTGCACCACGAATCCCTGAATTTAAAATAGTGCACCACCTTCTTGAATTGCAATAGAAAAAACAACTTTCAAGATATTTTTTATACAGTAAATATTAACTATGTTTAAAGCTCAATATAAACCAAGAGGAGGGATGGATTGATGTTTTAAAATTTTGGAAGAAATATGGAAAAGGAAAATCAACATAAGGATTTATAGTGGTTCGATCCCTATTGCCTAGCTCCACTACATTAACTTACCACAATTAAAGACTTTTCCAAATTCACGAATTTGAAAATTTCAAGGACAATGTTTAACCTTTAAAATCACTATATTTTAAGTATGCAAGATAAAGTTGCTTCCCCTTAGGGTTTTCATCCGAAAACCTTAAGTAAACCCTTACTAAGATAAGAAATAAATTTTGAACAAAGAGTACCTCTTAAAGACTAATTTACAACAATATTGGCCACTCGAATGATTTTACATCACTTGAAAGATTTAAATAAATAATTACACAAGTGGGTGCATGAGAAAATATGAGAAATACAATAAAAAAGATTGGAATTATGCACAATAAACTTTGTTAAAGATTGGAATTATGCACAATAAACTTTGTTACCTTGTTTCTTATCTTGTTATGAGTGTTCTTGAACTCTATTTATATCCTCTTGATGACTTGTAGTCATTACAGACATTAATTTGAGCATTAAATGCAATTGTAGGGGCATAAGTATTGGTAAATTTGGTCTTTGGAGTCCGATTCGTCCCTTAGAAATATGGTAGTTGAACTTGTGAGTATCGCATCAAAGATGGAAAGGGTTCAATACCTTATTAGAGTAGCTTTTGGAGAAATTATTGTTTACTTTCTCTTTTTTTCGGTTTTACTCTATATCTAATTTTTAATTTTAAAACTTATACAAAAACATTTTACTTTCCTCTAAAATGTCACATCACATTTTACAAGCCATTTAATAGTTAAATTAAGGGCTTGTATAATGGCAATGCTAGATTTGTTTCATATAGGTAGTTTTGAGATGTAATTAGAATGTTTTGAAATTTGGGTCAACTTTAAAATGAAAGACATAGTTTGAGGATGTGTAGTGCAATTAACACAAAATTTTAAGAATAATTTATGAAAAGAGATAAATATCAAATTTATACATGAACTTTGGTCCAATGTGCAATTTGTTACATCAACTTTAATTATACACCTAGACCTCGATATGTGGCTCTAATATATAAATGAAGGTATTATTTTGATTCAATTATACGCATTTAAAAAATGAATACATACATTTATTTTCATATGTATGGCATTACACATTACATCAAAATTCATGTATGCTTTGGTATTTACACCATTAATAATGATATAAAATGAAATCAGTTTAATCTATTTTTGGCCATTCTAATAATTAACATTCACCAAACCCAATTTTGAATAATTATAGGATTGCCGAACTTAAAAATAGTATGATTAGTGGCTAAGTTTAAAATTAAAAGAAAATTAATTGCCGTTATATTCGGTAATTTACTAGTTTTAATACGCTAATCATGATAATAAACATATTGCATCTCTCCACTGCTAATCACTTCTTTCTCTCTTCTTTTTTTTTTAAAAAAACAATTGTTGTTTAATAAACACAGAGACCACATTTTGAAGGAAAAATGGCACGCCAACTTGTTGTTCTTGCTTTGGTTTTGATTTTTCTCGCAGGCGTCATTTCTACCGACGCCTCTTCCGCTGGTGGCAGCCCTGCTAGTGCACCAGCTGGAGCTTCTACAGTTGACAGTACTGCTAGTTCGTCCCCTACTTCTCAGGCTACCAATCCAGGTCTTAGCGATGGTATCCCTATTGATGACCCGTAGAATGATTGTCAACGAAATGTCGATAAATCATTAAATAAATTGTAATTTAAAAGAATGGTGAGGTTTTGGAAAATAAATAATTAATAGAATGTTATGTTTTTCATTAAGTTTATGAACTGATTTTCATATATATCATTTCACTTACAACATTATACTCTTAACAAATCTACTAAAACGAGTAGATTAGTGAACTGTGTTTTTTTTGTGTGTGAATTATGAGTGGATGGTAAAGCCATAACAACAACACGACTAACGTGATTTGAATTCAGGCCATATCTAGGGCGGTGAATACCTTAACCATAAGTCAACACACTTATCTCGATGAATTGTGTTTTAAGTATTAATTATAATAATAGTTAAAGCATTCATTGAGTAAACAAAGAAAGAAGCCATCAGTGGTTGACAATGGCGGTTGGAATTTGGTATTTGTAACGCTCCCATTATGTAATAATTTTTATATTAAGAAAAAAAACATATAAATTAATAACGACATCTAGCCAAACTACTAATAAATAATAAAGAATATATCACTACCAAACTCTAAATAATGTTGATCTTCTCACCCCAGCAGTAGCCAAGGTTGTAGCCATGCCATTATCTTTCATATAAACCAATGCGAATTTAACACAAACCAGTTGGTGTCACAACTCCACACCGCTTCCTTAAACTCCTCCAATGTGAAAGATAACTCGAGTTTCACAGCATCTTTCTCAAATATTTTCTTAAACTTCAAATCCATATCCATGATCCATTTTCACAATGAGCAGCTAAAGTAATTACTGAATGATTTGAACATTTTTTCCTTCAACAAATTTGTGTCATTGCACCACGAATCCCTAAATTTAAAATAGTGCACCATCTTCTTGAATTGCAATAGAAAAAACAACTTTCAAGATATTTTTTATACAGTAAAAATTAACTATGTTTAAAGCTCAATATAAACCAAGAGGAGGGATGGATTGATGTTTTAAAATTTTGGAAGAAATATGGAAAAGGAAAATCAACATAAGGATTTATAGTAGTTCGATCCCCATTGTCTAGCTCTACTACATTAACTTACCACAACTAAAGATTTTTCCAAATTCACGAATTTGAAAATTTCAAGGACAATGTTTAACCTTTAAAATCACTATATTTTAAGTATGCAAGATAGAGTTGCTTCCCCTTAGGGTTTTCATCCGAAAACCTTAAGTAAACCCTTACTAAGATAAGAAATAAATTTTGAACAAAGAGTACCTCTTAAAGACTAATTTACAACAATATTGGCCACTCGAATGATTTTACATCACTTGAAAGATTTAAATAAATAATTACACAAGTGGGTTCATGAGAAAATATGAGAAATACAATAAAAAAGATTGGAATTATGCACAATAAACTTTGTTACCTTGTTTCTTATCTTGTTATGAGTGTTCTTGAACTCTATTTATATCCTCTTGATGATTTGTAGTCATTACAGACATTAATTTGAGCATTAAATGCAATTGTAGGGGCATAAGTATTGGTAAATTTGGTCTTTGGAGTCCGATTCGTCCCTTAGAAATATGGTAGTTATACCTGTGAGTATCGCATCAAAGATGGAAAGGGTTCAATACCTTATTAATGTAGCTTTTAGAGAAATTATTGTTTACTTTCTCTTTTTAAGAATAATTTATGAAAGGAGATAAATATCAAATTTATACATGAACTTTGGTCCAATGTGCAATTTGTTACATCAACTTTAATTATACACCTAGACCTTGATATGTGGTTCTAATATATAAATGAAAGTTTTATTTTGATTCAATTATACGCATTTAAAAATGAATACATACATTTATTTTCATATGTATGGCATTACACATTAGATCAAAATTCATGTATGCTTTGGTATTTACACCATTAGTAATGATATAAAATGAAATCAGTTTAATCTATTTTTGGCCATTCTAATAATTAACATTCACCAAACCCAATTTTCAATAATTATAGTATTGCTGAACTTAAAAATAGTATGATTAGTGGCTAAGTTTAAAATTAAAAGAAAATTAATTGCCGTTATATTCGGTAATTTGCTAGTATTAATACGCTAATCATGATAACAGACATATTGCATCTCTCCATTGCTAATCACTTCTTTCTCTCTCTTTTTTTTTAAAAAAATTGTTGCTTAATAAACACAGAGACCACATTTTGAAACGAAAATGGCACGCCAACTTGTTGTTCTTGCTTTGGTTTTGATTTTTCTCGCCGGCGTCATTTCTACAGACGCCTCTTCCACGGTGGCGTACTCGCAAAGGCACCAAATGGAGTTTCTACAGTTGGCAGTACTGCTAGTTCCTCCCCTACTTCTCAGGCTACCAATCCAGGTATTAGCGATGGTATCCCTATTGATGACCCATAGAATGATTGTCAACGAAATGTCGATAAATCATTAAATAAATTGTAATTTAAAACAATGGTGAGGTTTTGGAAAATAAATAATTAGTTCTATAAATAGAATGCTATGTTTTTCATTATGTTTATGAACTGATTTTCATATATATCATTTCACTTACAACATTATACTCTTAACAAATCTACTAAAATGAGTAGATTGGTGAACTGTGTTTTTTTTTTGTGAATTATGAGTGGATGGTAAAGCCATAACAACAACACGACTAACGTGATTTGAATTCAGGCCATATCTAGAGCGGTGAATACCTTAACCATAAGTCAACACACTTAACTCGATGAGTTGTGTTTTAAGTATTAATTATAATAATAGTTAAAGCATTCATTGAGTAAACAAAGAAAGAAGCCATCAGTGGTTGACAATGGCGGTTGGAATTTGGCATTTGTAACGCTCCCATTATGTAATAATTTTTATATTAAGAAAAAAAAATATAAATTAATAACGACATCTGGCCAAACTACTAATAAATAATAAAGAATATATCACTACCAAACTTTAAATAATGTTGATCTTCTCACCCCAGCAGTAGCCAAGGTTGTAGCCATGACATTATCTTTCATATAAACCAATGCGAATTTAACACCAACCAGGTGGTGTCACAACGCCATACCGCTTCCTTAAACTCCTCCAATGTGAAAGATAACTCGATTTTCACAGCATCTTTCTCAAATATTTTCTTAAACTTCAAATCCATATCCATCATCCATTTTCACAATCAGCAGCTAAAGTAATTACTGAACGATTTGAACATTTTTTCCTTCAACAACTTTGTGTCATTGCACCACGAATCCCTGAATTTAAAACTGTGTACCATCTTCTTGAATTGCAATAGAAAAAACAACTTTCAAGATATTTTTTAGACAGTAAATATTAACTATGTTTAAAGCTCAATATAAACCAAGAGGAGGGATGGATTGATGTTTTAAAATTTTGGAAGAAAAATGGAAATGGAAAATCAACATAAGGATTTATAGTGGTTCGATCCCTATTGTTTAGCTCCACTACATTAACTTACCACAATTAAAGATTTTTCCAAATTCACGAATTTGAAAATTTCAAGGACAATGTTTAACCTTTAAAATCACTATATGTTAAGTATGCAAGATAGAGTTGCTTCCTCTTAGGGTTTTCATCCGAAAACCTTAAGTAAACCCTTACTAAGATTTACAACAATATTGGCCACTTGAATGATTTTACATCACTTGAAAGATTTAAATAAATAATTACACAAGTGGGTGCATGAGAAAATATGATTTTACATCACTTGATGATTTGTAGTCATTACAGACATTAATTTGAGCATTAAATGCAATTGTAGGGGCATAAGTATTGGTAAATTTGGTCTTTGGAGTCCGATTCGTCCCTTAGAAATATGGTAGTTAGACCTGTAAGTATCGCATCAAAGATGGAAAGGGTTCAATACCTTATTAGTCTAGCTTTTAGAGAAATTATTGTTTAGTCTAGCTTTTAGAGAAATTATTGTTTACTTTCTCTTTTTTCGGTTTTACTCTGTATCTAGTTTTTATTTTTAAAACTTATAGAACAACATTTTACTCTCCTCTAAAATGTCACATCACATTTTACAAGCCATTTAATAGTTACATTAAGGGCTTGTATAATGGCAGTGCTTGATTGATTTCATGTAGGTAGTTTTGAGATGTAACTAGAATGCTTTGAAATTTCGGTCGACTTTAAAATGAAAGAAATAGTTTTGAGGATGTTTAGTGCAATTAACTCGAAATTTTAAGAATAATTTATGAAAGGAGATAAATATCAAATTTATACATGAACTTTGGTCCAATGTGCAATTTGTTACATCAACTTTAATTATACACCTAGACCTCGATATGTGGTTATAATATATAAATGAAAGTTTTATTTTGATTCAATTATACGAATTTAAAAAATGAATACATACATTTATCTTCATATGTATGGCATTACACATTAGATCAAAATTCATGTATGCTTTGGTATTTACACCATTAGTAATGATATATAATGAAATCAGTTTTATCTATTTTTGGCCATTCTAATAATTAACATTCACCAAACCCAATTTTGAATAATTATAGGGTTGCCAAACTTAAAAATAGTATGATTAGTGGCAAAGTTTAAAATTAAAAGAAAATTAAGTTCCGTTATATTCGATAATTTACTAGTATTAATACGCTAATCATGATAACAAATATTGCATCTCCCCATTGCTAATCACTTCTTTCTCTCTCTTTTTTTTTAAAAAAAAATTGTTGCTTAATAAACACATAGACCACATTTTGAAACGAAAATGGCACGCCAACTTGTTGTTCTTGCTTTGGTTTTGATTTTTCTCGCCGGCGTCATTTCTACAGACACCTCTTCCGTCGATGGCAGCCCTGCAAGTGCACCAGTTGGAGCTTCTACAGTTGGCAGTACTGCTAGTTCCTCCCCTACTTCTCAGGCTACCAATCCAGGTCTTAGCGATGGTATCCCTGTTGATGACCCATAGAATGATTGTCAACGAAATGTCGATAAATCATTAAATAAATTGTAATTTAAAAGAATGGTGAGGTTTTGGAAAATAAATAATTAGTTCTATAAATAGAATGTTATGTTTTTCATTAAGTTTATGAACTGATTTTCATATATATCATTTCACTTACAACATTATACTCTTAACAAATCTACTAAAACGAGTACATTGGTGAACTGTGTTTTTTTTTTTTTGTGAATTATGAGTGGATGGTAAAGCCATAACAACAACACGACTAACGTGATTTGAATTCAGGCCATGTCTAAAGCGATGAATACCTTAACCATAAGTCAACACACTTAATTCGATGAACTATGTTTTAAGCATGAATTATAATAATAGTTAAAGCATTAATTGAGTAAACAAAGAAAGAAGCCATCAGTGGTTGACAATGGCGGTTGGAATTTGGTATTTGTAACGCTCCCATTATGTAATAATTTTTATATTAGGAAAAAAAACATATAAATAACGATGTCTGGCCAAACTACTAATAAATAATAAAGAATATATCACTACTAAACTTTAAATAATGTTGATCTTCTCACCCCAGCAGTAGCCAAGGTTGTAGCCATGCCATTATCTTTCATATAAACCAATGTTAATTTAACACAAACCAGTTGGTGTCAGAACTCCATACCGCTTCCTTAAACTCCTCCAACGTGACAGATAACTCGAGTTTCACAGCATCCTTCTCAAATATTTTCTTAAACTTCAAATCCATATCCACGCTCCATTTTCACAATAAGTAGCTAAAGTAATTACTGAACGATTTGAACATTTTTTCCTTCAACAACTTTGTGTCATTGCACCACGAATCCCTGAATATTAAACAATGCTCCATCTCCTTGAATTGCAATTGAAAAAACAACTTTCAAGACATTTTTTATACAGTAGATATTAACTATGTTTAAAGCTCAGTATAAACCAAGAGGAGGGATGGATTGATGTTTTAAAATTTTGGAAGAAATATGGAATATGAAAATCAACATAAGGATTTATAGCGGTTCGACCCCTATTTCTAGCTCCACTGCCTTAACTTACCACAACTAAAGATTTTTCCAAATTCATGAATATGAAAATTTCAAGGACAATATTTAACCTTTAAAATCACTATATTTTATGTATGTAAGATAGAGTTGCTTCCCTTTAGGGTTTTCATCCGAAAACCTTATGTAAACCCTTACTAAGATAAGAAATAAATTTTGAACAAAGAATACCTCTGAAAGACTAATTTACCACACTATTGGCCACTTGAATGATTTTACATCACTTAAGAGATTTAAATAAATAATTAGACAAGTAGGTGCATGAGAAAATATGAGAAATACAATAAAAAGAGTAAACTTTGTTACCTTGTTTCTTATCTTGTTATGAGTGTTCTTGAACTCTATTTATATCATCTTGATGATTTGTAGTCATTACAGACATTAATTCGAGCATTAAATGAAATTGTTGGCCCATAAGCATTGGTAAATTTGGTTTTTGGTGTCTGATTCAATTATATACATTTAAAAAATAAATGCGTACATTTATTTTCATATGTATGGCATTACACATTAGATCAAAATTCATGAATGCTTTGATATTTACACGATTAGTAATGATATATAATGAAATCAGTTTAATCTATTTTTGGCCATTCTAATAATTAACATTCACCAAACCCAATTTTAAATAATTACAGGATTGCCGAACTTAAAAATAGTATGATTAGTGGCTAAGTTTAAAATTAAAAGAAAATTAATTGCCGTTATATTCGGTAATTTACTAGTATTAATACGCTAATCATGATAACAAACATATTGCCTCTCTCCATTGCTAATCACTTCTTTTCTCTCTTTTTTTTTTTTGAAAAAAATTGTTGCTTAATAAACACAGAGACCATATTTGGAAACAAAAATGGCACGCCAACTTGTTGTTCTTGCTTTGGTTTTGATTTTTCTCGTCGGCGTCGTTTCTACCGACGCCTCATCCGTCGGTGGCAGCCCTGCAAGTGCACCAGCTGGAGCTTCTACGGTTGGTAGTACTGCTAGTTCGTCCCCTACTTCTCAGGCTACCAATCCAGGTCTTAGCGATGGTATCCCTATTGATGACCCATAAAATGATTGTCTACGAAATGTCGATAAATCATTAAATAAATTGTAATTTAAAAGAATGGTGAGGTTTTGGAAAATAAATAATTAGTTCTATAAATAGAATGTTATGTTTTTCATTAAGTTTATGAACTGATTTTCATATATATCATTTCACTTCCAACATTATACTCTTAACAAATCTACTAAAACGAGTACATTGGTGAACTGTGTTTTTTTTTTTTGTGAATTATGAGTGGATGGTAAAGCCATAACAACAACACGACTAACGTGATTTGAATTCAGGCCATGTCTAAAGCGATGAATACCTTAACCATAAGTCAACACACTTAATTCGATGAACTGTGTTTTAAGCATGAATTATAATAATAGTTAAAGCATTAATTGAGTAAACAAAGAAAGAAGCCATCAGTGGTTGACAATGGCGGTTGGAATTTGGTATTTGTAACGCTCCCATTATGTAATAATTTTTATATTAAGAAAAAAACATATAAATAACGACGTCTGGCCAAACTACTAATAAATAATAAAGAATATATCACTACTAAACTTTAAATAATGTTGATCTTCTCACCCCAGCAGTAGCCAAGGTTGTAGCCATGCCATTATCTTTCATATAAACCAATGTTAATTTAACACAAACCAGTTGGTGTCAGAACTCCATACCGCTTCCTTAAACTCCTCCAACGTGACAGATAACTCGAGTTTCACAGCATCCTTCTCAAATATTTTCTTAAACTTCAAATCCATATCCACGCTCCATTTTCACAATAAGTAGCTAAAGTAATTACTGAACGATTTGAACATTTTTTCCTTCAACAACTTTGTGTCATTGCACCACGAATCCCTGAATATTAAACAATGCTCCATCTCCTTGAATTGCAATTGAAAAAACAACTTTCAAGATATTTTTTATACAGTAGATATTAACTATGTTTAAAGCTCAAGATAAACCAAGAGGAGGGATGGATTGATGTTTTAAAATTTTGGAAGAAATATGGAAAAGGAGAATCAACATAAGGATTTATAGTGGTTCGACCCCTTTTGTCTAGCTCCACTACATTAACTTACCACAACTAAAGATTTTTCCAAATTCACGAATTTGAAAATTTCAAGGACAATGTTTAACCTTTAAAATCACTATATTTTAAGTATGCAAGATACAAATGCTTCCTCTTAGGGTTTTCATCCAAAACCTTAAGTAAACCCTTACTAAGATAAGAAATAAATTTTGAACAAAGAATACCTCTGAAAGACTAATTTACCACACTATTGGCCACTTGAATGATTTTACATCACTTAAGAGATTTAAATAAATAATTAGACAAGTGGGTGCATGAGAAAATATGAGAAATACAATAAAAAATTATTGAGTAAACTTTGTTACCTTGTTTCTTATCTTGTTATGAGTGTTCTTGAACTCTATTTATATCATCTTGATGATTTGTAGTCATTACTAGAATGCTTTGAAATTAATTTGAGCATTAAATGCAATTGTAGGGCCATAAGCATTGGTAAATTTGGTCTTTGGTGTAATATATAAATGAAAGTTTTATTTTGATTCAATTATATACATTTAAAAAATAAATACGTACATTTATTTTCATATGTATGGCATTACACATTAGATCAAAATTCATGAATGCTTTGATATTTACACGATTAGTAATGATATATAATGAAATCAATTTAATCTATTTTTGGCCATTCTAATAATTCACATTCACCAAACCCAATTTTCAATAATTATAGGATTGTTGAACTTAAAAATAGTATGATTAGTGGCTAAGTTTAAAATTAAAAGAAAATTAATTGCCGTTATATTCGATAATTTACTAGTATTAATACGCTAATCATGATAACAAACATATTGCATCTCCCATTGCTAATCACTTCTTTCTCTTTTTTTTAAAAAAATTGTTGCTTAATAAACACAGAGACCACATTTGAAACAAAATGGCACGCCAACTTGTTGTTCTTGCTTTGGTTTTGATTTTTCTCGGCGTCATTTCTACCGACGCCTCATTCGTCGATGGCAGCCACGCAAGTGCACCAGTTGGAGCTTCTACGGTTGGTAGATCGCTAGTTCCTCCCTACTTCTCGGGCTACCAATCCGGTCTTAGCGATGGTATCCCTATTGATGACCCATAAAATGATTGTCAACGAAATGTCGATAAATCATTAAATAAATTGTAATTTAAAAGAATGGTGAGGTTTTGGAAAATAAATAATTAGTTCTATAAATAGAATGTTATGTTTTTCATTAAGTTTATGAACTGATTTTCATATATATCATTTCACTTACAACATTATACTCTTAACAAATCTACTAAAACGAGTAGATTGGTGTACTGTGTTTTTTTTTTGTAAATTATGAGAGGATGGTAAAGCCATAATAACAACACGACTAACGCGATTTGAATTCGTGCCATATCTAGAGCGATGAATACCTTAACCATAAGTCAACACACTTAATTCGATGAACTATGTTTTAAGTATTAATTATAATAATAGTTAAAGCATTAATTGAGTAAACAAAGAAAGAAGCCATTAGTGGTTGACAATGGCGGTTGGAATTTGGTATTTGTAACGCCCCATTATGTAATAATTTTATATTAGGAAAAAAACATATAAATAACGATGTCCGCCAAACTACTAATAAATAATAAAGAATATATCACTACCAAACTTTAAATAATGTTGATCTTCTCACCCCAAAGAGAGCCAAGGTTGTAGCCATACCATTATCTTTCATATAAACCAATGTTAATTTAACACAAACCAGTTTGTGTCACAAGTCCATACCGCTTCCTTAAACTCCTCCAACGTGAAAGATAACTCGAGTTTCACAAATATTTCTCAAATATTTTCTTAAACTTCAAATCCATATCCATCATCCATTTTCACAATAAGTAACTAAAGTAATTACTAAACGATTTGAACATTTTTCCTTCAACAACTTTGTGTCATTACACCACTAATCCTCGAATTTTGAACAATGCACCATCTTCTTGAATTGCAATTGAAAAACAACTTTCAAGATTTTTTTATACAATAAATATTAACTATGTTTAAAGCTCAATATACACCAAGAGGAGGGATGGATTGATGTTTTAAAATTTTGGAAGAAATTTGGAAAAGGAAAATTAACATAAGGATTTATAGTGGTTCAACCCTCTTGTCTAGCTCCACCGCCTTAACTTACCACAACTAAAGATTTTTCCAAATTCATGAATTTCAAAATTTCAAGGACAATGTTTAACCTTTAAAATCACTATATTTTAAGTATGCAAGATAGAGTTGCTTCCTTTAGGGTTTTCATCCAAAACCTTAAGTAAACCCTTACTAAGATAAGAAATAAATTTTGAACAAAGAATACCTCTTAAAGACTAATTTACAACAATATTGGCCATTCTTGAATGATTTTACATCACTTGAAAGATTTAAAAGATAATTACACAAGTAGGTGCATGAGAAAATATGAGAAATACAATAAAACAAAATTATGCACAATAAACTTTGTTACCTTGTTTCTTATCTTGTTATTAGTGTTCTTGAACTCTATTTATATCATCTTGATGATTTGTAGTCATTACAGACATTAATATGAGCATTAAATGCAATTGTAGGGCATAAGCATTAAATGGAAATTGTTGGATAGTTGAACCCATAAGCATTGGTAAATTTGTTTCCTTTCTTTTTTTCGATTTTACTCTATATCTAGTTTTTAATTTTAAAACTTATACAACAACATTTTACTCTCCTCTAAAATGTCACATCACATTTTACAAGCAATAGTTAAATTAAGGGCTTGTATAATGCATTTATTTTGTATAGGTAGTTTTGAGATGTAATTAGAATGTTTTGAAATTTAGGTCGACTTTAAAATGAGAGACATAGTTTGAGGATGTGTAGTGCAATTAACTCAAAATTTTAAGAATAATTTATGAAAAGAGATAAATATCAAATTTATACATGAACTTTGGTCATGTGCAATTTATTACATCAACATTAATTATACACCTAGACCTATGGGTTCTAATATATAAATGAAAGTTTGATTTTGATTCAATTATACATTAAAAATGAATACATACATTTATTTTCATGAATTACACATAAGATCAAAATTCATGAATATATTTACACCATTAGTAATGATATATAATGAAATCAGCTTTAATCTATTTTTGGCCATTCTAATAATTAACATTCACCAAACCCAATTTTCAATAATTACAGGACTGCCGAACTTAAAAATAGTATAATTAGTGGCTAAGTTTAAAATTAAAAGAAAATTAATTGCCGTTATATTCGGTAGTTTACTAGTATTAATACGCTAATCATGATAACAAACATATTGCATCTCTCCATTGTTAATCACTTCTTTTCTCTCTTTTTTTTTAAAAAAAATTGTTGCTTAATAAACACAGAGACCATATTTTGAAACAAAAATGGCACGCCAACTTGTTGTTCTTGCTTTGGTTTTGATTTTTCTCGCCGGCGTTGTTTCTACCGACGCCTCATCCGTCGGTGGCGTACCGCAAGTGCACCACCGGAGCTTCTACGGTTGGTAGTAATCGCTAGTTCCTCCCCTACTTCTCGTGCTACCAATCCAGGTCTTAGCGATGGTATCCCTATTGATGACCCATAAAATGATTGTCAACGAAATGTCGATAAATCATTAAATAAATTGTAATTTAAAAGAATGGTGAGGTTTTGGAAAATAAATAATTAGTTCTATAAATAGAATGTTATGTTTTTCATTAAGTTTATGAACTGATTTTCATATATATCATTTCACTTCCAACATTATACTCTTAACAAATCTACTAAAACGAGTACATTGGTGAACTGTGTTTTTTTTTTTGTAAATTATGAGTGGATGGTAAAGCCATAACAACAACACGACTAACGTGATTTGAATTCGTGCCATGTCTAAAGCGATGAATACCTTAACCATAAGTCAACACACTTAATTCGATGAACTATGTTTTAAGCATGAATTATAATAATAGTTAAAGCATTAATTGAGTAAACAAAGAAAGAAGCCATCGATGGTTGACAATGGCGATTGGAATTTGGTATTTGTAACGCTCCCATTATGTAATAATTTTATATTAAGAAAAAAACATATAAATAACAACGTCCGCCAAACTACTAATCAATAATAAAGAATATATCACTACTAAACTTTAAATAATGTTGATCTTCTCACCCCAAAGAAGAGCCAAGGTTGTAGCCATGCCATTATCTTTCATATAAACCAATGTTAATTTAACACAAACCAATTTGTGTCACAACTCCATACCGCTTCCTTAAACTCCTCCAACGTGAAAGATAACTCAAGTTTCACAAAGATCCTTCTCAAATATTTTCTTAAACTTCAAATCCATATCCATCTCCATTTTCACAATAAGTAGCTAAAGTAATTACTGAACGATTTGAACATTTTTTCCTTCAACAACTTTGTGTCATTGCACCACGAATCCCTGAATATTAAACAATGCTCCATCTCCTTGAATTGCAATTGAAAAAACAACTTTCAAGATATTTTTTATACAGTAGATATTAACTATGTTTAAAGCTCAGTATAAACCAAGAGGAGGGATGGATTGATGTTTTAAAATTTTGGAAGAAATATGGAAAAGGAGAATCAACATAAGGATTTATAGTGGTTCGACCCCTTTTGTCTAGCTCCACTACATTAACTTACCACAACTAAAGATTTTTCCAAATTCACGAATTTGAAAATTTCAAGGACAATGTTTAACCTTTAAAATCACTATATTTTAAGTATGCAAGATACAGCTGCTTCCCGTTAGGGTTTTCATCCGAAAACCTTAAGTAAACCCTTACTAAGATAAGAAATAAATTTTGAACAAAGAATACCTCTGAAAGACTAATTTACCACACTATTGGCCACTTGAATGATTTTACATCACTTAAGAGATTTAAATAAATAATTAGACAAGTGGGTGCATGAGAAAATATGAGAAATACAATAAAAAGAGTAAACTTTGTTACCTTGTTTCTTATCTTGTTATGAGTGTTCTTGAACTCTATTTATATCATCTTGATGATTTGTAGTCATTACACTTAATTTGACATTAATTTGAGCATTAAATGCAATTGTAGGTTGAACCATAAGCATTGGTAAATTTGGTCTTTGGTGTCTATATCTAGTTTTTAATTTTAAAACTTAGACAACAACGCTTCAATTATATACATTTAAAAAGATAAATGTTTTGAAATTTGGGTTGACGAAATACATTTATTTTCATATGTATGGCATTACAAATTTATACATGAACTTTGGCCCAATTAGATCAAAATTCATGAATGCTTTGATATTTACAATTATACGATTAGTAATGATATATAATGAAATCAATTTAATCTATTTTTTTGGCCATTCTAATAATTCACATTCACCAAACCCAATTTTCAATAATTACAGGATTGTTGAACTTAAAAATAGTATGATTAGTGGCTAAGTTTAAAATTAAAAGAAAATTAATTGCCGTTATATTCGGTAATTTACTAGTATTAATACGCTAATCATGATAACAAACATATTGCATCTCTCCATTGCTAATCACTTCTTTTCTCTCTTTTTTTTTTGAAAAAAATTGTTGCTTAATAAACACAGAGACCACATTTGGAAACAAAAATGGCACGCCAACTTGTTGTTCTTGCTTTGGTTTTGATTTTTCTCGTCGGCGTCGTTTCTACCGACGCCTCATTCGCCGGTGGCAGCCCTGCAAGTGCACCAGCTGGAGCTTCTACGGTTGGTAGTACTGCTAGTTCGTCCCCTACTTCTCAGGCTACCAATCCAGGTCTTAGCGATGGTATCCCTATTGATGACCCATAAAATGATTGTCTACGAAATGTCGATAAATCATTAAATAAATTGTAATTTAAAAGAATGGTGAGGTTTTGGAAAATAAATAATTAGTTCTATAAATAGAATGTTATGTTTTTCATTAAGTTTATGAACTGATTTTCATATATATCATTTCACTTACAACATTATACTCTTAACAAATCTACTAAAACGAGTAGATTGGTGTACTGTGTTTTTTTTTTTTGTAAATTATGAGAGGATGGTAAAGCCATAATAACAACACGACTAACGCGATTTGAATTCAGGCCATATCTAGAGCGGTGAATACCTTAACCATAAGTCAACACACTTAATTCGATGAACTGTGTTTTAAGTATTAATTATAATAATAGTTAAAGCATTAATTGAGTAAACAAAGAAAGAAGCCATTAGTGGTTGACAATGGCGGTTGGAATTTGGTATTTGTAACGCCCCCATTATGTAATAATTTTTATATTAAGAAAAAAACATATAAATAACGACATCTGGCCAAACTACTAATAAATAATAAAGAATATATCACTACCAAACTTTAAATAATGTTGATCTTCTCACCCCAGCAGTAGCCAAGGTTGTAGCCATACCATTATCTTTCATATAAACCAATGCAAATTTAACACAAACCAGTTTGTGTCACAAGTCCATACTGCTTCCTTAAACTCCTCCAACGTGAAAGATAACTCGAGTTTCACAGCATATTTCTCAAATATTTTCTTAAACTTCAAATCCATATCCATCATCCATTTTCACAATCAGCAACTAAAGTAATTACTAAACGATTTGAACATTTTTTCCTTCAACAACTTTGTGTCATTACACCACGAATCCCTGAATTTTGAACAATGCACCATCTTCTTGAATTGCAATTGAAAAAACAGCTTTCAAGATTTTTTTTATACAATAAATATTAACTATGTTTAAAGCTCAATATACACCAAGAGGAGGGATGGATTGATGTTTTAAAATTTTGGAAGAAATTTGGAAAAGGAAAATTAACATAAGGATTTATAGTGGTTCGACCCCTCTTGTCTAGCTCCACTGCCTTAACTTACCACAACTAAAGATTTTTCCAAATTCATGAATTTCAAAATTTCAAGGACAATGTTTAACCTTTAAAATCACTATATTTTAAGTATGCAAGATACAGCTGCTTCCCCTTAGGGTTTTCATCCGAAAACCTTAAGTAAACCCTTACTAAGATAAGAAATAAATTTTGAACAAAGAATACCTCTTAAAGACTAATTTACAACAATATTGGCCATTCGAATGATTTTACATCACTTGAAAGATTTAAAAAGATAATTACACAAGTGGGTGCATGAGAAAATATGAGAAATACAATAAAACAGATTGCAATTATGCACAATAAACTTTGTTACCTTGTTTCTTATCTTGTTATTAGTGTTCTTGAACTCTATTTATATCCTCTTGATGATTTGTAGTCATTACAGACATTAATATGAGCATTAAATGCAATTGTAGGGGCATAAGCATTGGTAAATTTGGACTTTGGAGTCCGATTCGTCCCTTAGAAATATGATAGTTGAACCTGTGAGTATCGCATCAAAGATGGAAAGGGTTCAATACCTCATTAGTGTAGCTTTTAAAGAAATTATTGTTTCCTTTCTCTTTTTTTCGATTTTACTCTATATCTAGTTTTTAATTTTAAAACTTATACAACAACATTTTACTCTCCTCTAAAATGTCACATCACATTTTACAAGCCATTTAATAGTTAAATTAAGGGCTTGTATAATGCCAGTGCTTGTTTGATTTTGTATAGGTAGTTTTGAGATGTAATTAGAATGTTTTGAAATTTAGGTCGACTTTAAAATGAGAGACATAGTTTGAGGATGTGTAGTGCAATTAACTCAAAATTTTAAGAATAATTTATGAAAAGAGATAAATATCAAATTTATACATGAACTTTGGTCCAATGTGCAATTTATTACATCAACATTAATTATACACCTAGACCTCGACATGTGGTTCTAATATATAAATGAAAGTTTGATTTTGATTCAATTATACGCATTTAAAAAATGAATACATACATTTATTTTCATATGTATGGCATTACACATAAGATCAAAATTCATGAATGCTTTGATATTTACACCATTAGTAATGATATATAATGAAATCAGTTTAATCTATTTTTTGCCATTCTAATAATTAACATTCACCAAACCCAATTTTCAATAATTACAGGACTGCCGAACTTAAAAATAGTATAATTAGTGGCTAAGTTTAAAATTAAAAGAAAATTAATTGCCGTTATATTCGGTAGTTTACTAGTATTAATACGCTAATCATGATAACAAACATATTGCATCTCTCCATTGTTAATCACTTCTTTTCTCTCTTTTTTTTTAAAAAAAATTGTTGCTTAATAAACACAGAGACCATATTTTGAAACAAAAATGGCACGCCAACTTGTTGTTCTTGCTTTGGTTTTGATTTTTCTCGCCGGCGTTGTGTCTACCAACGCCTCATCCGCCGGTGGCAGCCCTGCAAGTGCACCGGCTGGAGCTTCTACGGTTGGCAGTACTGCTAGTTCCTCCCCTACTTCTCAGGCTACCAATCTAGGTCTTAGCGATGGTATCCCTATTGATGACCCATAAAATGATTGTCAACGAAATGTCGATGAATCATTAAATAAATTGTAATTTAAAAAAAATGGTGAGGTTTTGGAAAATAAATAATTAATAGAATGCTATGTTTTTCATTAAGTTTATGAACTGATTTTCATATATATCATTTCACTTACAACATTATACTCTTAACAAATCTACTAAAACGAGTAGATTGGTGAACTGTGTTTTTATTTTTTTTGTAAATTATGAGAGGATGGTAAAGCCATAACAACAACACGACTAACGCGATTTGAATTCAGGCCATATCTAGAGCGGTGAATACCTTAACCATAAGTCAACACACTTAATTCTATGAACTATGTTTTAAGGATTAATAATAATAATAGTTAAAGTATTAATAGAGTAAACAAAGAAAGAAGCCATCAGTGGTTGACAATGGCGATTGGAATTTGGTATTTGTAACGCTCCCATAATGTAATAATTTTTATATTAAGAAAATAAACATATAAATAACAACATCTGGCCAAACTACTAATCAATAATAAAGAATATATCAATACCAAACTTTAAATAATGTTGATCTTCTCACCCCAGCAGTAGCCAAGGTTGTAGCCATGCCATTATCTTTCATATAAACCAATGCGAATTTAACACAAACCAATTTGTGTCACAACTCCATACCGCTTCCTTAAACTCCTCCAACGTGAAAGATAACTCAAGTTTCACAGCATCTTTCTCAAATATTTTCTTAAACTTCAAATCCATATCCATCATCCATTTTCACAATCAGCAGCTAAAGTAATTACTGAACGATTTGAACATTTTTTCCTTCAACAACTTTGTGTTATTGCACCACGAATCCCTGAATTTTGAACAATGCACCATCTTATTGAATTGCAATTGAAAAAACAACTTTCAAGATTATTTTTATACAGTAAATATTAACTATGTTTAAAGCTCAATATACACCAAGAGGAGGGATGGATTGATGTTTTAAAATTTTGGAAGAAATATGGAAAAGGAGAATCAACATAAGGATTTATAGTGGTTCGACCCCTTTTGTCTAGCTCCACTACATTAACTTACCACAACTAAAGATTTTTCCAAATTCACGAATTTGAAAATTTCAAGGACAATGTTTAACCTTTAAAATCACTATATTTTAAGTATGCAAGATACAGCTGCTTCCCGTTAGGGTTTTCATCCGAAAACCTTAAGTAAACCCTTACTAAGATAAGAAATAAATTTTGAACAAAGAATACCTCTTAAAGACTAATTTACAACAATATTGGCCACTCGAATGATTTTACATCACTTGAAAGATTTAAAAAAATAATTACTCAAGTGGGTGCATGAGAAAATATGAGAAATACAATAAAAATGATTGCAATTATGCACAATAAACTTTGCCACCTTGTTTCTTATCTTGTTATTAGTGTTCTTTAACTCTATTTATATCCTCTCGATGATTTTTAGTCATTACAGTCATTAATTTGAGCATTAAATGCGATTGTAGGGGCATAAGCATTGGTAAATTTGGTCTTTGGACTCCGATTCATCCCTTAGAAATATGATAGTTGAACCTATGAGTATCGCATCAAAGATGGAAGGGGTTCAATACCTCATGAGTGTAGCTTTTAGAGAAATTATTGTTTCCTTTCTCTTTTTTCGGTTTTACTCTATATCTAGTTTTTAATTTTAAAACTTAGACAACAACGTTTTACTCTCCTCTAAAATGTCACATCACATTTTACAAGCCATTTAATAGTTAAATTAAGGGCTTGTATAATGGCAGTGCTTGTTTGATTTCGTATAGGTAGTTTTGAGATGTAATTAGAATGTTTTGAAATTTGGGTTGACTTTGAAATGAGAGACATAGTTTGAGGATGTGTAGTGCATTTAACTCAAAATTTTAAGAATAATTTATGAAAAGAGATAAATATCAAATTTATACATGAACTTTGGCCCAATGTGCAATTTGTTACATCAACATTAATTATACACCTGGACCTTGATATGTGGTTCTAATATATAAATGAAAGTTTGATTTTGATTCAATTATACGCATTTAAAAAATGAATACATACATTTATTTTCATATGCATGGCATTACACATTAGATCAAAATTCATGAATGATTTGATATTTACACCATTAGTAATGATATATAATGAAATCAGTTTAATCTATTTTTGGCCATTCTAATAATTAACATTCACCAAACCCAATTTTCAATAATTACAAGATTGCCGAACTTAAAAATAGCATGATTAGTGGCTAAGTTTAAAATTAAAAGAAAATTAATTGCCGTTATATTCGGCAGTTTACTAGTATTAATACGCTAATCATGACAACGAACATATTGCATCTCTCCATTGCTAATCACTTCTTTTCACTCTTTTTTTAAAAAAAAATTGTTGCTTAATAAACACAGAGACCATATTTTGAAACAAAAATGGCACGCCAACTTGTTGTTCTTGCTTTGGTTTTGATTTTTCTCGCCGGCGTCGTTTCTACCAACGCCTCATCCGCCGGTGGTAGCCCTGCAAGTGCACCAACTGGAGCTTCTACGGTTGGCAGTACCGCTAGTTCCTCCCCTATTTCTCAGGCTACCAATCCAGGTCTTAGCGATGGTATCCCTATTGATGACCCATAAAAAGATTGTCAACGAAATGTCGATAAATCATTAAATAAATTGTAATTTAAAACAATGGTGAGGTTTTGGAAAATAAATAATTAGTTCTATAAATACAATGTTATGTTTTTCATTAAGTTTATGAACTGATTTTCATATATATCATTTCACTTACAACATTATACTCTTAACAAATCTACTAAAACGAGTACATTGGTGAACTGTGTTTTTTTTTTTTTTGTAAATTATGAGAGGATGGTAAAGCCATAACAACAACACGACTAATGCGATTCAGGCCATATCTAGAGCGGTGAATACCTTAAGCATAAGTCAACACACTTAATTCGATGAATTGTGTTTTAAGTATTAATTATAATAATAGTTAAAGCATTAATAGTGTAAACAAAGAAAGAAGCCATCAGTGGTTGACAATGGCGGTTGGAATTTGGTATTTGTAACGCTCCCATAATGTAATAATTTTTATATTAAGAAAAAAAAAACATATAAATAACAACATCTGGCCAAACTACTAATAAATAATAAAGAATATATCATTGCCAAACTTTAAATAATGTTGATCTTCTCACCCCAGCAGTAGCCAAGGTTGTAGCCATGCCATTATCTTTCATATAAACCAATGCGAATTTAACATAAACCAGTTGGTGTCACAACTCCATACCGCTTCCTTAAACTCCTCCAATGTGAAAGATAACTCAAGTTTCACAGCATCTTTCTCAAATATTTTCTTAAACTTCAAATCCATATCCATCATCCATTTTCACAATCAGCAACTAAAGTAATTACTGAACGATTTGAACATTTTTTCCTTCAACAACTTTGTGTCATTGCACCACGAATCCCTGAATTTTGAGCAATGCACCATATTCTTTAATTGCAATTGAAAAAACAACTTTCAAGTTTATTTTTATACAATAAATATTAACTATGTTTAAAGCTCAATATACACCAAGAGGAGGGATGGATTGATGTTTTAAAATTTTGGAAGAAATATGGAAAAGGAAAATCAACATAAGGATTTATAGTGGTTCGACCCCTCTTGTCTAGCTCCACTGCCTTAACTTACCACAACTAAAGATTTTTCCAAATTCACGAATTTGAAAATTTCAAGGGCAATGTTTAACCTTTAAAATCACTATATTTTAAGTATGCAAGACAGAGTTGCTTCCCTTTAGGGTTTTCATCCGAAAACCTTATGTAAACCCTTACTAAGATAAGAAATAAATTTTGAACAAAGAATACCTCTTAAAGACTAATTTACAACAATATTGGCCACTCGAATGATTTTACATCACTTGAAAGATTTAAAAAAAAATAATTACACAAGTGGGTGCATGAGAAAATATGAGAAATACAATAAAACAGATTGCAATTATGCACAATAAACTTTGTTACCTTGTTTCTTATCTTGTTATTAGTGTTCTTGAACTCTATTTATATCCTCTTGATGATTTGTAGTCATTACAGACATTAATTTGAGCATTAAATGCAATTGTAGGGGCATAAGCATTGGTAAATTTGGGCTTTGGAGTCCGATTTGTCCCTTAGAAATATGATAGTTGAACCTGTGAGTATAGCATCAAAGATGGAAAGGGTTTAATACCTCATTAGTGTAGCTTTTAGAGAAATTATTGTTTACTTTCTCTTTTTTTCGATTTTACTCTATATCTAGTTTTTAATTTTAAAACTTATGCAACAACATTTTACTCTCCTCTAAAATGTCACATCACATTTTACAAGCCATTTAATTGTTAAATTAAGGGCTTGTATAATGGCAATGCTTGATTGATTTCATATAGGTAGTTTTGTAACGCCCCAATTTTCGGTAATTCTGTGAATGTTGGCATAGGTTTAATTATGTTAGTGGGCCTCTAGAAGGCCCAAGCTTAAGATAGAACCCGACAATTTTAGTTAATTTTTGTTCCATAAGAAAAAGGGGGTGAAATTATGAAATAGAACCTATGTGAAAATGTTTGAAAATGCTATAGGCTAAATTGAAGTGGCCAAATAAATAGGAGTGCAAAATAAGAGGATTTGCATGACAAACCTCCCGTTTTACATGAAGTGGCCAGCCAGCATGTTGTTGTAGACAATATGAGCACTTGATATCCATAATTCATGGTACAAATTGATAATGGGTTAGGTAAATATTCCATGATAATGGATTAGGTAAATATTCCATGATAATGGGTTAGGTAAATGTTCCATGATAATGGTTTAGGTAAATGTTCCATGATGGGCATTTCATGTCTTTTGTATTAAAGAATTAAATGGATGAAATATGAAATTTTATTAAAAGAAAAAAGGGTGAAAAGAACAAAGTTTTGTCCATCTTTGTTCATCATAGCCTAAAGTTAGAGAAGAGAAAGGAGAGGAGAAAGCTCTTGAATGTTCGGTCATTTGGGGAAGAAAATTGAAGGTAAGTTCATGGTACCTTGCTTCTATTTTGAGGTTCATGAGTTCTTCTTGATTCTACCTTAACTCTTGAAGCATATTTTGGTTTTTAGTTGTGTTGTGAGCATTTAGTCATGAATTAAAATGAAGGAAATGGTTGTTGTTTCATGTTCTTTTGATGAAAAATGGAAGATAGGTGAAGTTGAGCCAAACAAATGAGCATGCATGTGCCTTAGATGCTAAGGGGAAAAAAATCGGCTAACATGTTGTGCGTTAAAATGATGAAATGGAGATTATACTTAAGTAAAATCATAGATATGTGATGATTGATTGGTGATATACATGTTTAAATAACAAGCATGCAAGTTAGGTGTGAAAGAGTGATTTGGTAATAAATTTGCTTGGGACAGCAGCAGTAACGTGACTTTGGAAAATCACCATAAATTGTGGGAGATGAGTTAGAAGCTGCATAAATTATGTAATTAAATCTTAATGAGTCTAGTTTCAAATGGAATAAACGAGAACATATTTTGAATTCTGTACAATGAGAAATTTGATTCGTAATGAAGAGTGGTCAGATTAGTCAAATAGTGAAACATGGGAAACTTTGAGAAAAATCTGGTATTGATTGACTAAACCAAAAATTCTGAAAATTTTATGGATAGAAGATATATGAGTCTATTTTAAGGGAAAATTAACGGAACTTGATTTGGAGTTTCGTAGCTCCAGTTATAAATGATTTAGTGACTATTGCTCAGGGAGACAGCTTGCAGTGAAATTATGATTATGTGGTAAACACTGACAAAAATTTGTTAATGAGTTGCTTATTGATTTCTTATAAGCTTACTCTGATCTGTAGGTGTGGTTGGCCGAATATTGTAAGGGGTTAATACGTAGTTCGTATTTGAATAGTTAGATTAATGTGTTAGTAATCCAATTGTAGGCGTTCGTGTGTGGATCTCGTCAAGATATCGTCGCAAATGTGTGTAACTAACACCCTCTTTCTTAGTCTAGATCGGCAAAAGTCGAAAAGCCGAAATGCCGAAAACTGGTATTTTGTAGATTTGCGAGTGTACGAATGCTCGTGAGGTAAATTGATTAATGTTTTTGGTAAGCTGCAAAATTTGGACTTCAAAGTGCATGATTTCTGTGCCCTCGATATTTTTGGGTTTAATGGGCCAAAATTGGAATGATGGGCCAACGGGCCCAATTCGGTAAGAACCTTCAGTACGTGATTCTATTAGTACGTGAAAAGTAAGAATATGCATGAAAAATCCTAAAATAGATAAATTACTGAAATACCTTTAAAAGTGGAAAATTTATAGTTTTACCCCTAGTAGATAAATTACCAAAATACCTTTAGGGTTAAATTGACCTAAATGCATGTTTGACTGTTGTTATTTATTGCATGCCATGTTGTTATTATCTGATGCATGGGATTGGGATATTGACGGAGGAAGTACTGAAAGTGGCTTGTCCACGTATTGGAGGCTTTGCCTCAATTTACTGTTAACTGAGCAGCAAGGTTGCAACTGTGGAGTGTTGGGCTAGGTGGGTTGAGCTAATCCCCACATGGAGTGTAGGGCTGGTACAGGTGGAGTGTAGTGGTTGGTGGGTTGAGTAGTCTCCCCAAATGGGCTTGCATATGTTATTGATGTTGCATGTATTTTGAAATGGGCCTATGGGTCATTCTCATTATCTGAATAAGGGCTAAGGCCCGGTTTATTGTAATCTAAAAGGGCTCGTTCAAGACCATCATTACGAATGGGCTTAGGCCCAATAGGCTTGAGTGACTTGGACTTTGAATGGGTTTTCCTTACACACGAGTTTCCCCAAACTCACCCTTTTATTTTCATCCACGCAGAAATCCCCAACCATAGTGGGCTTGGAGTCGTGAGGGAATTCGAATGGCCACCGTTCTAAAAGTTTGATTTTCTTCTAGTGAACTGGACATCCTTTTATTTACGTTTGAAGTTTTGGGTTTTAAATGTAATAAGGCCGCTTAATTATTTTTGATGGTTTTAATATGTATTACTAAGATAGATATTACTTATTTTAACTATTGAAATTGGATAGCTTTAGTAGCGTTTTCAAAAACAACAATTGATTTCAAAATAACACGACAATAAGCAAAGCTTCCGAATGAAAGTATTTTCCAAAATTAATCACTTTTCCTAAAATGACTTAATCAAATCGGTTTCCTAGAAATATCCATGACGTTAAGGTGTGGCAATGGCGGTATGCATGTCTAGGATTGGATCCGAAGGAGCTTGGTACTTAAGCGATCGATGGACTCACCACTTCTTTTCGGTTTCCTACCGGTGCACATCTTCCATTCACTTTAACCTATAATGAAATTATCTTTTAAAACACTAAGTAAGTTTTTCTGGATCAACAATATAAAATGTTTTGAACGCTTCGATGTGGCATGTCGGATCCGGTCATAACGTCTGGGCCGGGTTTGGGGTGTTACAAGTTTTGATATGTAATTAGAACATTTTGAAATTTGGGTCGACTTTAAAATGAGAGACATTGTTTGAGGATGTGTAGTGCAATTAACTCAAAATTTTAAGAATAATTTATGAAAGGAGATAAATATCAAATTTGTACATGAAATTTGGTCCAATGTGCAATTTGTTACATCAACTTTAATTATACACCTAGACCTCGATATGTAGTTCTAATATATAAATGAAAGGTTTATTTTGATTCAATAATACGCATTTAAAAAATGAATACATACAATAATTTTCATATGTATGGCATTGCACATTAGATCAAAATTCATGTAGGCTTTGATATTTACACCATTAGGAATGATATAAAATGAAATTAGTTTAATCTATTTTTGGCCATTCTAATAATTAACATTCACCAAACCCAATTTTGAATAATTATAGGATTGCCGAACTTAAAAATAGCATGATTAGTGGCTAAGTTTAAAATTAAAAGAAAATTAATTGCCGTTATATTCGGTAATTTACTAGTATTAATACGCTAATCATGATAACAAACATATTGCATCTCTCCATTGCTAATCACTTCTTTCTCTCTTTTTTTTTAAAAAAATTGTTGCTTAATAAACACAGAGACTACATTTTGAAACAAAAATGGCACGCCAACTTGTTCTTCTTGCTTTGGTTTTGATTTTTCTCGCCGGCGTCGTTTCTACCGACGCCTCATCCGCCGGTGGCAGCCCTGCAAGTGCACCAGCTGGAGCTTCTACAGGTTAGCGATCGCTAGTTCCTCCCCTACTTCTCAGGCTACCAATCCAGGTCTTAGCAATGGTATCCCTATTGATGACCCATAAAATGATTGTCAACGAAGTATCAATAAATCATAAAATAAATTGTAATTTAAAAGAATGGTGAGGTTTTGGAAAATAAATAATTAGTTCTATAAATAAAATGTTATGTTTTTCATTAAGTTTATGAACTGATTTTCATATATATCATTTCACTTACAACATTATGCTCTTAACAAATCTACTAAAACGAGTAGATTGGTGAATTATGTTTTTTTTTTTTGTGAATTATGAGAGGATGGTAAAGCCATAACAACAATACGACTAACGCGAATTTAATTCAGGCCATATCTAGAGCAGTGAATACCTTAACCATAAGTTAACACACTTAATTCGATGAACTGTGTTTTAAGTATGAATTATAATAATAGTTAAAGCATTAATTGAGTAAACAAAGAAAGAAGCCATCAGTGGTTGACAATGGCGGTTGGAATTTGGTATTTGTAACGCTCCCATAATGTAGTAATTCTTATATTAAGAAAAAAAAACATATAAATAATGACATCTGGCCAAACTACTAAATAATATAAAGAATATATCACTTCCAAACTTTAAATAATGTTGATCGTCTCACCCCCAACAGTAGCCAAGGTTGTAGCCATGCCATTATCTTTCATATAAACCAATGCGAATTTAACACAAACTAGTTGGGGTCACACCTCCATACCGTTTCCTTAAACTCCTCCAACGTGAAAGATAACTCTAGTTTCACAGCATCTTTCTCAAATATTTTCTTAAACTTCAAATCCATACCATCATCCATTTTCACAATAAGCAGCTAAAGTAATTTCTGAACGATTTGAACATTTTTTCCTTCAACAACTTTGTGTCATTGCACCACGAATCCCTGAATTTTAAACAATGCACGATCTTCTTGAATTGCAATTGAAAAAATAACTTTCAAGATATTTTTTATACAGTAAATATTAACTATGTTTAAAGCTCAATATAAACCAACAGGAGGGATAGATTGATGTTTTAAAATTTTGGAAGAAATATGGAAAAGGAAAATCAACATAAGGATTTATAGTGGTTCGACCCCTATTGTCTAGCTCCACTGTCTTAACTTACAACAACTAAAGATTTTTCCAAATTCACGAATTTGAAAATTTCAAGGACAATGTTTAACCTTTAAAATCACTATATTTTAAGTATGCAAGATAGAGTTGCTTCCCCTTAGGGTTTTCATCCGAAAACCTTAAGTAAACCCTTACTAAGATAAGAAATAAATTTTGAACAAAGAATACCTCTTAAAGACTAATTTACATCAATATTGGCCACTCGAATGATTTTACATCACTTGAAATATTTAAATAAAAAATTACACAAGTGGGTGCATGAGAAAATATGAGAAATACAATAAAATAGATTGCAATTATGCACAATAAACTTTGTTACCTTGTTTCTTATCTTGTTCTTAGTGTTCTTGAACTCTATTTATATCCTCTTGATGATTTGTAGTCATTACAGACATTAATTTGAGCATTAAATGCAATTGTAAGGGCATAAGCATTGGTAAATTTGGTCTTTGGAGTCCGATTCGTCCCTTAGAAATATGATAGTTGAACCTGTGAGTATCGCATCAAAGATGGAAAGGGTTCAATACCTCATTAGTGTAGCTTTTAGAGAAATTATTGTTTCCTTTCTCTTTTTTTCGATTTTACTCAATATCTAGTTTTTAGTTTTAAAACTTATACAACAACATTTTACTCTCCTCTAAAATGTCACATCACATTTTACAAGCCATTTAATAGTTAAATTAAGGGCTTGTATAATGGCAATGCTTGATTGATTTCATATAGGTAGTTTTGAGATGTAATTAGAATGTTTTGAAATTTGGGTCGACTTTGAAATGAGAGACATAGTTTGAGGATGTGCAGTGCAATTAACTCAAAATTTTAAGAATAATTTATGAAAGGAGATAACTATCTAATTTATACATGAACTTTGGTCCAATGTGCAATTTGTTACATCAACTTTAATTATACACCTAGACCTCGATATGTGGTTCTAATATATAAATGAAAGGTTTATTTTGATTCAAATATACGCATTTAAAAAATGAATACATACAATAATTTTCATATGTATGGCATGACACATTAGATCAAAATTCATGTATGCTTTGATATTTACACCATTAGTAATGATATAAAATGAAATCAGTTTAATCTATTTTGGCCATTCTAATAATTAACATTCACCAAACCCAATTTCGAATAATTATAGGATTGCTGAACTTAAAAATAGTATGATTAGTGGCTAAGTTTAAAATTAAAAGAAAATTAATTGCCGTTATATTCGGTAATTTACTAGTATTAATACGCTAATCATGATAACAAACATATTGCATCTCTCCATTGCTAATCACTTCTTTTCTCTCTTTTTTTTTTAAAAAAAAATTGTTGCTTAATAAACACAGAGACCACATTTTGAAACAAAAATGGCACGCCGACTTGTTCTTCTTGCTTTGGTTTTGATTTTTCTTGCCGGCGTCGTTTCTACCGACGCCTCATCCACTGGTGACAGCCTTGCAAGTGCACCAGCTGGAGCTTCTACAGTTGGCAGTACCGCTAGTTCCTCCCCTACTTCTCAGGCTACCAATCCAGGTCTTAGCGATGGTATCCCTGTTGATGATCCATAGAATGATTGTCAACGAAATGTCGATAAATCATTAAATAAATTGTAATTTAAAAGAATGGTGAGGTTTTGGAAAATAAATAATTAGTTCTATAAATAGAATGTTATGTTTTTCATTAAGTTTATGAACTGATTTTCATATATATCATTTCACTTACAACATTATACTCTTAACAAATATACTAAAACGAGTAGATTGGTGAACTGTGTTTTTGTTTTATTTTTTTTGTGAATTATGAGAGGATGGTAAAGCCATAACAACAACACGACTAACGCGATTTGAATTCAGGCATATCTAGAGCGGTGAATACCTTAACCATAAGTCAACACACTTAATTCGATGAACTGTGTTTTAAGTATTAATTATAATAATAGTTAAAGCATTAATTGAGTAAACAAAGACAGAAGCCATCAGTGGTTGACAATGGCGGTTCGAATTTGGTATTTGTAACGCTCCCATAATGTAATAATTTTTATATAAGAAAAAAAACATATAAATAACGACATCTGGCCAAACTACTAAAAAATAATAAAGAATATATCACTTCCAAACTTTAAACAATGTTGATCTTCTCACCCCAGCAGTAGCCAAGGTTGTAGCCATGCCATTATCTTTCATATAAACCAATGCAAATTTAACACAAACCAGTTGGTGTCACATCTCCATACCGCTTCCTTAAACTCCTCCAACGTGAAAGATAACTCGAGTTTCACAGCATCTTTCTCAAATATTTTCTTAAACTTCAAATCCATACCATCATCCATTTTCACAATAAGCAGCTAAAGTAATTACTGAACGATTTGAACATTTTTTTCCTTCAACAACTTTGTATCATTGCACCACGAATCCCTGAATTTTAAACAATGCACCATCTTCTTAAATTGCAATTAAAAAAACAACTTTCAAGATATTTTTTATACAGTAAATATTAGCTATGTTTAAAGCTCAATTTAAACCAAGAGGAGGGATAGATTGATGTTTTAAAATTTTGGAAGAAATATGGAATAGGAAAATCAACATAAGGATTTATAGTGGTTCGACCCCTATTGTCCAGCTCCACTGTCTTAACTTACCACAACTAAAGATTTTTCCAAATTCACGAATTTGAAAATTTCAAGGACAATGTTTAACCTTTAATATCACTATATTTTAAGTATGCAAGATAGAGTTGCTTCCCCTTAGGGTTTTCATCCGAAAACCTTAAGTAAACCCTTACTAAGATAAGAAATAAATTTTGAACAAAGAATACCTCTTAAAGACTAATTTACAACAATATTGGCCACTCGAATGATTTTACATCACTTGAAATTTTTAAATAAAAAATTACACAAGTGGGTGCATGAGAAAATATGAGAAATACAATAATTCAGATTGCAATTATGCACAATAAACTTTGTTATCTTGTTTCTTATCTTTTTATTTGTGTTCTTGAACTCTATTTATACCCTTTTGATGATTTGTAGTCATTACAGACATTGATTTGAGCATTAAATGCAATTGTATGGGCATAAGAATTGGTAAATTTGGTCTTTGGAGTCCAATTCGTCCCTTAGAAATATGATAGTTGAACCTGTGAGTATCGCATCAAAGATGGAAAGGGTTCAATACCTCATTAGTGTAGCTTTTAGAGAAATTATTGTTTCCTTTCTCTTTTTTTCGATTTTACTCTATATCTAGTTTTTAGTTTTAAAACTTAGACAACAACATTTTACTCTCCTCTAAAATGTCACATCACATTTTACAAGCCATTTAATAGTTAAATTAAGGGCTTGTATAATGGCAATGCTTGATTGATTTCATATAGGTAGTTTTTGATATGTAATTAGAATGTTTTGAAATTTGGGTCAACTTTAAAATGAGAGACATAGTTTGAGGATGTGTAGTGCAATTAACTCAAAATTTTAAGAATAATTTATGAAAGAAGATAAATATCAAATTTATACATGAACTTTGGTCCAATGTGCAATTTGTTACATCAACATTAATTATACACCTAGACCTCGATATGTGGTTCTAATATATAAATGAAAGGTTGATTTTGATTCAATTATACGCATTTAAAAAATAAATACATACAATAATTTTCATACGTATGGCATTACACATTAGATCAAGATTCATGTATGCTTTGATATTTACACTATTAGTAATGATATAAAATGAAATCAGTTTAATCTATTTTTGGTCATTCTAATAATTAACGTTCACCAAACTCGATTTTAAAAAATTATAGGATTGCCGAAATTAAAAATAGTATGATTAGTGGCTAAGTTTAAAATTAAAAGAAAATTAATTGCCGTTATATTCGGTAATTTACTAGTATTAATACGCTAATCATGATAACAAACATATTGCATCTCTCCATTGCTAATCACTTCTTTTCTCTCTTTTATTTTTAAAAAAAAATTGTTGCTTAATAAACACAGAGACCACATTTTGAAAAAAAAATGACACGCCAACTTGTTCTTCTTGCTTTGGTTTTGATTTTTCTCGCCGGCGTCGTTTCTACCGACTCCTCTTCTGCCGGTGGCATCCCTGCAAGTGCACCAGCTGGAGCTTCTACAGTTGGCAGTACCGCTAGTTCCTCCCCTACTTCTCAGGCTACCAATCCAGGTCTTAGCGATGGTATCCCTATTGATGACCCATAGAATGATTGTCAACGAAATGTCGATAAATCATAAAATAAATTGTAATTTAAAAGAATGGTGAGGTTTTGGAAAATAAATAATTAGTTCTATAAATAGAATGTTATGCTTTTCATTAAGTTTATGAACTGATTTTCATATATATCATTTCACTTACAACATTATACTCTTAACAAATATACTAAAACGAGTAGATTGGTGAACTGTGTTTTTGTTTTTTTTTTATGAATAATGAGAGGATGGTAAAGCCATAACAACAACATGACTAACGCGATTTGAATTCAGGCCATAGCTAGAGCGGTGAATACCTTAACCATAAGTCAACACAATTAATTCGGTGAACTGTGTTTTAAGTATTAATTATAATAATAGTTGAAGCATTAATTGAGTAAACAAAGAAAGAAGCCATCAGTGGTTGACAATGGCGGTTGGAATTTGGTATTTGTAACGCTCCCATAATGTAATAATTTTTATATTAAGAAAAAAAAACATATAAATAACGACATCTGGCCAAACTACTAAAAAATAATAAAGAATATATCACTTCCAAACTTTAAATAATGTTGATCTTTTCACCCCAGCAGTAGCCAAGGTTGTAGCCATGCCATTATCTTTCATATAAACCAATGCGAATTTAACACAAACCCGTTGGCGTCACAACTCCATAATGCTTCCTTAAACTCCTCCAACGTGAAAGATAACTCGAGTTTCACAGCATCCTTCTCAGATATTTTCTTGAACTTCAAATCCATGCCATCATCCATTTTCACAATGAGCAGCTAAAGTAATTACTGAACGATTTGAACATTTTTTTCCTTCAACAACTTTGTGTCATTGCACCACGAATCCCTGAATTTTAAACAATGCACCATCTTCTTGAATTGCAATTAAAAAAAGAACTTTCAAGATATTTTTTATACAGTAAATATTAACTACTTTTAAAGCTCAGTATAAACCAAGAGGAGGGATGGATTGATGTTTTAAAATTTTGGAAGAAATATGGAAGAGGAAAATCAACATAAGGATTTATAGTGGTTCGACCCCTATTGTCTAGCTCCACTGTCTTAACTTACCACAACTATAGATTTTTCCAAATTCACGAATTTGACAATTTCAAGGACAATGTTTAACCTTTAAAATCACTATATTTTAAGTATGCAAGATAGAGTTGCTTCCCCTTAGGGTTTTCATCCGAAAACCTTAAGTAAACCCTTCCTAAGATAAGAACTAAATTTTGAATAAAGAATACCTCTTAAAGACTAATTTATAACAATATTGGCCACTCGAAGGATTTTACATCACTTGAAAGATTTAAATAAATAATTACACAAGTGGGTGCATGAGAAAATATGAGAAATACAATAAAAAAGATTGGAATTATGCACAATAAACTTAGTTATCTTGTTTCTTATCTTGTTATTAGTGTTCTTGAACTCTATTTATACCCTCTTGATGATTTGTAGTCACTACAGACATTAATTTGAGCATTAAATGCAATTGTAGGGGCATAAGCATTGGTAAATTTGGTCTTTGGAGTCCGATTCATCCCTTAGAAATATGATAGTTGAACCTGTGAGTATCGCATCAAAGATGGAAAGGGTTCAATACCTCATTAGTGTAGCTTTTAGAGAAATTATTGTTTCCTTTCTCTTTTTTTCGGTTTTACTCTATATCTAGTTTTTTTATTTTAAAACTTATACAACAACATTTTACTCTCCTCTAAAATGTCTGTGAAAAATAAAATAGAATAAAATAAATAAAAATAAAGAACACATAAATTTTACGTGAAACCCTTTCGGAAAAAAACCACGGCAGGAGAAGAAAAAATTCACTATGTCGAAAAATTTTTACTCAAATACAAGAGGAATAGACTATGTCTATTTATAGGCTTGCAAAGCCATATTCTAGTAGGATTGAAACACCTTATCCTAATCAATATAAAATAGATGGAGTTTAATAAGGTTTAAAACCTTATTCTAAAATAAAATAAAAGAAGTCTAGTTCTATATGGATTTTACTTTTATTTTATTTTCCATCGTATTTTATTTAAATAAGAATTTGGGTCACTTAATTCTAACAATCTCCACCTTGACACAAATTCTCAATGAACAAGTTCTTCATCGCGAACTTTCAATAAACAAGTTCTTCACGTCTTCCAAAAAACCCCTTAAGGGTTTAACTTCAACAATGAACACCAACCAAGTCTAAGCAATGCTCAAACTTGGTTATAGGAAGTGACTTAGTCATCATATCTGCAGGATTTTCATAAGTGCTAATTTTGCTCACAACAATATCACCACGAGCAATAATATCACGAACAAAATGATACCGAATATCAATGTGTTTTGTTCTCTCATGAAACATTTGATCTTTTGTAAGAAAGATGGCACTCTGACTGTCACAAAATACTGTGCTGATTTGAAGGTCTTCATTGAGTTCACTAAATAGTCCCTTCAACCAAATAGCTTCTTTACAAGCCTCAGTAATCGCCATGTACTCAGCTTCAGTGGTAGACAAAGCGATCGTAGTTTGCAAAGTGGCTTTCCAACTAATTGCACAACCTCCGATTGTAAAGACGTAACTCGTGAGAGATCTTCTTCTATCAAGGTCTCCAGCAAAATCAGCATCAACATACCCTATAACTCCATCTTTAGTTCTTCCAAACTGTAAGCAAACATTAGTAGTGCCTCGTAAGTATCTTAAAATCCATCGAATCGCTTTCAGGTGTTCTTTACCGAGATTCGCCATGTATCGCTAATCGCACCGATCGCATATGATAAATCGGGCGTGAACAAACCATAGCATACATGAGAGATCCTCTCGCACTAGAGTATGGAACATGTGACATGTACTCAATCTCATTATCGATTGAGGAGATAAGGCCGATGAAAGTCCGAAATGGGTGCTAAAGGAGTACTAACGAGCTTAGCACTCGCATATTGAACCCGCAAAGAACTTTCTCAATGTACCCTTCCGACTTATGTACAATTTACTTGCTTTTCTATCTCGAGAATCTCCATACCAAGTATCTTCTTTGCTGGTCCTAAATCTTTCATCTCAAATTCTTCACTTAGTTGGGCTTTAACCATTCTTATCTCTCTTTATCTTTTCTTTGCTATCAACATGTCATCAACATAAAGAAGTAGATACACAAAAGAACCATCACTGCTTTTTCTTAAAGTAGACACAACTGTCAAAACTACTTCTTTTGAAATCATGAGAAGTCATAAAGGAATCAAACCTCTTGTACCATTGTCTTGGTGATCTGTTTCAAACCGTAAAGGGACTTTTTCAAAGAAGCAAACATAGTCCTCTTTTTCGAGACTATAAAACCCTCCGGTTGTTGCATGTAAATATCTTCCTCAAGTTCTCCATGCAAAATGTAGTTTTACATCTAACTGCTCAAGCTCCAAATCATGCATGGCAACAATACCAAGCAAAGCTCGAATCGAACTATGCTTAACAACTGGAGAGAACACATCTGTGAAGTCCACTCCTGGAATTTGACTGTAACCCTTTGCAACAAGCCTTGCTTTATATCCGGGTTCTTCAACTCCTGAGTCCTTCTTTCTTTTAAACACCCATTTACAACGAACGACCTTTTTACCTTTAGGAAGTTTTACAAGATCCCATGTTCTGTTTTTGTGGAGTGATTCCATCTCCTCTTGCATAGCAAACATCCACTTTTCTGAGTCTTCACAGCTAATCGCCTCAGAATAATTAAATGGCTCTTGATTCGCATCTATATCTTCAGCCACATTTAAAGCATAAGCAACTAGATCAACCTCGGCATACTTCTTTGGAGGTTTAATTTCTCTTCTTGTCCTGTTTTTGGCGATAGAGTATTGCGGTGAAGAAGCAACTCTATTCTCAATTTTGTATTGGCTTGAGGAGTTGATTACAGATTAACTGATGCTCCACCGCTTTTGGTTTTCTTTATTGGAAGAGTCTTTAAGAGATAAGTTAGGTAGCATAGCACTTTCATCAAAAACAACATCTCTGCTAATCACAACTTTTCTATTTTCAGGACACCATAACTTATAGCCTTTTACACCAGCTTTATAACCAAGAAAAACGCATTTAATGGATCTCGGTTCCAATTTTCCATTATCAACATGAGCATACGCAGGACACCCAAAAATCTTTAAATCGAAATAATTAGCGGGATTACGGACCATACCTCTTGTGGAGTCTTTTTCTCAATGGCAACGGATGGAGATCGGTTGATCAAAAACATGCAGAGAGGTCGCTCGCCCAAAATGACTTCGGTAAGTTGGCATTTGACAACATACATCGAACCTTCTCCATGATCGTTCGTTCATTCGCTCGCAACGCCGCTTTTGTTGTGGAGTATGACGAATCGTCAAGTGTCTCATGATCCTTCCGACTTGCACAATCTATTAAACTCATCGTAATGAACTCTAAGCCATTGTCTGCATGCGGAGGTATTTTATCTGCTTTTCCGTCTGCTTTTCAATTATAATTTTCCAAGACTTAAATGTCGAAAACACATCGCTTTTACGCTTGGGAAGAACGCCCAAACTTTTCGGAAAAATCATCAATAAAGGTTAGCATATAATTAGCTCCACCTCTCGAAGGCACTCGACGGCCCCCACGATCGTAATGGATATACTCCAACGTTTCCTTCGTGTTATGGATTCCTCTAGTGAATCGAACTCTCTTTGCTTCCCAAAACACACGGTGCTCACGAAATTCAGGTTTGCAAATTCCTTGCCCATTAAGAAGTCTTCTTTTGCTTAATTACGCCATGCCATTCTCACTCATATGCCCTAGGCGATATGCCAAAGTTTAGTAATATCATCATCGACAAGGAAGAGGAAGCGACAATTGCATCACCAAGAATAAGAGAACCCTCAGAAACATATAACTTGGCAATCTTTCTTTGCCCTTTCATCACAACAAGGGACCCTTTGAAATCTTTAAAACCCCACTTTCACCGTGTATCTGCACTTTTGAATCAAGAGTACTCAACGAAATTAAATTTCTTTTCAATTCGGAACATGCCGCACGTCACTAAGTGTTCGACAACTCCATCAAACATCTTAACTTTAATTGTTCCAACACTGCGATTTTACATGAAGCATTATTTCCCATCAAAACAACACCTTCAGATCTTGTTTCATAAGTTGTAAACCAATCCCGATTGGGACTCATGTGGAAGGTGCAGCTGAATCAAGTATCCACTCGCCACTTTAGAATCATTGATGAAGCAACTAGAAGTTCACCATCGCGTAGTCTTCTACAACATCGCCTTCACCGAATTTTCGGTTGTTTTCCTTTGATTCGCAGCCTCCTTTTAATCTTATTTTGTAGCTTATAGCACTTCAGATTTAATGTGCCCTTTCTTCTTGCGAAGTTGCAAGTTTTACCTCTGTTTGAAGATTTCGATCTACCCTTAGATTTACCACGAGGATTCCGTTCTGTGTTCTACCACGATCATCATCAACATTCCGGTCTTGTCTCCCACGAACAATGAGACCCTTTCCCGAGAGTTGGGTTTAACCACAAGATGCTTCATCTTATCATACGAGGTTAAAGAATCATAAACCTCATCAATTGTGAGAGACTCATGGCTATATAAAATCATGTCTCTAAAGGTTGAATAAGACGGGGGCAACGAACAAAGTAGAATCAACCCTAGATCTTCCTTATCATACTGAACCTCCATGGCCTCCAAGTTTGAGAGAATTTCTTTAAACACTATTAAGTGTTCGTATACGACGCACCTTCCTCCAAACGATGAGCATAAAGACGCCGCTTCATATGCAACTTGCTTGTTAGAGTTTTCGACATACATATTTGTTCTAGCCTCTTCCATAATGCAATGGCGGTTTTCTCTTTCATCACATCCTGCAAAATTTCGTTGGACAAATGCGATGTAATTGTGTTAATGCCTTTCGATCCTTACGCTTCTTCTCTTCATCTGTTAATGTCGAAGGCATCTTATCTATCCTAGCAGGGCATCCTCTAGATCCATCTGCAAGAACCGCTTGCATCTTAATTTGCCACAACGCAAATCGGTGTTGCGATCCAACAATGAATTTCATACTTCAAAGACGCCATTACCGTGATCGAGATGAATAACCCTAAGCTCGATACCAATTTGTGAAAAATAAAATAGAATAAAATAAATAAAAATAAAGAACACATAAATTTTACGTGGAAACCCTTTCGAAAAAAAACCATGGGCAGAGGAGAAGAAAATTCACTATGTCGAAAAATTTTTTACTCAAATACAAGAGGAATAGACTATGTCTATTTATAGGCTTGCAAAGCCATATTCTAGTAGGATTGAAACACCTTATCCTAATCAATATAAAATAGATGGAGTTTAATAAGGTTTAAAAACCTTATTCTAAAATAAAATAAAAGAAGTCTAGTTCTATATGGATTTTACTTTTATTTTATTTTCCATCGTATTTTATTTAAATAAGAATTTGGGTCACTTAATTCTAACAATGTCACATCACATTTTACAAGCCATTTAATAGTTAAATTAAGGGCTTGTATAATGGCAATGCTTGATTGATTTCATATAGGTAGTTTTCAGATGTAATTAGAATGTTTTGAAATTTGGGTCGACTTTAAAATGAGAGACATAGTTTGAGGATGTGTGGTGCAATCAACTCAAAATTTTAAGAATAATTTATGAGAGGAGATAAATATCAAATTTATACATGAACTTTGGTCCAATGTGCAATTTGTTACATCAACTTTAATTATACACCTAGACCTCGATATGTGGTTCTAATATATAAATGAAAGTTTGATTTTGATTCAATTATTTGCATTTAAAAAATGAATACATACATTTTTTTTCATATGGATGGCATTACATATTAGATCAAAATTAATGTATGCTTTGATATTTACACCATTAGTAATGATATAAAATGAAATCAGTTTAATCTATTTTTGGCCATTCGTATAATTAACATTCACCAAACCCAATTTTCAATAATTATAGGATTGACGAACTTAAAAATAGTATGATTAGTGGCTAAGTTTAAAATTAAAGAATTTAATTGCCGTTATATTTGGTAATTTACTAGTATTAATACGCTAATCATTATAACAAACATATTGCATCTCTCCGTTGCTAATCACTTCTTTTCTCTCTTTTTTTTTTAAAAATTGTTGCTTGATAAACAAAGAGACCATATTTTGAAACAAAAATGGCACGCCAACTTGTTGTTCTTGCTTTGGTTTTGGTTTTGATTTTTCTCGCCGGCATCGTTTCTACCGACGCCTCATCCGCCAGTGGCAGCCCTACAAGTGCACCAGCTGGAGCTTCTACAGTTGGCAGTACCGCTAGTTCCTCCCCTACTTCTCAGGCTACCAATCCAGGTCTTAGCGATGGTATCCCTATTGATGACCCATAGAATGATTGTCAACGAAATGTCGATAAATCATTAAACAAATTGCAATTTAAAAGAATGGTGAGGTTTTGGAAAATAAATAATTAGTTATATAAATAGAATGTTATGTTTTTCATTAAGTTTATGAACTGATTTTCATATATCTCCTTTCTCTTACAACATTATACTCTTAACAAATCTACTAAAACGAGTAGATTGGTGAACTGTGTTTTTGTTTTTTGTTTTTTTTTTTTGTGAATTATGAGAGGATGGTAAAGCCATAACAACAACACGACTAATGCAATTTGAATTTAGGCCATATCTAGAGCGGTGAATACCTTAACCATAAGTCAACACACTTAATTCGATGAAATTTGTTTTAAGTATTAATTATAATAATAGTTAAAGCATTAATTGAGTAAATAAAGAAAGAAGCCATCAGTGTTTGGCAATGGCAGTTGGAATTTGGTATTTGTAATGGTCCCATTATGTAATAATTTTTATATTAAGAAAAAAAACATATAAATGACGAGATCTGGCCAAACTACTAATAAATAATAAAGAATATATTACTACCAAACTTTAAATAATGTTGATCTTCTCACCCCAGCAGTAGCCAAGGTTGTAGCCATGCCATTATATTTCATATAAACCAATGTGAATTTAACACAAACCAGTGGTGTCACAACTCCATACCGCTTCCTTAAACTCCTCCAACGTGAAAGATTACTCGAGTTTCACAGCATCTTTCTCAAATATTTTCTTAAACTTCAAATCCATATCCATGATCCATTTTCACAATCAGCAGCTAAAGTGATTACTGAACGATTTGAACATTTTTCCTTTAACAACTTTGTGTCATTGCACCACGAATCCCTGAATTTTAAACAATACACCATCTTCTTGAATTTTAATTGAAAAAACAACTTTCAAGATATTTTTTTATACAGTAAATATTAACGATGTTTAAAGCTCAATATACACCAAGAGGAGGGATGGATTGATGTTTTAAAATTTTGGAAGAAATATTGAAAAGAAAAATCAACATAAGGATTTATAGTGGTTCGACCCCTATAGTCTAACTCCACTACCTTAACTTACCACAACTAAAGATTTTTCCAAATTCACGAATTTGAAAATTTCAAGGACAATGTTTAACCTTTAAAATCACTATATTTTAAGTATGCAAGATAGAACAGTTTCCCCTTAAGGTTTTCATCTGAAAACCTTAAGTAAACCCTTACTAAGATAAGAAATAAATTTTGAACAAAGAATACCTCTTAAAGACTAATTTACAACAATATTGGCCACTCGAATGATTTTACATCACTTGAAAGATTTAAATAAATAATTACACAAGTGGGTGCATGAGAAAATATGAGAAATACATTAAAAAGATTGGAATTATGCACAATAAACTTTGTTACCTTGTTTCTTATCTTGCTATGAGTGTTCTTGAACTCTATTTATATCCTCTAGATGATTTGTAGTCATTATAGGCATTAATTTGAGCATTAAATGCAATTGTAGGGGCATAAGTATTGGTAAATTTTGGTCTTTGGAGTCTGATTCGTGCCTTAGAAATATGATAGTTGAACCTGTGAGTATCGCATCAAAGATGGAGAGGGTCCAATACCTCATTAGTGTAGCTTTTAGAGAAATTATTGTTTCCTTTCTCTTTTTTTCGGTTTTACTCTATATCTAGTTTTTAATTTTAAAACTTATACAACAACATTTTACTCTCCTCTAAAATGTCACATCACATTTTATAAGCCATTTAATAGTTAAATTAAGGGCTTGTATAATGGCAATGCTTGATTGATTTCATATAGGTAGCTTTGAGATGTAATTAGAATGTTTTGAAATTTGGGTCGACTTTAAAATGAGAGACATTGTTTGAGGATGTGTAGTGCAATTAACAGAAAATTTTAAGAATAATTTATGAAAGGAGATATATATCAAATTTATACATAAACTTTGGTCCAATGTGCAATTTGTTACATCAACTTTAATTATACACCTAGACCTCGATATGTGGTTTTAATATATAAATGAAAGTTTGATTTTGATTCAATTATACGTATTTAAAAAAGAATACATACATTTATTTTCATATGTATGGCATTACACATTAGATCAAAATTAATGTATTATTTGATATTTACACCATTAGTAATGATATAAAATGAAATCAGTTTAATCTATTTTTGGCCATTCTAATAATTAACATTCACCAATCCCAATTTTCAATAATTATAGAATTGCCGAACTTAAAAATAGTATGATTAGTGGCTAAGTTTAAAATTAAAAGAAAATTAATTGCCCTTATATTCGGTAATTTACTAGTATTAATACGCTAGTCATGATAACAAACATATTGCATCTCTCCATTGCTAATCACTTCTTTCTCTCTTTTTTTTTAAAAAAATTGTTGCTTAATAAACACAGAGACTACATTTTGAAACAAAAATGGCACGCCAACTTGTTGTTCTTGCTTTGGTTTTGATTTTTCTCGGCGCTTTCTACCCACGCCTCATCGCGATGGCGACCGCAAGTGCACCAAATTGGAGCTTCTACAGCTTAGCGATCTCGCTAGTTCCTCCCCTACTTCTCAGGCTACCAATCCAGGTCTTAGTGATGGTATCCCTATTGATGACCCATAGAATGATTGTCAACGAAATGTCAATAAATCATTAAACAAATTGCAATTTAAAAGAATGGTGAGGTTTCGGAAAATAAATAATTAGTTCTACAAATAGAATGTTATGTTTTTCATTAAGTTTATGAACTGATTTTCATATATATCATTTCACTTACAACATTATACTCTTAACAAATCTACTAAACGAGTAGATTGGTGAACTGTGTTTTTTTTTTTTTGTGAATTATGAGAGGATGGTAAAGCCATAACAACAACACGACTAACACGATTTGAATTCAAGCCATATCTAGAGCGGAAAATACCTTAGCCATAACTCAACACACTTAATTCGGTGAACTTTGTTTTAAGTATTAATTATAATAATCGTTAAAGCATTAATTAGTAAACAAAAAAAGAAGCCATCAGTTGTAACAGCCCAATTTCGATGAAATCGGAACAATGGTCTCAGGTCCACAAATTCGAGCCAAAAAATAAAATTAATTTTTATTTTATTATATGATCCATTTTATACTAGAAATGACATGTGAAAATTTTGAAAATAAAATTTGACCGATTAAGTGCTTAATTACGAGAAGGACCAAATCGCATAAAATGCAAAAGTTGGATTCTAGTATCTAGAAGGATCAAATAGCTATGAAATTTAATAATTAAGGTCCTTATATTGTAATTATACCATTAGTAAAAAGTATGTAGATATTTTTGGATGATTCATCCATGGAAAATGAGTAAAAGGCTGGGACTAAATTGGAATTCAACTAAAATAGTTAATTAAAAAGATGAAAAGAAAATAAAAATCATATTTTCTCATATTATTCCCCAAAATAAACATTTATACCCTAGGAGAGAGAGAAGAAACTTTCATGGTCAAATTGGGTAAGTTTCTTTGTCCCGTTTTTAGTAATTTTGATATTTTTGAAATCGGGATAACCTAAACTATCAATTTGGGGGATTAATTTGAAAATTTATCATGGTATAAAAATTGGTTCAAGGATGTATATGCTGGAAATTTGAAATTTATGGTAGAAAATGAAAGATTGATGAAAGATAAACAACTTTTCCAAAGTGATTTTTCATGAAAACTTGATTTAGGGACTAAAATGAAAAATGGTGAAAATCGAAAATCCATGGAAAATGCTGAAATTTTTGAAATGTATGTGTTGTGAAAGTGGTATGTATGATTTGGCTAGGCTTGGGTAGAGGGTCGAATTTCATGAATTTCATTTTTCGTGCTTAGGGACAAAATGGTAATTTATAGAAAAGTTAGGGGCAAAATGGTAATTTTTCCTAGGATGAAAATTTAGTCCACATGAATATATAATGTGGTAAATTGATGTTAAATTTACTCGTATAGATTTGGATAGACAAAATTCTGAGTTAGAACTAGAAATAGAGGAAAATGTCGGATTAGTAGATTTTTTGTACATGAACAATTGTCGAGGTAAGTTCGTGTAAATAAATTATATATATTTTTATGCTTGAATTAATTGTTGTGTTGTGAATTGTATAAATGCCATAAAAATGTGAAATAATCAGATACTCTTTAAAAGCCCGATAAATGAAAGTGCCCGATTAATTAGAGTGCCCTACAAACGATAAACGATAAAAATGTTAAATTTTATGCTTGAGTTGAATGTGAACTGTAACACACCTAACCCGTATCCATCACCGGAATAGGGTTACGAGGCATTACAGACCAATCACAACATAAATCATATATTTCTCATACATAAATCCATTTTCACATAAACATCAATCAAATATAATCACAATGTCCCTTATAAGGCGCTACGAGACCTTAAAACATGCTTGGAAGAGGTTCGCGACTAAACTAATAACATTTGAAAACCTTAGGAAACTTGAAAATTTTCATGCATACATGGTTCACACGCTCGTGTAAACAGGTCGTGTGCCTCACACAGCCACTAAACATGCCAATGTCACAGGCCGTGTGGAAATAGGGCATACATACTGACTTGCATCACACGGCTAGAGACACGCCCTGTAACACCCCCTACCCGTATTCGTTGCCAAAATAGAGTATGAGGCATTACCGAGGAGTACGAAACACTTACAGATAATTTAAATATATTTTCATAACAACTTGTCTCGATTTCATACTAGTTCATATTTAAGCTTTATTCACCAAAGTATTTGAAATACCATCTTTATGTAAATAGCACATATGAGGTACACAATTCCATAATTATGAATGAACACATTTATCAAACATATTCCATATTCATATATCAATGTCTCATGTCTCCATATATCAATAACCTTCATTTTTCTTGTTTTTCAGATAATTATGTGTAACCATTCATGTAACGCCCCAATTTTCGGGAATTCTGTGAATGTTGGCATAGGTTTAATTATGTTAGTGGGCCTCTAGAAGGCCCAAGCTTAAGATAGAACCCAGCAATTTTAGTTAATTTTTGTTCCATAAGAAAAAGGGGGTGAAATTATGAAATAGGACCTATGTGAAAATGTTTGAAAATGCTATAGGCTAAATTGAAGTGTCCAAATAAATAGGAGTGCAAAATAGGAGGATTTGCATGACAAACCTCCCATTTTACATGTAGTGGCTGGTCATCATGTTGTTGTAGACAAAATGTGCACTTGATATCCATAATTTATGGTACAAATTGATACAAATTGATAATGGATTAGGTAAATGTTCCATGATAATGGGTTAGGTAAATGTTTCATGATAATGGGTTAGGTAAATGTTCCATAATGGGCATTTCATGTCTTTTGTATTAAAGAATTAAATGGATGAAATATGAAATTTTATTAAAAAAAAAGAGGGTGAAAAGAACAAAGTTTTGTCCATCTTTGTTCATCATAGCCTAAAGTTAGAGAAGAGAAAGGAGAGGAGAAAGCTCTTGAATGTTCGGTCACTTGGGGAAGAAAAATTGAAGGTAAGTTCATGGTAGTTTGCTTTTATTTTGAGGTTCATGAGTTCTTCTTAATTCTACCTTAACTCTTGAAGCATATTTTGGTTTTTAGTTGTGTTGTGAGCATTTAGTCATGAATTAAAATGAAGGAAATGGTTTTTGTTTCATGTTCTTTTGATGAAAAATGGAAGATAGGTGAAGTTGAGCCAAACAAATGAGCATGCATGTGCCTTAGATGCTAAGGGGAAAAATCGGCAAACATGTTGTGCTTTAAAATGATGAAATGGAGATTATACTTAAGTAAAATCATAGATATGTGATGATTGATTGGTGATATACATGTTTAAATAACATGCATGCAAGTTATGTGTGAATGAGTGAATTTGGTAATAAATCTGCTTGGGACAGCAGCAGTAACGTGACTTTGGAAAATCACCATAAATTGTGGGAGATGAATTAGAAGCTGAATAAATTATGTAATTAAATATTTTTGAGTCTAGTTTCAAATGAAATAAACGAGAACATATTTTGAATTCTGTACAATGAGAAATTTGATTCGTAATGAAGAGTGGTCAGATTAATCAAACAGTGAAACATGCGAAACTTTGAGAAAAATCTGGTATTGATTGGCAAAACCAAAAATTATGAAACTTTTATGGATATAAGATATATGAGTCTATTTTCAGGGAAAATTAACGGGACTTGATTTGGAGTTTCGTAGCTCCAGTTAGAAATGATTTAGTGACTGTTGCTCAAGGAGACAGCTTGCAGTGAAATTATGATTATGTGGTAAACATTGACAAAAATTTGTTAATGAGTTGCTTATTGATTTCTTATAAGCTTACTATGATATGTAGGTGTGGTTGGCCGAATATTGTAAGGGGTTAATACGTAGTTTATTTTTGAATAGTTAGATTAACGTGTTAGTAATCCAATTGTAGGCGGTTCATGTGTGGATCTCGTCAGGATATCGTCATAAATGTGTGTAACTAACACCCTCTTTCTTAGTCCGGATCGGCAAAAGTCAAAAGCGAAATGCCGAAAACCGGTATTTTGTAGATTTGCGAGTGTGCGAATGCTCGTGAGGTAAATCGATTAATGTTTTTGGTAAGCTGCAAAATTTGGACCGCAAAGTGCATGATTTCGTGCCCTCGATATTTTTTGGCTTAATGGGTCAAAATTGAATGATGGGCCAACGGCCCAATTCGTAAGAACCCTCGACGTGATTCTCGTTAGTACGTGAAAAGTAGGAATATGCATGAAAAACCCTAAAATAGATAAATTACTGAAATACCTTTAAAAGTAGAAAATTTACGCTTTACCCCTAGTAGATAAATTACCAAATACCCCTAGGTTAAATTGACCTAAATGCATGTTTGATCGTTGTTATTTATCGCATGCCATGTTATTATCGATGCATGGGATTGGGATATTGACGAAGGAAGTACTGAAAGTGGCTTGTCCACGATCGGAGGCTTTGCCTCAATTTATCGTTAATCGAGTAGCAAGGTCGCAATCGTGGAGTGTTAAATGGTGGGTTGAGCTATTCCCACATGGAGTGTAGGGTGGTGCGGGTGGAGTGTAGTGGTTGGTGGGTTGATTAGTCTCCCAAATGGGCTTGCATATGTTATTAACGTTGCATGTATTTTGAAATGGGCCTATGAGCCATACTGTTATCTCAATAAGGGCTAAGGCCCGCTTATTGTAATCAAAAAGGCTCGTCCAGACCACTGCATTACTGAATGGGCTTAGTCCAATAGGCTTGAGCTGACTTGGGCTTTGAATGGGTTTTCCTTACACACCGAGTTTCCCAAACTCACCCCTTTATTTTCATCCACGCAGAAATCCCCAACCATAGTGGGCTTGGCGCGTGAGGGAATTCGAGTGGCCACCAGCTCGAAAGTTTGATTTTCTTCGGTGAATCGACATCCTTTTATTTACGCTTTGAAGTTTTGGGTTTTAAACGTAATAAAGCCGCTTAATTATTTTTGATGGTTTTAATATGTATTACTAAGATAGGTATTACTTATTTTAACTGTTGAAATTGGATAGCTTTAGGGCGCGTTTTCAAAAAAAAAACAACAATTGATTTCAAAATAACACGACAACAAGCAAAGCTTCCGCAATGAAAGTATTTTCCAAAATTAATCACTTTTCCTAAAAATGACTTAATCAAATCGGTTTCCTAGAAATATACATGACGTTAAGGTGTGGCAATGGCGGTGTGCATGTCTAGGATTGGATCCGAAGGGAGCTTGGTACTTAAGCAGTCCGATGGACTCACCACCTCTTTTCCGGTTTCCTACCTGGTGCACAGCTTCCATTCACTTTAACCTATAATGAAATTATCTTTTAAAACACTAAGTAAGATTTTCAGGATCAACAATATAAAATGTTTTGAACGCTTCGATGTGGCATGTCGGATCCGGTCACAACGTCTGGGCCGGGTTTGGGGTGTTACATTTAGTGGTATCAGAGCCTAGGTTGCAACAACTCGGCTGTGGAATGGGTTTACAAAAACAAAGATTTTCGAAAGCAAAAATTTTATAAAGATTGCGAAAAATGCGATTTTCAAAATTTAGATCTTTAGAATGTGGCATTCCGAATCTCTAGCCCAAACCTGTAAGTATTACTCTGAACTCTTCTGAATATTTTTCTGACTTATCTGTCTGTACTGAAATCCTGCTAGGATACTCTAGATAGGATGATACTGAAACCATAGGAAAATCGATAAGAGATCAAATCGTAGCTAGACTTCGATTCTGTGAAAACAAACTCTGAACTACTGTCTGATTCATAAAACATCTATAATAAACACTAGAATATTAATTGATGCATAAAAATTCGTAATCAAGATAATACGATATGAGTACAAGAGGTCGTGGACGAGCCGAGGAAGTGCTCGAGCGAGATCTTCGCCTTGAGACATATGCCGGCGGATGGATGCACCGGTACCACCGTAATGAGGTAGAGTCTCATGACCACGGTGCCGAGGATGATGCCCTATCACAGGCAATGCTTCGTGTTCTGGAAAGGGTTACCGGGGCAAGTACGGGCAATGGAGTTTGGGGATCTATTTCTGAATGACTTCGGGCTAACGGAGCAAAGATCTTTAGGGGCGTGTCTGGTATAGCCCCGAATGTGGCGGAATATTGGTTGGAGGCCACAGAACGGATTATGGACAACTTGGACTGCTCTGAGAAGATTGTGACTGGGGTATCTGTACTAAGTCCTTTGGGTCACTCGGTTAGGGTAGACAAACTATATAGGGATGTACCCTTAGAAACTCAAGGCAAGGTTTTCCCTGGAGATCTGATAGAGTTACCGTTCGGAGAGTTTGACCTCATTCTGGGAATGGACTGGCTTGTTAAGCATAGGGCAACTTTGGATTGTGCTGCTAAACGAATGGTGTTAAGGACCACAAAGGATGAGGAGGTTATGGTGATAGGTGAGCGAAGGGATTATTTTTCTAATGTGGTGTCGGCATTAAGAGCCGAGAAGTGGATTCGGAAAGGTTGTGAGGCCTATTTGGCATTTGTAAGTCAGTCGGAAGGGGAGGGATTGTCAGTGGATAATGTTAGGACTGTAAAAGAGTTCCAAGATGTTTTTCCGGAAGAGCTTCCAGGATTACCTCCGAACCGAGAAGTGGAGTTTGGAATCGACTTATTGCCTGGAACGGCACCAGTGTCTATCGCACCGTATAGAATGGCACCGAAGGAGTTGGTAGAGCTAAAGGCACAAATTCAAGAGTTGTTGGATAGGGGCTTCATTAGGCCAAGCGTGTTTCCATGGGGAGCACCGGTGCTATTCGTGAAGAAGAAGGATGGTACAATGCGGATTTGCATTGATTATCGCCAGTTGAACAAACTGACAATTAAGAATAAGTATCTACTGCCAAGGATTGACGATCTGTTTGACCAGCTTAAAGGGGCTTCTATATTTTCCAAGATCGACCTTCGATCTGGATATCATCAGTTAAGGCAAGGAGGCAGATATCCATAAAACAGCATTCAGGACTTGGTATGGTCATTACGAGTTTCTGGTTATGCCATTTCGACTGACGAACGCTCCTGCAGCGTTTATGGATCTGATGAATCGTGTATTCCAACCATTTTTAGATCAGTTCGTAGTCGTCTTTATTGACGATATCCTGGTATATTCTGAAATTGAAGCGAAACATGATGAGCATCTTTGTATAGTGCTGCGAGTGTTAAGGGAGAAGGAACTCTTTGCCAAGTTTAGCAAGTGTGAATTTTGGTTGAGGGAGGTAACCTTCTTAGGACATGTGGTCTCTGCCGAAAGGATTAAGGTGGACCCTCGAAAGATTGAAGCAATTTTAGAGTGGAAGCCACCTAGGACGGTGTCAGAAATTCAAAGTTTCCTAGGGTTGGCAGAATACTACAGAAGGTTTGTAGAAGGTTTTTCTGTGATGGCAGCACCTTTGACAAAACTCATAAGGAAAGGAGTGTCGTTTGTATGGACTGAGAAGCAGCAGGAAGCTTTTGAGAAGTTGAAGAAAGTTCTGACTGAAGCACCTGTGTTAATTCAGCCGGAGTTTGGGAAGGATTTTAGTGTGTACAGTGACGCATCACATGTACATGTCATGAAACATATCATGCTCTTACCATTTCTTCACAAGCATATATCATTCATTTCATTATATCAATATTTTATGCTTCATCATTTCTATATATTTTATGTATATTTATTCTGGTAATAGCTTATATCAAACTTAACATAAATTATATTCCATGTACTTATACTTATTTCGTTTATCCATTTTCATAATTATTTCATAAAACGCTTTTGTACATATATTTCCATATGACCAGTTCTTGTAAACATTTCACACAACCATTTCATATAACCATTCGTCATCTGATACATTTTACCTGAATATCAATTGTTCGACAGATGTTATAGCGTCTCCCATCCACGGTCTTATTTATCTTTGACGTGATGCCATGTGTCTTTCAACTATGGTCTTACTCATTTTTTGTCATGTTGCCATGGTATCTTTCAACCATGGTCTTATTTTTTTCATGTCACGTTGCCATGGTATCTTTCAACCATGGTCTTACACATCTCATATCAGGTTGCCATGGTATCTTTCAACCATGGTCTTACACATTTCATATCAGGTTGCCATGGTATCTTTCAACCATGGTCTTACACATTTCATATCCGGTTGCCATGGTATCTTTCAACCATACACACAAGTTGCCATGGTATCTTTCAACCATGGTCGTACACATTTCATATCAGAGAGCACACTCCCTCGAACCTCATCCTTACAAAGGGATTACGGTCGAGTTAAATCCTCAGTAATATAAACTCATAGAGTATTGTCGGGATTACCGGTCCAAAGCTAAATCCTGAAACGACAATTACTCTAATGAGCTTGGATCTCAATTTCATCCAAAGCTAAATTCAGACCCTAATTCGGATTACCCGTCCGGGCTAAATCCGTTTTACACATATTCTTCGAGAGGGCTATATCAGGATAGGATCACCCGTCCGGGCTAGATCCTTTTTACCGTCAATTCCTTTTCAGAGATCTATCGAATTTTCCTTTCATTCAACCGGGATTTCTTCTCCTTTTATCAAATTTATCAATGTTTCATAAATTTTCATACAATGAACATTCAAATCATATTCACATAATAACATACAATCTCAAGCATTTAAGAATATAATTCAAGTTACACGAACTTACCTCATTGCTTGTTTGTGTTTATAATTTCATTAATCTGATATCTTTTCTTTTCCACGATCAAGTCTCATATTTGAGTCGTCCGGATCTTTATAAATAAATTTGATCATCATTTTCATTCATTTCATATTCTAATGCATTTAATTAATGCTCTAGGCAAAATTACCATTTTGCCCCTAAACTTTTAATTAATGACGATTTCATCCTTAGGGTCAGGAAAATAAAATTCTTGCAATTTAATCCTTATTTCCAGCTATTATTCTCATATATATTGATAACAATCCATGAATTCTATAAAATATCGAATTTTTCATAATTTCAACACTTTTCAATTTAATCCCTAAAACATGTTTTCCCCCGATCTTGAACTAAATTAATAATTTCATTCAATTTTATAATTTAAATAATAAAATAATCCATTTCATGTAATTTGGTCATTTCTGACATGTTTACAAAATTTCCCATAAAGTTTTACTTTTATTCAATTTAGTCCTTGAGCCTAAAATATGCAAATTAGCCACGCTAGATGAATATTCATACATATTTTTCCTCCTCCTCCTCTCCATTCCACATCCTTAATGTAGATAACACACTTGTAAGTAACAATATCCATAATTTTTATTATTTACTTTTATGAATATTCAAGTTGTCTATCTGCATCATAGTCACTAAATTATTTATATCTGGATCTATAGAACTCCAAATTAATATCTGATAATTTTCCCTGAATCTAGACTCATATATATTCTTACCATAAAAATTTCATAATTTTTGGTGTAGCCAATAAGTACAGTTTATTCTTTAAAGTTACCCCTGATCTGTTGTCTGATAGTTCTGACCCCTCTTCACCAAAAATTAATTATCTCCTCATACAGGATTCAAATGATGTTCTTGTTTATTTCTTTTAAAAATAGACTCATTCAGGATTTTATAAATGTAAATTTAAGCCCCTAATTATTTTTATTCAATTTTTTATGATTTTTTCAAAGTCAGAACAGGGGAACCCGAATTCATTTTGACCTTGTCTCACAAAATTCATTATATCTTAAAATTTACAAATCCATTTCTTACACTATTTCTTCTATGAGAAACTATACTCAATAAGATTTAATTCCATATTTTTTTCATCTTCTAATTCGATTTCTAAAATTTATGTTGATTTTTCAAAGTTAGTCTATTGCTACTGTCCAAACTGTTTTTGTGCAAGCTATTAATTACCATGTTATAACACCCTTATTTTCTTTTTCTACACCATTTCTCATCACTTTCTCTTATTTTCTCTTCACTAACATATCAAAAACATAGGACCTTATGTAAGAAAACTCTACTATAACATTATTTCCATGCTTTGTCAATAATAACAAACTTAAAAACATATTGAAATCTTGATATACTTACCTTGTTCTATTGATACTAATCTTTAACTTGATTTTCTCTCTCCTCCAGCTTCTATTTCTTGAATCCAACTTGATATTCTAACTCCCCATTCTCTCCTTAACATTTTTGTCTCTTGGTAGCTATGGAAATTCATTTGATTTTGGGTGAAAATGGTGAATTTTTGGTAAAAGGACCAAATTGTAAAGAAAGCAAAACTTTCTTTCTTCCTCTCTTTCTCTCACGTTAGTGCATGGGAAAATATGGATGAGAATTTCTCATCTTTCTTTCTTTATATACTAATAAAATAATAATAAAATATCTTATTAAAGTATTAATAAAATAATATTTATCTAATTAAATAATTATAAAATATCAAAATATCTCTAGCATCATTATTACTTTCTAGATTTCTCTCTTCCAATTGACCATTTTGCCCTTCATTATCTTTTAAAATTCCATCCTTGAGTCATCATTTAATTTGGTAAAATTACAATTTAGTCCCTCATAGTTCTTCATCTATTCAATTTGGTCCTAATTCATCCATTTTCCTTAGTTTCTAGATCATTCCACTCTTAAATTATTTACACTATTGGTCCTTCAACTTTTTCATATTTACACTTTAACCCCTCAAATTATGAATATTTACTCTTGTGCAACAAAACTTTTCTCACTTTTACAATTTAGTCCTTTCTTGAATTAATATATCATAATATACTTCTCAATATTGACATAACTCAAAATTTCTCTTTTTGTCACTTTATTTCCTTATTTTACTATATAAAGGATAATATCTTACTGTAAAAATTTTCAAGGTATTACAGGATCAACAATATAAAATGTTTTGAACGCTTCGATGTGGCATGTCGGATCCAGTCATAACGTCTGGGCCGGGTTTGGGGTGTTACAATGATGATGGATGAAACATGCTTGATTAGAATGCTTGTAATGGTTAGTAATTGTATGTGATGATATATCATGTTAAATGATAGAATTAACTTGAATAAAATGCTTGGATTTGTTGAGTTATGAATACAAGATGTGTAGGATTATGGCAAAGATTGGGGTGAGAAATGAAGCTAGGAATAGCTTTATTTTGTCCACAAGGGCATGTGTCTAGACCGTGTGTGACACTCTACTTGGTAACACGGGCATGTGGTTAGGTCATGTGTCCCCTGCACCTTAGTTTTGAGAAACAGAACGCTCAGAATTGGGCACACAGGCAGAGACACAGGCGTTTGTCTCAGCCGTGTGTGCCAAGCGGCCTAGCACACGGGCATGTGGCATGGCCGCGTGTACAAGTCAGAGAGTTACACGGGGTAAAACACGGTTTCTAGCACGGGCGTGTCCCTCAGACCACACGGGCGTGTGAGCCGGCACCTTGGAAAGTTTTTGAAATTTTGCAAAAAATTCTTAGATGTCCCGATTAAGTCTCGACTCGACTCTAATGCTCGTATTGGGCCTCGAGGGCCTAATCAAGGGACGTTTTGAATGATTCGATTAATAAATAATAATTTACATAAATTATTTGTAAAATGTTCTGAATGTTTCGGTAATACTCTAAAACCCTATTTTGACGACGGATACGGGTTAGGGGTGTTACATCAATGGTTGACAATGGTAGTTGGAATTTGGTATTTGTAATGCTCCCATTATGTAATAATTTTTATATTAAGAAAAAAAAGACATAAATAACGACATTTGACCAAACTACTAATAAATAATAAAGAATATATCACTAACAAACTTTAAATAATGCTGATCTTCTCACCCCAGCAATAGCCAAGGTTGTAGCCATACCATTGTCTTTCATATAAACCAATGCGAATTTAACACAAACTAGTCGGTGTCACAACTCCATACTGCTTCCTCAGTCTCCTCCAATGTGAAAGATAACTCGAGTTTCACTGCATCTCCCTTATCCTTATCCATGATCTATTTTCTCAATGAGCAGCTAAAGTAATTACTGAACGAATTAAACATTTTTTCCTTCAACAACTTTGTGTCATTGCACCATGAATCCCTGAATTTTAAGCAATGCACCATCTTCTTAAATTGCAATTGAAAAAACAACTTTCAAGTTATTTTTTCATTCAGTAAATATTAACTATGTTTAAATCTCGATATACACCAAGAGGAGGGATGGATTGATGTTTTAAAATTTTGGAAGAAATATGGCAAAGGAAAATCAACATAAGGATTTATAGTGGTTCGATCCCTATTGTCTACCTCCACTACCTTAACTTACCACACTAAAGATTTTTCTAAATTCACTAATTTGAAAATTTCAAGGACAATGTTTAACCTTTAAAATCACTATATTTTAAGTAGGAAAGATAGAGTTGTTCCCCTTAAGGTTTTCTACCGAAAACCTTAAGTAAACCCTCACTAAGATAAGAAACAAATTATAAACAAAGAATACCTCTTGAAGACTAATTTACAACAATATAAGCCATTCAAATGATTTTACATCACTTGAAAGATTTAAAGAAATAATTACACAAGTGGGTGTATGAGAAAATATGAGAAAACACTAAAAAGATTGGAATTATGTACAATAAACTTTGTAAGCTTGTTTCTTATCTTGTTCTGAGTGTTTTTGAACTCTATTTATATCCTCTTGATGATTTGTAGTCGTTAGAGACATTAATTCGAGCACTAAATGCAATTATAGAGGCATAAGTATTGGTACATTGGTCTTTGGAGTCCGATTCCTCCCTTAAAAATGTGATAGTTGAACTTGTGAGTATCGCATCAAAGATGGAAAAGGTTCAATACCTCATTAGTGTAGCATTTAGAGAAATTATCATTTACTCTTTTTGTTCGATTTTACTTTATTTTTAGTTTTTAATTTTAAAACTTATACAATAACATTTTACTTTTCTTTAAAATGTCACATGAGATTTTACATGCCATTTAATAGTTAAATTAACGGCTTGAATAATGGCAATGCTTGATTGATTTAACATAGATACTTTGGAGATGTAATTAAATGTTTTGAAATTTGGGGACCATTTTAAAATGAGAGACATAGTTTGAGGATGTCTGGTACAATTAACTGAAAATTTTACAAATAAGTTAGGAAAAAGGATAAATATCAAATTTATACATGAATTTTGGTCCAATGTGCAATTTGATACATGAACTTTAATTATATACCTAGTCCTTGAATTGTGCTTTAAATATATACATGAAACTTTAATTTTGATTCAATTATACACATTTAAAAATGAATACATATATTTATTTTCATATGTATGGCATTACACATTAGATCAAAATTCAAGTATAGCTTTGATATTTATACCATTAGTAATGATATAAAATGAAATTAGTTTCATCTATTTTTGGTCATTCTAATAATTAATATTCACCAAACCTAATTTTTAATAATTATAGGATTGTCAAACTTAAAACCGTATGATTAGTGGCTAAGTTTAAAATTAAAAGAGAATTAATTGTCATACGATATGGTAATTAACTAGTATTAATACACTAATCATGATTACAAACATATTGCATCTCTCCATTCCTAATCACATTTTTCACTCTCTTTTTTTAAAAAAAAAAAATCTTGCTTAATAAACACAAAGGTAGTATTTCGAAAAAAATGGCATGCCAACTTGTTGTTCTTGCTTTGGTTTTGATTGCCCTTGCCGGCGTGGTTTTTACTGACGCCTCATCCTCCGATGGCAACCCTGCAAGTGCACCAGCTGGAGCTTTTGCAGATGGTAGTGCTATTAGTTCCTCCCCTACTTCTCAAGCTACCACTCCAAGTCCTAGCGGTGATATTGCTATTGACCTTGATAGAAAATAGAAAAATCAAGTTAAATATACTAATTAAATAATTGTATTATTTGGACTAGTAAGTTAGTTGTTTCGTAGTGGAGTCCTTATGTCATCCATAGAATGATCGCCAAGGAAATGCCGACAAATCATTAAACAATTTGCAATTCAAAAAAATGGTGGGGTTTTGGAAAATAAATAATTATTTTTATAAATAGAATGTTATGTTTTTCATTAAGTTTATAAACTGCTTTTCATATATATAATTTCACTTACAACATTATACTCTTTACAAATTTAATAAAACGAGTAGATAGGTGAATTATATTTTTTTTTTTTTGTGAATTATGAGAGGAAGGTAAAGCCCTAACAACAACAAGACTAACGCAATTTAAATTCAGGCCACATCTAGAACAGTGAACACCTTAACCATCAAGTTAACAGACTTAATTCGGTGAACCGTGTTTTAAGTATTAATTATAATAATATTTAAAGCATTAATTAAGTAATAAATAAATAAAAGAAAGAAGCCATCGGTGGTTGAGAATGATGATTAGAATTTGGTATTTGTAATGCTCCCATGTAGTAATTTTTATATTAAGAAAAAAGAAACATATTGGTCGACAAATCTAATTTATTTAACTAATGGAAGGTAGACTTTTAAGTGAAAATGTTCATAAAGACATCGATATGGCGAATTGAAATAGGGCTTGTTATTCTACAACCTCGTTCAATTTAGAACATGTCTCAGAATTTCTTAAGACTCTAAGGACCAGCTCCCAGAGCCTTAACACACGAGGTTCCATGATGCCATGTCTCTAAGACAGTGGCTATCAATAGTGTGAAATGTTAAATCCTAAACTCTAATCAATACTGTAACCATATATTAAATAAGCTATTCACAATGTTAAATGTTAACCACTTTGAATCTCTCTTCACTATCGTATCTTGCACGAATAAATATATATAATTATTGTTGATAGATTTTTTAACAGTGTAAATGAGATGCTAGTGCTTGCAAGCTTGTCAAGTTCAACTTAAAAAAAAAATTGAATTCAACTGGGTAATTATCAAATAGAGCTTGAGTGCAAGCTTAATCGAGCTTTTTAGGTTAATATAATTTTATATTATAAAATTATATTTTTACCCTTGTTATATAGAAAGAGTTTAATTACAAACTAGTCTAATCGAGCTCAAGTTCAAGCTAAAGTATGAAATTTAAGTAACTAGATTAATCAAGCTCGAATAACTTGAGTAGTATATCCCAAGCCAAGCTCAAACTTAAAAATTAATGCTCAAGCTGAGTATTGAGTTCCGAATTTCAAGTCAAGCTCGAGCTCGAGCTCGAACTAACCATTATTCAAACTTGACTTGACTCAATTACATGGTAGATTCATGTGACTTTTATAGGATGATTCCTTAGGGTTTATATCTTTGCAATTAATACAACACAGCAACCGGAGCAGGCAAAGTAGCCTATTCATTTGCAAGTTGTGTATTGTTAAAGAAAATAATATGATATCTCTCTCCCATATGTAGTACATTATTTAATTCCATAGTTATTAATAAGGCATTCGAAAAAGTTGTACAAAGTTTCCCCCTATATATATTGCGGTGAAAAACAAGGGTTATAGTTTCTTGATGACCAAAGATTCTCCCCAGTCTTATCCTTTTTAAAATAATAGAATTGTGCTAGTGTTGTTTTCTTTATACAGGACATCCATATCCCTACCTTATCCACATGCCGCTATGATAATCAAATAAATTAGTTAGTAAGGCTGTAAGAATCCCAGGCAGGAATTTATGGATTTCGATTTTTTTAGTACCAAAGAAATATGGTTTTGGATTTTTTTTATATTTCTTAAATTGTCGAGTCCCAGAAGAACTGTGGCAAGCAAAAGAGTAGGGGAGCCGATAGCTGCGGTTCGTAGAATGAGGAGACAAGATGAGCCAAGCCCCGACGAGACAAAGGGTTCCTCGATGTAATCGTGAAGGAGGTGAGCGAGGGAAAGCCACTCAGTTGCCTCCTATGCGAGGGTCCCCATAGGGTGCAAGCTTGCCCCCGACAAGGCCAAGTTGTCCGCAATCGAGAAGACCTTGGAAGAGTCTGAAGCTGATGGTAGTGGAAGTGACCGAGAGCTTCAAGTAAGTAGGCTTGGCAATATTTGAGTGGAAAATGATGCGCACGACGTGGAGCTATGAGTGTTAAGGTTGGGTGCCATCCGAATGTGTCCCAAAGCAGAGGACAATCGGGCACCAAGGGAGAATGTGAAACTGAACGAGAAGAAGTGCAACCCCACTCGTGCAAAGGTGTAACGCAAGGAGTGGAGAGAGCGTCGGTAACATGGAAGTGAAGGTTCCTAGAGTAGCAACAGTCATGCAAAGCCGAGGGTAAAAGACTTGGCGCGGAGGCCCCGAAGAAGTCGTTCTCGAAGAAGGTGTCAATCAAAGAATCGAGAGCATGCGTTGTGCTTAAAATTTCCTTTTTATCCCCTATTAATTCTTCTACCTTGCTACATTATGTTTAAAATTAACATTTCATCTTCTCAAAAAAAAATTTCGCAACATTTTTTAAGCTCAATAATAAACTAAATATTACTTTATCCCACCGACTATCACATAACAAAAATAAAATATCAAATATGCTAAAGTTAAATATAATAATTAAATTCTAAATTTCACTGGACAAGAAAACAAAAATTGACCTTAATAAATTAAATAATTGCATTTTAGAGTTGTATTACAAGTCATAAGTATTGGTACATTGGTCTGTGGAGTTCAATTCCTCCCTTAAAAATATGATAGTTTAATCTATGAGTATCGCATCAAAGATGGAAGGGGTTCAATACCTCATTAGTGTAGCTAGAGAAATTATCGTTTACTCTCTCTTTCTTCGGTTTTACATTATTTTTAGTTTTTAATTTTAAAACAGTTTTTAATTTTAAAACTTATACAACAACATTTTACTTTTCCCTAAAATGTCACATAAGATTTTACATGCCATTTAATAGTTAAGTTAACGGCTTCAATAATGGCAATGCTTGATTGATTTAACATTGATAGTTTGGAGATGTAATTAGAATGTTTTGAACTTTGGAGACCAATTTAAAATGAGAGTCACTGTTTGAGGATGTATGCTGCAATTAAATAAAAAATTTATGAATAATTTAAGAAAGGGATAAATATCAAATTTATACATGAGTTTTGGTCTAATGTGCAATTTGATACATGAACTTTAATTTGGTGCAGTTACACACATGAAACTTGAATTGTGGTTCATATATATATATGAAATTTTGATTTTAATTCAATTATTCACATTTAAAAAATGAATGCATAAAATTATTTTCATATTGGATTAATATAATTGTTTATGTATGCAATACATCAATATAAAATGATGTTAATTCGATAATGTTGTTAGTTATTTTTGAAAATTGAAACAAACAAAAAATTCATGTATAGAATCACACAAAATCAAAGTTGATGTACGACATTGGACATTGGATCAAAATTCATACATAGCTTCGATAGTTATACCTGATATAAAATGAAATTACTAATTACGATTTTATCTATTTTTGGCCATTCTAATAATTAACATTCACCAAAACTAATTTTCAATAATTATAGGATTGTCAAACCTAAAAATAATATGATTAGTGGCTAAGTTTAAAATTAAAAGAGAATTAATTACCGTACGATACGGTAATTTATTAGTATTAATACACTAATCATGATTACAAAAATATTGCATCTCTCCATTCCTAATCACATTTTTTCTCTCTCTTTTTTTTTTTTTTTAATTTTCTTGCTTAATAAACGCAGAGACCACATTACGAAACAAAAATGGCACGCCAACTTGTTGTTCTTGCTTTGGTTTTGATTGCCCTCGCCAGCGTGGTTTCTGCCGCCGCACCTGCTTCCGACTCTAAGGCAGCCGCCTCATCCCCCGATAGCAGCCCTGCAGGTGCACCAGCTGGGGCTTCTGCAGATGGCAGTGCTGCTGGTTCCTCCCCTCCTTCTCTGGCTACCGCTCCAAGTCCTAGTGGTGGTGTCGCTCTTGAGGTCTCGGCGTCGACTATCGTCGGAGTTGGAGCGGCCACCGTTGCTGGCTATGTTATGTTTTAAAATATAATGGTTTTTTTTAAGGATGGAACGGGCTTTTATTGTTTTTTTACATGAGGGGAAAAGAAAAAGAAGCTGCCTTATTAATTATATTGTAATTTGATAATTTGTTTTTTGTTTTTTTTATGAATAAAGAATCGGAACTGATGGATGCAGCTTAAAAAATTTTTGAGGGCTCAAAAGTTAAATATCTTGTTTTGTATATTTTAAATGGTTTGAATTAAATGGGTTAAAAATAAAAATTTTATAATCAATTGAATCAAAATACTTGAAAGGAAATAAAATTGTAATTTTTTCATTTAGTGAATCAAAAGTCACAAATGATTGAATTGAAAAAGAAAAGACTCTAAAAAATTTGAAAGAAGCTTAATCGAGAGAGAAATGTTAATAAATAAATTGATCACCCCTATTGAAAGAAAATTTTAAGCCTTCACCTTATAAAAGTTTTATTTTTAAATATATTTTATATTTATTTTACAGTTCATGTCTCCAAAATTTACACTTATATTTTCTCTCTCTTAATGCAGTGTGTCTTACTACTAACTACTACTCTAGCCACAACGTTTAACATCCATTGCCAATCCTTTACTGGAATTGATACGTTTAAGATTTGGGTTGGAAGCGAAAGCGGCTAAAGCTAGTAATGACCGTACCATGTATGGGGATTAGACTTGTCCAATTCAAGGTTGTCACTTGATATTTTTCTTTTAATTTTGCCAACAAAATCATCATGAAAATGAAGCTAACAAAGACTACTAGCAAATACCAACAATTTTTGAACATGTCGATCCATTTGGTCATTCTTATATAAGAATGTGATGTCGATCCATTTGGTCATTCTTATATAAGAATGTGATGTTAAAAAATCTAAGGCCAAAACAAGTGGAGTCTATGTGTACAAGTGGACTTAGAGTGTGTCAAATTAAAAGTTGAAATTTGATTTCATTTTAATTTTATTTGATTCAATTAAATAATTTGTGTCTGACATGAAATGAAAAATCTCTTGTTCTACTCTTAACTCGAGTAAACTATCCAACCTTATATACAATTTCAGCTTTTTTCTCAAGCATTTATTCTGTCTATAACTAAGGTTGAATTATAAATTCTTTGTGAGTACATTTTTATCATTTAATTAACTAATAAATTTTAAAATTTTAAGACACCAAAAGAGCCATTTTATCAAATCAAGTGCGAATCTAAGGGGATTGGTAGGAGTTGACTCACTAAAATAGAATTTTTTTCATTTAAGTCCTTTATAATTTATAAAATTTAAATTAGTAATGGGAAAATTGTACTTTGGCCCTTAAAATAATAAAAATTTGATTTAATCCTCTAAAATTATAAAGATATAAACTATTAAAATAAAAAAATTACATTTTACTATTATAAAAATATATAATTTAATTCCGCCCACAAAAAAATTTTAACTTCATCCTTATCACCATAAAACATATTTCTAGATCCATCACTGTTTATTATAATTCCTCCACCTATCTAATTAACATGCTATAATTCATTTTTTTTTTTATAATGCTGTTAGTAAACCTAAATTAACAGTATGTTAGTTGCTACCATTAAAATGATAATATGAAAAAAATTTAAAGAATAGTGATGAGCATTATATAAACTTATTATTAACATAACATGATTGAATGAATTTTACGTGGTTTTAATTATATGATCGAATAAAAAAGATATTTTTCACATCATCTTCACATCATCACTTGAATGGAAGTAATTAACTGTGTTATTAATTTAATCATATTAATAAAATTATAAAAATAGAGAAATAAAATTATGTTAAATTAAAATAAAAAATTAAAGCCAACAACTTCTTAACTTGGTGGCAAGAGTATTATGTTATAAGCATAAAAGCTTGGATTCGATATCAACAACCTCATTCTCCTTTCTCAATTATAAAAATAAAAAGATTAAATCTCTAATTTTAACCAGATTGGAGAAGAAATACAAGAGGTGCTTCATTTCGCTTTTATTTTCATCAATTGCCAATCATGGGCAGGTCCCTTTTTCCAATTTACCAAGATTCCTAGTGGTAATTAGGAAATGTTGGGCCAATTTTGCCCAATATCTAACAGGCTAGGCCTAGGGATAGAGCTGGATGAAATCCGATCCGATTTTATATCTTTTCTTTCTCATTTTGTTTAATATTTGAATTGTGACACTAAAAAGAATTCCTCCATTCCCACTTGACCTCATTGAAATATTAAATAATTTGTATATTATATCATCTTTACAAGATTAAGTAAAAATACATCAAATTAATAAATATAAAAAGGCTTATAAAAATTTAATAATAAAATAAAAAATTTTAAAAATTCCAAGGTTGTGCTCCAAAATTTTAATTGAAAACTTTAAACTCAATTTTTTTCTTAAAAAAAATGCCCTATAAATTTGGATTAGGTCGGAAACAAACAGGTTTGGTTATGAGATTAAGAACTTTCCTGCTGAGCTAGTTAATTCGTTGTTTATCTTCTAATTTAAGAATCACTAACTAGTTTCTATATTATTGATGGAGGGAAAAAAAAGGGGAAACTTGGTGGAATTATGAAAGTACCACAAATGAAAAACCAAGCATACTAAAAGGCAAATTTGATCATTTGTTTACAAGTTAAAAGAAGGAATGAAAAGATGAGCAACTAGGAACCTTCTTTCCAAACCCATAATAGAAACAATACAAGTTCTAATGGAACAAAGTGGGTTAATAGACCAGTTGAATTTAACTAAATGGAGGCTTTGCTTATTTTTCGCATTGTGTTATCATGGATGCAAGTTGAAGGCATTGCAATATGGGTTATCATATGTACTCATTTTCATTTTTACATTTCTTACAAACGTGGGATTACTCAACATTACAATTTATATAAGGTTTAGATTAAAAAGGAGGATGAAGGTTCGCACAATGGTATTGAAAGCCTCTAGGAGATTGATCTCAAGGAAGTGGTGGGATTATTCAATTGTTTTGTTATTAAGAGTTATATAATGTTTTGTAGATTGAATTTTAGTTCGATTAGCATGGGTATTGTTGTTAATGTAAGGGACATGGGTACGAGTGTGTTGAAGCGCATTTTCTTTCAATTTATGGGTTAGAAATGAACTATGAGTAGTTCTAAACATTATGAGAAAAAACTAAATATAATCAGAACCTAGAATGAAATTATTCAAAAAGAATTATATATTGATCCGAAATACAAGGTCTTATTCTTTTAAAGAGGATTAGCTAGTATGGTACCATAATTAGAATTTCATTTAGGCCTTATTGGTCTTTGAAATTGAAAATTCTTTAAAGATCTATAAAATTTTTCATTTTGACTTTTAATATTTTATAATTTAGTTACAACCCTATTTATTTTCATTATACTAATTTATAAAATTTTCCATGGAACTCTCATATGAAGTTTCTCATTATTAACCGGATTAACAAGCATCATTCTACCCCCAATTAATTTCATGGTCAATGTACATAGAATCACCCAAAGGAAATTACCTGAAATCTGAAAGCATTACCCTTAGGTTACAAATATATATAAATACAAAACAAATTATAAATATGTTAAAAGCAACTAGGAGAACCAATTTAATACCTAAATATAACATGATAAAATCTATCCATAATTATTACGTATAATAAATCTTAAATTTTGATGGGTCTCATTTTTTTACCAACAATAACAAAACATTATTTGTGAGAATTATAATTCCTTAATTAGACATTACCATCATCATAGTCTATAAACTATATATAAAAGAAAGGTCCTAAGGTCTTACATTACATCGGTTTAAGTTAAGCTTTTTTTTTACATGATAAAATAATGGTTAAATTTCAACTATGATCCGTCTACTTTTTGAGATTATATAATAATGGTTAAATTTTAGTTTTGATCCTTATACTATGCTCAACATTTAATTTTTATACTTTAATTTTTACATAATTTGGTACCTTAACTTTCACAATGTCATTAATTAGCCTAAATACTTTGTTCTAACTAAAATGTTGATGTGACTTTTAAGAATTGTTAAATCGTTAAATTTTATTTGTTAAATTTAGTTATTTAAGTCCATTATAATGTCATCTTTTTTATCACATGGCTACTAAGTGAGGTTTTTATTTTTTTTCAATATGCTATAACAACAAAAAATTTTAACATTGTTAACAATAAAACTTAAATTTTAAATTTAAAAATAAAAAATTAAATTCTTAAAAATAAAAATATAAAACAAAATGATAATCTATTACCCAAAATAATAATAATGATAATCAGTGGACCAACCTAATGATTGATTATCTTTAAAGCTTATAAATATAATCACAATTTGGAAGGTGTGAGAATATTTGAAAAGATATTTTTCGACTATTCTTATTCCCATGGTACATATCCTTAGCAGCAGTGCTTTTCATGCTGAGAGGAAAGCGACTCATCTAACTTATTCGAAGTAGGATTTTTTAAATATATAAAAAATTTATCAGTCAAATTATGTTAAATTTTGAAATAATCCTAATACCTTTACTATGTTAAATTTTGAAATTTTAAAATTTCTTATCAATGTGCAAGAGGAATTTCTCATCAATGTGTAAGGGCGAAAAGAGGGGAAAGAAAAGGGCAAGCAAACCCCCAAATCCCAAAATTTATAAAATCATAAGTTAATATATAGTAAAATTATAGTTTAGCCCTAAGAAAAATTTCTGGCTTCAACCCTATCAATGTGAATAGCAAATGGTGTTAGCAACTTAAACTAACTAATAATCTTATAAAAATAGTACCAATTTAGATTAAATTAAAATATAAAAATTAAATCTCAAATTTTTACCCAATCAACATTACCATAACCAAATTTTATACCTAGTACCACTTATGGAAAACGCATAAAACTAGGTTTCGTGTGTTTCCCTCCCAACACATTCGCCAATTCACTTCAAAATTCATCAATAGGTGACACAATCTGATGATGATAGTGACGTGCAAAGTCCGATTATGTACACATTTGCTAGTGGCTCAAAACTAGACAAACAAATGTTGTCCAACTTCCAAGCAAGCAATTACACGTATAAATCCAAATCCTTTTTTAAGAATAAATACCGTCGTCACCAATTGGTACCTCCCCCCATGCAACTTCGAGGAAAGAGAACGTTTTCAAAACGAAGCCGGCCATGAACTTATATACCCCCCACCAACAAAACGCCGCCTGCAACAACCTTCCTCTTACCTGTACATTCATTGTCATCAGCAATCCTTTTCTTATATACATGAAGTTATAAATACCCTACACGCCTAGTTGCCTAAATAGCATGCACTTGAAAATTTCTCAAAAAGAATAAACATGGCAGATGCTATTGTGTTCGAGGATTTCTTCCCTGCCATGGTGGATAAGTTAGGTGCAGAAGGGTTTATGAAAGAGCTATGCAATGGGTTTAGGTTGTTAATGGATGGGGAGAAAGGGATGATAACATTTGAGAGCTTGAAGAGGAATTTGGCTTTGTTAGGGTTACAAGATATGGATGATGATGAAGTGGTTTGTATGTTGAGGGAGGGGGATTTGAATGGTGATGGTGGGTTGGATGAGATGGAGTTTTGTACTTTGATGTTTAGGTTAAGTCCTGCTTTGATGAAAAGTTCAAAGAGTTTGCTTGAAGAAGCTTTGGTTACTGAAATGTAACCCTTTTTAATTGTAGCCATTGTTCTTTGTTTTAGGGCATTGTTTTGCTATATTTGTCTATGATGAAATCAAACGTCTCTTTTATTTTTATTTTTTTCATGATGTAATAACATAATACAGAGAAATATATTATCGGAATTTAAGATAAAATTTTTATATTTTAATTTGACGAAATTTGATTTTCTTATTACTTTCTACGATGTTATTAGTTAATAATCATATTTAAATTAAAATATATATAATTCGCATATAAATAAACTAAACATCCATTCATAATAATTACGCATGATGTAACCATGGAATGAGTTTGTTTTAGAATTTCAGTTGCTTCTACGCTTTGATTGAAAAATTCAAAGTTAGAAAAAGAACAAACCGCAAATGGACAAAGGAAGAAAACAAATTAACAAAGATACATATGAGACATCTTTGGTTGTTTTCCACATTCTTGGGGCCAATATTGAGGATTGAAATGAAACATATATCTTACTTGTAACCTCGGATCCTGTTTAGTTTTAGACTCAAATGCTAGATATATAAGGAATTTCTGAAATGAAAAATAAAAGACGAATATAGAGAAAATAAAGGATGGGTTATTCGAGGTTAGGCTAATTGTTGCAAATATTGCTAATTGGTTCTATCATGACCCAAAAAAGCCATAAGTTTAATTTAGACTTGTTAGTAGAATTCACTTCATACCGATCTCGACTAAGTTTTATCTCAATTAGCAAAGATATTATTGTCAATGTAAGAGGACGTGAATTAGAATACACTCAAGTGGATTATCTTCCTATTTATGGATTGGGAGGGACTATGGATAATTCTAGAAATTGTATTAAAAAGAGTAAACATGATCAAAACCTATCACTGAAATCAATTAATATAGGTTTTTAAAATTTTCAGATTATCTTGAGTTTGAATATTTTGAGTTTACTCTTTTGGTTCAAGTTATTTTGGATCATTAGTCCAAATTATTTTAAATTTGAGTCATTTTGATTTTAAATTATTTAGGATTAGTGTCATCTTTGGGTTTAGGTTAAACCTACTTTGATATATAATTACTTGTGCAATTTAAATTTACTCAATTAACCTTCAAATTTTCTCATTACTTCAATTATTTGAAATTACAACATTAAAATTACTATCTTAATCATTTCACACAATAACTTTATATTGAAGTTTTCGACAAATTTTTGAATTTATATGAAAATTATTTTTAATAACCAATACTTAATATCGCATAATATAATACTAATCATTTTATTGGTATCGTAATTGTATTTTCAAAAAAGGTAATATTATATCATATAAAAATATTGAATATTAATAGGATCATTTAACCTATAAAATATTTATAAATCTAATAACTTTTAAACATTCAGTTAGATTGATCTTCATTTTAATCTTAATTTATTTTATCTACACAAATTACATTTAATTTTAAATATAATACACAAGGATCCATATATCAAGAAATTTTCTCATTGTGGGGTTCTTGGATTCAGTGGGCATGAAGATGGTGTAGTGTTGTTGTCGGATTAGATGATGGAGTATATGCAACTAAAAGCATGTGATTTCATGTACATGAAGAACAAAAAGCTAGAAAAAGGAAGTTACATGCATCAATTTTGGACAGCACACAAGTGATTTTATTGAGATTCCAAATCCGAAGGTTGTATTGGAAGAAAATTTGCGTAAATTGTGACTCTTAACAAATGGTGATACTATAATCATCCGCCATATGAACAGAAAGATTTATATGAACGTAGTGGAAACTAAACCTATTAACATCATCGATATACATTGTAACCTTGATTTTGCTCCTGCTTTGGATTACAAAGAGCCTCTAATAAATTCTACTTCAAACCTTTCAGGGGTTTAGCGGATGAAGATTCATGTACGTACAAGTGAGAATAAGTCAAAGTTTGAAGCTTTTAGAGGGAAGAGCTGGAGATCTTAATCTTGATTTTTACTCTTTCCTTTTGTTTATATTTAATAATAATTTAAATAATGATATTATAATTTGTTCTTCCATAATCCAATCAAAATATTATATGTTAATCAAGGATTTACAAGTATTTTTCTTAATCAAAACAATTTCATTAACTAATCACATTACTATCAATGTGAAATACTTGGAAATTACTATCCATAATAAAAAAGATCATCACAAAATAAATTATACATCTTGCTTCACTAAAGTAGGATACTAGTGAAACCCAGAGTTGAAATTTAAGTATAAGTTAACCAAGTAAAAATCCCAGCTCAATTTTCTTATAATTTAACTATAAGTAGTATATTATAGGAATTAATTTAATAAATGTTGTACTATTGTTGTTATAAAATATAAAATATTAGTTTTACAACAAACTTTTATTCTTATTTTTATTTTATAATGAAATGTTGTTATAGATGACAGCTCAATTCCCTAAAAGAATTTCAAGCAGTTCAACCTATGGCTATTTGAAAATTAATGAAATATCACTTTTTTATCAAACTCAATCTAAACTGGGCCGGGTATGTTTGGGTTGGACGGACTACCTGATCCATAGACAGTACTAACCATACATAAGAGTCGGTTCGGTTCCTCTTTTAAATCCCTAGCTCTTGTAATTTCTAGGTCTTCTCTCCCCAATTACAATCGAAATCAATTAGGGTTAGGGTTTTTCCCCATCCAAATTCTGATTTAACCCAATATGCCTCAACGTCACTCGAAGAACAACAACGATTTAGCCTTCTTCACGTACGATGAGAAGAGGAAGCTAGGTTACGGTACTCAAAAGGAGAGATTAGGAAAAGATTCCATTAAGCCTTTCGATGCTTGCTGCCTTTGCTTGAAACCTTTCATCGATCCCATGTCTTGCCAAAAAGGTCATGTTTTTTGCAAAGAGTGCATTCTCGAATGCCTTTTAGCCCAGAAAAAGGATATCCAAAGGTATTCCCTTTTTTAGCCCGGACCCTTGTGTTTATCTCAATGAATCATTTATTTGTATTTTGCCCAATTTTGTTTTTTTTTTTTTGTGATAAATATTAAAATTAGGCATGAATTTTGATCAAATATGTAATATGATGAACTTAGGCTTGGTTTATTGATTCAATTATACATGTAAAATTTTGATCCAATTGTAAACATATAAAAACATAAACAAATTCAATTATTTTCTTGTTTGAACAAGATAATTATATAATATGTAAACATAAAACGGTGTTGCATATAATGGTGTTATGGCGTATGAAAATCAAATTAAATTAAAAAAGATGTATACATTTGCATAAAATCGAATTTCGTGTATTACATTGTAGATTTTCTTCTTCCCCCTTCCTTGAGGAGTTATTTCTCAACAAACAAATAAGGTCTAAGATCTTTAGAACATGATTTTCTGGGTATTTGGTGGATCGTATAGGCTGACATGCATTTAGAAGATAGCTGGTGATTTATGGCCAAAATTGTGCAGTGTTGCTTCATTCAGTGTTCCATATGGTAGGGATTATAGACTCCTTAGCTTCTAACGAACTATTTATTTAAAGTTGCGAAGGATGCTTTCGGTTCATGTGCATTTTTGTGTCTTCTTTGACTTATACTAGCCGTTTTCACTAATCACTCGTGATGTATTTGAGATTGGTGCCTTAATGTGCATCTTTTTGTTCACGGTTCTAGATTGTACTTGTGTTTGTTTTGTTTCATGATAATCTAGAAAGCTTATCATTAATCTTTTAGACCATTGGATCACATCAGCAGCTTCTCTGTTAGTCGTTGAAAGGTTGCAAGGATCAAGTAGAGCATCATTGCTACATTTTTCCTGTTTTCGTCGACACAAAGCAGGATTTATATATGCCTACATTTGTGAATTTTAATGTTCTTTAATGTATTTTTATTTGGTTATTTAGCAATATAAAATTGTTAGTCCTCAGTATGAAAAACAACCTTTCACATGATATAGAAAGAACAGTGGGTTTCTGGTACTTAATTTTCTTCGAAAAATAAGAGTATAAACTGTCATGCTTGGATTCAACTAGAATATTTCATTTATGGGGTCAATAATGGAAACTATGATTTCCATCCTCTGACAGGAAACTTGCTGCTCATGCTGCTCAGCAGAAACAAGAGAAGGAGGAGGAAGAAGAGAGGTTGATATTGGAGAAAGCAAGAGAGCTGGACGCATTCGATCAACAAAATCACGGTGCCTTACCACAATACAACGACAAGAACCACAGCAGAGACAAGAATGGTTTCCACGGAGCAAACAGTGTCAAAGTCACATCTTTTGAAGAGGAAGCACTCCGGACAATGAAAGCATTTTGGCTTCCCTCCGCCACTCCAGAAGCACCTATTAAAGTTGACACTCCTTCCACCAGCACAGTCTGTCCAGAGGGCAAAGAAAAACTCAAACTGAAAACCCTTTTTCCTATCTACTTCACTGAAGATGAGAGCGAACAAAAGAAATCCAATCTCGATAAAACCTATATCTGCCCGAGCTGCAAGGTCACTTTGACCAACACATTGTCGTTGGTAGCTGTAAGTTCCTGCGGGCATGTCTTTTGCAAGAAATGTGCCGATAGGTTTATGGCTGTCGATAAAGTTTGTTTAGTCTGTGACAAACCATGCAGAGAGAGGAATTTGGTTACTTTGGAAAAAGGAGGGACAGGGTTTGCTGGCCATGGGGATCATCTTGAAGCTACTGATTTCAAGCATTTGGGAAGTGGTAGCGGCTTGGGGCTTGTAAGACCTGCAGCTAAGACATAAACAAGAAATGTGAAACAAGAAAGAGGAAAAAAATGATGCCACAAGTTTGATTTTTGCATAATGCCTGTTGGATTAATTATCTTCAATAACCTTTTGTTCAGTACTTCTGGTATTAACGTGTTCAGTTTTATTGTAATCTTGTAAAATAGGTACGGCCATATCCTTTTTTTATTTCATGCAGTGTTGTTGGACTGGATTTTATGTTTCTTTGAATTTTTAATTTATTTGCTAATCGGACTGACCAGTTGAATTGGGAACTAATAGTTTGATCGGTTCTATTATTGGTCCGGTTTCATGGGACTAATCCAGGGTATTATGGAGTATTTGTATTGGGAATTTGATTGAATTTTGTCTTTTTTTACTCAAAATATTTTTGAGTAAATTAGTTATTGTATAGAATAAAAGATAAATTGGTGTTTTTGTTTATATTATATAAATTTTTATAATTAAAAATTGGTTCTTGTGCTTCAAATAAGGTATATCTATGATTTTTAGTTAATTTTGTCAGTTTTTAACAGTAAAATTAGACGAAAATTTTAATAGTAATGATTTTAATAGTAATGATGGGTTTTGCTTTTCAATTTAAAATACAAAAATATTATTTTTTGAGTAACAGGATAAAAGTGAAATCTGATTTTTATCGCTGAGGTTTCAATGGTAATTTTACTATAATAGTCTCCTCCAATGTACTCTACATTGCCACGGCGGCGGCGCCGCGGTCTACTTCAGTTTCACCTCTCCTCATACGTGATTTATAATATTTGGTCCTAATCATTAATCTGCGAGTAAAGTTAGCTCCTTTTTCTGGGTGGGAATAGGGGAAACCTATCATATAGCAATTATTAGCAGATTATAATCATAAATCCTCTAATAATCTGTATCCCTAGTGGCAATAGCTGTCTCGTCAATGACAATTATCCGCCCCCATTTGGGTCCCACTCGCCGCCGCCCACGCAAAACGTAAAACATTAACTACAACATTTAAAAGGCAGCAACTTTAGAGCGGGAGAGAGGATAAGCTGTGAGATTTCGTGGTTTGGGTTTTAAATGGCGGAATTAAACAAGCAAGATAAAGTAGTTGTAAATGGAAACGAAGAAAGAGAAGAAACGAGGTTGTTAGAAGTAATGGTGGCGTTAGATTTCGACATGCTATGTGTTAACATTAATGGAAGACAATTAATAATGGTTGCCATTAACATTAATGGGAGACAATCAAAAATGACAACCACCAACTTTGGAAAAGTGGCCTGGGATAATTTTTTTTGGTCCTTGAGATAATGGGCTATTTATAGTTTGGTCCTTGAACCTCAACTATAAATAGGCCTTCTCATTTCTCATTTCATCATCCCAACCAATCTTTCTCTCTTAGTTTTCTCTCTTCTCCCATTTGAGAATTCTTAAAGAATTCTATTTGTTTGTAATATTTTGAAGATAGTAAAGTTATCATCCGGTGTTAGTGCCGAGGCGTAGGTATAATTTATCGAACCTCGTTAAAACTCTTGTGTTCTTTTTGTCCTATTTTTCTTTCAATATTTGAGGTATAATAGTAGTATTTAATTGTGCTATTAAATTACGTTATAAGGAATATTCGACTAAGGAAAGACTTGGTATTTAAGAAATCCTTGTGATCCACCTCTTCCCACAGGAATGGAACTTTGTGTGATTTTTAGTACAATAATTTACACGCTTCGACCCTATTGGAACAACAAGTGGTATCGAGCCGAAGGTTAATTGTAGTATGCTCTGTGGTTGCAGTTTAAACTGATCTTCCACATCAGAAAAGATTTCCTTAGGTATATTGAAAGATTATGGAGAAAACGGTCGGTGTAGGAGCTTCAACATCGTCCATATGGACAAGACCGACAATTGTAAATGCAAGATTAGCTGTGGAGATCTTTGATGGCACGGGCCATTTTGGTATGTGGCAAAGTGAGGTTCTAGATGCCCTTTTTCAGCAGGGTCTAGACATTGCCATTGATGAAGAGAAACCAGATGATGTACAGGAGAAAGATTGGAAGGCGATCAATCGGTTGGCATGTGGCACAATTCGATCATGCCTTTCTCGAGAGCAGAGGTATGCTTTTTCAAAGGAGACTTCGCAAATAAGTTGTGGGTGGCACTTGAAGAAAAATTTTGAAGAAAAACAGTCAAAATAAGCTCCACTTGAAGAAAAGACATTTCGCTTCACATACGTCCCAAGTACCACAATGAATGATCACATCACCAAATTTAATCGTTAGTCACCGATTTCTTTGAATATGGATGAGACATTCAAAGATGAAGATTTGGCTTTGATCTTGTTGGGGTCACTTCACGAGGAGTTTGAGTTCCTAGAAACTACTCTACTTCATGGCGAGAGTGATATATCTCGAGCGAAGTCATGCGGCCTTATGCGCTTATGAGCAGAGAAAGAAGGACAAACAGAAAAACTCAATCGAGATCTGAAGCTTTAGTAGTCCGAGGTCGTTCATACACTCGGAAGAAAACTCAAAAGGGGAGATCAAAGTCAAAGTCCAGACTCGGGAAAGATGAATGTGCCTTTTGTCATAAGAAAGGCCACTGGAAGAAAAATTGTCCAAAGCTGAAGAATAAGGGAAAAGCTGTTGTAGATGCTTGTGTTGTAAAGCATGATACCAGTGACTCTGAACTATCACTGGTTGCATCATCATCGTCATTCCATTCGGATGAGTGGATATTGGATTCGGGTTGTACCTATCATATGTCCCTAACCGGAGTGGTTCTCGATTTAGTAGAACTAAATGGAGGAGTTGTTTATATGGGCAATAACAATGCTCGTAAAAAAGCTGTTGGGATAGGTTCAATCCAATTAAAGAATCAAGATGGATCAACCGAGTTTTAAGCGATGTTGATGCGTGCCGCTTGAAGAAAAATCTCATCTTATTGGGAGCCTTGGAATCCAATAGTTCAGTTGTTACTATGAGAGATGGGGTTTTGAAAGTGACATCTGGCGCACTTGTGATATTGAAGGGCATCAGGAAAAATAACTTGTATTACTACCAAGGTAGTACAGTTATTGGAGTAGTCGCTGCAGCTTCCAGTAACAAAGACTTGGACTCAATGCAGTTGTGGCATATGAAGTTGGGACATGCCAGCGAAAAATCCTTGCAAATTCTGGCAAAGCAAGGATTGTTGAAAGGTGCAAAGGCTTGCAAATTAAAATTTTGCGAGCATTGTGTTCAGGAAAGCAAAAGAGAGTGAAGTTCGACCTTGCTATCCATAATACAAAAGGTATTTTGGAATATATTCACTCAGATGTGTGGGGGCCTTCCAAAACACCTTCGTTGGGAGGAAAACACTACTTTGTTACCTTTGTTGATGACTTTTCCAGAAGAGTTTGAGTGTATACCATGAAAACTAAGGATGAAGTGCTTGGAGTTTTTCTTAAATGGAAAACTATGATCGAAAACCAGACTGGCAAGAAAATCAAGCGGCTTAGAACGGACAATGGAGGCGAATATAGAAGTGATCCGTTCTTCGATGTGTGCCAAGAGTATGGTATTGTTCGACACTTCACAGTTAGGGATACACCGCAGCAGAATGGAGTGGCAGAGCGTATAAATCGAACATTGCTGGAGAAAGTTCGATGTATGTTGTCCAATGCTGGGTTGGGCAAGTAATTTTGGGCTGAGGCTGTAACATACGTTGGCCATCTTGTTAATCGTTTGCCATCATCTGCATTAGAAAGAAAAACTCCTATGGAGGTATGGTCGGAAAACCGCTCATGATTATGATTCCTTACATGTGTTTGGATCCACCGCATATTACCATGTGAAGGAGTCAAAGTTAGATTCGAGGGCAAAGAAAGCTCTCTTTATGGGAATCACTTCGAGTGCAGGATTTCGTCTTTGGTGCTTAGACACAAAGAAAATGATCATGTAGAGAGATGTTACCTTTGATGAATCGCCACATTGAAAAAGGTAGCGAGATAAAGATATTCAGACGAGCGATACTCCACAACAGTGGAGTGTACTCCAAAACAGGTGGAGTTTGAGCAGATGGGGATTTTCCCAGTTAATAAGTCTAATTCTCCAGCCACAATGGAGGAATTAGAGGTTGAAGAGGTTCTGACCCAAGAACCATTAAGTACACCAGAACCAGTTGCAGTTGCAAGGCCAAGGAGAGAAATTCGTAAACCTGCTCGATTTACTAATATGGTGGCCTACGCCCTTCCCGTTGTTGATGATGATATTCCTATCACTTATCAAGAAGCAATGCAAAGCTTAGAAAGTGATAAATGGAAAAGCGCCATGGATGAAGAAATGCAATCTCTCCTGAAGAACAATACTTGGGAGTTGGCGCAATTACCGAAAGGTAAAAGGGCAATCGGATGCAAGTGGGTATTCGCAAAGAAAGATAGATCTCCTAGCAAGAAAGATGTTCGCTACAAGGCAAGGTTGGTAGCTAAAGGCTACGCTCAGAAGGAGGGAATTGACTACAATGATGTATTTTCCCCTGTTGTGAAGCATTCCTCCATTAGAATTTTGTTGGCCTTGGTAGCACAGTTGAATTTGGAGCTAGCTCAACTTGATGTTAAGACGGCTTTCTTGCATGGTGAGTTAGAAGAGGAGATCTATATGACTCAGCCCGAAGGATACAAAGATGCTGGTGGTAGAAATTGGGTTTGTAAGCTGAACAAATCGCTATATGGATTGAAGCAATCCCCGAGGCAGTGGTACAAGCGATTTGATAGCTTTATGAAAAGCCAGAAGTACACAAGAAGCAAATATGACAATTGTGTATTTGCAAAAGCTACATGACGGATCTTTCATTTATCTACTCTTGTATGTTGATGATATGTTAATCGCTTCGAAGAGCCAAAAAGAGATAGATAAGCTGAAGGCTCAGTTGAATCAAGAGTTCGAGATGAAAGATCTAGGTGAGGCCAAGAAGATTCTCGGCATAGAGATAAGTAGAGATAGACAGAGAGGCAAGCTTTGCTTGAATCGAAGCAATATCTGAAAAGGTATTACAATGTTTTGGTGTAAATGAAAACACAAAACATGTAAGTACCCCACTTGCTTCTCATTTGAAACTTAGTGCTCAATTATCTCCGAAAGCGAAGAAGAAAGAGAATATATGGCAAAAGTCCCATATGCAAATGCGGTTGGGAGTTTGATGTATGCGATGGTGTGTCTGTGACCGACATTTCACAAGTTGTTGGAGTTGTGAGCGGTATATGCATGATCCTGAAAAGGACATTGGCAAGTCAGAAATGGATTCTACGGTATCTTCAAAAACCGTAGATGTTGGTTTAATTTTGAACAGGATGAAGCACTTGGTCGGGTTTGTAGTTGGATATGTTGATTCCGACTTTCTGGTGATTTAGATAAACGTCGTTCAATTACGGGTATCTGTTTACTCTTGCGAAAGCCCAGTGAGTTGGAAGTCTACCTTACGATCTCTGAGTTGTGTCTACTACTGAGGCGAATATATGGCGATTCTGAAGTCATTAAGGAGGCTATTTGGCTTAATGGATTGTTGAAAGACTTGGGAGTTGATCAAAGTCACATTAGTCTATATTGTGACGATCGAGCGCTATTCATTTAGCGAAAAATCAAGTCTATCATTCAAGAACCAAGCATATCGACGTAAGATATCACTTTGTGGGAAGTCTTTGAAAAGGAAAAATTCTACTTGAAGATTCCGGCAGATAATCCCGCAGATATGATGACCAAGGTGGTAACAACAATCAAGTTTAATCATTGTTTGAACTTGATTAACATCCTGAGAATTTGAGCACCTTCAGGTGTATGGCGCTCGAGAGCGCATTTGTAGGTACTACAAAAGATAGCTTTATCGAATTTGGAGAGTTGAAGGAAGTGTGTGAAGATGTGATTATCCTAATCAAATCTTCAAGGTGGAGATTGTTAACATTAATGGAAGACAATTAATAATGGTTGCCATTAACATTAATGGGAGACAATCAAAAATGACAACCACCAACTTTGGAAAAGTGGCATGGGATAATTTTTTTTGGTCCTTGAGATAATGGGCTATTTATAGTTTGGTCCTTGAACCTCAACTATAAATAGGCCTTCTCATTTCTCATTTCATCATCCCAACCAATCTTTCTCTCTTAGTTTTCTCTCTTCTCCCATTTGAGAATTCTTAAGGAATTCTATTTGTTTGTAATATTTTGAAGATAGTAAAGTTATCATCCGGTGTTAGTGCAGGGGCGTAGGTATAATTTACCGAACCTCGTTAAAACTCTTGTGTTCTTTTGTCCTATTTTTCTTTCAATATTTGAGGGTATAATAGTAGTATTTAATTGTGCTATTAAATTACGTTAGAAGGAATATTCTGACTAAGGAAAGACTTGGTATTTAAGAGATCCTTGTGATCCACCTCTCTTCCCTGGGAATTGAACTTTGTGTGATTTTTTAGTACAATAATTTACACGCTTCCGACCCTATTGGAACAACACTATGTTCCACAGTGGCTTCTCAACAAACCCAAGGCAAATGGAAGGAAATTGGAAGCTCCAGGGAAGAAAACGCCGACTTCAGCGGCGTTTTGAGGATGTGGGAAGGTGAAGTAGTTCTTGATTTCATGGATGACCGCCGTGTCGCTCTTGAATCTGCCTGGTCAGTTATTTTTCTCTATGTTTTGATGTTATGAAACTGATATGAGCAATTAAATTATATGTTTGTGAATTACTGTGTTTTAATGTTGCAGTTGCCCCTGCTACAGATTTGGGAAGAACATGAAGCGGGCTGGTTTTGGTTATTGCCTTCTTCAGGTAAAAAATAATGTGTTTTCATGGTCATATTATAATATGCAAGGTTTTTGAGGATCTTTTTTACAACTTCTATTTATATTCTAGTCCCTGCATTTCAATATTTTTCTGACTTCATAATATGCTATGTTCCAGAGAACTGTTTATTTCATTCTTGTTGTTAGTGTGTTTCTCAACATCCTTGCCTTTATGGTCACCGACCGAAATTGCTTCCTGTATTTAGCCGTTGCTTTCGCCGTATCTCTCGGTGTGTATTCGGGGTTCTTCCGTATGCAAATCAAAAGAAAATTCAATATTATGGTAAGAAATTCTACTTATCATCATGCTTGATTCTTAGGGATTGACATAAATGTTTCAACTAGGTGTCTAAAAGACCAACTAGATTGATACAAAGCCTGTTTTGCATAAAATTTGTAACATGTTACATGGTACTTTACATAACAACATAATCACACGGTAGTGCGAATAGCAGCATAGACATCGATTATGGTTTTACTGATATCGTACTGTTGTCGGAAATGCTTGTTTGCAGGGTACTGATAACTTGTTAGATGATTGCATCTACCATCTAATCTGCCCTTGCTGTACATTATCACAGGTTCTTGTTCCTACCAAACTGTGTTTGAACTTTTTGCTTAAAAGTTTCATTCAATTAGCTTCATTTTTGTTTGGACATGGAGCAGGAATCCAGAACACTAGAGATGAACAATGTCCAAGACGGTACATGGCATGGTCGTGGTGATATATGCATAGGAAGCCACATCGAAGGGAACAGACCATTCTTTGAGCTCCACCATCCTCATCCTATATCAATTAAGATTCCGGAGCCCTGCAGTATGCAAAACGGTTTAAATGGATTTCAATAAAGTTCGAACACGAGAAGCTTATACACCATGACTGCAGTAGATGCTTGTGAAAAATTGTATTCTTTGTACTATACTAGTATTTCATCATTGAATTTGGCATATTGACATATGCTCTCCATTGCAGGCTTTTGGTTTTTCACAAATGCAAAAAATTTGTTTACATGATGGTATTGTCTTTCCTAAATTTCTTGCAGGCCTACAGGATATAATCTTTTAACATGATAAAGGAAAATGAAATGGTTTTGCCAGTGTGGTAAGAATCAGACCAATTAGACTGCCGGTTCAATAGTAAGTGGTATCGGTTGAACCATCAGTTATTGATTCAACCTATCGGTCTGATCCGGTTCTGACAACCATAAAATTGTACATGTTATGGTAGTTGCGGGAGGGGAGGGAGGTTGGACTTCAAATTTGGGGTAATGGTAGTTAGATTAGATAGCTATTGTTTAACTTACAGCTTTCTCTTTTGGTAGATTTGCTTTTAATGGTAAAAATATCATCGAAATTCTTGTACTGGGACTTAAGTTATATTTTGTTCATTTTATTCAAAAATAAGTAAATTAATTATTGTATATTAGATTAAATATTAAATTAATCTTTTTGTTAAGAATTTCATTTATTTGTATTGTACGTCAACATAAGGTACATGTAGTATACCACTTGTCATTATTTGGTTATTTCATTAACCATGCTAACTTTTAACAGAAACCACCAATTTGTTATTTGATCTAACATATAAAAATTAATTTACGTATTTTTGAATAAAAAATAAAATACAATTTGACTCCTAATACAAAAATCTTCATAATACTTTTACTATTTTCCATCTGAAAAAAAAATAGAGGTTGACAAGGTAATTACATCATCAATCACTGTTCCCATAATAAATTTGTAATCCTGATAATTACCCAATTGACCCTTTCTGTGTGTGTTTCTCAATCAATTTGGTGGGTAACTATCTTTAAAAGTATGACATTCATTATAAAATTTAGGATGGAATTAATTAGTTTAATTGATTGAATTGGAAAGATGAAATTAGTGAATTAATTTTTTATAAACATAAATACTCCTATTTTTCTATTTTTAGGTATTTTCTGGTTTTCTAATTTTTAAAAATTCAAAACAAAATTAAAAGAGGAAGGAAAAATGAGTTTCATGCTCCCTCTTTCTTTTGGTTTCTGGCCACGTTTATCTTCCATTTTAATTTCACAAGAAAACAAACAAGTCAATAATTCTAATAATAAGATATTCATTAATAAAAGTCAATCAAGATGCCACTTATTTATTTATTCATTTATTCAACTACTTCTTTTAATATCACTATATAATTACATCAACCCGTTAAATCCTTTCTTGAATAAAATTTTATATTTTAATTTTAATTATATAAAATATCCTTTTATTAAAAATCCCATCGACACCATTGGTAAAGATAGAGACTTTGGGTTGTAAGTAAAGACAAAGTTAAATGACCCAAAATGAAATTTTTAATTTTAATCTCTCTTAAAATTTAAAATTCAATTATACTCTCTAAAAAACATATAATTTATAATTTAATTTTTGAAAAATTATAAAATTTTACATTAATACATTTATAAAATTATATTTTACCTCCCTTAAAAAATTTTAATTTAAATTTAGTCCGTCCAAAAATAATTTTAGCTTTGCCTCTTGTCTTAAATACCTCACTTTGAAACCCATTATACACAATTCTAAGTGTGGGTCTTGAGTTCCATTACTTGTGGATTTTAGTCTAATATATCAGTTTTAGTATAGATTACATTATTTTTAATTTATTTGTATTTAATGGCGAAGCGTAGTGGAGATTCAAGGAGTCATGGTCTCTCTAAATAGTAAATTTTAATTTAAATTTTTATAATTTATAATATTTTAAATTAATAATAATAAAATTATACTGTTAAAATGATAAAATTATATTTTTATTGTGTGTAAATATATAATTTAATTCTCTATCCTCCCAACAATTTGAGATTCCGCCACTGTATTTGTATAATTTAATTTAATCAAAATTGAATGTAATTAGATAGAGAATCAAATTGGGAATGCCATCAACCTCAGCTACCTAACCCTCATGTAAGCTCCTTTTGACATGCAAAATTTGTAGTAGACCAGGCTGTTTGTTTTTTTTTGTAATCACTTCATTAAAATATTTGCTTTTTCAACTCCCTCATCGATGCTTACAATGAACTTTTTTTTTCTTCAACTAACACACCATTACCAGATTCCTTATCAAATTGAAACTCTAAATAAGCAACAACACGACGTTCAAATTCGGTACACTATATTACCTTTGTCGTCTCTGTGTTTCGTTTAACGAATAAAGATTTTTTTACCCACTGACTCTAATTTTGTACTATCTGTTCTCATGCAGGTGACCTGAAAGTTGAAACAGCCCAATATATTTGCAATTTGATTATCAGCCAAATCTGGGTTTTATTTACTTTGTTGCAGAGATGGCAAAATCAGTTGAAAATAGAGCTTTAAAGAAAGGTGCATGGAGTCCTGAAGAAGATAAGAAATTAATTGCTTATATTAAGAGATATGGGATTTGGAATTGGGCAGAAATGGCTAAACCAGCAGGTAAAAAAACCCAGAAATTGATTGCTTATATTATGATTTTTGTTGGGTTTTTTATGGGTTTTGTTTATTTGTAGGATTGCAAAGGTCAGGGAAGAGTTGTAGGCTTCGTTGGGTGAATTATTTAAGACCGGGAATTAAACATGGGAATTTCACTAAAGAAGAAGAAGAAACAATTATTGATTTACATGAAAAGCTTGGAAATAGGTAAGTTCTGTAACCTGATGTTTGGTTTTTTGGGGTAATTTGATCTTTGAAATTTAAAGACATGGGGGATTTTAGGAATTTGAAAGGGATTAATATATGAACTTGCAATAAAGTTGAATTTCTTGTAGTTGTGATGGTTTCTAATTAGTGTTTTAGGGTTTATTTGATGAAATCTGGAAATTTTGAGATTGGAGAATTTATGTGATTGTAACAGAGTTTTGAGTAGTTACTTGTGACAGAAGATAAATAATTTCACGACCGTCGGATCGATAAGGTATTAACAGTGGCAAAGCTAGAAAATTGCTTTAAAAGGCTAGAGATGCATCATAAAATTTTGGGGGTCAAGGCAAATTACCACTTTTGGGGGCCAAGGTCACTGCCTGCCCCTTGTCTACACCCCTGGGTATTAATGTATTTTCCCGGGCGACACGCATCGCCGGTTTCGTGATATCGTCCTCCTTTGGATGTCCACTGACTCCTTGTAGCCTGAAAGTCCAACTCCGCCCTGGACCTCCTTATATAGGAGTCTATTTTGAAATAATGGTACCATTTAGACTAGTAAATTCAATGGGTTGGATTTAAATCAATTTCGGGTTTGATTCATTTTGAATACAGATTATTTTGAGTTCAGGTCATTCGGATTTTTAGGATTAGATCATCACAGGTTCTGGTCACTTCGTGCTTCATTTCTAGTTACTTGTTAGAGATCTTTTGGGTTCAGATCATTCCATGTTCAGGTTGTTTCGAGTTCTGGTCAAATCATGGTTGAGTTAAATAGGTTCATGTGGTTGGCTTTTTTATGACCAAATTAGGTTAGATTGGGTTTGGGATCGGATTTTTGAGTTTAGGTCAAAACTAAACAGATCTGGTACCATTAGATTTATAATGGTCAGTGTTAGTACCTCACTGGTTGACAGGTCGTGAGTTATATTGCTGGTCGACAGGTCGTAATTTTTTTTTTTTTTTTGCAGATGGTCAGTGATTGCATCAAAGTTGCCTGGAAGAACTGATAATGAGATTAAAAACCATTGGCATGCTCACTTGAGCAAACGTTTGAAGTATGATCTGAATTCATTACCAGACATGTCCGATGCCGAAATAGACCAATATAGCTCATTCGAAACCGATCCCCCACCAACCAATGTTCCGAATGCATTGATTTCAGAAAGCTCTGCTGCAACTTTCACCGACAGTTTACCTTCCTCGAGCTCGAATCCTAAACCATAATTCGACGAAAAGCCAATACATTTGGTTCGTTGGACAACTTCATAGCATTACAGCCATTCATTGGTTCCATTGGACAACTTCCACCGCATAACAGCAGCCATTGCTTCATTTGTTTCAGCAGGTAGTATAGAATCAGGGTAAATTGACTTCAACTTTAGATGAAAAACAAAAAGGGACATGTATGGTGACTATTAATGTTGATAGATACACTACTGTGCATTGTTGTAGACTTGGCATTGATATTGAATGGATGCTATATATATATATATATATATTTATATTATATCTGCCTTATAGCAACAAAGACTTACAGCTTCATTATTGAATGTAGATAGATAATGAGTGAATGAATGCTTTCATGCAAACATGATCATAAGGTATGAAATCAAAGTACAAAAATGGCAGAAACAGCTTTATACAGAGATTAAAAGCTGGAACGAGATTTGGGTTTGGATCTTTGGACCATCTAAAATAGCCACAACTCCCTATATTAATATTGTTATATCCCTACGCGCAAATGTTACCTAACGCACGCTACACAGTATGAGCGGCTTAATAGGCAACACTGAAATATATCACCATCCCCCACAGTAGTCTCACGTGACCCACTTCTTATGCTAAAGGATCAAATTTAGCTCACCCTAAAACAAATCTATGATTGAACTCTACAAAAGGCTCACTCAAAGCTCTTATTCATCTATAGGTCAAATCTAGCCTATCCCCAAGCCCTTATAATTGGACTCTACACAATAATCATGATGATAGATGGGCTCAAATTCATTTAATGATCTTTAAATTTTCAAGTTTACTAATCCCACTGTAGTCTTGTCTTGTTTATTCCATTTCTCATCCCAAAACGAGCCTATGATTTGATTCTACACAAAGATCATCATGAAAAATGGACTCGCTCAAAGCTCTTATCTATTTATGTGTCGAATCCATCTTACCCCTAAAAGAAGCCTCTATCATTAGACTTTATATAAAGGTCATAATAAAGGATTAGCTGCTCAAAGCCCTCTCTATTTGAAGAGGCAAACTAACATAAGAAGCTCACTTTCTCTCGCCACCAAAATTAATGGCTCTTCCCACCCTTCCTATATGAACTGTAATCATTCTAAACATAACCGATTCTACCCAACACATTTTCACATCAACAAGAAAAACAAAGCCTTCTTGATCTTTGGGATAATTAAAAACCAAAAAACAGAATTCCAAGAAACCATGTTTAAACTGTTATTTGTTTTCTCTTGACCTTCTCAATTTCCTCAATAACCATCCAAAATTAGTGTTTGGTTTTATCGACAAAGATACCAAAAAATCTTTTTTAAGACAACAACGTGCCTTAAACGTTGCCCCCTCTGTCTCTGACAGTCTCTCTCTCTTTCTCTTTCCTTTCCCCCATTAAATTCTTTGTAATTTCTTATGTAACAGAGAGTATCTTCTTTTTCCTGCCCAATCACCATTTTTGGTCTTTTCAACAAGTTATATATACTATAATGTAAAAAAAAAAAAAAAAAGGCTCAAAATATCTTATTGAATTAAGCAATTGCTCTATTCCCTATCTGCTAGAAAACAACAAGACATTAACACAAACAAGTAACATTTTGAAACCCATGTTTTGTGGTTCATGTCCCTTTTAAAAAACAAAAAACCCATTAAACAAAATGGGGGTTTTTCTTTTATCCACATGGTTGAATATGGGACATCTTCACCCTTTTACTTTCACTGCAAAAACCAATCAATTTATGTCGTTTGATGCCTTTCTTTTCAGACATCTCAGTTTCTGATTTGTTGCAGTGACAATCCAAAACACTAATGGGTGTCACTGTGCTTGAAGTTGATATAGTATCCATTTCGTTTATCACCATTTCCATCACTGCATTAAAGCATATCAACAGCTTCTCCTACAAAACAAAAAACACCATTGCATTCATTCATTAATGAAAGAAAAGGTGACCACCCTATTTACCTAATAACAAAAGTACTATTTTTGCTTGAGTTCAATCTCAAACTGCTCATCTCTCACCTCCAATTATAAAAAAAATTTATTGGAAGAAAAGAATCAAAAGAAACACTGAAAAAGTATCATTTATCGCCTTTTATTCAAAAAATCATAAATCAATCTTTATACCTTACATTAAAGAGTAAACTTTTATTTATATGTATTTATTCTGACATTTAATAACTAATTTTTAATAATAAAAAAATAAAATTTTTAACAGATATAATTTATTTTTAATCTAATGTGACCTATAAGAGCTAATTTATTTGTATAATCACAAAAAACAATATGACTTGGACCTCCGTACTACTTTTACTAAAAAAAAATTTTGCTTACTTCATTCACAAATTCACAACACAAAATTGAAGCTTTAAAGGATGGGAATTGCAATGGGAGTAGTTCATGTGAAGCCATAAGTAAAGCTGATGCTGCAATGGTTGATGGTTTAAACTCCAACAGATTAGTTTCTACAAAAACAAAAACGGGTTTAAACTGATTTGTCATAAAAACATCAAAGAAATTATTTTTATGTATTTTTATGTTTTATACCATTGCCAGCTTGGAAGATTATATGTGTAGCTCTGTCTTTCAATGCTTGTATCAATGGTGGATCTTTTAATTCAAACAAAGATATGAAGAAACAAATAAAGGAAAAGGGTGTTATGGTTCTCATTCTCCAATTCAACGCATCAAGTACCAAAAGCTCCATTCTTTGAATAGTTGAAGCATCAAAGATGAACCCTTCTTCTCTCTGTTTCAATGTCATGAGGGTCAAAAAACAAGATCATACTTTTAATCCAAAAATACAAGTTTTTTTTACCTGGAAATTAGAGTAACAAAAATGTATGTCCTTCATCTTTGCAGCCAATGAAATACAAGCTATCACAAGTAGTCTCAAAACCCATGGATTACCTTGCTACAAAAATATCAAGATGAAGTTTTTAAGTTCAAAAACAAGACCTTAAAGTTCCATATCTTTTTTAAGTTCAAAAACAAGACCTTAAAGTTCCATATCTTATAAAATTCATTAACTTACAGGGATTTCTTGTTTGGAAATGAATCTATCCATGTAAGTAACAGCAAGGTATGGTGTATATGGATCAAGGTTACAACAATACTGTGCCTGGTCCAATTAAAAACAAGTTTACATCACACAAAATACAAATAATAGTTTAAAATTAGTAAAAGGGGGTACCTGGAAAACGAGAGACATAGCTTCTTGTCTGAAAGAAACATGGAAATCACTGGTTTTTAAACATTGTAAGTAATTCAAACAGGGCATGTGATCAGATTCTGAAGAGAAGATGGTTGAGATTGTATCGAATTGGTGTTGTTTCAAGGTTGTGAATGGATCTTCAAGATCAAAGTACTCCATTTTTTTTTATGAAATTGTATGTAGGAAATTTGAGGAAAAAAATGTGAGAAAAAAAAGTAAATTTTGCAGAGAAAAAAGAAGAGAAGCGTTGCTTTTTGTGCTGATAAATCTTCAACTTCAAGTTTGAATCTTTTACAACCTAAGTAGCTGCCCCTCTATTTAACTTATATGTGTGTTTGTGTGTGCTTTGGTTGGTCCCTGCCTGTTATTGCCCATTGCCCTTGGGAAAGAAAATAAAACTGTAAAGCAAAGTTGTGGGTTACATTTTATCTTTTCTTTTTTTTTCTTTCTTTTTAACATGGGAAGTAAAAGGGTAGGTGGTTGGAATTGTACTAGACCAATAAATCAATCCGTATATTAATCTAGAGAAAGAGTTTGAATCAATTGATTCATTGATTGATTGAATTTGGTTAAATTAATTAGCTTAAGGTTTTTTTATAATTCTTTAATAATTTGTTTAAATTAATCAAACTATTTGATTGGATTAAGAATAGGTGACCAACAAATCTAATCACTGGTTACAAAAACATTAATAAAAGGTGAACATGGGTTAATTCAATTGTTCAAGTACTCATTAGCACCCTGCTAAGCAATAGCGAAGATAGAGTGCCTTAAAAAAAATGATAATTTAATTAAATAACCTTCCAAAATCTATAAAATTGTAAGTTAATATAATGGTAAAATTATATTTAGACTCTTCAAGAAATTGTTATTCATTTATGATTATTTTAAAATAATTTTTGATTTTGTCCCTGCCAATAAATATCTAATAATTTCATTTAATGAATTATCTATAAATATCACTTTTAATCTTTTATAAAACAGATGATATAGAATTATTACATTAATTTAATCCAAAACTAATTTAATGTACATGCAAATTCATGTACTTTTTCTTGAAGCTAATAATGTCGAAGAAATAGATATCCTTTTTACTATTTACTACTTCACAACATTAATCATATATAGAGAGATATTTATGGAAAATGATTGTATAAAATAATGACGTTACATTATTTGTATATTTTTTCAATAATTTAATATCGCAACAATGCTTTCATCCCGAATTTGTTAAATATATTTTAGTAACTATATACCTAGATTTCTATGAAAAAGAAGGTCCCAAAAAATCACATATTTTAAGTGCTCCTTGTTGTACTAATTGTTGGATTCATCAAAAGCAAAATTACAACATTTGTTTTTCCAAATAAACAAGATTATATTCTAATTTAGTTAAAAGAAAATGAAAAAAATGTAGGAAGATTTATGGTTAAGAAGCAAAAGGCAAAGTGGTCCAAAGCTAAAGCAAGCACAGAAAAAGTAGCTTAGACAACAACAATAGAGACAATTGCAAAATATAGCAAATAAAACTCAATTTTTATATCTTACACATTATAAACATATTAAATATTATAAATTTTATAAATAATGAATACATTTCATAATTTTAAAAAATCATATAACAAATGAAATTAGTATTTTCAAATGTGTCATATAAGAGTTTTTAAACTCTTTAATTTCATCCGAGTTTTAAATTTTATCAAATATTTAAACCTTTATCTTGCTTTTTTTATAACATATTCAATCATTTTAATTGCTAGTTTTTCGTTCAGATTTTTCTTTTTTTGCTGATTTTAAGTGATTCGCTCAGAGGCTGGATCAAATCCTTGGTTCAAATCAATATATCGACCAATTTTCAATCTAATTTTTTATAGCTAACTAGTTCGGTTCCAATAACATTAAGTGTTGGAGCTAAGGGTTTGAGTTATGGTCTAAAGTGTGTTTAGACACCATAGACTAATTAGATAGAAGTGTAATTACTACACTAATAGTTTATAATTATATCCTCTTGTAATTAGTTACAAGGAATTCTAATTCTTTAGGCATATTTGGTCGATAGAGTGTAATTACATCGTAATTCTTTGTGTCATGTTTGATTGTATAAATTATAATTACACACCTACACGATTTTAAATTCTAAAAGAAATTAATTATTATAAAAAATTAATAGAAAAATTCTCTAAGCAAGTAACAAAACATAAAATCAAATCATTGTACATAATATGTTAGTTAAAGAAAATATTCAACAATATGATTACTAGCAAAATTAACAAGAAAATTAAACATTTTATACAATTTTATCTAATTAATTGCTCTAACTTTCCGTATTCATTGTATATTCTTTGTTATCATCATTGGTCCCTCACCAAGTATAAATATTTAATAATACTTTGTATTTAATTATAATTAGTATAAATTATTTATAACAAACAATTTGTAATCTAGTTAAATATCTAGTAGGTCAAAATGTATAGAAAATAATCTTCTTGTCAATAAATTTTTAGATTATTAAAATAATATTAGTAAAATAAGGTACAATTTATGTTAAAAAGAAAATATGTCCTAAACTTAAAACACTATTATTATCGTATAAAAATCATTTCTTAAACAAAAATCACTTACGAGTTAATTTATTTAGAAAATTATAGGCTAATTGGATTTGATTATAATTGTTTGTAATTACCCAAATTCTCATCTATATTGCAATTGAGTCGTACAATTACAATTAATTCAGTGAGAATTATTAATTACAATGATTATTCAAATATGTCACACATGTTTAATTACAACAAATTGCACTCAAATTTAATTATTACGTAACTTTTAAACATACTAAAACAAAATATACTTAATAATCTGAAGTCTGTTTACCATCAATAAATTATCTAAGTATTATTATCCAAATTAAGTATTATCGTCTATCAAATATCCAAATTCATAAAAAATCAATTTCAAAATTTTAGATAATTTTTCTTATATTTAAATCCACAAAAACAAATTTGTATATGCTAAAATTTATATATATACATATATATAACTAAATTTATAAACATTTTGTAACTAATAGATTCAAATTTAAACATGTATTTGTCCGAATAAACAATGTTAATTACGATAATAAATTTCGACTTATCTATCTATCTTAAATCCGCAATGATTAATAACTTTAAAATTTAAATATAAATTTAATCTGCAATATTCAAACCCATAAAAATCGATTTCAATATCCACACATATCCAAAATTACCTCACGACCAAAATGATTAACCTCCAATGTTTGTGGCTAAACTGGCATGGCAAAGCAATATATATATATATATATATATATAATTTGACCCTACATGAGACTCACGTGTTTGTGATAAATGTCCAAATATATATATATATATATAAATTTTCATTTCTGCTGAGAAATTAAAGTTTGTTGAAGTAACGACGAAGATCCATCCATTCATCAACCTTATCATCATTCATCAACATCAACAATTCACCAAAATGTTGAGAATCTTGTGAAACAAAAATGCCATACGACCCCACTCACTGCCAAAACACCAGTCTCAGATTCTTGGAAATTTCCTATTTCCATAAAGCTGGTTCCACACAAGTGTGCCTTGAGTTTTTATTTTCATATCAATCAATTCAACGCTACAAAACACAAAATATTATTCATATGGAACTAAACAAAAACATGGATGACCATGGAGTGGGGAAGCTATACGGCTAATTGCATTACATGTCCTTAAACTCTCCTTTGGATTCTTAATTGGTTTCTAAATTTAGAGGCCTATTTTTTTTTTTATTTAATATATAAAATCTATGTTACCTAGTGTATATATGTTTACAATTTGACCTATATATTTTAATTACGTCCCACGTCGGCTTTGAGCTAGCATTTGATGCTGGGGCGAAGGTAGAAAAAATTTTAGAAGGGGTGGATTTTAATAATAAATGCTTTGGGGCTAAAACAAAATTTTACCATTATATCAATTTTAAAATGCTTAAATTGAGATTTAGTCCTTGTACAGTAAAAATTAAAACTTCAATCCTCTTACTTTTTCAACTTAAAAATATTAGTCCAATCATTATCGTCATTGGTAGTTTCTGTTCAAAATATTTAACTTAACATGTTTATTTTCAGCCAATCATATGACAATTCACATAAGGCTAATTGACAAATTTTGATAGAAAATACTGACGGTTTTAATGATTAATTAGGATTTTAAAATTAAAATAGTTGTAAACTTAAATTATAACTTTTAAGTATAAAGATTAAATCTCAAAATTTATCAAAGTATGGGTATTAACAATCAATTTTAACCTTCATAAATTATACATTTCCTAGATTCACCCTTGACTTAACGTCTAACATAATAATTAGATTGTAATACTTTGAGTACTCAAGCAAAACATTTTAAAAATTAATGATTAATTTAAAATCGCTAACGGATTTAAGAACATGTAGACAAATTAACCCGGAACTATATATGTGAGATATCAGCTCAATCACGTTTCAGGAAACAAAGAAATGGACAAGTGAAGTAGCTTCGAGGACAGCCCCCTTTGGTATATTAAATTCAAACATGCCAATTCCCAATTCCTTTTTAGAAAGAAACAAAGAAGATATAGATAGCAACAATGTCATAAAAACCAAATTGTTCCCCGAGGAGAGTTTTTTTTTTTTTTTTTCCCGGTTTAACGTCTTGAACTTTTCATTACAAACAAAATTGTGTTCTAATAATCTTCCATTTTCATGGCAGAGGTGACAGCTTTGTGTTCCTTGTCTTTTATATTAGATGAAACTATTTTCACCCTTTTTTGTTTATAAATTAACAATCTTATTAGTTTTACTTTGAACATCTTAAAACAAAAACCAATAACAAAGAATATGTGGGAATTCGACAGATTATAATCCCATGGTCATTGGTTGATCCTAAGATTTGATGTCATATAGTGAAGTCCCTTGATTATTTGTGTTTTCCCATAGAATATGATATTCACACAGTGGTGAGGGAGAAGTTGAGCGAAGACCTGAGTTACTGGTGGAAGATAAGACAGGATTTTAGCCTGAAGAGAGTCCTTACCCTTGATAGTGTAGGAGATGATATTTTATAAGCAGATTTGGTCATCAATTGTTCTCAAGCCTTGACATTTGTATGCCATTTTAGGGGGCAAGATAGTTTCTTAATTGACTAGCGGTTGGATTTTAAACCTATATAAATTTAATGAAATCTCATGTTATTTAAATATAAGAAAGGTTTGACATCTATTTTAATAAGATTAATAAAAGAAATTTCACGCGTTATTTAAATATAAGAAAGGCTTGACATCTATTTTGATAAGATTAATAAAAAAAGTTTCACGCGATAAACATGTCATGTGTCATCCTTTTGTAACTTTAAAATGTTTACATAACTAATCACAAGAAGAGTGGCACTAGAGGCAGCAGGGGTTGACTCCTTAGTCCCTCAACATTTATAAAATTTTAAATTAGCATATGATAAAATTACACTATAATCTCCTAAAAAATATAATTTTTTTTATTTCATCCTATAAACAATTAAAAACACACAACTATCCATAAATTTTTTTGTGTGGTTGAGATTTTTTTTATCTATTTACGGTATAGCCAAAGTCCTATATTGAGATATAGATATAAGATGAGGAGGAAAAGGGATGCTGCAATGGTAGTAAAAAGCATTCTTCACCCCTCACTTTGTCCCTGTGTAATATCCAATATCTCTTTCAGTTTTTTTTTTCACAATTACAGTTAAGTATGATGAATAATTTATCTGTATAAGTAAATAAAATAAAATAAAACCCAAAAATTAATCAACCTGTTTTATGCAATAGATTTATACTTCGTCCCTTTATATAAAGAAAAATGTGAAATGAAAATATGTGTCTTTATATATAAAATCCAAAATATCATTTTACATACCTTTGTATACAATAATTGATATTTAATTACAGTATCAATTTGAGAATATATTAATAATATATCCATTCAATTAACCCTCACTAAAATATATGGTTAAAATGTCATAAGTCTTTATATTTTTGTACATTTAGAATTTAGTCATTATATTTGTATTTCTTGAAATTTAGTTTTTCTACTTTTAAGATTCTAAAATTTAAGTTTAATTGTTAACATTGTTAAAATTATTTCGTTAAATTCAGGTTCATTACGTCAAGTTTTTAATTAAAAATACCACATCAGCAAATTTAACAATTGGAAGTAAATTTTGAAATATAAAAGTTAGAGAAATTAAATTCTGAAAAATAAAATATATAAATTAAACTCTAAATTTATGAAGAGTATTAGGACCTACAACATATTTTAACCTAAATCTATATCAATTAATGTTGAAGGGGTGCTTTAAATGGACAAGAAAGATTCATGTGAGGGTTGTATGATTGCTATTTTTGATACAATACAAGGATAAAATCATTATATATATTATTGTAACAAAAAATGTGTATGTTATTTATGATGTTTTTTTCATTGCCATAATATGATGGGTTCTTTGATCAATCATCTTCACTTATTGGGATGTAGTTTTACTGGAACAAATTAGATATGATAAAATTATATTTTAATTTTTAAAAATGATAATAATTTTAAAAATGATAAAATTATGATTTAATTATTGCTAGAATTATAAATTTTAAATTAATATAATGATAAATTTGTATTTTAATTCTCATTAATAATTTAATTTCACCTGTTTTAAAAGAAAATTGATTCACCCTTGGGTGTAGGGGTGTAATTGGCTTAAGTTGAACTCAAATAATAATACATACGAGGTTAAACTCAATTTAAAATTCATGGCTCGATATTCAATTCAAGCTCAATTGAGCATTAATTCTAAACTCGAGATGCAATCAAATTATCCAAACCCTAACTTGGTAAAATTATAATTAAGTTTTCTCATAAATTGTAAACTTAATACGTTGATAAAATTTTATTTTAATCCCTCTAAAAAATTATGATTCATTTTTTAGTTTCGTTCAGTTAGATTCCACCGGCCATTAGAGTAAGTTTAAAGCAAACCCAAGCATAGTATTCGAAAGAATGAGCAAAGGTGACCCAGCCAGCTCGTCACTGTATTTTGTTAAGCCTGATGGGCTTTTATTTGCATGGATAGTCCAATTAAATCCCCATAAAGAGCCCATGACTTCAACTTAGAGGATATTTATTAAAGAATGTTTTAAAAAGTAATCTTCTTTTAAGATTAATATTTTATATAAAATATTAGAAGTAATAATTAAATTTATTAATTATTATAATTAATAAAAATATTATAATATATTATAAAGTTGTAGATTTAATTCATTTATTTTAGTTTGATTATTTTCTAAGTCGTGTATTTTTAAAATTTGAAATTTCAATCATGACTTAAACGGTATGTCATTAAATTCATTAAATTAGTGTATACCAATTTCAAAATTTTATGTGGCAAATATATTATCACATATATAATGTTATATCAGCTTATTATTTTCACATAATGCTCAACAAAAATCATGCTATTTTAGTTAATAAATTTAATGTTATAATTTAATACATGGTTGAAATTCCAAAATTCAAAAAAAGTATAAGAACTAGAAATGATCAAATTGAAGAATAAATACTAAATCTATAACTTATGCCTAATACGTGACTAATAGTAAAATTTGACCTAACAAATTTAATTGGTGTTATTTCAATCGACAAAAATTTAATTTTTAAAAAATTTTAAACCTAAATTTCACCAAGAGTATAATAATTAAATTGTAACTTAGATTTAAAAAAATATTTACTTCATAATTACTAGTAGTATTTATTTGTAATATATCAACAACAAATTAGTTGCTCTACACCTCTCTATTAACCTTTTCAAAATCAAATTGGTGGCCGAACATGTTGCGGTATGGTTGTCCAAATGTCGTAGCCGATTGCAGATCTTCAATAAGCAAAATAATGGACTAGGGTCGCAACCAACCCCTGTGGTATGGTACAGGCTGCATAAGTAGAATCTGTATAGAAGTTTACTTTCTTTATTTGATATTTGATTAGAATAAGGTGTTTTAACATTATTGCATTACTTGAAGTAGTCATCTCTCCTCTTATATCATTCAAATTCGACATAATGAATTTTCTTTTCTTCTGCCTGTGGTTTTTTCCTGAAAAGGTTTACACTTAAAATTCTATGTGTTCTATTTTCTCTCTTTCTTTGAGATTCATTATTATTATCGGCGTTCAATTTTCACAAATATGGTCTGGACGATTTTATTGAATATATCATTAAAAAATTAATTAAAAATAAAAATATTAAAAAAAATTAATTAATTTTTTATTTTGTTGAACTGAATTGTAAATCAATTGATTTAAAACCTTTCTCCAAACTAATACTCTAACTACTTGTAACACCCCCTACCCGTATCTGTCGCCGGAATAGACTACGAGGCATTACCGAGAAGCACGGAACACTTACAGATAATTTAAATACATTTTCATAACAATTTGTTTCGATTTCATACTATTTCATATTTAAGCTTTATTCACTAAAGTATTTGAAATATCATCTTTATGCAAATAGCACACATGAGGTACATAATTTTATAATTATGAATGAACACATTTATCAAACATATTCTATGTTTTTATATATATCATAGTTTCATATTTCCATGTATCAATTACCATCACTTCCTCGTATTTCAGACAAATACGTGTAACAATTCATAAATATGCAATTCATTAACTCTTCCTACCAATTACGATTTAAATTGCCAAATCACTTATTGAGCCCAATTTCAATGTTCACTAAAATTTATCATATATATTTTGATGTATGTATTCACCAATAAATTCCATGTACAAATATCATCATCTTATATTTCCACATACATTTGCTTTCCACATTTATGAATTCAAATAGCATATATAATACATACCAATGTATTTCAAGTACGTTTTCATGATATTTCATTTCGAACTCAGATTATTTCATACTAGAAGTTTTCTCATTAACTCATTTGGAGTACCAATTCATACGGATAATACACTCAAGGCGTAGAAATATATAATCACAAATGAATTCATCCATCAACCAAGTTTTATGCTCATGTCTCATCAACTCGTATTTCCTTATGTCACATAATTCCATGTAATACTTACCAAACTTCTTCAAATTAGTGAACATCTTACGGAATTGAATACTTCGTTTTTTTCAATGCTATAGTTCAACTATAGTCTTACACATCTTTACATAATAATGCCATAGCCCAGCTATGGTCTTACACGTAATCACATATCTCACTCATGTCATATCCCAGATATGGTCTTATACAGTAGCATATATCACAACGATGCTATATCCCAGATATGGTCTTATACAGAAATCACTTGTCACTTGTCACTTGTAGCCAAAGCTACCACTATTCACTGATCAGGTAGCTGGTGCTACCATTTTCATCGATCGGTAGCCGAGCTACCACTTTTCATCGATCGGTGGCCAAGCTACCACTTTTCATCGATTAGGTAGCGAAGCTACCACTTTTCACCGATCGTAGCTGAAACTACCACTTTTCATCGATCGTAGTGAAGCTACCACTTTTCAGTTGTCATTTGCCATTTGCCATTGATCAGATAAGTGTAGCCGAAGCTATCACTTATCACTTTCACTTGTCCTTAATCGGATAAATGTAGCCAAGTTATTACTTATCACTTTCATTTGTCCTTGATCGATAAGTGTAGCCAAGCTATCACTTATCACTTGTTTCCATGGTCCAACCATGGTCTTTTCCTTCAATTCATCTTGTCATTTGAACCGAAATGCTCAATTTGATCATTTATTCAATTTTCATGCTTTTACATTATTCACGATTTTATCATCAATACATATGAAATAACTCATCATAAAATTCATAAAATTAACAAATAATCACTAAATTTAGCCATATAAACTCACAAGTTCAATTTTTGTATTATAACGATAATCATAATTTCATAGTAAATATTCCAAATAAAACATTATATCATTTCTAATCCAACACTCATCGATTATAACCGGCATGTGATCAATTTATACACGAGTCATTCATATATATGTATATTTTTCCTCCTCCTCCTCTCCATCCACATCCTTAGTATAAACAACACACTTGTAGGTAACATTATCCATAATTTTCATTATCTACTTATGTGAATATTCAAGCTATCCATCTGTGTCATAGTCACTAAATTATTTTTATCTTGAGCTATAGGACTCCAAATTAAGATCTGCTAATTTTCTCTAAAACTAAACTCATATACCTTCTTACCATAAAAATTTCATGATTTTTGGTTAGGCCAATTAATACAGTTTATTCATTGAAGTCTCCCCTATTCTGCTGTCTAATAGTTCCGACCCTTCTTCACTAAAAATTAATTATATTCTTGTACAGGATTCGAATGATGTCCTCATTTGTTTCTCTTGAAAATAGACTCATTTAGGATTCTAAACATATAAATTTAAGCCCCTAATTATTTTTATACATTTTTTTATGATTTTCCAAAGTTAGAACAGGGGAACTAGAAATCATTCTGACCTTGTCTCACAAAAGTTATTGTATCTGATGATTTACAATTCCATTGCTTACATAATTTCTTTTATAAGAAACTAGACTCAATAAGCTTTAATTTCATATTTTATTCATCCTCTAATTCGATTTCTATAATTTTTAGTGATTTTTCAAAGTTAGACTACTGCTGCTGTCTAAAACAGTTTTAGTGCAAAATGTTTATTTCCATTTTGCCCCAAATTTCACAATTCATACAATACAGTCCTTGTTCAATTAACCCTCAATTAAGATAATTTTCTCAATTAACACTTTTCTAGACATTATAAGTTATTTCATAACTATTGAAATTCATAATTTCCATATTAAACTTTAACTTCAAACTCTTTTACAATTAGGTCCCAAACATTCACTTTCTATTCAATTCTTTCAATAAAATCAGCATATAAATAATTTAAAGCTCTAATTCCATGCCAAATCATCATATACTTCCAGCACATATTCATAACAACTTTCAATTTCTTTCATAGAATCAAAAACTAATGAATTCAACAAGTGGACCTAGTTGTAAAAGTCACAAAAACATAAAAATTTCAAGGAGAAAGCAAGAATTAAACTTACATGAAGCTAGAGTATGAAAACCAGCTTGAACCCTCCTCCATGGCTGTTTTTCAGCTGATGAATATGAAGAGAAATGAAGAGAATTCTAGATATTCCAATTTAGTCCCATTTTTATTTAGCCAATTTTGGCAATTTTCCAATTTTACCCTTATTTCATCCATTTCCTGATTTTTCTCAGCTATTGCCGCCCAAAATATCTCCTTTAGGACTATTCTCACTTTAGGTCCTTCCTCATTTGACAATTGAGCTATTTAATCCTTCTAGCAACTTTTACACCCTTTTCAATTTAGTCCTTTTTATTTAATTAACCACCCAAACGTAAAAATTTTCTGACTTAATTTTTAATACTACCTCACCAACACTCCATAAATATTTCTAAAAATATTTATGGCTCGATTTATGAAGTTGAGGTCTCGATACCTCATTCTCGACCCAATTTACTTAATTAATTCTTTTAAATCACCAAATTCACTAATTCAAAAAATGCTTTTATATTCACATTTGACTCATTGGTATTAATTTATTAAATTTTCAACTCACCCGTTGGATTTAGTAATCTCGAATCTCTATTCCCGATACCACTAAAAATTAGGCTGTTACACTACTTTTCAATTTAATTAATCAATTCAATCCAAATTAAATATAATTGCTTCTTACTTAATCTTGACTAAGAAAAATGGAAAATAGGAAATGGAAAAGAAGACCCTTTTAGTGATGCGACAGTCCTTCACAATATATTGGTGAATGAGATAGTGACTCCTCCACTAACCATGTAAACAAAACATTACAACTTTTTTAATACTTTAAATTTGGACAATGTTGGATCGAGTAATGACAAATTTATTTCATTTTAAATATATAAAGTTATTAATATTGTATCATTAGAAGTATCGTTTTTTATTAATATTGACACATACTAATAGTAATATATTTTGATATGTTATTTTAAACTTTTTAATATTTTAAAAGGATTTTTTAAAACCATAAAATAAATAAGAAAAATATCTTAATTTTATAAAATATATAATTTAATTTAATTAATTTTATAAATAAAAGTCTATCATTCAACAAATACAAAATAAGCTAGGAAAATAACACATTCCATACAATAATATTATGTCGCATATGTAAAATATAAAATTTTAACTTTATCATACACTAGTTGGTACACATTATTTTCGTTAATAAAATGAAATTGGATGAAACTAATTCATATAGTCTGTACAAGTCGAAATTATTGATAGAATAAAAATATTGAAATAATATGTATTAACCGATATAACTGAAATCGATAGGAAATATAATATTAATGAGCATCGAATATCGATTTTGAAGTTTTATTAGATCTGATCCAATGACAGTGTCAGTGTGGCTACAAGATCTAATCCGGTCTGTTGCAGATTTGGACCAGATTCTTCAAATAAGGTGGAGAGAGGGACTGAAAGCGGAAAAGCCATCGATGACTTCAGGGTCTGGGTTCAATTAATCACGTGATTTTTTTTTAAAAAATTTCAGGCATGACATCAATAATTTATCTTACACCTTAATTTAATAAAAGTCTATCATTCAACAAATACAAAATAAGCTAGGAAAATAACACATTCCATACAATAATATTATGTCGCATATGTAAAATATAAAATTTTAACTTTATCATACACTAGTTGGTACACATTATTTTCGTTAATAAAAATGAAATTGGATGAAACTAATTCATATAGTCTGTACAAGTCGAAATTATTGATAGAATAAAAAATATTGAAATAATATGTATTAACCGATATAACTGAAATCGATAGGAAATATAATATTAATGAGCATCGAATATCGATTTTGAAGTTTTATTAGATCTGATCCAATGACAGTGTCAGTGTGGCTACAAGATCTAATCCGGTCTGTTGCAGATTTGGACCAGATTCTTCAAATAAGGTGGAGAGAGGGACTGGAAAGCGGAAAAGCCATCGATGACTTCAGGGTCTGGGTTCAATTAATCACGTGATTTTTTTTTAAAAAATTTCAGGCATGACATCAATAATTTATCTTACACCTTAATTTAATCATTATTTTATGAGATTACTATCTTTCTTGTCTAAATATGATCCCACTCATCGTCCTTTTACTTATAAAATTAAAATTTTCAACATTTTAGCTTCAATTATCACTCAAATTATAAAAAGAAAATAATTGAATAGAGTGATAAAATTTTCTATATTTTATGAGTTTCGGATTTAAGTTATGTGATTAAATTAAAAATAATGATAAATAATTTTTAAATAATATAAATTTAAAAATTATATAATTAAAGGTGTAAATGAAATATTGATTCTTAAGTGTTATTCAAATTTGATTGAAAAAATTAATTTTATAATTATTGAATTAAATTCAAATTTGAACAGTTTCAACTATTAATCAAATTATATTTGAGCACTTTAATATTTGATTTAAAGAATTCATGAGTTTAATTAAATTTTTATTTTAATATTTATATAGAAAGAATTAAGTATACATTAACTCAATTAAATTTAATTCAATCTTGAATACGAGAACCGATAAAATTTAATTAAACTTACTTAAGTAGGTTAATTAAGTTTAGAAAGGATTATGGAACTTCGACCGTAATATCTACTAGAATCAAAGGGCAATCATTTATATTCCTCTCTATATAAACCATACAAGCCCAAATCCATCTCTATTAACTCACCCGAGTTTCCATAAGAAAAAAAAACTCTGTTTTCATCTCCTCTATTCAATTACCCATTCCCCTCCCCCAAAAAAAAAAGCGCTTAAATGGCAGGTGCAAGGAGGGAAATGATCAATGGCGGGAATATCTCACGAAGGATCGCCGGCCGTCCAATCCCAAGGAGGGGACAAGTGAAAGTTGCTATAATGGCGGGGATTGCCCATTCTTTTGCTTCTATTTTCACTACAAGCAGTTGCAGAGCATCTCCTTCTCGTTTGTCTTAATTAATAATAATAATAAACATGAATTTTTGATGATTTTGTAAAAAAAAAAACAGTGGGAGAGGGTGTTGCCTGTCCTAAAGAAAGATGTGAGCTGCTTATTATGATTATTTTGGGTTCATGTCCATTTCGGTAATTATGTACAGAAGCTTGTATTAATGTCTGTTTTAAATGAATTTCTACCTTTTGGAAACTGTTTTGCATTGACATGGGTAAGACTCATTGATGATATTATAACAATATAGGATATAGTAGAGGGACGAAAATGAAAATTTGATCAATTTGAATGATACCGTTGTTGATGTTAACAAATTCATTTTATGATCAGAGTTACAAAGTAGAAATGAAGGGTGGATCAACATTGATCATAATAATGTTATTGTTCTAAGATTAAACAAAGCTATAAAGCCCTCTGTTTATTCAAATTTGGGTGGTGTTTGGGATGTTAAGTTTAAGAAGCAGCTGCAAAACCATGTTGAGAATCACCAAAAACCAAGTTCAAAACCATGGCTAATCTGACCCCTCCTTGAGCAATTCTTTCCATTACTATAGGCATCCTTGAACCGAAGTATTCATCTGCAACCAAAAACAAGACACTATGAAGAGTACAAAACACCTATGATATATTTTAATCTTTTAAAAACTCAATTCCCATTCAATCGGTAGAAGTTCAGTAAGGACTAGAACATGATCAAATTATAGGGACTGAATCTACAACTTATGCATTATACTGGGACTAATAGAAAATTTTGACCTTGTTTTTCCAAAGCTTTAAGCAATTATATAACATACCTGCCAAGGTTTGTCCAGGCTCTACGCCTTTGTAACCCCATTTGCAAGCTACGTTTATGCTCTCATTAGCATACCTACTCACATGAAAATGGGAGCTTTTATTAAACAAATCATCAAGCAAGCAAAAACCCATATTCTTTTTTCTCTGAAATTACCAGATGGGATAGAAAAAAAAATTGGTTTGACCCTTCTACTATGTTAAATTTTGTGATTTAATTATTGTATTTCAACTTGACATAATAGCTATTTAGGTTAAGATTTAAAGGGTATTTTTAAAAAAGTTATTTTAAAATATGATTTGAAAAAAGTTAACGATGTTAACTATTTGAAATTCAAGAATAAAATTTGAGAATAGATAGGGACCTTAACTTGGTTAAATGAAAAAAAAAAAAAATTTTAGCTCCTCCTAAAAAAAATCAATTTAAGCCCTTCTATCTCTTTGGTTAGATGGAAACTTTTACAACTTTAGCTTCTAAAATTAATAATTTAATTTTAATCTATTTTAACATATTAAATGGAAAAATTGTATTTTATCCTCTCAAAATTTAATAATTCAATTAAGTTCTTTAAAGTTTTAACAAAAAAGTTTTTTGCTTTGGCCTCCAAAAATTTTATAATTTTATGTTGACTTCACCTTGAAGACATTGTAAAAGTAAATAGACCAAAGACTAAATCTCAAGTTTAAACTTATTAAAGTGCCAAAATCAAAATTTGACCCACGTTTTATAATTGTTCGAAAGAGGGTAGAAATCATACTTGTTCGAGCAGGTAAGAAGATCATCACATTCTTCCCATGATGCTACATCATCAAACCAGATTCCCTATATGAAAGCAACAATCATTATGTTTAAATACAAATACTAAGCTAGAATTTGTAAAGTAATTAGGGACTAAATTGAACTTACATCAGTAAAGTTCCCTACTAACTCCTCTTGAAGGCTGTCCAAGTTCTTTTCATAGTAATCTGCTAGAGCTGTAAGGATGATCTCCCTATCCCATACCTATACACATTGTTGAAATGTTTCATAAAATGTGACTAATTAAATCACTCAACTTAGCTATAAGTTAGTTTAACCTCAGACACTCACATGGTGCAGGTTAGATTTGTGCCTAAACCATCGAACGGAGATGGTGTTTCCGCCTTCGTCGCTCGTAAAACCCACGTGCATCGGCTGATGGATATCTCCCATGAAGTGTGACAAGAACAATAAGGCTTCTGTCATGTTATCTGCAGAGGACAAAAGAAGTCATCCGGTATCGAATTCAAGGAAACGATAACATGAATCATGGACGAGTAAAAACGATTTTCTTACATCGACGATCTGATGTTCCTTCCCTGTAATGCACAAGCTGTGAGGTGAAGTTTTGGATTGCACCAGCAACGCACATGTCCTTAACACCATTAGTATCATGACAGTCCCCTAAAACAAAAATGAGCAAATGTGCATTATTCACACACAATCCAAGTGATCTTTTATATTATTTTATGACCACAAGATTGCTGGGATTTCAGCTTACTCGAATACTCATACGAGCAAGCATTGTCAGGAGTATCGATGAAATGAAGTGGACTCGTCCATCGATACTTATACCAATGCCGGATTTGGTCCGGCCATACGCAAAGGGACGAAAGGTCTCCATTAGCATAGTCAGGCAACAAATTTTCAACAGCTGCTGCTGCCTCAGGCTCTAAAAGACCCTATACCAAAATTTCCATACACGGTCCATCAAATACTAATCAAAGCACAAAAAAGTACCAAAAGAGCAATTCAACGAACAGTACCTGAGCTATCCGACATGTTAAAACATGACCTTCTTTGCTCCAACCATGGGTTCTAGGCACTAAAACCAGTGCCAGAGCCACCAACAATGAAGACAACCTCCACAACACGAGCATATTAATTACTCAATGTCTTGTCTTTCCTGCTATTGTTTTACTAGTTTTAGCAACTCAATAACAATGGGGTTCATTTGATGTATATAAACACAGTAAGTGGTCTAGATTCTCACTGTTTTTCACGTTAACTACCACAAGGTTGACCTGACATGGAAGCAAGAGGGAGCATTATCTTGGTATATGAAATGTGATGTAGATCAATGATGAACATAGAGTTAATTAATTATTAATTTCCTTGTCTTCAAATAGTTGATAAAGAGGATGATTAATGATGGGTGTACGCACGTAATTAGTTTGGTGTATGTAATAGTTTATAAGGTTAGTTAATTATATATATGGTTAAAATATGCCATAAGTTCTTGTACTTTTTGAAAGTTTGGAATTTAGTCCTTCTACTTTTATTTCCAAGAATTTAGTCCATCTACTTTTCATATTTCAAAATTCAAATTCAACTGTTAATATTGTTAAACCTTTTGTTGTGACATTTTGAAATGAAAAAAAAAAAAGAAGCCCACTTAGTAACCATGCTGTTAAAAAAATGATGTTATGAACTTGAATTTAATAAAATAATTATAATAACAATGTTAATAACTGAAGCTAAATTTAAAAATTGAAAAGTAAAAGAACTAAATTCTTGAAAATGAAAGCAAAAGACTAAATTTTAAATTCTCAAAGCATAGGGACTTATGAGATATTTTAACCTATATAAAAAATAGTTTGATACCCTGTGCATTGGGATATATAATAGTTTGATACCCTGTGCATTTGGATATATAATGGTTTGATACCTTGTGCAATTTGGTTATATTATAAAGTAGTTCGATACCCTGTGCACTGCATAGAAAAATATTATTTATTTACATGTATTTTATAAAAACACTGAAATCACATGACAATTTTTTTAAAACTACGTATAAAAATTAATTTTTCATAATCACATGTTAATAACAATGAGTAATTTTTTTATAATTTTAAATTAGTAATATAATGTTTTTATTCACATAATTAAATTAAAATATCGAAATCACATGAAAAATAAATTAAATATAAAAATTAATTTTCATAATCACATGTTAATAACAATTAATAAAATGTATTTATATTTTTAAATTATTTTTTTTCATAATATTCGCTTTTACTATTCATATTCGAGATTGTGACCGACCTTCCCAATAATATTATCTTCCCAATAATTTTTTATTCATATTCTCTTTTGACAGTACAATATACTTTACCACTGCACACAATAGTTATATAAGTTAGACAATGGCAACAGCGGATATGTATGAATAATGTGCAATACTATGTCGCATTGTTATTATTTCTACATAATACTCACATAAAAGTCATATTATTTCATTTAATAGATTTTACTGTTATTATTTGAAACATGATTGAAATTTTAAAATTTAAAAATATAAAAATTAGAAATAGTCAAATTAATAAATAAAAATTAAATTCATAACTTACACATAACGAATAATAGAATTTAATGTGTATACTATGGATAATAAAATTTTAAAGTTCAAAATTATAGAAATTAAGCTTTATAACTTACTCACACTATTTTAAATAGATTGGTGAATGAGATGGTGACTTCCCACTAACCACATAAGAAAAGATTACAACTTTTTCAATGCTTTAAATATGGGTACATCACGATATTAGATCGAGTGAGACTGAATTTAATATTTTTAAATAAAATTTCTGAGTTGGAATTAAATAGTTTCAAAAGAAATTTACTTTTTTTTGTTTTAATTTGATTGAATTTTAAATTTAATTAAGTTTAGTATAAGATAATTAATATTGTATTGATAAATATATAATTAGATAAATTACACCAACAGTCACTTAATTTTAGGCTAGTTGACAAAACAATCATCTAGGTTTCATTTCAGTCACTCAACTTTGAAAAAATAACAAAACAATTACTAACGTTATTGAAAAGTGACAAATCAGTCACTCATTAACGTTTTCCATCACAAGCTTAACTGAATAGCATACGTGGCAGTTAATTAGCTGACGTGGCCAATTAACTTGTCACGTAGGACATGTAGTCAAAGGGTAAAAAAAAAAAAGATTGGGCATTCTCTGCATCTTCTTCTCCCTCGACCTCTTTCTCTTTGTTGGTGTAATAAAAAGACGATTGGGCATTCTCTGTGCATTTCTTATTTTTCTTCTTATTTTCCTCTCCCTCAACCTCTGTCCAAGTCTGTAAATCCTGTTAACTGTTAACTTCTTCTTTTGCGGGAGTAAGGCTGCTTCGAGTTCATTGACTTAAGAGCAAGTACATCGTTCTTGTTCAGCCAGAGAGATACCGTTATCAGCCTTAGTTTCTTCCCTATGACACCACGGAACTAAACTTTCGACCACGCACGTTTTCTGTTTGCATCCAATTTGATATTCCTCAAGTAGCAATGCATCCAACATCAGAACATGGAAAACACAGTTCCTTTTTTTACCATATCTTTCTTCCAGGGGAAAGAACCACTGCCAAGTTCCAACAAAAAAAAAAAAAAAAAAGTGGCATCAAATATTTGAATGACATGGCATGTAAAATCAAATATTTTTCCATCATTTCCAGGACCGTTGCTCTCTGTGTAAAATATAAATAAGGGATATGCATGATATAATTGAATTTCTTGGGTCCCATTGTTCTTTTACAGTTTCTGGAGATTTTGAGAGTTTTAGCAGGGTTTGACGACTTTTTATTTTATTTTATTTTTATCATTATAGAATTATTCTTTACCCTTTCTATACAGAATTTATAGGTCAATGAATTTATTTAGTTATTTGTAAAACATATAAGAAACGATAAACAACGAAAATTGCCTTTTGTCTCCTTTTCTTTTCCGATTCCATCTATTCAGTCAACACACTGCTGTCTGCTACCTCAGATCTCTTTTCCTTTTTCTTTACTTATATTACTGCTATAGAAGAGTAGATACGGAACTCAAAAACAGAGTAGAAGAAGAGAACTGTTTAATGAACGAAGCTTTGCTGCTTGCTACCATGTACATCCTTGGTCTGCCAGTGGATGTGCATTTGACAGATGGCTCTGTTTACGCTGGAATCTTCCACACTGCTGCTGTTGAGAAAGAATTTGGTGGGTTTTGCTTCTTCTTTTTCTGGGTTTGTTTTGGCATTACTTCTTTTGTTGGAAACCAATTCTGGTTTTTGGTTGTTGATTGAGATTTATATCTGGGTTTTGGGTTTTATTGAATTATTGTGGTTTTGTTTGTAAATTGGGTCACATCAGATTGGTATAAGTTTGATTTGTGCTGTTTTCTTCATTGGTTAGACTATTTTTTTTAACCGTATTGCTTTCATGCAAGGTTGCAATTTTAAAATAGGCACGGGATTAGGCACTTGATTAAGAGGCATTATTGTTGGAGGGATAGGATTAAAGGAGACATCATTATCTAAGACTTTGTTATTGTTGCAGGGATTAGGTTTAAGGAAACATTTTTATCCAAGCCTTGCTTAATTTTTCTTACTTGGTTTTCGCTTTTATAGGGAACAACAGAGAATGCCCAGAGAAAGAGAAAGAGGTTGAGGGAGAAGAAGATGCAGAGAATGTCCAATCATTTTTTTTTTTTTTGACCTTTTGACTACTTGTCTTACGTGGCAAGTAAATTAGCCACGTCAGCTATTCCGTTAACCTTGCGAAGGAAAACATTAATGAAGGACTGATTTGTCACTTTTCAATAACGTTAGTGACTATTTTATTATTTTTTCAAAGTTGAGTGACTGAAATGAAACCTTGGTGACTGTTTTGTCAGTTACCCTAAAATTGAGTAATTATTGATGTAATTTACCCTATATAAATTTTCAAATGAAATTAATATGTACTAATATTGATCTGGTTTAATATATTATCTCCAAATTTATATTTTTCAATGAACTTTACGAATAAAAGTTATCATTCAACAAATACAAAAGAAAAAAATTATTTCATACATTAAGCAATAAAATTATTCGTATACGTAATTTTAGATTTTTTAACTTTGTTCATGCACTAACTAATGCATATTGTTTTAGCCAATATAAAATCAGTGCGACTAGTTTCAATTTATTATTGAAATCAAATACCGACCTTGGAGAGATGATAAAACTACAAAATTTTATTAGATTTAATGGAAATGGTTAGGCGAATCAACTAAATTAGGAAGTAATCAAGATACCAATTTTAAAAAAATTAAATCAATTAAACCGAAAATTGATATAAATTAAACTAAAAACTAGTTAAACGGATTCAATCTAATTTTTATATAAACTTTTAATTATTTATTTAATAAAATGGGATGATGTGATCGGAACAATTAAACTTATTGGACAGATAAAGGGATGATTGGAACACCTGTTCTAAAAAGGGTTTCGTCAATGACAGTATCAGTGTGGCGGCTTGATGTAATCGGGTCCGTTGCATCGGATTCGTTGGATAAGGTGGAGGCAGTGTGAGTGACAGGGACAGGTTAACTAAAGTCTAAAAGCCATCGATACTCTAGGGTCTGGATTCAATTCATCACGTGTTTTTTTTAATTTTTTTAATTTCAGACATGACATCAATAATTTGCTTTATATAAAAAACAATCTTAAACCTTAATTTAACCATTATTTTATGAAGATGAGCATCCTTTTTGTCGTCTTGTCTAAATATGATCCAATTCATCATCTTTTTTACTTATAAAATTAATTTTTTCAATTTTTTATTTCGGTATTGATACCAACACATAAATTTAATTATTTCCTCTTTTGAATTTTTAGTAATTTTTTTAAGATTTTGGTAAAGACTGGTAGGTACAAATTATCACTCAAAATCATAAGAGAAAATATTGAGGATAAAAAATTTAATATTTTTAAAAATAAAATTTTAAGTTTAATTTTTATAATAAAAGAAAATATCCTTGAATATATATATATATATATATATATATATATTTCTCTTATGTTTGAATATGTTCAATAAAATAAAGATAATTTGAATTTTTTACGTCAAGCTAGTTTTATCTTCTATATATAATTTTATTTTAAATAAATTAAATAATGAAAATGTAGAAAAGTAATATAATTGGATATGTAAGTGAGACATTGGTGTTTAGGTATTATTCAATTTGATTCAAAAATTCAATTCGATATAATAATTATTGAGTTGAACTAAAGTACAATCACGTAGAATTCAAGTACTTTAGTATTTGATTCAATTAGTTTGTGAGCTTAATTAAGCTTTTCATTTTAATAATTTTTTATATTATGAATTTATGTTTTTACCTTACTATATAGAAAGAGCTTAAGGGTTTAAATAAGATGTTGGTGTTTGCAAGAGCTATTAAAGTTTGATTTGAAATAGAAACTTTGAATTTGATTGGTAATTGTTAAGTTGAGCCCGGACCCGAACAACTTGAACTATTAATTGAATTAAATTCGAACACTTTAGTACTCGATTTAAACAACTCACTAATATTGCTTTTTATGACCCTAATCTTGAGTATGAAAATTTATAAATTTGATTAAGTCTGAAGTTAAATATTGAATTTCGAATAAAACTCGAGCTAAAACTTAGCACTATTTGAATTAGATTGCCCCTAAACATTATATATAACAAAAATGATGTTAAAACAACTCTAAAATTTGAAATTTTATAAAAATAATGTTAATTTAAATATTAGAGTGTTTATTTAACGAAAATATTAGTGTTTAAGAAATTCATTTCAACTTGTGTTGTTCAAAATTTTAACCGTTAAAAATAAATAAATTATTATTTATAAAATTAATTTCATATTACATACATTATTTAAGAATTAATTTAACAATCATCTAAAATATCTAAAACAAAGAAAAGAAAAGGAAGATCAAAATCCAACATAGAAAAGTACACTAATGCCAAAATGTCAGTACTGTCAAAATCTGTGGGCATGACCGTAATATCTACCAGAATCAAAGGGCAATCATTTGTATTCCTCTCTATATAAACCATACAATCCCAAATCTAACTCAGTTAACTCACCTCAGTTTCCTTCAAAAACCTCTCTGTTTTCATCTCTGTTTCAATTACCCATCTTCGCCAAACGAACAAAAAAAAGCAAAAATGGCAGGTGCAAGGAGGGAAATGATCAACGGCGGGAATATATCACGGAGGATCGCCGGCCGGCCGATACCGAGGAGGGGACAAGTGAAAGTTGCTATAATGGCGGGGATTGCCCATTCTTTTGCTTCTATTTTCACTGCAAGCAGTCGCAGAGCATCTCCTTCTCGTTCGTCTTAATTTATAATAATAAAAATGGATTTTTTGATGATTTTGTATGGGAAAAAAAAAAAAACAATGGGAGAGGGTGTTGCCTGTCCTAAGAAAGATGTGAGCTGCTTATTATTATTATTGGTTCATGTTCATGTCTGTAATTTTGTACAGAAGCTTGTATTAATGTCAGTTTTAAATGAATTTCTGCCCTTGGGAAACTAAGTGCCTGGTTCAATTCCGATTTTATTTAAATTGTATCTATAAAGAAAAATTCGAGTTTGGAGTTTTCAACTGCTCAAAATATTAATAATTGATGAGGATGATGTGGGTTTGATCAAAATTCCACCATAATATATTTTTGAAAACTTTTAATTAAAAACCTTGTAAATCCAACTTCAAATTGATTAAAAAAAATTCACTCTTAATGTAATAGCTAATTTTGGCCTAAAAGAACCCAAATCAAAAAAACAAAAAAATAGCCCAATACATGGCCCAAAATTAAAAGAAAACCTAATTAAAACCCTAAAGCCCAAGTCAGCCCATTATCTTAAACTTTTTTTCAGCAGCCACCCTAACCCTAGCCACCAAAGTTCAGCCGCCACTCCCTCCTCTGCCCGGCCATCACGCGCACCACCACCACCGCTTGGGGCACCAACCATGGAAGGCTGACACCTACAAGACGAAACTAGCACGCGAAACACAAGAAACGAAGAAGAAAAAATAGCAGACAAGAAGAAAAAAACAAAAAACGAATCTATGTAATCCGGTTATAAAAGTCGAAACATCCATTTGTAGTTTTTTTTTGGGGGGACACGAACTTTAGCAAACAAAATCACAATAGCAAAAAAACAGGAAGGTTAATTTTATTTCTAGTCCTGTTCTATGTTCTGATTTCATTTATTTTTTGTATTATTTGTTTTTTTATTTTTATTTTTATACGAAAATAGACAAAGGAAAGAGGAGGGGAAGAGAGTTTTACCGGATCTACACCGTGGCCGCGTCGTCGGAGCTCCCCTCTCCGTTTGGCACGGTGAACCGCCGGCAATGATGAGTGTTGAAACCCTAGCTCCAAGAGAAAAAGGGGTGGGGGAGTATTCTCTGTTTTTTTTTTCAAACAGGGAGAAAGCAAAATAAAAGAAAAAAAAATAAACAGATTTAAATACTGCATGAAACAGCGTCGTTTGGGCAAAGGAGAAGGGTCAATGCGCCTAAAATGGGATATTTTCGGTTATGGCCCCTCTTTCTTTCCTGAGTCATTCCATTTAGCCCTGTTTGCATTTTTCCTTTTTTAAATTTCGCCCATTTATTTTATTCCGTTTCTGATTTAATCCCTGGACTGAGCTAATAAAACGCCGCGCATCAAAGGGCCTCGGATATTTGCTCTTTCGGGCCTTGGTTCTTCGCGCGCTTTCTAATGCAGTCCCTGGAAGCTTTTGGTATTTATGATTGTACCCCATTATTTTATTAATGACTTACAAAGCAGTCCCCGAATCATTATTTTCGCATTTATTTTTAATTTGCTTCTGTTTATTCATTAATTCATTTATTTTATTTTGTTTCTTTTTTGTTTTATTTTTATTTTACTCTTTAAACTGCTGTAAATCTTTTGTTATTTTATATACATTAGCTCTCTTAAAACTATTTTATATATTGTTTATTTAAAATTGGTTTAAAGTATACATTTCAAATTGTTTACTACATATTATCTTGGATTATGAACATATATATATTTCTTTATTTAGTTACTTCCTTACTATATATTATCTTAAATTATTTGGCATATTATTTATTTTATATTTTACGTATAGATTATTTCATTTTAAACCTTTACATATTTTATATTTTAAACTTTAATATATTATGCAGCTTAAACTTATTTTTTTTTATGTTTTTATATATGTTACTTATTCCAAATTATTTATCCTTATTCTCTCTATATATTATTTATTCAAACCCTTTTTCATTATTTTTGTTAAGACCAGATTTATAGATTATTTACTCTAAAGCTCTTTTTCCACATATTATTTATTTTAAGTTTTCATATGTTATTTTAATTTTTTTTTTAAAAAAACTATTCACTTAAGGTTAATATATATGTATATATTATTTTATTCTATTTTAAATTGAAATCATATATCAACTATCTTAACTTATTTTATATTATTTACTCTAAATTTGCTTTATAAACTATTTTAAACTTGTTTTTGTGAATTGTTGTTTTATTACTTGCTTTAAATCGTTATATGTACCTCATTTTAAAGCCCTATTTATATATTTTGGAATGTTTTATTATTATTTACCTTAAGATTTTTTATATTATTTGTTTCATACTTTCGCATACACATATATTATTGGTTTTAACCTTGTTATAATCTTTTAAAACTGTTTTGTATATGGTTGATCTTTCTTTCAAAATTCTCTTTGCATTTTATCTATTTATTTATTTAGAACTCATTTATTATCCTTTTAATCTCGCTTTCTTCTTACATCTTATTCATTTTAATTAACTTTATGCTATTCATTTTATTTGATTATTTAATTTATTTATCTTTGATTGTTAATGTTAGTATTTAAACGATGCATGTTGTACGATTATTTCCATTGCATGATTCGCTTATTTGTATTGTCATATTATTGTCATTCACTTGTGTAATATTTTTATCATTGTTCTATGTCGCACTACACCTTTATTTCATATCGTCACCCCAATAAATCAAACCTCGTTACATTCATCCAATAAATTGTTTTATGTGAATCCAAACGAATAACACGTTGTTTAAGTATCAAATTCGCTACTATTCAAAAACGAAACTTTCCAAATAAGGCAATGTTTTGCATTTTGGAACATCAAGGAATCGTGCCCTAACTTACGGGGTTTCGATTTCCTTATTATTTCTAATAGCTAAATATCCTTTTCGAGTTTTAAAACACATGAAATTCTCATTTAAATTAAGAGACGACCTTGTGCTCGGGAATTCATGGTATTGTGTCCTAACTTACGGTATGTGATACTCTGATATCTCGAGATAAGGAAATCTTTAAACAATCGATTCAAGCTAATTCAAGAATTCTAAAGTCAATATTAATAGAAAAGATCGTATTTCAAATCCCTTCCCGATTTTCAAATTTTCGACATTAGGACACTAACTAATCAATTCGGTACCAATTTTTGGGCGTGTCGAGGGTGCTAATCCTTCCTCGCACGTAACCGACTCCCGAACTCATTCTCTCAAGTTTCGTAGACCAAAGGCTCTGTTTTAGTAAACTAAAATTGATTTATTAAAACAAAGGTGATCCGGTCACACCTAATAAAGATCGGTGGCGACTCCCGTTTTAATTTTCGCTTTCAAACCAAGTCGACCCCGTTTTTTCAAAAAAAATGGTTTCGACACTTAATAGAAGGAGAAGGTTATGACGGTTTTGTCTTGACCCAATTTTGGTGTTCGTAAGCTTTTGTATGATAGTTCTCGATATGTGTCATTCATGAATTGGCATTAGATTTTCTACATGTTAGTTAATCTGTACTGTTGTCATATGTTAGCTTTTACTAAATGTGAGGTGTGTCTCGTATTTATCGAAAAGTTTATAAGCATTTAAGACAATAGTTTATAAGCATTTAAGACAATAATAAATGAATAGTTGAAGAATGACCAAAACATGCCTAACGTCATGATGAGTTGAAGAAGGACCAAAACATGCCTAACGTCATGGTGAGTAGGTAGGGCTTGTTGGGACGATGCGATGTAAATTTCAAGAAAATGCGGTTTTGATGTCGTTACGAGGAGAGCCGGCACGTCACAATGTCATGACGTGTTGTCTTATTTGGCAGTCTCGTTTTAGACTTCAAGTGGATTGTTTCTCCTATTGGACTTTGATTATTACAGGGATATTTTAGTATAATTAGAACTCTTATTTAAGCATATTTAAAGGGGTCATTATATCCTTGTTTAGTTATGTCAATCAATAAGGAATTTTCTTTTAGGGCGACAAAATGAAGTCGTATATGAATTTTAATGAGAGTTTTCATGATAACTATAAAGAGAATTTCATTCCCGAATTAGTCTTTTGTTTTTGGGATTTGAATTTGTATGTTTAGTACATTTAAGTTTATTTTCTCTATATTGTATTCTTATTTGTTTACTCATTTAGTGAAAAGTCGATACTTCTTTTGCTCGTATTTTTTTTTCTTTTTTGAGGATTTTTCACGTAAAATATGTATTCGTTCATCTTCACTTTTATTAGTTCATTATTTATACGAATTGATCCTAACAACAAAATTTTGATATTGATTATCTTATTTAGGGAATAAACATATATAACGTGTAAATGACAATGTTCCATCTATGTCAGACAAGTGATTTCATCGATGGTCTAGTTTTGTGAGATATTAGGCTTATAGGAGTCTCATCTATTTTCTTTGGTCAAAAGGGTTAACTCACGAGGCATTGGTATAACACTTGTATAAAGCATTCCAATTATTTTTTCACATGAATCAAAATTTTAAAGCTCTACTACTATAAATACACTACACTCATAAGTATACATATAAATACATGGTTGAGTAATTATAAGGTAGATAATTTAATTATAGTTCTTATATTTTAATTCAAGTGATTTGATCTCTTTATGTAATTGACACCATTAATTATTATTAATTAATACGATTAATTGATGAGATTATAAAAATTAAAAGATGAGATAATAGAGCCAAAATAGTAAATTTAGTTGATACTATTGTTGATGTTGTTAACAAATGCATTTATGAATGTTCAAAGTTACAATGTACAAATGAATGGTGATCAATACTGAACATACATACCTAAATAATGTCATTTTTCTGACTTAAGTAAAAAAATAATCAATGATACTTGAGATCAGACAAAGCTACAAAGCCCCCTGTTTATTCAATTTTTGCTGGTGTTTTGAACGTTAAATTTAAGTTGCAGCTGCAAAACCTTGTTGAGAATCACCAAAAACCAAGTTCAAAATCATGGCTAATCTGACCCCTCCTTGAGCAATTCTTTTCATTACTATAGGCATCCTTGAATTGAAGTATTCATCTACAACCAAAAACACAAGACACTATTTACCTTTTGGTCTTGTATTATATGTAAAGTTGTAATCTAGTTCATGTTCTCCAAATTGTTCATTTTTAGTCCCTATATTTTTTCGAATTTTAAAATTTCAGCTTTGAAACTCGCTTTTTTATAAGTATATGTGAAAATAATAAATTAACATGACATTACGTATGTGATAATATATTTATCGTATAAGATTTTGTGAAATAATAGAATACAACTACCGTTTTGGTTAGGATTGAAATTTTAAAAATTTTGAAGTATATGTAGGGATTGGAAATATCAAATTAAAGTATAGGGACTCTATCTATGACTTATACCTTGTACAAGGACTAATAGAAAATTTTAGCCTTATTTTTTTCGATGCTTTAAGCAATAATATAACGTACCTGCCAGTGTTTGTCCAGACTTTACGCCTCTGTAACCCCATTTGCAAGCTATGTTTATGCTCTCTGTAGCATACCTACGCACAAGAAAATGGTTTAGGTCAATTTTTGCTTTTGGTCCCTCGACTATGCTAGAGTTTGTGATCTAGTCAATGTATTTTAATATGGATCGAGTATTTTTTTTGAAATTCACTTTAGATTTTTAACCAAAATAGATAATATTATTAATTATGTGAGCTAACTATTAACATTCAAGGAGCAGGCAGCTGACCCTTTTGGTTAAATGAAATGAATTGTAATTTTAGCTCATCCCAAAAATTAATAATTCAATTTAAATTCTTTTATCTCTTTGATCAAATGAAAAAATTGCAAATCTAGCTCTCTTGATTAAATGAAACAATTACATTTTTGGTACTCCTCCTAAAAAATACTAATTCAATTTATGCTCTTTTTTGAGTTTTAATAAAAAAAAATTATTTAGGCCCCTTGAAATTAAATTTTATAATTTTATCTAAACACCCAATACAAAATTCCTGCACATCTCGTGGCATTATAAAAGTTCAAAGACTAAATTAAGGTATAGAGACTAAATCTCAAATTGGAATATATTAGAGGACCAAAGTCAAAATTTAACCTATGTTTTATAATTGTTGGAAAGAGGGTAGAAGCTTACTTGTTCAAGCATGGAAGAAGATTATCACATTCTTTCCATGATGCTACATCGTCAAACCATATTCCCTATATGAAAACAACAATTATAATGTCTAAATACAAATACTAAGCTAGAAATAGAATAGTAATTAGGGACTAAATTGAACTTACATTAGTAAAGTTCCCTACTAAGTCCTCTTGAAGGCTGTCCAGGTTCTTTTCATAGTAATCTGCTAGAGCTGTAAGGATGATCTCCCTATCCCACACCTATATATACACAGTTGCACTATTTCATAAATATTGTTAGAGTAAAAAGTAACATGAAGGCTCTTGTATTAAAAGTTAAATTGTATTTTGTTCATTATACTAAAAAAAAGGACAAATTATTCCTTATACATTGCATCAAAAAGCAAACAAATTCTTTTTTTAAAAGTTCTATCCATTTTTAGGCATAATGACCAGTTTTTTAACAGTAAAAATGGATAGAATTTTTAACAAAAGGACCAATTTGTTATTTAATCTAATGTATAGAGATTAATTTACTCAATTTTTAAGTAAAGAGTAAAATGCAATCCAATTCCTAGTATTACTTTAGCTATAAGATTAGTTTAACCAGAGACACTCACATGGTGCAGATTAGATTTGTGCCTAAACCAGCGTACTGCAATGGTATTTCCGCCTTCATCGGTCGTAAAACCGACATGCATCGGCTGATGGATATCTCCCATGAAGTGCGACAAGAACAACAAGGCTTCTGTCATGTTATCTGCAAGGAACAAAACAGGTCAATCGATATCGAATTCAAAAGAAACGATAACACGAATCGCGGACGAGTCAATACGATTTTCTTACATCGACGATCCGATGTTCCTTCCCTGTAATGCTCAAGCTGTGAAGTGAAATTTTGGATTGCACCAGCAACACACATGTCCTTCACACCATGAGTATCATGACAGTCCCCTAGAAAAATAAAAATGACCAAATTTGCATCATTTAGACACAATTCAAATTATCATTTTATAACCATTGCTGAGATTTTCGGCTTACTTGAATACTCATACGAGCAAGCATCATCCGGAGTATCGATGAAATGAAGTGGACTCGTCCATCGATACCTATACCAATGCCGGATTTGGTCCGGCCATACGCAAAGGGACGAAAGGTCTCCATTAGCATAGTCAGGCAACAAATTTTCAACAGCTGATGCTGCCTCAGGCTCTAAAAGACCCTATACCAAAATTTCCATACACGGTCCATCAAATACTAATCAAAGCACAAAAAAGTACCAAAAGAGCAATTCAGCAAACAGTACCTGAGCTATCCGACATGTTAAAACATGACCTTCTTTGCTCCAACCATGGGTTCTAGGCACTAAAACCAGTGCCAGAGCCACCAACAATGAAGACAACCTCCACAACACGACCATATTCCTCAATGTCTTGTCTTTCCTGCAACTCAATAACAATGGGGTTCATTTAATGTGTATAAATAACACAAACAAACATGTGGTCGTTGTGTGTACGTTTAGGTTCCCACTGTTTTTCACGTTACCTACCAAAAGGTTGACCGCACATGGAAGCAAATGGGAGCATATTCTGGTATATGTGATGTAAGGTAGATCAATGATAAACATGAGAGTTAATTAATTGTTAATTTCCTTGTCTTCGAAGAGTTGAAAAAAGGGATGAATGACTAGTGTACCTAAGTTTCTTGTAATGACTAGTGTACGTAAGTTTCTTGTATGTAATATTTTATATAAGGTTTCAATATATACAGGCAGTACAGTGTTTTAACTTTACAAATTTATATAATTTTTTAAATATAAATTAAAAACACTTGTTAGCCTCGTAACTTTGCGAAACCAAAAAAATTCACCTAATATTTGTCAAATAATTATCCCTATATATGTCAAAAAGGAAAAGAAAGGAATGGTATGGCCTTAATTAAGTTGATACTTGTAAGCAATTGCATCGAGTTATGGGTGAGTTGAATTTCGTTTACGTCTGAATTTCGGGTCAGGATAATGAAAGTTGCTACGCCAAAGATTGTTCCATATATAATGGGGTGCCTTCCAATTAGGGTTAATTTCTACTGATGTCCTGGAACTATGGTTTAAATTCTAAATTGGTCCCAAACTCGGTGGTGGAGTAGAGGTGGGATGGAGCTAGGAGAAGGGGCTTTGTCCCTTGGTTAAATGAATTACAATCAATTTTAATTATTTTTAAATAAAATTTTAAATATTTATTAAAAATTCTTTCAACTTTTTTTTTATTTGATTTATTAGTAACGTGGCGAACTGTGGTATATGATGATCCACAGATTTCATGCATTGACAATGCATTAAATATAATCTTAAGAAAAATTATTTTTTTAGCCCGTCCATAAAATTATTGATTCAATTCCAGTGTTTTTTCTTCTGGTTAAATGAAAAATTTTAGGCTAAAATATGTCATAAGTCTCTATGCACTTCCTAAATTTAAAATTTAATCATTTATTTCTAAAATTTAGTCCCTATACTTTTCAGTTTTTAAAATTCAAGTCCAACTTTTAATGTTGTTAAAATTTTGTTAAATTTAGATTCATTACAATGTCAATTTTTAATTATATTGCTATCAAATGAGTACTTTTTTTTTAAAATGTCAAGTCAACAAATTTAACAAAAAAATTAACAGTGTTAATAATTAGATCTGAATTTTGAAATCGAAAATTAGAGGACTGAATTCTAAAAATAAAAGTACATGAACTAAATTTTAAATTTATGAAGAGTACAAAGATCTATGATATATTTTAACCAATTTTTATTTTGCTTTCCAAAAGTTTATATGTTTTAAGCCTTTCTAGTCTCTTGGTTAAATGAAGAAAATTACAATTTTGGCCCTTCTTAAAACTAATAATTTAATTTAAGTTTTAATATAAAATTTTAAAATTTTTATCTTGGCCTTTAACACAAAAATTTGTCTTCCTTTTAATTGAATTTTCAAAATATTAGTATTCTATCAGTCAAGTCTTCTTATTGGCTTATCAATAAATTTAAGTGTTAAAATGCATTCTCAAATATGACAAATAAAAAATTTAAATAACTTGGATTAAATTATAAACACATGAATACTTACTACGTAGATAGTTTTGATCTAATTTATTTCCTTTTAAAGAAAAGGAATTAACTTTCTTAAATTTTTTAACAATATTATTTTAACTTGTTATATCTAAACTATCCATATAATCAATACATACATATTTAAAATTTGATATACATGTTTTAAATATTGTCTACTTTGATCTAAACTAATTTTAATATCTAAATTGATGGTTAAATCGATAAAAGAATTTTTTGGATACATTAACCAAAGATCAAAATATATATATATATATATATGAAAAAAAAGGAAAATCCAAAAGAAATTAAGAACGAAGCTCTAAACTAAGGAAAACTATGGATTGTGCTGATGAATTAGAGCCTTAGCTTTTTTTATCGTCCACCTCAGAGTGTCATCTTCCTGGTTAGACCGATCAATGACTTGAATTAGGTCCTTCAATGTGTTGATATCATCCATTAGTGGTTTATGAGACCAATGAATTGAACAGCTCTTCCTATCTTAAGACGCACCCTCTTAATCTATCTTTGTGATTGGGAGTACAACGTGAGATGCCTTTTTTGGCTGCTATTACCAAAACATTCCTTAGCACTAGTAATTTCCTAAACCTTCCATTATTATGTTGAAATCTTCCTTGATATGAATTGCCCAAGCCGACTGTGATATGATAGGAATGGCGTTTCGTTGCCTTTCCATTATGTTTGTTATTATTCTCTCGTGGTTGAAATCTACTCCCTTTTAACTATTTTAGATATTTTAATACATTCAGCTTCTTTTCTAATAATCTTTTACTATTTCAAAATAATTGAAAACATGTTTAAATTATTAATTATGTTAGTTTTAACTGTTGATATACTTATAATAGAAGTGTTCATGAGTTGACAGCTCAACTCATTTTGAATGGGTTTCAACTTAAATTTTACAACTTAAACTGGTTTGATCCCCTAAAGATGATAAAAATTCGATTTAATCTTTTAAAAATAATAAAAATATAAGTTATTCAAATAATAAAATTATATTTTTTTTATCATAAAATTAAAATTTAATTTTAATCCTAAAATAATATTTCTATTTTCGTCTCTATTTTTAATATAAAAAATTAGTTCATACACGTTACAATGTAATACATATGACAGGTGTATCAAATTATTTTATCAATTACGCTGGCATAATTGTTTTTAACGGGAGAACGGATGGTATTTTTATTTTTATATCAATTTGCACACATTTGTGCATAAGTGATAGTTTTACCTGCAACCGGCACCTCTATCTAAATATCAATGGACTTTTTACTCAGATAAAGCTCTCTTTTATTTCACATTTTTGCTTGTAACCCATTTTTTTCATCAACCAAACAATTACAGAGCCGAATTGAAAGAAACAAACATGAAAGCAGTGGTGATAACAACAGCAGGTGGCCCAGAGGTGCTGCAATTGCAACAAGTAAATGAACCAGAGATCAAAGACGATGAAATCCTCATCAAGGTAGAAGCCACCGCATTGAACCGGGCCGATACTTTCCAAAGGAACGGTTCCTACCCTCCTCCAAAGGGTGCAAGTCCTTATCTTGGTCTTGAATGTTCTGGCACAATCCAAGCTATTGGCAAGGATGTTTCTCGCTGGAAAGTTGGAGATCAGGTGATCCAAAAAATCCCACTTTTAGCAAGTATATTTCATGTGGGTTTACTGAAAAAAGGTGTGATTTTTATATGCATGATCCACTTTTTTTCTTTTTTGGTGAAATTGGGATTGTGCTATATTTTATGGGGATGGAACTTCAATGGGTTTTGCTTGTTATATTATATGCAGGTCTGTGCTCTTCTTAATGGAGGTGGATATGCTGAGAAAGTGGCGGTTCATGGTGGACATGTACTACCAATTCCGCCTGGTGTTTCACTCAAAGATGCTGCTGGTTTACCTGAAGTTGCTTGTACTGTTTGGTCCACTGTTTTTATGATGAGTCGCTTATCTGCTGGGGAGACTTTCCTGGTAAAACTCTATATCCACTATGTTGTCTATATGTCATTCAATGTCGGCCTAGTTCGATACTGCATCATTGAATCGCTAGTGTAATATCAGTTAATCAAAATGGTCATCTTTGATTAGCTTAGGATCTTGTATATCGAGCAGTATGTGCCAATTTTCACCTCTAATATCTACCGAGTGCCAATTTTCACCTCTAATATCTACCGAGTCGTCAGCTGATCTTTTGATTAGAAGCTTACATGAGTTTCATTCTAGTATATTCTAGGTGCGAGGTCCATGTTCAAGTGCTTGAGTGTTTAATTAGTAGTTCTTTGTCTTGACATTTATCCACAGAGACCATCACTGAAATTTAGTGCTTCACCTTAACAAACATTTCGATGCCTGACCTGACTTGTTCATGTAGCTATATAATATATGATCCCATCCATCGCTCGAGATGTAATCTGACTGCTATTAGGATTTCAGGTCCATGGCGGTTCTAGTGGAATTGGCACTTTTGCAATTCAGATAGCTAAGAACAAAGGAGCAACAGTATTGGTTACAGCAGGTCCACCTACAATGTTGATTCTATAGTAAATTTCATGTCTTCATTTTGTTCTTATATTTAGATGTGGTCATGTTGATCTCCAGGGAGTGAAGAAAAATTGGCTTTCTGCAAGAAACTTGGAGCTGATGTGTGCATCAATTACAAGAGAGAGGACTTTGTTGCACGTGCTAAGGAAGAAACTGGAGGGAAGGGTACGGTCCCGAGTTTTTATAGTTACATCTTCTCAGCATTTACACAGCCAATTTAAATTCTCGAATGTCTCATGGCAGGTGTTGATGTAATTCTGGATTGCATTGGAGCATCCTACCTTCAACAAAACCTTGACAGCTTAAATTTTGATGGAAGGCTTTTTATTATTGGCTTCCAGGGTGGAGCAGTCACTGAAATTAAACTAAATACTTTACTTCCAAAGCGCCTCACGGTGCAAGGTAATAGAGAACATAAAGAAAAAAAAATAAAAAATCAAAGAACATGCATCTCCATTGATTCACCCACCTCTCTCAATGCTTTCATTTTCCTGAAATAGAGAATTGTACTGCTCGTAGTTTCATGTAATGTTTACATATGTTGCATCTGCTGCTAAAATCGTTACGACTGTAGTGGGCATATTGGAAGCATGCCCTTTTTAGATCATAGACTATTATAGATTTATGTAAATTGATATTTTCTTATTCAGGAGCTGCTTTGCGACCAAGAAGTACCGAAAACAAAGCAATGGTTGTCACTGAAGTGGAGAAGAATGTTTGGCCTGCAGTTGCAGCAGGCAAGGTGAAGCCTATCATTTACAAATCTTTTCCCTTATCCGAGGCTGGGGAGGCTCATCGGCTCATGGAAAGTAGTGCACATATCGGGAAGATACTACTTGTTCCATGATTGCTGGTAAGGGCCTTGTCTTCTAGAGGGGAAATGGTTTGTATTTTATGATAAAATGAGACACTTATGAATCATGTATATGAAGTTTATTTTGCCTGATGTCCTTGTGGCCTAATTTAATCTTTTACCAAAATAAAAATCATGCAAAAGTCAAAAACTGATATGTTCTGAAAGCTTTTTATTACTTTGAAGTGGCACGCACTTGAGAAAAGATATAATCAACTAGTTTCTGTGTTATCCATTGCATTTGGTTCAGCCCAAAACTTATAAATATGAAAAAAAAAAAAGATGGTATGGGATTTTAGTCACTACATATAGCTTCAATGGCAAGGGTTTTCAGCACACCAGGGCAAGGGTCACCAAGGTTTGCGGTGGAAACAGGTACAGAGCACTGCTCTTCACCAATACAAGCCTACAAATTCAACCAAGGATGCCTGAGAAACTTGCTCAACTAGTTACAGATTCTCTTATGCACAAATACAGAAAGGTAACATAAAAGTACTAGGAATCAGATTGTATTTTGTTCTCTCTATTAAAAAAACTAGCAAATTAGTTCCCGTACATTAGCTCAAAGAGCAAATTGGTTTTTTTTGTTAAAAATTAGTGTAATTGATGGGATAACCAGACATTGATACGTGATGTGCCACGTGTACATCATGCTAACATAAAAGGACTAGTTTTAATCGTAGGAATGGATAAAATTTTTAATAAAAAGATCAATTTGTTCTTTGATCTAATGTATAGTGATTAATTTATCTTTTTTTAGTAAATGGGGGAAAAATGTAATCTGATTTCTAGTATAGGGGCCTCTACGATATTTTTACCAAAAGGTCATATACATGAGAGCAAAGAAAGGTTCTTTCTTACCTTCTGAACGATTGATAGAATGTTAGCATGACAAGTCCCTACACTGAACGCACCACAATTTCCTTGTGGAGATCCAAAACTAGCAAAGTTGATTGAAGTAATGTGCCAACCTTGTTCACAGGTCAGTTGAGCTTCGGGACTTCGAGACCCGAAGCCCATGTTCGGTATCCAAAAATCAGCTGGCTGAGGATCATCCTCCGATACAAATGAACAAATCTCTTGACCGCTTCGTGTCAGTACTGAAATCTTTGTAGGGTCACCACCAAGCTCTTCATGAAGTACTAATAGGTTCTGACCAGGATGAACCCAAGAGCGTGGGACGTGATATCTGGACAGCATGGATACATCAAACCCAGAGCTTCACATATAGGATCTGAATCGAATGTATTCATAAAACTTACAATGTTTGAGCAGGTTGGCCACAATTCTTTTGACATTTTGTGGAATCATATTCTCCTCGGTAATCACAGTTCTCGGTACAACCTTGGGATGATGATAGATAGGCCGGCCAGTATCTGCCTATGCTCTGTCCATTGACCCAAGCTTGACCTTTCCCCATACTAGTGAGATTTAAGGCCAAAGGACCGTTGCCTTGAGGAGCAAGGAAAGAAACCTTAAACAGAACATCAGGGGATGGTAATAAAAGCTTTATAACAGAACCAAAATGCTTCAGTGAAATGGAACAAAAGAGTTATACACTGAAGTGGGGAAGAAGCTGACCTTGTACCAAATCAATGTCTTGTTGATAGGTGGAACACTCCCCTTTATCCACAGTGAACTATTTGCATGAATTACTTTATCTAGTCCAAGGTATTCTCCCTCAAGTCCCACCTGATAATTGTGATTAACAGCATTATAACACTGAACCGAACATAACTCCTTTGCTCATTGGCTGCTATAACATTCTTATCACAACTCGAACTCATAGGGAAGAAAATATATTTACAGATGGAACCAAATACGCAATGTTCGGTTATAAAATGAAAAAATATATAGGCATTTTGGAACTACTAGAGATTGACACCGTTTCAATACAAGGTCTTCTTAACACAGTAACATACAATTAGATCATGATGGTCTGCAGATTTTAACCTGATAGGTCCATTCTTCAGCGGAAACATCATATTTGTTATTCCATGGATCAATTAGAACCACTGAAAAGATTCCTGCCCCTTGAACATCGAACCATGGACCGAAATTCTGAAGCATATAGAAGTAGAAAACGAGTTAAAGTTGGTAAACCTCCATCCATGATACCCAAGACATCTTAATCAGATGCCTTAAGATTTAGAAATGCTCCAGAAAGTTGCAGAGATTAAAGCAGAAAGAGGGTTTAGAACTGAATATTTAGAACAATGATCAAGTCACAGTTTCGATACCTGTAGACCAACCATCATGCTCAAAATATCCAATGTATTGTTCCCTTGAACAAGACTAATTTTCTCATTGATTGAAAAGCTGGCATCATCATGATTACCATATCCAAAAGCTGTAAAAAATGCAGAAAGATCAAAGGAACATCATATGAAAAGACTAGTGACAATTTAAAATTGCAGCTTCGAAGTCGGCATTGAATAGTGCGTGTACAGATGTCGGGATTGAACATGAGAACATCAAACATGATGAATAAAAGCAGTAGACAGTGTATTTTCAACTGCTATAAGTAAAATGATTACCAACAAGCCTTTTGTTGACAAAAATAAGTGCCGCATGTCCCAGACTTTCGATAAGCAGGAAGACCTCTTTCGATTGAACAGGCATGATATTTATACTGCCAATACAATGAAGCATTATCAAAAACAAAGGTCACAAATTCTATAATCATGTACTATGCCATTATTGATTTGTGCTTATTTTCCTTTCTGCTTATTTTCTGGTTTAGAATGTAGTATTGTTATCGCAGCAACCATGCTTACTCTATTGAACATTAATCTGCTACAATAAATAGCAGTGATTTACCTTGTTGTGTACCATAGGTAATCGCTAGTGTCTTTTGTCGTATTAATCTGCTCCAACAAAAGCGATTCCGTAAATGAGTTATTGCCCCAAACACCTGGTTTTTCCATATACCAGCTCCATGATGTTGCTGACAATATTAACTTATTAGCAGTTGTTGTATGAGCCAAAATTCTCTGAGACACAACCTTCAATCAAGATAAACAGTGCCAGGAACAAGGTTAACGGCATAATACCGATTGGAAACCGTAAGGAGATATGTGTTAGAATCAAACAAATAGTTATAAGTAACAATTTGCAAGAAAACAAAGGAAAAGATCATGAAATACCTTTGCAGTGTTAAAAATGACATTCTTACAGTCTGGAAGGATGCTTACAGACCAAGCCGGAAGGAAGTACAAGTTTCCATTAAATGTAACATTTGCATCAAGTTCGCTGTCATAATTTGCAAGGAATGCTGCACATTTATTGGAGGACTTATAGTAGATATGTGCCTGCAAAGTTGAAAACAAAGAAGGTATGGATATGAGCAAGTAAATGGCATGAAAACCTGAAAAAAATGTTTTGATGATGCACATGCAGAGAAGAATTTGCACCAAAAAAGCTGCTTTGGCCGAAAGATACTACGATGAGCTTACATCTTACATGTTGAAGCATGTAAAATTTTACCTCTAGATTGTGACCAAGCTGCTGGTGAGTTGGATCAGATCTGATCAAATACTCCTCACAGTGCTTAATCGCCAAGTGCAAATCGCGTAGGTGTCCCCATTTCGGCTGCCTGATAAAACCTGCATGGACATTGAAAATGGTATTGCTAATGTAGTTTGAAATGGAATAGGATTTATTGGATGATCATGGCAATGAGTGAATATGAAGAGGAAATATCAGTGTTACATGAACCATATAATAGAAATCTCACCGTATTCATCTATTGGGGCATCATAATCATAGCTTGTTGCCACAAGAGGACCTCCGGCTGTTCGCCCGAAATTGGTTCCACCAAAGTACTGCAGAGCTCAGCAAACAGAAAACATGTTCATCCTACTAACAGACCGATAGATATCTTTCACGTGTTTGCCAGGTTGAAAGCAGAACAAGAAGAAAAGAACTAGATACAACTCACCATATAGTAGTTGTGAAATGTTCCACCCATTTCGAAAAAACGTGCAACGGCAAAAGCAAGGTCCTCAACCGGTCGATGAGGAATTGGATATCCAAATGATTTAAACCTACACTATCAAGTTTTAAGATGTATCACTTTTAATTTATAATCACCATTGGTTTCAATGGCATAGCAAGGGACAGTACCATCCACTGTAGTTCTCGGTCCACATTTTTGGTTTTGATGGAGAATTCGGAGTGAACTGATCACAATAAAACCCATTGCATGTGTTTATCTGCATACAGATTCTCATTATAAAAGGTTGATGTAAATTGTCAACTTATCATACAAATTTCTGAGCATGATAAATGTTGAAATTCATCAACCACATGAAGCGGATATACACCGATAATGTACCGCGCTATACATAACCTTAACTTACGATTGGATCAGGCGCATCTTCTTGTCGACACATCACCCAAGGCACTGTTGTATTAAGACTGATAGCAGCTTCTGCAGCCCAATTGACATATAATTCTCCTGCAACCCCATATGCCCATTCAACAAGCTCATATTCATTTTCAACCTGGTACATGACTGTATGAGACATGAATTCAACTGAATGGTCCACAACCGAGTTATTCGATTATATATTAGCAAATCACCTGAGCAAGAATGATAGGCCCTCCTTGTGATGCAAAAAGCTTCTCTTCCTTCATTAGGCCTACGATTTTTGCGAGAAAACGCAGCATTTCTTTCTGTAGAGATAACAACTATCAGGTGGAAAAGGCCTAGTATGCATCACCATTTTAATTTAAGTCCCTGCAATGGTCTACATGAGACATGCACACACACAGAAGAAAAAATACCTTGAACAAATCATTAGTAGTTCGGAATTGAATCCCAGGAATGAAATGTAACCAAAGAGGGAATCCACTGCCAAGAGATAATTTAAATGATCAATCTAGAGATTTGACAGACAACAGCAAAATAACTAGTGAAAATGATATTACAGACCCATAATTCCATTCAGCACAAGCATATGGACCAATCCTCAAGTGAACCATAAGGCCAGCTTCCTGCACTGTTCTCACAAACTTCACCAGGTCAAACCTACCTTCAAAGTAGTACTGCCCAAAAAAACCAAACATTATATTTACCAACATGCTTATGACAAGGGTAGTTTTTAGGGCATGGTTAATGGTTCAAAGGAAACTCATGTTAGAAGGCTACATTCATGACGATTTTGGACATGATACGTTTGTAGAATTTGTGTTGTATTACAAAATACGAATACAGTCTACACTGTAATACAAGAAAGGTCTTGGTAATAAAACTCTAAAGCATAATAAACCATCTTTAAAACCTACTCCATTCACTACGAAAAAGATAAGATTCTCATAGTAAAAGTAACAAACATTGAAGCTACTGCATATACCTCTCCTCTGACTGGTTCATGGTAGTTCCAGAAAACGTAAGTCTCAATCACGTCCAATCCACCTTCCTTTGATTTCCGAATAAGTTCGGGCCAAACCTGAAATCTTCAATCCATGTTATCATAACAAATAGAACAAGCATCAGCCATCAAATGCACGTATAAAATCAACCTCTGGGGTGCTTCTGGGATAATGGATTGAACCAGACTGCAATACCCTCCTCTTGCCATCAATAACCAGTGCCCTATGGTCATATGTGACTGTGGTAGACAGTGCATGATCGAAACAGAAAACCGCGAAAACCGATACGAAAACTAAAGCCAACGACAATGGTGTTTTCATATCCATGATTCAGTATTTCAGCATAATTTTGATTAAGGAAACAAATGGGGAACTTTGCAAGACAATAGTGATGAAAAAGATGGGTTACTAAATATGAACAATATACAGAATTAAGAAGAGATGGGATCAAATGTTTGCTAGATGTGAAGTTTTTGTATTGTTTCATTTGTCTGCATAAGAAAAAACTGTAGGAGAGTTCTAAACAAAGTGCTTGTAACGTACCAAACGAGACTTACAATGCTTGAAACTTTGAAGTCCAGCAATGGCGTATTTGAGGGACTTGCTTTCTATTTTTTTTTATGCCGCCCTGTTTGTGCGTTTTTTTGTTTCACACTGTTGTCGTGCGTGTCACGAGACACAAAATCGAAATTGTTCTCTTTGAATATCATAAGTTGTAAAGATTTTTTGTCATCTTCATATGTACTATCCTAGATTCTTGGAGTGTACTTTATAATTTCTGCTGACTAAAGACCTTGTAAGTGCTAAAGAAAACAATTTTGAATTACGTATTTATGGCAACCAACGAACAGTTGAAAAAGGTCAAAACAGGCCGGCATTGTGATGAGAAGGGAGGGTTGGTCGGGACAACGCGATGTAAACTCCAGGCAAATGCGACATTGACGTTGTGATGAGGAGAGCCAGCATGTTACGACGTTACGACATGTTCTCCTATTTGGCAGTCGTGTTTTAGACTTCAAGCAGGACTATTTTTCTTAGTTAGACTTTGAAGTATGATTAGAACTCTGTTTTGACATGCCAATTAGTTAGGGTGCTTTTTTAGGGAAACAAGATGTAATCGTATATGAGTTTTTATGAGATTTTCGTTTTAATTATGGAGAGAATTTTGTTCCCAAGTTAAGATTTTGTTTTCGGGGTTCGGATTTATATGTTTTGTACATTTAGGTTTATTTTTTTCTATATTATACTCTCGTTTATTTGTTCATGTAGTGATGAAAAGTTAAAACCTCATTTGCCCGTTATTTTTCTTCTCTTCAAAAGAGTTTTTCATGTAAAATATTTATATTCGATCTTCTCTACTTTTCTATTTCACCGTTTATACGAGTTGATCAACAAATTATGAGACACGTAGTTGTCAAATGGAAATGATTTGGAGTCAACTGTCATTGCCAAGACTTTTACACTTGTTGGAATTTGAATGATTAATAAAATTTCATTTCAAAATAAAGACACCAAGAAACATCATGGAAATTCAAGTCAAATTGTATTCTATCTTTTTTACTGTTAAAAATTTAATTCATTCTATTGTTAAGTGATGATTAGTATATTCTTTAATATAATATATAAAATTAATTTATTATTTTTAAATAGATGAGACAAAAACTAATCCCATTTTTAATAAAAAATCTCATATATTATTATTACCCAAGAACCACAAAAGAGTAACTCATTCTATTGTTCATCACATTGATCCTCCAATTTTCAACCAAAAAAAAATTCAGTGAAGTCCAGAATGTTGCCACCAGTAAATACGTGTATGGCGAGAATCTGCCAATATTAAGGGAGTTTCATAAAACTCAAAAATCTCCTCTTATCCATCACATTTAATTTTCTGAAAAGGACCCATAATTATATTCATCCACAATTTCAAATCAAATTCACCCACACTATTGATAATCAACCCCCAAGCCCCCCACTTTGAAAAATCAAAGTCGACACCGTGTTTATTTCTCCATTAAAAACGTGTCTACCATAGGTAAGTAAATGCTCGATGCTGCAATTATTGTACTATTATTCACACTATATTTATTCTTACTCTTTCATTGATTTTCATTTCAATTTCTTCTTGTTTTTGCATATTCTTGGTTTGGGTTTTTCCTTTTAGCTGAAAAACCATGGATTTGAGCCATTTAAATCGTGGGCAAATCACTCGAATGGGATCTGGGTTTTGTGTGTTACTTACACTGCATTTCACATTCCAGCTTCTAGCACAACATCTGTTTCACTGGAAAAACCCAAAGGAACAAAAAGCTATAGTGATTATTATACTTATGGCTCCTATTTATGCTGTTGTTTCCTTTGTAGGGTTATTAGATGTTCGTGGTAGCAAAGAGTTCTTCACATTGTTGGAGTCAATCAAGGAATGTTATGAGGCTTTGGTGAGTGCCCCTTTTTGCTTAATCTTTGCATCTTTTAATATTTGAGTCAACTCACAATCGAGTCAAATCGAGTTAAACTTTTTTTTATATTATTTTTTCCAATTACAAGAATCAAACTTGAAATTAACAATAGTTATGATTACAAGAAATAGGTGAGTTTTAATGGTTGTTTTTTTGTGAAATGTGGTGTTAGGTGATTGCAAAGTTCTTGTCTTTGATGTATAGTTACTTCAACATATCAATTAGCAAAAATATTGTGCCTGATGAAATCAAAGGAAGAGAGATTCACCATTCATTTCCAATGACCCTTTTTCAGGTATGTAAAATTTTAAAATAAGTTAATTGCATCCATCCTCCTCACATATCAATATTGTATTAATCAAATTTAACATTTGGATATGACTTGATTATATTGTAAACACATGTACTCTTTGTATATACACTTAAATCTGACGTGTTAATGAAACAAACAATGATAAAATTTTAGAGAGGTAGTTTTTATTTTTTTAAACTGTCTTGCTTAAATTGTTCGTGTAGTAAGTACACAAGTGTTTATAATTTGATCTACTTAATATACATATGCTCTATGTTAGAGTTATGCTAGCATTTAACATGGTAAAAAGACTTATTTAATCCCTCTCAATTGAGCAAATTTGACCCTCTAAAAAATCAAATCAATTTAATCGCTATCAATATCGCAAGTGAGAAATTAAAGACAATTAATCACAATCGTTAATATTTTCCATCAACTGTACATGATTTTAATTGGTATAATAACAAATTTAGCCTTCAAAGTTTACACATTCTGTCAATTTGATCCTAATTTTACAAATTTATCTAGCAACATTTGTGTAAATGTTGAGGTTGAATTTGTTATTTTTTTTTTTTAGAATTAAAGCCAAAATGACAAAATATATAAGCATTGAAGGCTAAATTTGTTATTATACCAATCAAAATTATGTACAATTGATAGAAGACATTAACACAGAGATTAATTGTTCTTAGTTGCTCGCTTCAAAATTAACAAGGGTTAAATTACTCCAATTTTTTTAGAGGGACTAATTTGTTCAATTTCAAAATTGAGAAAGACTAGAGATGTCATTTTCCCATTTAACATCCAGTCTAATGATTAAACCGACGGAAAGACATAATTATACAATACTAATACCTTAATGAGTCATAATTTGAAAACGTGGGGTGGAATTAACTCCTTTAAAGTGATATGGTCTTGCTTACAACAAGTTACATTATTGATCAAATCTCTTACCCATCGTGGTTGCTCAAAACAATAGCCTCGCACAGTTAAGCTAAACCATCGAACGCTGAAGCTTTTGAAGTACTGGACATGGCAATTCGTCGTAATCCGGCCGGTGTGTTCGATATTGATGATAACATTGCAAACCCTTAGGGTTTATCCTTCATGGTTGAGCTGGACATTGACAATCATCCTCAATGTATCTGTTTCATTAGCATTGTATTCTTTGGTGGTGTTTTACCATGTTTTTGCAAAGGAGTTGGCACCTCACAAGCCACTTGCAAAGTTCTTGTGCATCAAAGGGATTGTTTTCTTTTGCTTTTGGCAGGTAAAAATACTTTGTTCTCTTTCTCCTATATATCCTTTACACGAATTTTTAGTGTTTTTTTCTTTGCCCGAACTCAAAAATTGATTTGATTAATCTAAACTCAAATCCAATTAGATCATAAAAGTTTAATAATTCGAATTTGTTTAACTTAGAACTCAAATAAATCTAAATTTGAAATGATTCAGATTTAAAATAATTTGAATGTATAATGACTTGAACTTAAAAGTAATTATAATCCAAAATAATCTCAACTCATAATTACCCTAAACAACCCAAGTCTCAAACCCAAATAAAATGAACCCTTAAGCAACTCAAACTTGAAATTATCCGAAATCAAAATTGAACCAAACCCTAAATGATTTGAAGTCAAATTGAACATAGTCAAAATGACTTGAAATTTTTAAAACTCTAATCAACCTAATCTAATTTGACCCGAACTCAAAACCAACTCAATCAACCCAATTGATAGATATGTTTCCTTTAAAGTTTAAACTCATATTCGAATGTTTGACAAATATTCGAATATGGATATGAAATACAATTCTCCGCACATGACAAAACATAAAAACTTTGAAAATCTAAGAATATCAAACACTAGGGGCATAGTTAGGGGTAAGCAAGTGCTTTTTCCCCCTTGATTAAGTTTAATAATATCAAACTTAGTCCCTCCCATTAATAAAGTATTCAAATTCAAGCCCTTTGCAAATAATTTTTTTTACCATCTCCCAAACTTTTAAAATTTATTTTGACGCCGAATTCTTTGCTTCGTCCCTGTCAAACATGAACCTATATTCGAGTGAGTCCGAAACCACCATCGTGTGTTTTAACTTGCCCTTGCTGTGTCAATGATTTGTTGTTGAATTATGATTATTACTCTGAAATTTCATCAATGGCGACATGCAGGGAGTGGTACTGGACATACTCGTAGCAATGGGCTTCATTAAATCGCATCATCACTGGTTAGACGTAGAGCACATTGAAGAAGCTCTTCAAAACACATTAGTTTGCATAGAGATGGTTGTTTTCTCTGTGGTACAACGCCGTGCATACAGTGCTGCACCATATAGTGGAGAAAGTGAAGCTAAGATTAAGAAAAATGAATGATATTTGGGATGCCCCAATAACCATATCTATGTATGTATGTATGCATGTTTATTCATGGATTGTATTAGAATATAAGCTTAGAAATGCATCTACTCCCTATTTTCAATATATTAAATAGAGTTAGATTTTTATTTGGTTTCATTTAATTTCTCTATTTTATAATGTTATTAGGTCCAAATTGATAATAATTATTGTTGAAGTTGTGACGTGGAATGTTTTTTACAATAGCTTTAAACATTTGGCTTATGTGTAATTACTATCAAATGGATTTCTACGTATCTTTGCTAACAGATAATAGAAAAAGGAAACATTAATGTCATTAATTTGAAGGCAACAACTAACGATGTTATCAATTTGAACTCACTAATAACATTATAAAAGTAATTGAACTAGAATCAATGTAGAGGGATGCAATTTCAACTTTTAATATAGTAGAAAGACTAAATTCAGAATTAAACCTAAATAATAACATGATTAAGTTTCATTAATACTTAGTGAAATAAAATCTTAAAAAATTAAGAGGTAAATCACACCAAAGGTCATTAAATTATTAGTAAGTTTATATTTTATCATTTAATTTCAAAAAAGTTACAAAATAATCACTAAATTATTCAAAAAAGTTCATTTAAGTCATTGGGCCATTAAAATCATTATTGTATGTCCTTCTTTGTTTGCACTACCTTCACCAATCGAAAGTTTTTTTTTCCTTTCTCTTCTACAGTTCAACTTTTTCATGGAATAGATTTGAAGATCACAAATTTGCAAACTAAAATCTAAATAATTTTCTCCTTTGACCTTCAAACTTAACGTCAGATTGACTTGGATCTAAAGATTGACCATTAAATCATTCCTTGGAGCCCATTAGTCAGACTTTAAAAAAAAAAAAAACTTAGCAGCTCAGTGACTTAAACAAAAACTTTTAATAGCTCAATGACTTAAATGAAAATTTTTGAATAGTTCAGTGATCATTTTGTAACCTTTTGAAATTGAGTGACCAAAACATAAATTTATTAATATTTTAGTGAATTTAGATGTAATTTACCTTTTACGTTTAAATATATAAAACTTTTATATTTTACGTAATTATTTTATTTGACCTTACGCACACAAGAACGGTTTTAGAATAAAAAGGGCAGCAAATAAAGGAGCCCTCACTTTAGTGTGTACACGCCAGCCGGAGCCAACCAGCTTCCACCAACCAACCAATGACAAAAGAGCAAAACACAAAAGTGTATTAGCAAATAACAAATGAAAGATACCCACTTTGACATTTCCCATTTTCCCCTTTGATTCTCCTTCTCTTCCTTATTCTTTCTTTCTTTTTTTTCTGATTTTGGGGTTCCTCTATTTCCTGTAAAGCTTGAATTTTTAGAACCAAAAAAATATTACTATATTTTTTTGCATAAACAAATAAATAAAAGAGACAGCTTTGGAGCAAAAGGGTAGAGAGAAAGGGAGTTTTTCTGCAAAGCATCATGAACCAGAAGGCTAATGTTTCTAAAGAACTTAACTCTAAACACACAAAGGTTCCCTCTTTCTTTGCTAATTTCCATTTCTTTGATTTTTATTTTTTTTTTTGTAATTTTGTTTACTACCCATTTAAGCTTTAGTGTTTTTCTTGGTGGTAAAGTATGAATTTTGCAATGTTTGATGAAAATAAATGGTTGCAGCTTTAAATTTTTTGGATACCCTTTTGTGTTTGATGAACTCTTTGAAGCAAAGGCCATATTGAAGAATCTATCAATTTGGGTTTTTCCTTATATGTGTTTATTGAATCAAACCTGAGCTTAATTTGGCCAATTTAGAATAGTTTGTTTTGTATGGTTTCCAGTTTTCAATTACAGCAAGTTGTACACTGCTCTTTACGTTTTAGCTGTCAATTTTCTTTGGTGACCCGCCTTGTATTGTATGTCTTAATCCAAGGCCCACACTGCTAAAAGTTGGCTATAGCTCATCATCCGTTAGCTGCCAGCAAGCTCTCTTTTGAATGTCTTAGGCCACTTATGATCGATTTATACGATGAATTACATAATAAACATTTCGAAATTTTCTCATCAGTGTTCTTCCTATGGTTCAAGATGTTTGTCAATTGTCATACAGTTTCTCCTCTTTCCTTTGCATGCAAGCAATGTATATATGTGCATAGTAGTGACATTGTCTCGGTCTGAAATATGGTTATAACTTCGTTTTTCTGTACATTCAATGTTAATTTGGTCTATCTGGTGCCGCTTTCTGCAGATATTGGATGGACTTCTTAAGTTGCCTGAGAATCGAGAATGTGCAGACTGCAAAAGCAAGTAGGTATTTGGTAATAATGTAGCTCTTAGTAATGTTTTACTATGACTTTGACAAGATGGAAAATTTTAAAGTAAATACTCGAGTCACTATAGAGTATGTGGAATCTGATTTTATAATGGTTTGTATATGCTACACAGGGCGCCACGGTGGGCTAGTGTTAATCTTGGAATATTCATTTGCATGCAATGTTCAGGGATTCATAGAAGTCTTGGAGTACACATATCTAAGGTTTTGTTTCTCTTTTCCCCTAACTCTGGATTTATGTTACTCAGACTCAGATGTGAGTGTCGGTTAGATTTTTCTAAATTTTTCATGTATTTGGAGGGTCTTTAAAGTTCATATACTCGTAAATGAAGAGTCTAGGCAACATAGATCTAGACAACAGTTATGGCGGTTTGTGTTTTGTGGTTATTGTTTGATTTTCTTGTTAACATGTTTATGGAAATTACGTTTGTTTCATACAGGTGAGATCAGCCACTTTAGATACATGGCTTCCGGAACAGATTTCATTTATTCAATGTAAGCCTCCACCGTTCGTTTCTTTGATTTCCACCCCAAATCAGGTGCTGATGGTGATCATGATTGTGTTTTCTTCTTTTTTTTGCAGCCATGGGGAACAAGAAATCTAATAATTACTGGGAAGCGGAGTTGCCTCCCAACTATGACAGGGTTGGAATCGAGAATTTCATTCGCGCAAAGTACCAACTTCGTAAAAATAGAACTACCCTTCAATGACTTAAAATTTTATGCTTGATTTTCTTCTATTGATTATTTTCTTCATTAGGTATGTGGAAAAGAGATGGATTCCAAGAGGTCGAAAGGAAAAATCATCTCCAAGCGTAAATGACAAGAAGGAATCACCTCACAAACTAGAAGCTCTAAGTGGTGCATATAAGAACACGAATAATGTAAATCCCGTTTCTACAGAGAAGAAAATTATTCACCAACCTCTTGCAAATAACGGCATTCCTACTCCTAAAAGTTTCTCTCAAATGAACGTAAATGTTCCTCAAAAGGTAATAACGGTCTTCATTTGCTCTTATACGCTGATTGTCGGTAAATGAATGTCCTTTTTTAGAGTAAAAATGATTGCTGCAGTTAACGTTGCTTTGCTGCCTGTCGAATGGAGGAAATTCATATGTAGCAAATGAACCGAAACTGTATGGTTTGCATATCTTTCTTTATTTGAATCATAGATTATGTTGCTTAGATGGGAAGAAACCGAGACGATAGGAAAACTTTTGTTGCTTAGATTACGATAAACAACTCGAAACATGAAAGAAATTCAAAGTTTACACCCAAAATCATGAACATTTCATAGTAGTATCTTTCATTATTGATATGCGACATAGAAATGAATAAGTTTACTTGGTTTACAGGTTAAACCCGATATAAAGCCAGAAGAACCTCGATATAAACCCAAACCATCAGCCGTAACAGCTGAACCCGTAAAGCAGGAGGTTACTAATACTCCATCAGTCTCGAAGGCTGAATTCATAAAGCAGGATGTTACTAATACTCCATCAGTCTCGAAGGCTGAATCCATAAAGCGAGATGTTAATACTACTGCACCAGTAGTAGCATCATCCAAAATCGATTACGCTACTGAACTTTTCAATTTGCTCTCTATGGGGAACTCGGGAGAAAATGACTCTGGTTCAGCTCATGATAATTCTTTGCAACGTATGTCTCTTTCTGTCTCGAGCTTATCACTACGTAGTTTCTTGCTGAAAGCAGTTAAATATAGTATTTTATATTTGATGTTGCTTTAACCGTCAGTTTACCATTTTGCAGCTACTGAAGCAAAGTCCGCCAAGGAGGCAAGTGATGTTAAACAAGATACTATATTTGAAAAGGTATGGTGTCCCTTGGTTGAAAATCGAAAGTGTATATAGAATATTGACTTGTGCTTTCGTGACATAATGTCATCGTAGTTAAATTGATCACCGTGCTAAGTCACTGCCGCATTCAAGTTCAAAAGTGGAGATTTACAGTTCTAAATTTTAAATTACTTTTTGCAGTCAAGTACAGTGTCTCCATTTTCCGTCCATCAACAACTTACTATGCTTCCCAAACAACAATCTATCACGAGCACTGCTACAAAGCCCAACGGTAGATCCCAAGCCTTTCCTATCAACGCGCATCAATTCAGCTCCAATGGCTTTCACTTTCCTTCTCCAAATTCTGGAAGCGTTGGCCACCAAGTCCCTGGAATGGTAATGCCAGTCGCTAGTCAACAGAATCATTTACAGGTTTGCTTGCAATATGCTTCCACCATTGTTCTTTTCCCTGATTATAACCTCATCGCTAATAATATCTTGTCATGTTATTGTCATCTCATACCAGATGGGAAACAACCAACAGATGCACCCTGCAGGGAATTCCATTAATTTTTCAACTTCCAGGTGCGTGCGCATATTATTTCAGCTCGACCATCTAAAAGTTGCTTATCTTTTAACTTTGATGTAATGGATCGACTGACCCTTCTAGTACAAAGAAACTCAAGTCTGATCACCTGTTTCATAGCACACTGAACACGTTTCATAAATTCAGTATATTTGCACTGGCAATGTGGGTTCATTAGGAAAAGTTCCATGGTCGATGATTTTATATCGATTTCATTTCTGTCCATTATTTCATATGTGAGATCGGTTATCTATCTGTATTCTTACAAGCACACACTATACACAAACAGTTCGTTTGAACACATTTCTTGCTTGACCAACACATAATTGCTTTCGATTTTATCCAACTTGTCATATGCCGCATTGCAGCTTCACCACCCGAGTGCCAGTAGTTCCATCATCAACCATCAACATGAAAAGCATCGGAGGTAAGCCACTCCCAACACCTCCAGTTCCTAAAATAACACCATCTCAATGGGGAAAAGACTACGATTTCTCATCGTTAACACAAGGGATGTTTACAAAACGGTAACTCGCCTGGCCGAATGATTGTTGAAGGGAAAGAGTACATATTCATTTCTCAAAGAAACAAATAAATTATATTTTTTTTTTGTATGTCATTTTCCTCAGGTTTTTGCAAATTATTTTTTACTCATTTAGATATATATTGAGAACTGATTTTTCATCATTCAATTTTATTATACATTCATATAATAAATGTGGTGTTGTAATATAATAAAGGTTGGTTCTTTTTATCTCTTTACTTCCCCATAAATCAAGGCTTTTTGTGGATATTTATAGATTTTTCCCAACAGATTTCATGATCATCAAATTAGTGATGCAAGCAAGCAACCAGATTTTGAATGGGAAAGGATGATAAGTTATGATATAAAGGGGGTATTATTTTTTTCTTTTTTTCTTTTTTTTAAATATGCTCGAGTCCATGTAGTTGTTATACATATAGAATTTAGTCCCTTTCCTTTTATTTCCAGAATTTTACTCACTACTTCTTAGATTTCAAAGTTCAATATGTTATCACTGTTAAAATTCTTTGGTTGAATCCGTTGATGTGAAATTTAACAGAAGATTGATGGAATGAATGTGAATTTAATTAAAGAATTTTAATAGTTGGACCTGTATTTTTAAATCCAAAAAATAAATGGACTAAATTTTTTGAAATAAAAATAGGACTAAATTATAAATGCAAGAAGAGTATAAAGACTTGAAGCACATTTTAATCAATATTTTTTTAGTTTAGGAGCTGAAGTTCATTCAAGTGTTTTAGTTTGGTACTTTGGTTAACTAATTGCTAGAAAATTATGGTTTATATGTTACCATGCAAATATAATAATTGAAAAAGGTTTTTCACTTTTGGGCTGGGTTGGGATAAGTATTTTTGCACTTCTAACCCAAATTGTCACTTGGGTAGCATCAAGTCAATTTACATGTTAAAATTTTAAAATTATTTCACATTAATCAAGTTTAAATTTTAAAATTCAGGTCAAAATCGAATTATCCTTCCACAAGTTGACTTTATGTAATCTTGACCAACAAACATGAAGCCATATGTATGTCCCTTAAAGCTTCCATGGTCAAGAATTTTGTGATTAAAGCTTCATATTTTTTAATTAACTTTATCACTTCTTTGGTTCCAATTTTATACTTATGATTTACTTTATATTATATATATTATAAATATCAAAAACCTCAAAAAGTTAAAGTCTAATGAAATTCATAACTTTATATATATATATATATATATATATATATTGTTAATTTGCTAATTTTTATATTTTTAAAATTTTCTCTTAATTATAATTATTTTATTTTATCTTTAAAAATGGTGGTAATGTTTGCACATATCAAATCTTGTGCTTTACAAAGATTAATTTTTCTATCACTAATATATAATATTTTAACAATTTAATCATTATATCTCTTAAAAAATTTAATCATGATGTTTTTTTCCTATACATATAAATCACATACAGAAGTGAATTTTATATTATATTCCCATATATAATATATGTATACGAATGCAGTCAAGAGCCTTAGTCCCAAAAATTTTAATTTAACCTTTCAATTTTTTGTAAAATTAAAATTTCTAAAAATAATTTTAAAACCTCCAATTTTTTAAAAAATTCTTAATAAATTTTAAAAATTTTAATTACACTCCTAAAAATAAAATAAAAATCCACCACTTTATGTACTTAAAAAGAAACTTCGAGACCAAGTAAGAACTACATTAGGAAAAAAAAAAAACAAAAACCTTTTCCCATATGTTCCAATGAAGAAACAAAATCTGTCATTCACACAACAAAAGGACGGCACCATATCCGTTATGGAAGTTGAACTGTATACGTACACAAACTGCTTTCATATAATTTTCTTGCATTCCCATTTCACTGTCTTCTTTATATTCTTCTTTTGACTGTAATAACGTCGTCATCATCAGACTTTTAGTTTCCATTAAACCAAACATTCTACGTACAGTTCAGTTTCAAAAACTGCCTTTACATTGACCAAAAACCCAACACGATTTTTGTTTTAACTTTATCTACGCATTTCCTCCTCCACCGTCCATAATTTAAACTGTTATAACGGTTTTTTTCCAACTTAATTACATGGACCACCTTATCGTTTTGAGATTTTATTTTCCATGATGTTTCCTCTTTCTTCCATTTGTGTGTCGATAAATAGAGAGTGTTTATGTGTATAAATATAAATATGTATTCGAATAATTACATTGTAGATTCAAATATAAGATAAAGTTAAAGATCCATATATCGCAATTGCATATGATAAGACTGAAATTTATGTACTTAAGGACTCGAGATTTTTGTCTTAGCCAAAGTTTTAAATTTTTTATTTTTATTTTTTAACAAACAAAAGTTTTAAAATTTTTAGATTATTCATGTTTGAGTCCATTTTTGGATTCAGACAGTTTTGGATTTTGATAACTAAGGATTTTTTAGTTCAAGCTGTTATGATTTTTGATTATTTCAAATTTTAATTACTTCAAGTTTTGATTATTTGGCTGCCGATAATGTTTGTCAATTTGAGTTTTTAAATTTTTTGATTATTTTTATTTGGGTTAGGTTTAAATTATTAAATTTTTTCAGTTCGAGCCATTATGGCTTTGGATTACTTTACAAATCGGATCATTTTGGGTTCAAAATATTCACGTTTTATTGTTAAATTGAGTTAGATACAAGAGTGAAGCCATGAATTTTTTATAAAAAGCCAAGATAAAATTGGAAAATTTTGGGGCCAAAACATAAATATTTTGTATTAGACTTATTAATATTTGGAAGGAGCCAAAAATGAAAACTATCCATTTAATTAAAGGGTTGAAAGGGATTAAATATATTAGAATTAATTTATATATTTTGTTTATAATATTATTTTTATTTTATTGATATATTTCTTTTTATTTTTATTTCATTTTGCATTTCGAATATAGATTTTTTTCTTTAATTTCCAGTGAATTTCGTTGTAAATTTCTTGGACCAGACATTAACTTGGGATATTAATTGTGGTGTTTTGCGAGACATTTTTGCAATATTATACATTAATATTATAAATGTATATTTAATTGGTTATTTTCAACATTTTACCTAGTATTAGTGGACTGATTTACTTTAATAACAAAGACTGACTAAACTGTTCTAACTCTATCTAATTTCATTAATTTTAAAGTTATATTAAATTGGGTTTTGAAATTTTAAAAATAATTTTCTATATATAGTTTAAATAATTTAAAAATAAAAATAGAATCTCTTAAACACTAGTTTTGTAGGTACTTAATGAAATAGCTTTAGGTTAGTCAACCATTCTGGAATATACCAACGAAATTGGCTCTAAAAGCAACCAAGATTTTGGAGGAATTTACTAGAAAAAGTAGTATACGTATTTACTGGTGGAAATCCATGAAAGTAAGAAAAGGGATAGAAATTGACATTTTCGTTCCATATTAACCCACGAATATCCCAATGAAGATTCACTTTAAAATCAAAGCACCAACCGACCAAATCCTAAACATAGGTAAAATATGTGGATTGAATTGTAAATCTGAAAATATTTATTATATTAAAAGTTTGGATATGATGTATTATAAAAAAAATTGACTTAATACATTATTTGATACTTAAGTTTGACATTTGTTTTATATGATGCGTGTTATTTTTCAATGTAGTATTTGTTTTTGACAAAAGTTATACGTTTCGGTGCTAAAAGATATCGATGTTAACTTTTTATTGTTTAATTCAGGTTTTATAATTGATTTGATAAAAATTCATAATTATCAAATCAATCCTAAAACTTGAATTAAATTACATCCATCGCATTGTATTTGTAAAATTAACCAAATTCACAATTAACATTAAATTTATTGTATTAACAAAATAATGAACAATTTAAACCTAATAATATTATCAATAACTTTCATCAAAACAACCTTAAAATCCAAATTAAACACTAATAAATTAACATCGTTACCTTTGGGTACCAAAATATTTAACTTTTATAAAATATAGATACGAATTGGACCAAAAATAACACAAATATCATCTTTAAAAAAAGTGTCAAACTCAGATACCAAATAAAACATTAAGCCTAAAAAAATCTATGTTTTATTGACAATATTTATCATTTTAACACGTTAAATGGAAATTATTTATACAATAATAAATACATATTTGTTTGTAATTTTGAACTTCAGGCTTTATATTAATTTAATGTTTAAATTTATAAAATGACTTGATTAATATATTATTAATATTTTAATAATTGAATCTAAAACATTTCAAATTTTAAAATAATGAAATAATTTGAGGATATTTACTCCAATTAACACTTTATATGTATAATAATATATATTGTTTATTCTAGATAATGTTACTCCATTAACATATTTGGTGCACACGCTTACACATGTGCAGCTTTACTTGTTTATCCACAAAAAATACATGCCAAAAATCACATCCATAATTCAAAGCTTCATTGTTGAAAATTAAAGGGATGTTTAGGTTAATATATTATTTTGGTATTTGAGTTTAGTTTTAATGTATAATTTAATATTTAAGTTTTTTTTTCAATTTGGGTATTTAAATTTGATTTCAATGTTTACTTTAGTCTCTAAGTTTTTTTTTTTGTCCCAGTTAAATACTTACAAGGGTGAAATCAATTGTTTTTAAGGCGGAATTAAATCTTATATTTTTATAAGAGCTAAAACTAATTTTATCATTTTAACAACTTATATCTTTATAATTTTGTAAAAGACTAAATCAAGATTTTATTATTTTAGTAAGGTCAAAATATAATTTACCATATACTAACTTGAAATTTTAAAAATTTTAAAAGATCAAAATTAAAATTACCATTTTAAGGCCCTGCCAGCCCCTCTCACTATTCTTTTTTATTATACCACATGTGTCGAACATTCATTAAATCATATAATATTATTTAGTTTAAATAACAAATTTAATTCAATTCAACATTAAAATTAAATTTAAATATTAAATAATATATTAACCCTTTTATCTATATGTTTGTATAACTGCCATGCACTTTCTTCAAAGCTAGACTTTGATTAATGAAGTCAACTCTATCTTCTCCCCTACAATCTTAATCTTTAAAAAGAAAAACATTTTCGAAGATAAAATGGACCGACAATTTGTCCCCTTCTCCGACACGCGTTTTAGCCGAAAGCAATGGTTCTTCATTTTTTTCCAGCTGACTTCGTCCTTAAATCTTTTTTTCTTTTATGAATCAAATCTTATTACAGCAATAACCTAAAATTAAGACACATTTTACAACTGAAAGAGACCAATGGGTGTCGAAATGTCTTAATCTTCAAGTTTCTATGTCTTATCCTTAAACTGCAAATTGCATGTAAACGAATGGCACAATACACGGCCAAAAGGGTCTCTCAATTCCCTACTGGCTTTACTTGTGAGTTGGGTAAGTAGAATTTTAGGTAGGGTCAATCTCAACTAAATTAATTTGGGTTTCTTTCTTTAATTTTTAGTTTATTATGGTCTAGGTTAATTTTGAATTTGAGTGGTTTAGGATTATTATGGATTTATATCATTATTTTTAGAATTAGATTGGTGGGTGAGTTAGTCAAGTTATTGATTCGTTGATTTAATAGGTTTGATTGTTCGATTAAATAAATTATTAATATTCATAAAACTATTAAAAACTCTATTCAATCAATTTAACTGATCCATATAATTTTTAAATTAATCAATTTAATATCTTTTTCTGAATAAATTCTTAATCTAACCGTTTAATTCAAACAAGCGTAACATATTTACACAGATTTAGTTCAAGTTCACTTAAGCTAAACCATATATACTAATTACCAAACTATTGTTTTATAATAAGAATTTTTATATATTTTTGGTTTGTTTTCAATAGGCTCAATCAATGAAACTTGGCACACCTAGATCATTGATGGAAATTTTATTTTGATATATTTAGTGGGTCACATCTAATATTCTTAAACTATTCAGAAATAAATATATGATTTGATCATGAGAGGTGGCTTTCATCAATGTATTTTAATTGAAAATTCAAAATTTGTTTCATTATGTCAAAGAAAAACAAATTCTTGATAATTTAAAATCGATAAGAATTAAAATATAATACATAAGTATATTATTGACAATATATTATGAACTTTAAACATTTAAGCTAAAATTTTAATATAAACTTTAAATCTTAAAATCTTAAAATTAAGAAGAAAATATAATAATTATAATTAATATTTTAATTATATTTAAATAAATTTATTAGTATTTTTAAAATGAATAATTCTTTAATTTATTCAATTAACGGGACCATATAATTTTAATAAAAAGAAAAACAACAAACACACGTCGACGGTGGTGAAGGACAAACTCTATTAACACGACAGAGACTTCAATCTCTACATCAATAGAATATTATGGTATGTTAACAATTTAGCTTTATCAAAACTTAAATAATATATATTTAAAGTGATTACAAGCAACTACCACAATAAAAAAATAAAATAAAAAATCAGCTCCAATTTGTCCAAAGCAGCGGGCAAGCAAAATAACAAAAGAACTGAATATCTACCAAACTGGAGAGGACAGTAACAAAATTATCCTTAAAATTACTTGCAAAAGCAAGTCTAAAAAATATACTATAATAATAGATAAAAAAATTTAAAAATAAAAACTTGTTGAACAATAAAAAATAAACAAAAAAAATAAAACTGAAGACAACAGGTTCCAAACTGGTAACTATTAAATGATATTTATGAAAATATCTACTCAAAGCTCTCCTTTCCTTTGCCACACAGGGCGGAAAAAAAAAAGGAAATTAATGTCCAAATTCTAAGTTCCTTTTAATGATGGCCCATAATTATTATTTTTTTAGTATATGGTCCATAAACATATAAATTCTTTATGATGGGGTCCCATGCTGCCTTGATATGGCCAACTCCTAACTTCAACTCTTTATTGCAACAGTCGTTTTTATAATATACTTTTTTTTATTTCGATTTTTTTGCTTGCCATTGCTAATGAGAAGGGAAAAAAATAGTAAATGGAATTTAATGATTTTTTTAAAATTAATAATAATAATTGTATTGTTATTTATAGATGATTTTAAAATGGTTATGGATATTGTTAGTTGAAATTTATATTTCTAATACATTTTATTGTAAATAAATAATCATAATGAATTTCAATTAATTACACATAAGGTATGTATTAAGTAAAAATATTATGGAGGTTTTTGTATAAGGTATTATATTGCATTTTGCCCCATTTACTAAAAGATGAGCAAATAGTTTCAATATGTTATATCAAAGAGTAAATTTATTATTTTAATTTTATTGAAAAAATTTATCTATTTTTACGGTTAAATACTGGTGTGGCTAGCAGAATAATCAAAGAGTTACACGTGACGTGTCACATGTACCTTTTTTTGACATATAGAGACTAATTTTTAATGGTAATTGATAGAATTTTTAAGAGAATTGCTAATTTGCTCTTTGATATAATAATTAATTTATCATTTTTTTAGTAGAAGGGATAAAATTCAATCCAACTCATGATATAATAATTTTTATGATATTTTTTTATATATTTCACTTTAAGCTTAACTAAATTTAAAACCGAACTGAATCAGCTTTCTTAGTGTTATTTTCTTCATCCACCATTACTCGAACCTTATTGTATGAGTCTGTTTTCTTTAATATATTATATTATTTATTTTTTCCATAATTATTACCATATGAAAAGATTCTCTACAACACAAAAAAGAGAAAAAGGGGGAGAAGAAAGATAAAAGCATGCATGAATATGATGGCTATTACGTTACTTAGGGTCAGTCAGACAGCTCATAACCTTTTAGGGACCCAATCTTTTCACCGTGACTGCAAAATTAGAGTAATTGGTAGGACACACTAAACTGTTCTTTTTGAATCAATTTAGTCCTTTTTATTTTTTAATTTTTGGATTAAATAACTTCCTATTTTGACGAATTTATATTTAAATTATTTCAGGTTCAATTTTTAATCGAATAAATTTTTTTGATCATTTTAAAGATAAATTTTTAAATTTAACTCATTTTAAAATTGAATCAATTTTAAATATCATTCGAATGAAAATTATAATGTTTAATTTTGATACCACATCAACGAACAGTTCCATGATGAGCTTTTCATGCCATATAATTATATAAAATATAATCTAATTACATGAATTATTAAAATTATTGTAATGTTTAAAACATTTTACAAATATACGAATTATTGAAATCTTATAATGTTTTGTGCAGCACTAGTCACACAAAATGTTATCGAAAATTATTACAATTTATATATATTGAAGAGTTCATAGTTAATAAATACAAGTACAAAATTAATGGCTAGTTTGGCAATGTTTTTGAAAAGTACTTTTCAAAAGTACTGTGAAAAAGTACTTTTGATAAGTGCTTTGGAAAAGTTTAGTTTAAAATTTGAGTGTTTAGCATTGCTGTTAAAAAGTGCTTTTGAGAAAAAAATGTCAATTTTAGACATGTTATTATAAAGTAACAAATATACATTTAAATAATATTTAAATTAGTTAATATTATTATATTTTAGTAAGAATATAAAAAATTATTATAACTTCTTGTTAATATTTTAATATATAAAATATAAATTTTAAATATTTTAAGCAATAAATATTAATTATTTATAAAATTTAATTAGAATATATAAACTATATTTTAAATATTTAAATATAACTATTAAATATTTATAATTAGTATTTTAAAAATATTTTTATTTTTAATTAATGATTTTAACACATTTGTAATTAAATACCAAGAAAAAAAAAGAAAGTACTATGTTATTGGAGGGGTGAAAAAGTAATTAAGTATTAAAAGTGCTTTTGGGAGAGGAAAAGCTAAAAATTTCAGCCAAAAATAAACATTACTGCATAAATTTTCTTCCGAAGTCTTTTGGAGTAGAAGATCTTTTAAAAAGTAATGTAAAACTAACCCTAAGTAATTATAATATAAAACTAAATCAATACTAGGCAATAAAAACCAAGAGATGTACTAGGTAAAATTTAAAAAAAAAACAAAATTTAAATATGATATATGCACATAATAACATTAAATTTTTATAAATTACAATTATAAATAATGAGGCTAGAAGTTAAATATCCACAAGCAGAAGCATTAAATCTAATGGAAAGTGGGATGTGGGACTCTTTTTAGAATTTTCCTACTTTTAATATAAATACTTTTTGCAAGAAAATAAAAAAGAAAGAAAGAAAAAGCCATGCTTTTACATAAAATGATGAGCTATTTCAGTGGTACAACACAGTGTTTAGCAGAAAAGGAAATGGTCGGTCAGTGGGTGCAGCCACCGAGCTGTATGACACATGGACCAAAAGGGCGTACCCAGCCCCTCCGCTCCGCACCCAATGGATCGGCGCCTCAGGTTCTCGCTACAACTTGCCTGAGTAACGGTCAATTTTGTGACCGTTGGAAAATCAAATAAATACATATATTCCTATTTATTAAAAGTAATTCAAAACATTTCTTACTGCCATTGCAGTCTGGCACCCAAATGTCCTTTACAGTCTCTAGAAAGATAAATTCACTGCAAGTCTTATAAGGTACATTATTATTTTTCTTGAAATTTGAAGCCACTGCCCTCTTTTTCTTTGTTGTCCCTACATAAAATTGGAGAGAGGACAAATATTTAATAATCAGTAAAATCATGAAAATCTTTATATCATAAATTAGGTTGTATTTTATCCTATTTATTTTGATAAATTATTTCCTATAAATTAGATTAATGGGTTAATTAATCTTTATATTTAGATTAAAGGGTTAATTATTCTATCAGGCACATCAATTTTTAATAAGAGAAATAGATGGAATTTGCAATAAAATAATCAGTTTACTTTTTGATATAATGTATATGTACTAATTTACTCATTTTAAGTAAAAATCATAAAATATAATTTAACTCATAATATAATGGCCTCCTTAATACTTTTACCTTTAATAATCTCACCATGCGAGATGACCCAACCACTCTAAATTTGGGTTACATTGGGTTCAAATTTTAAATTTTTTATACTAAACTTGGTAGATCCAAAAAAATAGTAAATTCGGTATACCATTATTCACATATTTAGCCATATAATCAACAGTCGCATTTTGAGGTATTAGAATATGACGAAATCTTATATTTCAATTTCGTTTGAAAAGACAATTAATTAAACGTAACTCCACCAAATTACTATTGGCAACTCTATCAATTAGCAGTCTCTATTAGAAGTGCATTATCGCATTCTAGTTCTAATTGTGTGAATCCGTTCTCCTTTACTATGCACAATCCTTCAAGCATGACATGCGTTTTAACTCAAAAACTCACACAATCCTTCAACCATCTCACATCAGCATCTCTTTCAACGTCATAATTTTGTAATTTTAGATACATATAAAAAGTTTTTTTTATGGTAGAAATTAAATCAAAATAAAATAATATTTAATATCTTTTTGCTTTTAAAATTATTTTAATTTTATCCAAAAATTTAAAATATAATTAAAAATTATCCACTCAAGAATATCCTCACATATTATTTTATATTAAAATTGATAATAATTTAAAGTCTTTTAAAAAATATATTTGTTATATATTTCCTTTCCTTCAAAGAAAAAATCATTATTTCATTATTCTATCATTTATTTACTAATTTCAATACCATCATTATGGAAAAATAAATTGGTTTTCAAGACACAATTTTTTAAATACAATCTAAATCGTTTCATCAAACTTGCAATTAGAAAAATAGATTATAAAAATTTTAAAATTTCATATTCAAATTTATTTTTATGATTTATGAGTTAATTAAGATTTTATTTTTGTAATTATAATTATAAACTAAAATAAAATATTACAAATTAATTCAAAAAATTAATTAACAATCTGATATGATTGATTAAGATGGGTAAAAATAATGTCAAAAACATAATAATGATAGTAAAGTTCGGGAAGGATCAATTGTTTTCGTGTCCACTTAAATAGCAACATAGAAAGCTTCGTTTTAACCCTCACCTTATCTTTTTTTATTGTACAATTAAAAATTTGAAAAAAGAAAAAAGGCCTAATCCAACTAATTCATGGCCCCACCACACATAAAACTAATATCCACTGCCCATTTACATCCCTTTTAAATCTAACGGTCAAGATTCAATCATCAACTGCATCCCTACTCTCTATATATTTCCCACTCTCCTCCCTCTTCCCCCTACCCTTCAAAAAATCTGCACAAAGAATCCAAAGGGTTTTTAAAAATAAAAATAAAAAAAATTCTTGGCTCTGAAAATGGCTTCGGCGAGCACTTGGATGTTGTCGTTGAAGGTACTGCTTATTTCTAGTGGTGTATTCAGTATAGCTTTAGGACTTAAATTATCTGTTCCATTGGTTATGGAATTCTCCGTTTCTCAAGCTCCGTTACTGTGGAGCACGTTCCGTTCTTGGCTCAAACCGCCTTATCTTTACTTTGTCATAAACGGGATTATAATCACGATTGTGGCGTCGTCACGGTTTCATCAGAACAACGGCGAGAATGAAAAGACGGAGGAGCTGATGCAGCAGCAGCCGAGATCGAAGATCTTGGTGGAAAAGCGGCCTGATTTGGAGTACGAGATGAAGAGCAGCTTGGATTTCGATGCGGTGGAAACGGTGGTGTACGAGCAAAAGGAGATAGTACAAGAGGTGAAAACGACGGTTTTTGAGGCGGAGACCAATGTAGCGGTTGTAGATGATGGAGATGGAGGTGACGTGTTTGCTATCTCCAAATCGGAGTGGAATCCTCCTAGGAGAATGGATTCGTCGGAGATTCCGTTGGATGTTCTGTTTCCGGTTGAAAAACCACCGGCTTCTTCTAGATTCGGTCACCGTAAACCTGTTAAAGCCAATCCTGAAGGTATATTTAGCATTTTTCTTCTATCGAATCATTTGACAATGTTATCATATTTTCTGAAACAAACATTAACGTTACTCGGTTAAAATGTCTACATCCAGATTTAAAATTCAAAAAAACTCTGAAAAGCAGTTTGGTTCACTCGACGGAGCCTCTCCGTCGGTGTTTCAATTCTTTTACCCATGTTTTCCATGTTCTATCACTTTTCGGAACGGAACTGAGTCGTTTTAGTTTCGGTATAATTTGATTTTAGTCCTTTTACTATTCTAAAATTTAAGATTTAATCCTTTATTTTAATTATATATAATTTGATCCTTTATTTTTATAATGATATTAGTTAGTTGAAATTGTTATTTACTCACAAGGTCAAAGTCTTTGGAAAGTTTAGTGAATTATGTTTAATTAATAATAAATTTATAGTCATTATTTTAATCCTAGCAACTAGAAGTTTTTCTAATTTGGATATACTAATGAATTATATTAATTTGTATTAAAAAGATTAAATCTTAAATTTTTAAATAGTATAGGGCTAAACTAAAGTTAGACCTTTAATTTGTCCTTTATTTCTTCCAAACAGATAAAGTCCGTTCAAAGGTGGCGTCTACTTGACGACGCGCCACTGAATAAGTTTAAAATAGTCCTTTTTTAAAAAATGATTAAGAAACTAAAATATCTAAATTACGTAATTAAGAAGATTAGAATGGTATTAATTAAATCTGTTCCTAATGCAGGTGGCCGAGCATTGAAAGTGGCGAAACCCAAACGCCATGAGACACTGGAGAACACGTGGAAGATGATAACGGAAGGGAGAGCGATGCCACTGACGAGGCACTTGAAAAAGTCGGACACGTTTGAGAATCACGGCCGCGAGATCAACGTGGAGACGATGGCCGACTCGCCGTTGGTGAAGAAATCGGAGACGTTCAGGGACCGGACTAACTACCAGCTTCCGCCGAGCTCTTCTCCGGCTTCGGGGAAGCTGAGGAAAGAGCCGTCGCTGAGTCAAGACGAGTTGAACCGTCGAGTGGAAGCGTTCATAAAGAAGTTCAACGAGGAAATGAGATTACAAAGGCAAGAATCATTAAACCAGTATATGGAGATGGTTAACCGGGATGTTAGCCACTAATTATCGTTTAACCATAGTTTTAAATCATGTTTTTTTTTAAGTAACAGAAAATATGTTCATTAAATTTTTTTTTTAAATATGTTTCCTCCATTAGGTCTAAAAAAGTTTGCGGAGACTTGGAGTTGAAAAAAATTTGAAAAAATACCCAAAAAAAATGAAGAAAAACTGAGGGTGTAGATTTTATGGTACAGCTAGTTTTGAGTGGTATTAGAATCATTAATGGTAATTAAAAGTACTGTAAATTAAGGAAATTAGCTGTTTGTTTGTTTTTGGGTTTAACTCATATTTCAATGAAAGATTGATATGTTTATTAAATCTACATTATTATTTTCCTCGTTTAATTTATGAGATATTACTAAGGACTGAGTTGTGACTTGGTCTGCTCTGCTCTGGATCTTTCCCTTTTTAAACACTCTAATATCTAATTAAAAATAAGGTTAAATCGAGTTTTGAATTTGGGTGTGATTTTTTTTTCAACTCAAAAATGTTAAATTTGGTAATTATTTTTATATCGAGTTTAAATTTTTTTATTCAAATTAGAACTTAAACTTAATAAAAAAATAATTGTCAAGTTTAGGCCTTAACGCGAGAATAACTATCAAAATTACAGTCTAATTTAAATAAAAAAAGAGTTCAAGCCCCAATATGAAAAAAGTTGTCAAGTTCAAAATCTAATGTTAGAACAATTAACAAGTTTAGAACTTAATTTGAATAAAAAAATTTTAAAGTCCAAATTTAAACTCATATAATAATTTAACCTTTAAAAATATGTTTATAATAGTTGAATTGAGGTTTATTTGATTGATTAAGTACTCACTAATTTTCTGTTGCATTTTATTTTTCTTAATAAGCTTTTCTTTTTAGAAAAATCAATTTATTGTTCGAGATTAATTTTATTAGAGTAGGAATGATAAATATTCAATTTAAACTTTTTAATAATAATAACACAATCCAAATGCTTGACAAGTTGTCGGCTTCACTTTTTTCAATCACATATTCATTAAAATTAGTATTTTTTGGTTAAAATACACCAACTCTAGAAGCAATATTATAATTTCATAAGGTGCTTACCTATTGCTATATTACATTGTTGGCTTATAATATATAAATTTTAAATGAAGATATCTATAATATCAATTGTTTGACTAAAATTTTAAATAAAATGATAAAAGTTTAGACTTTAAAAAAGTTGTCAAATTTATATTTGAATAATAATATAACTTCTTTAAATATAATAATTAAATTTCAAATAAATAATATATTTTTCAATGTTTAATACAGAAGGACTTTGGATCGATTAATTCAAAAATTAATAATCTGATCGATTTAAACACTTATCCAATTTAAAAATATTTTTTATAATTACATAGGAATTTTAACACCAACCTTTCAACCATGGATTTTGAAGCACCAACAAAGAATTCTAACCACTAAATCCATTTGGGTGGTGGAGAAAATATTTAAAATAACAATTTAGAGAAATTAAAATATGATTCACCTACTGATTGAGTCTCAGTTTATCAATATTGATATTATAGTTAGTATAAAAATATATAAGTATTAGTGTGTTGAACATATTTTTTTCTTATTTAAAGATTAAAGAAATATTATAGATAATTTTAAATATTATATAAAAATAGATATAATTAAAATTTATAATTTATAATAGAATTAATGTTAAAAACCGTAAATGACATATGCCTACAATCGCAGCCTTGGTTTTGTCCTTTTTGTTTTTAATAATTGGTTTCATAGGCAGCACGAGCAATAGTAGTACCTATTGATATAGGTCGGTTCATGCTTTGCGGCAAAGCAGTGCCGTACTCTGAAGTTGCTGGCCTAGCTTGTAGTTGCCACAGTCTGTAATGAAAGAAAATCGTGAGTGCGAGTCACCGCACTGATGTTCATCTTCTAATGTATTATCATTGGTTGAAGGATAAGTTTCGAGAAATTATTGGGTTTAATTTCGGGGTTTTTTGAAAGTATAGTAGCATAAGGTTTAGGGTTAGAAAAGTCTAAAAAATATTTTTAAATTTTAATGTGAAAAAAATATTTTGACTAAAATAAATTAATTAAATATTTAAGACTTTCAATTTTTATTATAATTGCTTAATTTTTAAGGTACAAAATTTTCAATTTCTATTATATTATATTTTATATATTTTTTAAAAATTTAATTTATTGTTACGTTTACGATTCAAAATATCAAGAATAAACTTAAATATGATTCTGAATTAATTGAGAGTTATGAACAATAATCTATAATTATCGAATTAAATAATTCAGTTTTATAACGAATAACATATATAATTTATTGATTTCTATTTAAAAAATACATAGAGTAAGTAATCTAAAACGTAGGCCATAAAAGAAAAGGCAAAGACCCATACTTAACCTCTCACAAAATGTACTTTATTTTGTGAATGGGGGAAATGAGGGTTGATGGGTGAAAAATGAAAGATTCACTTCAAATTTCATCATTATCACGTAACATGCGTCCCTCATAATGTGGCTTTGTTCCAAAGACACAACCCCAATGTGTTTAATTTGGTTAAAATGTGACTATAATCCCTGTACTTTTCAAATATTAGGAATTTAGTCTCTTTATTTTTTAAATTTTAAAATTCAGATCCAACTATTAACATTGTTAATTTTTTAGTTAAGTTCATTGCTATGACATTTTAAATTTTAAACAAAAAATATGTTATAATTAACTTGAATTTAATAAAAAAATAATAGTATTTACAGTTGGGACTTGAACTTTAAAATCTCAAAAGTAAAAGGACTAAAATTTTGAAAATACAAATACAAGAACTAAATTTCTAATTTTTGAAAAGTACAAAAATTAGAAGCACAATTTAACCCTTTAATTTTAACTCAACTTCACACTTAGGGGTATTGTTCTTCATTTGGATAGAGCGGTATCACCTGCGTTTCTAATAGATAGAAGTTCTTTGTAAATGTAATGATGGATGAATTTAGAAAAATATGAGGTTGAATGTTGCCGCAACATAAGTTCGGGTTTAGATGATTTTTTGTTTGGATTGCATGGTTCATTTCAATTTAAGTAAGGTTTTTAAAATTAAATCGATGGTCGAATTGGTTAGGTTATCAATTAGTCGGTTTAATTGGTCCATTTAATTTATTTAAATAAATTATTAAAATTAGAAATCTCAACTGGTTCATAATGATTCAAAGCTCCTCTTCAAATTAGTTCTGATTCAAGCAACTTAATTTTAGATCGTTTTATGTTCAAGTCCATTTTAGTTCCAATCATTTCAAATTAATTGTAAGATTTATTTTAATTTTAGGTTGTTTCGTATTTGAATTTGCTTAAATTTTTTTTAAAACAATCTCATTATAATTTCTAATTATATCTGCTATTTTTGACACAATACTTAGAATTACCTATAGCCCCTCCCTAACCCATAGATAAGAGGATAATACTTTAGTGTACTCGAATTTACGTCTTCCTGCATTGGTAACATCTCATACTAATCGAGCTAAGACTTAATCGTTTGAATGTGTTTAAGTTTTAGTAGGGATGCATTGATCCATGGTCTGCTCACTTAGCAATTCTTCGAGATCTAATTATGACTTTAATATCTATACTTTATGAAATTTAGGATTTAGCCCTTTATTTTAATTCCACATAATTTGATTTTTTTTTACTTTTATAATCTTACTTTGATATTTTTGTTAAAGTGAGACTTGGCCCTCAAAATGGGTAAATTTTATTTTAGTCCCTTTAAAAATCTGAAATTATAAGTCAATATAATATTAAAATTGTATTTTAACCCTCAAAAACAATAAAATTTCAGTTTAATACTTTGTCTCCCCTAAAAAATTATAGTTCAATTTTAACCCCTGGTAAAATAAATTTCTAATTTCATCTCATATATATATTTGTTGATAACCTTCGTTTATAGTGGATAACATGGATAAGTCAACCGAATCACTAGTGGAGTGGTAAAAAGCTTGCTTTCAAATTTTCAGTTGACACCAGATTCGGGTTCAATCCTTGTCCAGAAAATAATTATGCCAAATTAATTTAAAGATTCAATTTCAAACTTCAGTTTAGTAGAGGGACTAAAACTAGATTTAGACCTTTTATATAGAATATTTTGAAAAATGTATAAACATTAACAGATTCCTTCAAGAAAAAGAAAAAAAAACCAGATAAATTTGATTAAAAAGTAAAAGAGAACGGCAATCCCAATTCCCATGCAATAATTCAAAGAGAAGAGATTCGATTCAAGACGGAGGGAGCATTTTACTTCGTAAGTTGTTTAAAATTTTTATTTACTTTTTTGTTAGTTGTTTAAATTTCTCCTATAATTTGCACTGCGAACATGGAAATTGTTAGGGTTTTGTTCAATTTGGGATGAAGTAAGGTAGGAATTTCACTTGGATTTCTTCAATTTTTTGTTTGGTTTTCCAGGAAATCAGATAGAGTTTAACAATGTTCTTCCCATGTTAGACTATGAAGAATTCATGGGATTTTCAAGCTTTTCTTTTTTTTTTTTCTTTTGTTTAATGATTTCAATTTTTTTGTTATGCAGAAAAAAAAAAAAAGAATCTCTACTATTGATGAATGGGTAGTAATATGTTTTGTTTTTTTCTTTTCTTTTCTTTTAATTTTTTTTCAGTTGTGTTGTCCGATCATCCAAATTTCAAACTCAAACCCTAATTGGTTTGATCTCAAATTGACCCTTTTATTGAATACCAAGTTTTGCCTCAATGGAGGTTAAGCTCTGGAATGACAAGCGCGAAAGAGAAATGTATGAGAATTTTGCAGAGCTATATGCCATTATCAAAGCAACAGAGAAGCTTGAGAAGGCTTATGTAAGGGATATCATTTCATCATCCGAGTATGAAACCGAGTGCCAAAAGCTTATTGCCCATTTCAAAACCTTGGCTTTTACTCTCAAAGACACGGTCCCCAGCATTGAACGCTTTGCAGACACATATAAGATGGATTGCCCAGCTGCTATAAACCGACTTGTAACCTCTGGGGTGCCTGCTACCGTTGAGCACCGAGCTGCAGCCGCCGCATCCGCTACTACCTCGGCCGCCATCGTGGCTGAATGCGTGCAGAATTTTATCACTACCATGGACTCGTTGAAGCTCAATATGGTGGCAGTTGATCAAGTGCATCCTTTGTTGTCTGACCTCTCCGCGTCTCTCAATAAGCTTGGCGTTTTGCCACCGGATTTCGAGGGGAAGATGAAGATGAAGGAATGGATTTCACGGTTGTCGAAAATGGGTGCGGCTGACGAGCTAACGGAACAGCAAGCTAGGCAACTCCACTTTGACTTGGAATCTTCATACAATTCCTTTATGGCTGCTTTGCCTAGTGCCGGTACTTGAATCGATCCAATATACCCTTTTCTTGTATCTCTGGAAACTGGTGTATTCTCTGTGATGTTTTAGGATTATTAAGTTGGTAGCAGTGTATAAATTTAGCGAATTATCAGATTGTTGAACTCAAAGATGCCTATTAATGTGCTGAACATGGAGAAAATGTTTATGTTGTCAATCTATGATAATATATTTGTGCTTTGATCTAGTTTTTTTAAATATGCATTGGCCTATTTTTCTTTTTCTACCATGGTAAATGTTATGTTATGCAGTTTCATGGTATCATCCATGTAAAACATGTCATTAAGGGCCAGAAACTCAGCACTAAATACTAATTTCCAAGTCAATAATGTTACAAAGAAGAGAAAAAACAGAGAAATTTCATTAAAAACAGCCACTGAAACATGGTCAAAACCAAACAAAAAATCTCTTACCAAACTGATTGGTTCCTAACTTTGTTGGATTACAACATGATTGGAAAGAAGAATCTAGAATGCCCAAATGCTTGAAGGTATGCTCTTCTAACTTTGTGCTATTTTGTTTTTTAATTTTTTAAATTAACGGTGTCTCTGAAACTTGCTATATGTACCATCTAAACTGAACTTTGTTAGACATAAATACATTTCAAGTTTTGTTTTCTTTTTGGCCGTTACATCTTCTTCTTTTGAATGAGAGTTATAATTGTTGGCAAGAGTGGTATGAGGATGACTATAATGAGCACAATTGCAGCAAGTATTGCTATACACATCCATTTCCTGGAGTTCTTTTGATGTTCCCTAGCTTCTTGGAGTTGTTCGGTCCCTCTTCTTACAAAGGAGCTCGCGTGCGCAACGTGGCTCTCGATGTCGTTGAGTTGTTGACCTTGAGCTTCAACGAGTGCCGCCATGTCCAAGAATATCTGATGGAGTTCAATCAGGTTCTTCTCTATCTCCTTAACAGCATCATGCCTTTCTTGTATTTCAGAAATGGTGTCCATAATCTGACCCCTTCCTTGCTCTTGAATAGCCCTTTGGAGAAAACTCTCGCTTTCTCCACTCGAGATCAAGTTCTCGATCGTGTCGTCATCGGGTTTTTCCCCCATAATGGTAAAATATCTACGTTCCACCGTTTCTTTATACTCAGATTGCATCTTTGTTCTTAACACTTGAAAATTATCCATCATATCTTTTAGTTTCTTTCCCAACCCACTAACCACCGATGTCCTAGTCCTATCCGCAGACGAACCAGGGCCACAACCTGGAGTGTTCCGACTCACCGCATTCGACTTTTCCAGCGCTTCGAGCTTTCCTTTAATGATCTTCACCCATTTAAGCACTTGTTCGACATCGGTATCCATTCGCGAACGAAGCTGTTTCATCGTTTTCGCATTATGGGCGGTCTTGCATTCTTCATTAGCCTCTTGCAATGCCTTGTACAACCTTTCAACACCTTTCATATCTTCCTTTACATTCTCAACATCTTCAAAGAATTTATCGAGGTTTACACTCTCGGTTCCGGCCTCCATTTCGTCCAGGTAAGCCTGTTCTTTCAGGTCTGTGTATTTCTTGAACGAACTCGAGATTAAGTCATTCATCTTGCCACCAAAATGGTTAACCTCACAATCTACTCTTCTTTTTCTTCTTCTTCTTTTATGGGATTAATATTGGTTATGTTTTACCCAAATGGGTTGATGGAACTATATATGAACTAATCTAAATTGTAATGAAATTTGGGATTATATTTTTATGAGAAATGGGACAATGTTTGTTTGTTCTTTTTTCCTCATCATCAACTGCTGCAATTGGCAATGGAGGAAGAGGAACAAAGAGAAGAGGGAGAGGTGGTGACAACAGGGAAAACTGTCACCAATCAAAGTATCAAAAAGGGTACAAAATGGCTAATTTTGCCCTTGTTTTTTGGTTGGTAATGAAATTACAGGTATTGGACAAGCATGAACTAAAAATAGGGGCTTTTTTTACAACCGTTTTTATTTTTTGTAGTTTGATACCAAAATATCTTCGGTTGACGTTGTCAATGGATATCCTTCTCTTTATCCATCATTCACTATCCTCAAATCTCTTAATGCTCACTAACTTTATTTTGTTTATTAAAAGCTCCTAAACATGGTCAGAATTAGTCAATGATGAATACTCCTGCGTTTTTATTTCAATTTAAGTTAATTTCCAACTTAATCATTCAAGGTTTTCTTTTATTGGTTTCATGTTTTTCTAGTTTAGATTATTTCGAGTTTAAATTATTTTAAATTCAAATAATTTAAATTTAAATTCATATTTTGTTGACTTTTATAGTCAAATCGAGTTTAGATCTTTTTTAAGTTCGAATTATTTCAAATTCAGTTAATTGACCTTTAATGTAAAATCTAATATTGTAAAAATTGAATCGGTAATCAAACCGTCGTTGAGCCCATGATTCAACAGTATTTTTTTACCTAATTCAATCAATTCTGCACCGATTTTGACAACCATGGTCAAAGCAATCCGAATCGATCAGATCAAAATTTTGAATTGGAGACAAAATTGGTAGGCAGAGATTATAAAATCATTACTCCTAAGCAAACTTTTCTGTTTCGCCGCATAATATAAATAGTATGCAAGGCAACAAAATAATGTAAAATCAACAAAATGCAATTTCTCTTTAACTTGCATTCTCTATTCTTCTTGATGTGTATATATATATATATATATAGCAAGGTGAGCTCCTAAAATGAACTACATTAGCTTCGACCTCCATTCTGCATCGGCAGCATCTCGGATATTACTGCAGAGAAAATGATCGAAAACTGACCTTTGGGTCATCGGTTTCTTTTTATGTCCATGGAAGAACAATGCTGATGAAGATGTATGTTTAACCAAAACTGTGGTTGATGTAGTTAATAGGATATAGTGCATTGATCTAACCGGTGGCTGATGTGGGTGCAAACGTTTTAATAGGAAAAATTGCTGGATGGTCCATGTCAGCATCTCGATGACTGGCTCTAAGATCAATGCTGCTGTTGATTTTTTCTAATTCCGTTCCGCTTCCAGGTTGCGTCTGAGTAACTTCTATGTTACTGTTGCCACTAGAGCTCAAAATACTTTGCTGCCTATGGTATTTGTCGCTGGCATCTTGAAGCAATCTCATTGTGCCGCCAGAATCTGAACCAGGTGAGAGCTCTTCTTCTCGCTCCGGCTGGATATTCAAGTCAATTTGGCCTTTAAAGGGTGAACTCGAGGATTTTAATCTGTTAGTATCATCATCCAAATTCTCGCTGACAACCTTTTTCTGGTTCGGGCTGCTGTTTCCTGCACTAGTAGTGCAAGGGAGAGGCTCATCGTCTACTACTTTATCGGGCAATGAAGGCTGCTGCTTCTTGCGTGTAGCATCTGCTTCTTTTTGCGATTGTTTCTTCTCGCGCCGCAGCATTAGGGTGCGGAAGCGTCTCTTCACTGTTTGGCAGACATTACACGTACATGTCTGCTTGTGTTTGGGGCCTTTCCCACTCGGGGGTTGAATGCATACGATACATGAGCAGCCAGGTCTATGCCGGGGATGCTTTGTCGTGGCCTGAGAAGAAGCAGGGAGAATGCCACCCTCTCCCAAGATAGCTAGGTTGGCAAGAGTATCCAACCCCTCTAAAGCATCTACATTTTCAGATTCCTGTTTAGCAACCTTCATTTTCTTAGAAGCAGCTGTCATTCATAATCACAAAAAACCAAGAATCACGGTCATAATAGGAAACGAGCAACCTAGAATCAGCATTTAAGAATGAAGAAATAAAAATATCATCACGAAATCACAGTCATACATATACGTTCTTTTTATTAAAAAACCAAAAATACCTGGATTACAGTGTGGCAGCAGATTTTCCAGCTCTTCTGCGGTCATTTCTTGAGTGGCCGAACAAGATGATCTGCCAGCATGATAGAGAAATGGAAAAAGCATTCATGCAATACCAATACAAAAACCATTGTGTTTTTAATTTATCCTTTAATTTCTTTTTTGACAGGTAGGGCGTTTAAATTGATTCAGTGTTATTAGAAATGAAAATGTATAACCATGTTTAGTTGGTAGAGAAAAACACTCAAACGACTGCTTACCTTTCAGGATCCCATGAGTTACTGGAACAGGTCCACTTGGAAGGAAGAAGAACATCGGAAGGCAATCGACGCCACTTAAAACAATCTTCACACTGAGCCCACTGGATCCTTTCCCTGACACAAGAAACAGATTGGAATTTTCGTGGTTTAAGACAACTCTTGCCGCCTGTAAGACAAGCTATCACAGTATATAGTGTTTGGTATTTTCATTATGATTTCACAGAATACTTGAATAAACCCACCAAGGTGCGAACTACATTATAAGTACAATACGGTATTTCAATATTATACAAGAAGTACAAAGATTTCAACAAGCCCACAAAAATGAACCAAAACATAGCCAAGTAATACGTTAATTGATTTTCTTTAAGATAATGCAGAGCATCCAAAAGAAAGAGAATTACCCCGACTTATCAGTTGCAAATATTGTAGGCTTCCCTAAAACAGGCGCATCCTGTTACCAGGAAAACAAATTGAGAAAATCAGGAACAACATATGGAAAAGGAAACAAAGGGTCACCTAGAAAAGGATACAATATGTAGAACATAATGTAAAATAAAATGCTACTTATAGCAACACAAAAATAATAAACTGACTAGTTGAAAAACAACAAATACTTAAGTCCATAAGTAAAAGGAAAGTGAAAAGTCAATGACCAAAACGGATTGGATTAGCCTAGGAAAGGCTAGAATAAGAAGAAAAAGAAAAAGAAAATGTCTTTGCATTTAACTATCCAGGACCTGTGGTAGCATTCATAAACAGCTAACAATCTACAGGTTCTTTGAGCAGCCCTATATGGCTTTATCAAGGGTGTATCAACCATAGAAAATTCTTAGATATGCATGTTAGACGAGTTCAATATGTTGACAAATGAGCAACAAACCCCCACAATGGTAAAGTGGTTTCAATTGCAGCAACTTACAACCAAAAGTGATTTCAATTACAACAGATTGCAAGTGGTCAAAAGAAGCATTAAGTGAAAATGTATGATACCCCATATTCTTCAAACTCAAAACCTTCAATCGATACAACGTTGGCTACATGATTAGGAGGGGGACGGAGCAGCCCTTGAGCTTCTTCCCACGTTAGTTTCAGCTCTATCATGTCTTCATTATCAATTCTCAGTCGCTTACTCTTTGAACCCAGCACGCTATTCTTCCTCTTTCTGGGAACTGCTACTTTGGTTCCTAATGCTTCCTTTGCTATGTATCCGGACTTATCAACTTTTGACCAGGAGCTGGGATCTGCCAGTTCAGCCTGGTTGTTGATGAAATGCTAGTCAGCCTGAGCTATCATTTAAATAATTAACAGTTAAGTAATATCACCAGTTTTAGGCTTAGAGATACTAACATCTCCATGGGTAGAAACTCCATTACTATTTTTGGCTTCATTTTCCTGCCAATGGAAATGCAAATATGTACATAAGTTGCTATTTGAATCAGTTGAGTTAGTGGCCGCGGCCACACAGAGTTTATATAAGCCGGTTGTATATCATGCTATCTTAGCTCTAGAGCATGTAGATGCACAATCAGAATAAAAGGTACTAAATAACTGGGGTTACCAACCTGCTCAGATGCTGAAGCAGCTGAAGCCTTTCTGAAACCCATGACCAACTTCCCTCCAGGTTCAAGACGACTAAATGTTACTGAGGAAACAGCATAACTATCAGTTTTAAAACAAATGCAAGTCTTAAAACATGATGCATGATAATTGAAATAGCCACACACTGATAAGGAATACAAAGCAAATAAACAAGGGTGGGAAACACACAATTTCTGAACAACAAAATGAATAGGGCAGCAACAGGCAACAGGCAACAGAATCAGACCCTGTCATAACATATATGAAATGGAAAATCAAAGGACAAGGAGCAATGAAAATAAGTAAAAGGTTCTAAAGAATAAAATCAACATAGGAGAGGCACAGACTAATAAGCTATAACATGAACATGACATACTTTGGGCCTCATAGCACAAAAGATTGAATCTCTAAATCATTGTTTCAAGTGATATAAAATTGTTACCTACGTCACCAGCCTGCAATTGCATGTTCTGTATGCAAGGAGTAACACCCTCTAAAACATACATTCTGCTATTATTGTTGGGCCAGAAGCGGAATTGAAATATCCATTCCTTTCCTTTTGAATCCTGGACTTTCAGCGGTAATCCTTCTGGCTGAGATATTGGTGGGAAATATGCCTGTTTCATGATGAGTGTTTTTTATGTGATAACAATCTAGGTAAAAACTGATGAACAAAATAAAAAAGGATCCAGTATAATGAACAAAAAAAAAGGATTATTAAGTTACTGAAAGGACAAAACTAGATGAAAGTGTATCCAGTATAAGAAATGCAGAATGCTAAGTGAGACCGATATGCATGAAGTCAAAACCTGCTACCTAGTCACAAAATAAGAATCTAGTCTAGATGATTGATGTAAACAAAAAAAAACTTCACCACCAAGCCTTTACGACCATCAACCTATTGCAAAGCCATTAAAACAACAAATTTAGATAAATTAAAAACTCTTAAGCCATGACTCACCTCTGCACATTTTTTTGGCAGCACTAAACGTCCAATACGCCCAGCATCACTGGCACTCAACATTTTCTCAAACAAAGGAGTGATTATACAATTTGAACTTACATATGGTTAAGTCAAACTGAAGCACAATGTAGTTCAATGAAGGCACAAGAACAGCAAATAGGTATTAATAATTACGAAGATGCTTTCCAGAATAAAAGGATACTCGGCAGATATTTGCTGCAGGTCTTGGTCGGTAAACCTAGGCCAATAACGAGGAAATAACTGATTCCTTCCACGGCCATCTGGTCGTGGCCTCCCATTACGCATCTGAGTTTCACCTGAAGAGTCAAGTCCATTATGTGGATTACTATGAAATTGCTTGGCAAGTGAAGGTTGGGGGTTTGGTCGCAAAGGAGTGCCAGAAACCCCCATTTGACCATTTGCTTCATCTATAGATGTGTATGGTACAGCTAAACCAAATGGTGGATTAGATGAGTCCTCCTTCAGAGAAGGCAGCTGAGGTTTGGTCAAACAAGAAGTATGCTGCTCCTCACAATTGATCCCTGAACATCAAATGGTTTACAAGAGGGTCAGCAGCCACCAATAAGTTGTTTTAGAGACAATTTTCACAGAAAAAGTGCATGTCCAAAAATGAGTGGACATCCACATCTTACACATGCAGCAATTAGTGTGGGTACAGATTGCCTAAAACTACCATGATTGATAGAGGGAAAGTTTTTCTGAACCTGTATTTCCATTCTCATGTATATCATGTGCAGAAGGCTTCAAAGATCCATTCATTAACCTTTCAGGAAAGTCTTCATTTTTCTTCTTTTCAAGGGAAGGAATAGATAATCTTTCTGAGACATTTAATCTGTCAATGCCAGTGGATAAGTCAACTTCATAGGGCACTCTAGAATGCAACTCAGGCTGAGGAGTTGATGAATTGAATAAACCAGGTGCTTGCCGCCAAGGTGCAGGACCCGAACCAGTTAGCTGACTCCAACCTTTAGCAGAACACTCTTTGAACCTCTCAGGCAAAGATGAATTGAAAAGCAAAGAAGGTGGCCATGAAGAATTTGGTCCCTGAGATAGAATGTGAAAAAAAAAGGCTTACTACATAGTCCACTGCAAAGGAGTGCTATTGACTAGGAAATTTACTTCAAGTAGCAAACTTGAACCTAAAATTAAGACAACATCTGCTAGAAAAAGCAGATCTTTTGTTCATATATGATAAGTATAACAATGTAAACAAATAATGACCGATTATGCCCTTATTTTCAAAAGTAACAGTTTCAATTGAAACAACATAGTAAAGTTATCCACGCTCACCAAGACAGCATTTTTCCTCGAACAAGCTATGCATAGAATTCCTCCAGCATCCAACAAAGCAAATGCATATGCTGATACAATGCATCCGCAATGAACCCGCTGCAGAGAAAGAACAATTGTGTTAAAACCAGAAAGGTAATCTAAAACGAAAAAAAAAAAAAAGAACAAGAAGAAGAAAGGAAGGAAAGATCAAAGCACGCATTCAATATCATTATACCAAATTATAGCAAAATAAATTAACCTCAATAAATGTTTCTACTAACCTTCCCACATGACTCGCAGGTTCTCCAACCAGAAGCATTTAAGTGAAAAGTATCGCAAAATCTTCCCTCATCGTAAATAGAACTAAAATCACACAGAGCTTAATTCAGATTATAGTAAAGCAAATAAACTAATCGATATATCATTTTTTTAAAAGTTGTGGATTAAGTAAAGCATTTTTGAACATCTAATTCAAGTTAACAAAATTCACCAAATTAAACTCGGGAATAATCAAAGAAGAACAAAAATTCCGCAACTAAACTTAAGTCCATACTAAAATTCCAAAAAAAAAAAAAACTGCTGAAAAAACGTAGTCAACAGCGAGTAAAGATAAAAGTGAAACTCACGCGCATCGATCACAGAGCTCAGCCAACTCTCCCGTTCGCAACCGCCATCCTTTCCTCGGTCTTTCCGATTTCAAATCGTTACAGACTGAATTGAAGCAAATCCTAGAAGACGAAGTTGCTACCGAAGTCGACGTCATCTTCTTTGTTACTTTCAAAAAAATTTCAAAATTTCAGAAAAACCATACGTAAAGCTTCTTCTCTTCATGAAAAACAACAACAAAAAAAATACTTCGAAAAAAAAAACCAAAAAGAAAATGAAAGGTTAAGGGCTGATCTGCACAATCATGAAAAAAATAACGAAAATAAAAAGTAAGAAAAGGGGTTTTAGAAGGGAGGGGAGTGAAACGTAAGTGACAGAGAAAAATGATAAACCAAATAAATAGATAGCAAAATGCGTTAGATATGACAAAAAATGGTTTAAATTTTCTTTCAGCACCTGTACTATTTGGAATTTTGAAGTTAAGTCCTTTTACTTTTGATTCTAGGTTTTTTAGGGTTAATATACTATATGGTACTCAATTTTGATTCCAATATTCAATTTAGTACCTGAGTTTTTTGTCCCAATTTAGTACTTGGATTTGGATTCCATATATTATTTTGGTACTTGAATTTTTTTCAAGTTTTGTTTGTCCTAGTTAAGTATCTGAATTTTACTTCAACATTCAATTTGATACTTTTTTTGTCTCAATTTAGTACTTAATTTTTTTACTAGAACATACATATTAAAACATTAATTGGGCCACACGATGTGATTTAATCTAGATACCAATTTGAATATTAAAACAAAAATAAAAGAATTTAATATCTCCATTTGTATTATTTCAAAATGAAATCCGACACTTTCAAAAATAAAATAAAATCCAATTCATAACACATTTCTATTAATTTCAAACACTAATCCTCAATCAAATTTTAGTTTTTAAACCGTAATTTTCAATGTCAACATACTATTTATTTAAATTTAACAAGAGTCGATTATTGACTGGACTTTAACTTTTAAATTAGTAGAATAATTAAATTTTAGAATTAAGTTTCAAAACTGTGAAAACAACAAGGACTAAAGAAAAATTAAATATAAATAAATAAAAATAAAATAAACCGGCGTGTTTTTCATTTTTTATAATTGTTACATTGAGACTAAAAACAGCTTAAAAGACACGTCGAGTCCGTAGCCAATTTTTTTTAATATTTGTTGTTCCCTTTTTTGTCTTTGTATTTTTTTGGGATAATCTTCTTAAAAATTACTTCAATATTATTTATTTTAAGACTCCAGGGTGTTTTTAGTCATTCCAGTTCTTAAAAGTTTAGGTTCGGTATTTTGACTTCCATTTGACTGTTGTTAAACTAATTTTCCAGAATTCCCGCATGACAAAAACCAACTAATATATGGTTTATTATTTGATGAGTTGGTTATAAAAAAACCTTTATTATTAACAAGAAATTCATATTCATCCAAATCATCAAATATAAATTTCTACGATAAAATAATAATAATTAGTAATATAAAACAGTAGGAATATAAAACAGTAGGATCGAATCTACAGGGATTGGCTACGACATACAAACTGACTCTTACCAAATTTCTAATTGCAATACATGTGTTCACAATTTAAGATTTCGACAGCTTTGCGATCTAAAAAGCCCAACTCGAATCAACGGCCTCAACTAAGTGAGTCATTTAAATTCGATCTCTATCTCCCTTTACGGAATCCAACTGACTTTTTTCACCTAAACGCTCCAATTTGTTCGTGGGAATTTAAACACAGCACAGCCGAATTGTCTTCCCAACTATACACCGAACAACTCCAACATAACGTGCATTTTTTTAATTGAAGCTGAATCAACTTTAAGGGGCAAATTTATATTCCATATACCAAAGAGATAGAAAATACTATGTTGGAGAGGTTTTTGGAGCGAGCCTGTATCTCACTATTGTTTTATTGGAGCAATTTCCGTGCTAAAGCTAAAAGGAGTTTAGTTAATCATCGAAAAGTAAAATGCAAAAGGTAAAATGTCTGTTTAATTTATACATACTTTTAGTGCTAAAATTTAGCTAAATTTTTTAAATATTATCACTAAATAATCCTAAATATTATCACTAAATAATTTAAATTTTAAAAATTAAATTTAAACTAGAATTTAAACTAATTACTGAATTGTAACAATATAAATAATTCTTCAATCTTTATCCAACCACTTTTTAAAAAAATTTCAACCCTTTAATTTTTATCCCGTCATCTTTAAATCTTCAATCTTTCAATCAAGCCCTCCTTTTTGTTTTTTGTTCCAATTTAGCCCCTTTTTGTAAGAGTTTGAATTTAGACACCAACTTCATTCCTGATAAAAAAAATCCAAATTTAATAGCATTTTATCCAATAATTAGCCAAAATAAATACATTAAAAATACAAATTCATCTTGCTATCAGAAATCAAAATCTTTTAAAATATTAAAACTAAATTATAAAATTTCTCATGTAGGAAGGTCAAAATGTAATTTTACCATATATTAATTTATAATTTAATAAATTTTAAAATATTTACAAACTGGCATACACGTATATATATGATTATTATTTAATACATTCATAGGCGTCAAGGGATAGACAGTGGCCCTGACCTGTCTTCCTTAAAATAGGAAAAGTACCATTTAAAGATCGAGTTGACTAGGAATCCCTATACTATTATGTAAAGTTCATTTTAGTCCCTCTACTAAAAAATGTTCCATAGTAGTTTATGTACATTAAAATTTATTCAAATCATGATACTATTACAATTTACCATTAAGTTATTAATAATTTAGACAAAATATATCATACTCAATTGATTTATCCATGATAATAGATTTTTTAGGCATACAATAATTTAAAAATACAATGAATTTTTGGAATGACGGTTGGTTTTTTAATGAGTCGGGTCGTGGGTAAACTAGTTGTATATTTTGCCTAAATTATCAATAAATTAACGATAATTGTAATGATACCGTGATTTGAAAAAATTTTAATGTACAATAATTAATTTAGAGTAATTTTTATTAGAGGGCTAAAATAAATTTTACATAATAGTATAAAACTTTTAGTAGACTTTAACATTTAAAAGGTACTTTCCTAATTTAGAGGTCAAGGTCATTGTTTGCCACTTGAGACCCTCTGCAAGACCAAAGTCGAAAAAATTTTTATGGAGGAAAAATTAAATTGTATATTTTATGATAGTAAAAATATAATTTCACAATTTTAATATCTATATCTTTATAATTTTAAATAATTAATCAATTTTTTATTATTTTTAGAGGGTCAAAGTGTAATTTTATATTTACTAATTTAATTTTTATAAATTTTAAAAGAACAGGAAATTTGTTCATTTTAAGAGAACCAAAACCTTTATCAACCCCTAACTACGCCCTTGCGCTTTTAGTATTAATGTATTACATACTAATCCTATATTAATATATGCCACTCTGTCATTTCATTTATTTCATTAATTGTGTTTTTAAATTAACTAAATTGTGTTATTCTATTATAAGAATATATGTATTTATTTGGAAAAATAATTAATGAAATTACATCATAATAACAAATTGCATTTTCTATTTATTTGGAAAGAGGAGAGGGCAAATTTGGTCATTGCAGATTATATGGTAATGGGGAAGTCATGCATGGCCCGCCGCCGCAGTCATGCACGTTTCACGTAGCACATGCTTCATTGGTTTTCCGAATTTTTTTAAAATTATTTTATAAAATTTTAAAATAATTTATTAAAATCAAGAAAATCATGTTTAAAATAATTATATTGTATTTTGGTTTGATTTTTATCAATTTTATTTAATTTAAATTTAAATTATATTTAAATATATTCAATTAAATGTTTATTCATAAATTAACGAATAATAAATATTCAAATTAAATCGAATTTTATTTTAATTTTTAATTTCCCTATTTGTAAAATATAGTTTTTAAACTTACAAAATTGAAAAAGAGGATATTGGTGAGTGTATAACTATAAAAAATATATATAAATATAAAGAAATACAGTAAGGTTATCAATTTTGTACCGACAAAAACACTCTGTTTCATTAGTAAACTAGAGCAACAAAATATTTGTAAATATTAGTGAATGAATCATATATAAATGGTTTGATTCGGTTTTCAAAAATAAAATTTTGTTATTTTATAATTTTATAATTTTTGTAAGATGTCGACCTGAATTTAATCTAAATCCATCAATTTAGGTTTATTCGATTCATCAATTTTAACAATTATGTTAAATAAGGATCGACATATATATTAGGTTATAGCACATTTATGAAGCGATAAAAATTATATATAAATTTATTAATTAAAAATTTTATGTAATAACTTGATGGCCAAAAAAAATTGTAAGAACTTATGATAATGCAACAATTAAATAAAGTTTTGGTTAAAATAGAAAAATAAAAAAATAGAAGAAAAAAAATATATAGTGTCTTAGATTCAAGTTCCATTATATGTAGGAATAAAAATAAAAGTAAAAGCATTCATGTAATAATATGATTTTGTTTAAAAAAAATTTAATCATTTGTCAACCGAGTTATACTCGGTTAATTCGTAATATCAACTCAATTTTAGAGATTTTCAATTTTAGAGATTTTAAGTATAGTAATATATAATCTTTTTGTGGCTAGTTTTATTTGAATTGAACTAGATCGATTGGTCAGATTGATTAGACCGGAAATTGGCTAGTATACTGGTCTAGACATAGCACATAAATAGTTTTTGAGTGAATCGCACGAAACTAGTAAAAAAAAAATTGAGATAAAAAAACTAATTGTTGATCCCATTTTATAAATCCTTAATTAATTATTTAATTATTATTGAATTTGTAATCTAATCAATTAAACCAAAAATTGATAATTATCTGACTAGTTCAACTATTGGTACAATTAGTAAAATATTCCCTGTGACGAATATTATTTGGATTTTTGTAGCTAATATTATTAGGATTTTTCACATGACATATAGTCACTTTGTTGAGTCTTACAAAAAAGTCAAAGTAGGTAAACGTTTATTAATTTCGGACAAACTTTCTGACATTAATTTGGTGTTTTCATCATTTCCGTTTCAAAACCCTCATTGACTTGCGTAAACTATACTCAAAGTCATTAAATTATTAATAAATATACGTTTTAGTCGCTTAACTTCAATAGTCACAAAATGATCACTAAATTATTCAAAAATTTTCATTTAAGTCATTAAACTATGCGAACACTTTTATTTAAGTTAATGGACTATTAAGTATTTTCTTTTCTAAAAAGTCCAACTAGCATACTCCAAGCAACAATTTGAAAATCGATACAGTAGATCAATACCTATTGATAAATAAAACATATCTTAAATTCAAGTCAATCTGACAAACCAGGTTGAAGATCAAAGAAAAAAACTATATGGATTTTGGTTCATGGACTCATGACGTTTAAAACTATTTCATGAAAAAAATTAAACTGTAGAAAAAAAAAATAATGAGAGCTCTCGATTGATACAAGCTGTGCAAATAGAGAAGGCCATACAACAGTAATTTTAACAGACTAGTGACTTAAATGAAAATTTTTAAATAATTCAATGATCATCTTTTAATTTTTTGAAGTTGAATGACCAAAACGTCAATTTACTAATAGTTTAGTGAGTACTTTATCCTTGGCTTAAATATATCTAAAACCAAACTAAACTCCAACATTTCTATGTTTCTTTTTCTTGCAAATCGGATTCCAACAACTCGAATTTGAGTCGATCACTGTCAAATTGAACTCGAGCAACTCGAACCAATAAAATTCAAACATTTCCTAACACTTAAATCAGATAACCCAGCATAAATAATTTAAACTTGAACATAAAAAACTTGGTCTGAAGCAAGTGTATAAATCAAACTCGTTTGTTACTAGATACAAGGGCTTAATCAAAGCTAGTCGAGCAAACTCGAACAGTTCAGTTTTTATCTCAAATTGAACTCAATCTCTAACATCAATCAAGTTTGAACTGAATTTCGAGTCAAGTTGAAATAACTCAGAATTTTCTAATGAAAAAGACATCAACTAATACTACGCAAATCTCACAAATGCTTAATAGTAAACAATTGAACTTCCTTTAATCTTATTATTGAGAATCAACAATAATAATAATAACAAATGACAGACGGAGTAAGGTTGATATATGGGGTGCGATTATTAGTTAAAATATTGAAGGCTACACTGAAATTTCCATTGTTTAAATTGAAACTGATTATGAAACGAGAGGCATTCGATCGATTCAATCAGATCGGTTTGGATTCTTAAGTCGTAAAAGGACCCGCGACCATCATCATATGAAACTTTGAAGATCAAAACAATGTCTCTATTTAGGTGCAAAGAGAGTAGCCAAACCTTGATCCACAGTTATTTGCACCTTATCATAGGCCATAAGTGGCTTTTGATTACCCTTGTACGTTACGTTTCCCCTTGCGATGACTTCACCATCCGAGTCTATGATCCCTTCCTTCGTTGCGTCCTCAACTCGGGTACCGGGTTCCAAAATGAATGCCTTCACCTGTAGTTTTAGTCATAGAACATAACATGGATAGCTCCATCATAAAAGAGATTTAATAATCTCTGCTATACCTTATGTATGTATCATTTGTGAACTCACCTTAATGTATGTAACATACGGTGATTCGACATGACTCCCATCATTCATATTTGACATCATTGACAGCAAGGCTAATTTTGGCAAGCCCTTAACCATAATCAAGTCCAAATAACCATCTGAAAACTGCGATCACATCCGACAAAGAAAGTAATTGTAAATGTTAGAAACGGAAATCAATCTGAATAGTTCAAACCTCTATTGTAAATCAACAAAACAAAAGTATATTGCATAGATTAAGTTTGGTATGGCTGTGGGTAGAAATCGAAACTGGTAGAGGTGAAACAAGGTTCTGAGCATTGCACATTCTACACAATAGTTATTCTCTCAAAACCTTAGAGCTCCCGAAAATTCAGAAAGAAGCATGAAAACAGTTTTCACCAGATCAACAGGGCATCTATGCCATAGATTATAGAGTGAAAATTTCAATTGCTTCACATTGCATGGTGCGCTAATATATACCCCGTAAAAATGGTAAGAATAAGACAGAACAAAAGAAACATAGCAGGTATCTGTTCTTCGACTTTCTCGTCAGCGGCATTCGGAGAACTAAAATTTGACTGTTGGTTATGAATGAAGCAGAACATTGTAGCGAATTAAGAGAGTTTTTTACGGTTAATATAATAAATTACTATGTTCAAAGTTGAGTGTAAAATAAACCTTTGCATTTGGTGCAGCCATGACATCTTCGCTTCCCCATGGTACATTATGGAGCCAGACAGAAACAAATGGTCCACTAATAGTCCTCCAATGCATGTCCTCCAACTTAACATCAGACCCAAGGTATCCATGCTGTTGAGTTTTCAAAGACTCCTCTTGCTTTGGGCTTTCTTCATCAGTAGGTTTACAATGATAACTCACTGGCTCCCCATAATCTTCAAAGCCAGGAGCCGGCACAAAACAAATACGTCCATTGTAGTACCTCAAATGAAATATTCGTTGAATAGCCTACACAGGAAACACACAAACTATTCCAATTACGAAACCCAAATCATATTAAAGTGCCATACAAGCTGTGCCCTAAAGGAGGCGCAACAGCTATTATATAAACGCGGAGCAGAAAACCAGATAACATGAAGGGACACACGTAGAAATCGAGACGAGCACTCCCCATCCACCTATATTTTTCGGATTCAATGTCTATATCTGCTATCAGACCTGAAATAAAAGAAATCCAAGTAAAAGCTGCAATACTTTTAAAGTTTGTGATCAGTAGTCAAAACCAAATCAATATATTACCAAACTTATTGCCAACAGATCCAGATCAAACGTAGCAAATAAACATGCAATCCAAAGGAGGAATCGACATACCCCAAGCAAGCATCAAGACACTAAAAAACCTCGTTTTCCCTTGCGAGATGGTAGCTACATCAAGCGAATGTTTATAACCTGCCAGGAGTAAAACGTTCAGCCAAGAATTTCTTCACCCAAAATGAAATACAATTTTTTTGCTATTCCCAATGAAATCATAGACACCCGTGTTAACCTCGGATAACAGCAAGAATGGCATTAGATACGCAGCATGGTTCACCTGCTGCATGCAGCAAAGATTTAACCATGCCATTTCCTGTTCCTGCAGCCCCAAAAATTTACTATCAAATCAACACAGCTAAAATAAGTCAGTATAGTTCACCAAATATGGTCATTCCCTCAAGGATAATTAACTAGGGAAAGAGAATCAAAACAACTAGCAATCGTAATGAGGAACCAACACAAACTTAATAGAGCAACAAATCGAGTTTTAGTAGCCTGAGATAAAAAACACACACAACAATCAATAGACATGGCCAAGTAAATATCTTATATGTGCCACATACATTAAACCAACAAACCATTGCAAGAAATTCCTGTGAAACACAACCCAAAGATGAACTTGCATCCTCAAATCATGTCAAAGAAAATTTTAACTTATACTAACATGGCGATAGATAGAAAACGAACCGGCAGGAACCATTCCTATAGGCATGTTTATTGCAGCACTCCAATCTTCTCTTTCAAGCAGTCCATTTACCACCTACTAAAAAGTTACAACAAATACTGACATAAATAAAATTAAAGCCATGAAAGTTTACACTCTATAACAATGCACTACTCAAAACATCAGAATTCAAACCAACCTCAACAAGAATCCCATCTCCACTAACACAGACAATACCATCATATTTTGATAAATCCATAGTTTTGGCAACTTCTTTTGCATGCAGCTGATACTTAGTTTCTGAGAAAATTCATGTAGTTATCATCAAAATCACTATACAATGAACAGCAATTTGCTAAATTAAAACCTCTTTCACCAAAAATCTCTATCTCCCTAGCGATTTTTGAATTGGTAAGCACAATAATACCAGCAATCTAATTCAGTAAAACTTACGATTCCATTAGCATATCGTTCATCGTAAAATTATTAAGTAAAACGAACAATTCAATAAGACTAACAATTAATGTTCTAATTTTCGTTTCTTGTACCAAACCGATATCCATTCCTAGTAATAAGATTGATTAAAACAGGAATATAGTGGAAAAATAAATAATAATCCAAACCTATGACGGTGATTTGAATATCTGCATCTTCAAGGTAAGGTTTTACATCTTCTGAGAAAATTTTAGTGGCGGATTTTTTTCCTCCGAATGGATTCAAAAATATTAATAATCTCTTTGGCCGTCCTGTTTTGATATTTGAACAAAAAAAAATTACGAACAATAATTAAAATTTTACAAAATCTGAAAAAAAAGAAATTGTACCTAGAGAATCAATGTAATCCCTAAGCTTCTGAGACCAGAGTGCGAGTGAATCTTCTGATAGAGGCTCGAACACAAAGCTCTCCCTCACCAAATCTCCCCTGTTCCCGCAACAGCAGATTCCTTCTCTCTCTTCCACGACGGCCTTGATTCGGATTCTGGAACCTTCTTCCACAGCGAATCCGAGTACCTCCTTCTCCACGGCCAAGCACCGTTGACGTTGACCTAAAAACCGGAGCCTCCCGTCGCACGTGAGCGTGAGAGGGACGGCAGTGCCGTTGACTAGGACTTGGTCCGATAGTATAGGGGATAGGTTATCCAGCTGACCACCTTGATCCATAGAGCTGACCGGCTTGAAAGACGGTTCGTATTTGTCTCACAAGTGACAGCTTGTTGTTGTTATTAGTAAGGAGAGGGGAGGAAGGTGGCGGCGAGTTTCGGTCCGGCTTAGAATGGAGAACCGGGTTTAATACGGCATCCTTTTTGTTTTGCCTCTCTTTTTACGTCAAGTTGGTTTCTGGACGTTTTTTTTTTTTCCTTTTTGCTTTCTCTCTCTAGTGTCTTTCGGTTGATTGGACCACGCTCTCACGCGCTAGTTTTTTTGTTTGTGGTCTAATTATGTTTTTAGTACTTTTACTATGTTTTAATTTGGTATAATTTGATTCTTATGTTTTTATAATATTATTGTTAGTTCTAATTTAATAAAATAAGGGTAAAATACACTCAAAGCCACTAAATTATTAGTATGTTTGTGTTTTTGTCCCTCAACTTCAAAAAGATATAAAATAGTCATTGAATTATTTAAAAGTTTCCATTTAAGTTACTGAGATATTTGAAAATTTTTATTTAAGTCACTAGGATTTTTTTATTTTTTTTAAAGTTCAGATAGCAAGATATAAGTGACTATTTGACAATTGGTATGGTGGATCAATACCATCAACGAGTAGAATAACATATCTTTTATCCGAGTCAATCCAACGATCACATTCAAAGATTGGAAAATAAAATTGTTTAGATTTTGATTTGCAGATTCATGACGTTCAAAATTATTTCATAAAACAAACTAACCTATAGAAGAGAAGGGACTGGGAGTTTTCAATTAGTATAGAAAATGTGAACAGAGAAGGTTATACAATAGTGATTTCAACAATCCAATGACTTAAATTATAATTTTTGAATAGTTTAGTGATAATTTTGTAAATTTTTTAAATTAAGTGACCAAAATGTAAACTTACTAATACTTTAGTTATATTGAGTGTAGTTTACTCATAAAATAATTAGTTGTTGTTGTTAATGAATTTTTTAAATAGTCTTAAGCATTTGATTTACATGTAAATCTATTATTGGTTAGACATGGTTGATGGATTTTCACGTAATTATAATTATGTGATCAAATTATAGTACATAAATTTACGTCATTTCCAGTGAGGCATTCGTTATAATGGCACGGCTAAGGCATTCGGAACTTTCTTTTCCATAATTATTCTGGATTAAGTGCTAATATGTGTAGATCGTGTCTAAATTTATTCTAGTTTATATTGTTATTATTTGATTGACAGCAATTAATAATATTATTTGGTTGGATTTGTCTAACTAGAGAAGTAAATTTTGTCAAATTAAAAAAAATCTTAAATTTCAATGTTAAAATTAGAATTAGACCTTGTTTGATTTCTTGCTAGAATAATCTTCATAATTATTAGATTTTTTTCCATTTTGTCAAAATAAAATATTATTATAAATAAGAATTAGCAAGATCCATAATATTATGTTAAATATTTATACATTAACTTTTTTTATCATTTCTAAAAACTAAATAAGAAAATAAATGGAAGGCTAAATATGCCATAAATTATTGTATTATTCACAAATTTAGAATTTAGTTTATATATATATATTTTTAAGAATTTAGTCTCTTTACTGTTCAAATTTCAAAATCAAGATCTAACTGTTAACTTTGTTATTTTTTTTTTGTCAAAATTGTTGGTGTGATATTTTGAAATAAAAAAAAAACCCTCATTTGGTAGCAATTTAACTAAAAAATGACATTGTAATGATCTTGAATTCAACAAAATAATTTTAATAGTGTTAACAGTTCGACCTGAATTTTGAAATTTAAAAAATAATGGGACTAAATTCCTAGAAATAAAAGTACAAAAATTAAATTCCAAATTTTCAAAAAGTATAGGGACTTATAACATATTTTAACCTAAATGAAATGTAACCCATAAAACTGAAAGGGCGCGTGGAGCGAAGCAGAAATGATGAGAAGATGATGAAGCAATTACGCAGCCCCAAGGTGTGCGGGTTCTCGGGACATTACACCTAACTTACTATGAGCTTTGTTACGGCTCCACGCTCCATTAATGGCACGTGTTGAGGACATTCTTTAAAATTGGTCAACTCTACCAACTCTAAATTTAATTTACGGGAATCATCTACTTCATGTTTGGGAGATAAATAAGCTCCGATTTGGAGGGGTTTTTTAATCAATGTTTTGTTCATTATGCAACAATCATCTATCTTGATATGGAGCCCATGAGAAAGTAATTAAATTTTTGAGGGAGTAAACTGTAAATTTCTTGTTTTTGAAAGGGTTGAAATTGGATACTTTATTTTAGGAGAAGCAAAATGTAATTTTGTCACCATATTAACTTAAAATTTTATATTTTTAAAGAGATTAAATTATTATTTTTATCTATTTTAGGGGTTAAGATCTCTACTTAGCCCCTCTAACTCTACCTTTAAAGTTCCGTATTCGATAAATTAAAATGAATTAATTATTAAATTAATTATTAAATTCAATACTTGTGATAATTCAGTTTAATTGAAATTAGTGATAAATTTGACATTAAAACTTGCTACAATGAATTGAGATGAGTGAAAATGAAAAATTATCAATCCCGTCATGTGTGTTGTGTAAAGGAAAATTCGATGTATTGATAGTATATAATTTAATACATTATTGTTAGAGTAAATGATGATATATTGTAAAAAATAAATAAAATAAATTTATTTAATTAAAATTATATATATTATTATCTGATTCACTAATAATATATAAAATTATATATAATCAATACACCAAATATTAGGTTGAAAAGTTATGATTTAACCTTTTTATTCAAAAATCGCAAGTCCCATAAATTTTTTTGGGCATTTTAAAGATCAATTAGAGAAGCCCACATTAAACCCAAACTTAAAGCCCAAATGTTGTGTTTGTTGTTTTTAATGGTAAATTACATTCAAAGGTATAAAATGGTTATTGAACTATGTGAAGGCTTTTATTTAAGTCAATGAATTATTTGAAAATTTTTATTTAAGTAACTGAGTTGTAAAAATTTTTTTCTTTGAAGTCCAACTAGTGAGTTTCAAGCGACGATTCGATAATCGATACGGTAGATTAATACTCATCGATGAGTAGAAGAACGTACCTTATATTAAAGTTGATAAGATGATTAATGTCGAAATTAGAGAAGTAATGTATTTGGATTTTGGTTTGTAGATTTGTGAAGTTCAAAATTGTTTCATAAAAAAAAAAAGAATTGTTGAAGAAAAGTAGAAGGAGAACTTTCAATATTGTTATAGGCAGTACGAATAGAGAATGTCAGTGATTTTAATAACCTAGTGACTTAAATGAAATATTTAAAATAATTTAATGACGATTTTATAACTTTTTAAAATTGAGTGATTAAAACATAACCTTACTAATAGCTCACCCTTATTGTTTTTATTGCAATTGCTTTGAAGTATATAAAAAGTAGTAGAATTCATACCAACCATAAAAAGTGGGTGAGAAAACAATATTTTTTATAATAATTATTTAATCAATTTAAAATGATTATATATTGAAAACAGTAAAATAATTTATTTTAAGTTATGATTATTTATAGCCACACATATTTAATACTCAAACTCGAAAGTACTCAAATAAATAATACAAAATGAGATAAAAGTATCATAAAGGTCTCTGTACTAAAAATTAAATTGCACTTTGCTACTTTTAATCAAAAAGGGGCAAAATAGTCTCCATGTGATGGATAAAAGAGTAATTTGGTCATTTCTGCTATAAATTTCATCCATTTCTACTATTGAATATTAGTATGGTTGATGAAATAACCGGACAGTTACACATGAAATGTCATGTGGACCTCATACTAACATATAAAGATCAGTTTTAAACAGAAAAAATAGATGAAAATTTTAACAAAATGACCAATTTACCCTTTAATCTAATATATAATAATTAATTTATCAATTTTTTAATACAAATGCCTCAATTGTACTTTTACTCCTAGAATGATTTAGAATAAAATAATCAGAACTCAAAATAATCCAAACCCGTAATAATCTGAGTCGGAAAACTAAAACATTAATTTTGAGTTACTAAAACCTTAAAAAAATCAAACTATCAAACCCAAAATTAACTCAGAACTAGAATCAAAACTCCCACTTCCACTTTAATGATATATTCCTTTGCTGTTTCCATTTCAAATAAATTCCTAAAACAGAACCAAACTTTTATAAACAAGAAATTTGATATCAATAAAGATTTAAAAATAAAAAATCGTTTAACATTCCGTATATATTGGCATACATAAGACATACGGCCCTCAACCTTACTAGTAATGGAAAAAGGACAGACAGGTTTATATGGTTTAAAAACTCTCTCATTTGTCCTACTTATATAATTGAAATAATATCAGGAATCTGGTCCTGTTTGTCTCATTGAGAAAAATGAGAACCAAATAGAAAACAAATCAAACTTTCGTTGAATCTTTGAAAAATAATCATATGATTTAAGAAAATATAGTTTTCATGATTTCCCAATGTTGTTTGTTACTACCATAAAACTTGCCTTGAGTTTAGGGGAAGAAGAAAGGCCAAAAAAACGTGAGAAGTGGGAGGGGAAGTTGTAAACAAAAGCAAAAAGTTAATTTTAATAATGAAAAATTTGCCATTTGTCTCAAATTCATTTGTCCAAAGTGACAGCATTACATTTTAGGGTTGACAAGTGTGAGAGTATAGTCAAATATTAAAAAATAAAAAGAGAAAAAAAGGAGACATATGGCTGCTAAATAGTTTTAAAGTATTAAATTATTAATAAATTTATTTTTTGTTCATTCTAATTTTATAAAATTGTTATTGAACTTTTTAAAAGTTTTTGTTTAAATAACTGAGCTGTTAAAATCGCTGCTGTATGGCCTTCTCAATTCGCACCATTTGCACAAATTGAAAGCTCTCATTTCTCTTCTCTTCTATAGTTCAATTTTTTATGAAATAAATTTCAACATCACGAATCTACGAACTAAAATTCAAACAACTTTTTCTTTGATCTCCAATACTGACCGTCAAATCAGTTTGGAAAATAGATTGATCGTCAAATCATCAGTTGGAACTCACTAGCTGGAAGTTGGAACTCACTAGCTGGACTTTAAAAAATTAAAACTTAACAATCTAATGACTTAAATAAAAAGTTTTGAATAGTTCAATGACTTGAATGAAATTTTTCGAATAGTTCAATTACTATTTTTAACTTTTTAAAGTTGAGTGACCAAAATGTAAATTTACTAATAGTTTAGTGATTTTGTGTGTAGTTTGCCCATGATTTTATTAGTATAGATATATCAATGTTAACTTGCATTCTATAGCTCTCATATTTAATTTGAATCCAAACCTATTTGATAAAAAGTAAGAATTCTAACCCGACCAACTTAAACTTGAATTATCTTATACTCGAAATTAACTTAAATTCGAAATGATCTAAATCTAAAATAACCCAATACGAACTCAAAATAACTCGAAAAAATAACACAACATATTTTAAATTTAAGTGATCAAAATAAAAAACAATTTAAACATGTAACGATCTTATTAGAAAAAAAAAAAAAACTTAGACTTCATATTCTGACTTACACGAATCTGAAAGGACAATAAAGTACTCAATTATTATGTTGAATCAAAATTAAACTTGCCACTTTCATCACTTATACCTTAATTATGTACTTTTGGCATACAAGAAAAAAAGATGATGGAATTTTTTGTTCATTGAATCTTTGAAAAAAATAATCATATGATTTAAGAAAATATAATTTGCATAGGTTCCACTATTGCCTGCTACAATCATAAGTAAATTCTTGAAGCTTAATGGAATCATAAATTTTGGTGGGTTAAAAAGATCATTTTACCATTATACTCATATAAAATTTTATAATTTTTCAAAAAGACTTTAAAGAAATTTTATCATTTAAGGGGCAAAGCCATTGCATACTTTTTAGATTTACCAAACGGTCTTAACATATATTATATTACAAGTTAACTAATCATCAACTCAATTGTGAAATAAATGGAAAAATCATTATTATTAGAATTAATTGCACCAAACATCACCAAACTGTGACTCTCATTCTAAATTAGTCCCTAAATTTAAATAATTCTAATTACATCCCTAAACTATTTAGGTTATGTTAATTAGATTATTTCGCTACTAAAACCATTAATTTAATTGTTAAATGACATGCTAGATCTTATATGACATAATTTAAAATAAAAATTTTAAGGAAAAAATAAATATTTTGAAAATAGATGTTTCAAGAATGAATATTTTGAAAATAGATGTTTCAAAAATATTAATTTTGAGGTTTTTGAAACTTTTATAGAAGCTTTATTGTTCTTTCTTCCTTTTTTTTTTAGTTTTTACTTTTAAAAGTTATGCAATAACATTCTATTTTTCTTTAAAATTTTTATTTTAAATTTAGTTACATTAAATTTGACATGTCATTTAATGATTTTAATAACGAAAATACATAATTAATATAACATCAATAGTTTAATACTATCCCATGCAATTAACTCTTGTTTTTACAAAATGATAGAATTTTAAGGTTCAAAAACTCTCGTATTAATAATATAAGTAGTACTGATCCTATTTTTGTCTCATTGAGAAAATTGTGGACCAAATTAATAACAAAACAAACTTTCGTTGAATCTTTGAAAAATAATCATATGATTTAAGAAAATATGGATTGAATGGTTCTTCCACTCTTGCTTGCTACTACAGTGAAAACTTGTTTGTTGGTATTACAAATAAATTTGATCTCAATTTAATTAAAAAGACAAAAATAAATTATTTTTATGAAATTATACTACTAAGAGAATGTTTTTATTCTATATTTTCATATAAAATCAATAAAAAATCCACACATAATAAAATTTGAATCTAAACACAATAATACTTAAATATTTAATTTTATCGTTCCATCCAAAACTTCAGTTATTTTTACCTAATTTTTAATAAATTATTTTTACATAATTTTCATCTACACCATGATGTGGTATAATCTAATATTAATTTAAAATTCTTGATTAAGTTTGATTTCATGAATTAATTAAATACTAACCCGTTATTTTGTTATTATTATAATAATATGCAAACTAGAAATTTATTTGAAACATTACGAGTAGGGTTTTAGACTCCAAAAACCGAGTCTGAATATGACACTTATCTCATTTATAACGTAATAAAAAAATCAAGTATAAACATATATATATATATATATGATAATATTTGAAGTTTACGTGTAAAATTAAAATATTTTTATCGATAATATATTAAATATTAATTTAAAACTCATATTTTATTCAATAACCATTTTATATAGTAAAAAATTTCACAACATTTAACATTTTTTATTTTACTAATATAGTATAAGAATATCCTAAATTCGTTTATAATCTATAAATTATATATAAAAGGGATTTTCAATGCATTCTTTTTATGAAACCTGTCCCAATACACAAATAATGCCTTTTTTTTTAAAGATAATATAAGAACCGTATATTTTAGTTTTAGTCTCTATATTATTCAAAATTTAAAATTTAATTTTTATATATTGATTATTTTAATTTTTATGTCATTGTTAACCTAAATATTTTATTCTAATTAAAATGTTAAAGTACACAAGTAATTACACAATTTTTTTTTCTTTTTGAAATTATATAATAATGGTTTCAATTTTGGTCCTTATATTATGCTCAAATTTAAAATTTAATATTAGTACTTTAATTTTTGAAATAATTTGGTACCTCAATTTTTCAATGCCATTAGTTAATCTAAATATTTTATTTGGATTAAAATGTTGACATATTTTTAAGAATTATCAACACTAATACAATTACCTTTTAAATTCAAGTTCATTACAATTTTAATTTTTTTGTTACATAGTTAATAAGTTTTTTTTAAATTTAATATGTTACATCAGTGAATTTAATGAAACAAATTTAGTGATGTCAACAACTAGAGCTTAAATTTTTTACATCCAAAAAGTGAAGAATTAAATTTATGAAAATAAAAGCATTGGAATTAAATTGAAAATGTACAAAGAGTATGACGACTTATAACATATTTTGACTTTTAAATTTTTACTCTATAATATAGTCTAAAAATTTAATTGATTCAACACCAAGTGTGGTGGTCACGTACTACTTTTCTCAACGTTTATCTGGTAAAAGTAACATAGAGTCCTTTTTACTAATAGTCAAATTACATTTTGGTCCCTCTACTAAAAAATAGGAAAATTATTTTTTAAACAATACAAAGTGATGATTTTTTTAACAAAAATGACCAACTTACTTTTTGATCTAAGGTACAGCGACTAGTTTACACATTTTTTATTAAAAGGACCAAAATGTAACCTAACTCTTACTATAAAAGCCTCCACGGTACTTTTACCTTTTTAACCACCCATATGTTTAACGTGTGTAATTTCTAGTGGATACAGAAAAAAGAAAGAAATCGACAAAGGGGGTACCGGTGCTAGTAGTATGTTACGGTGTACTGTTTTTAAGGATAATAATTTTAAAAGATTCCTTAATCGAACGGCTCTGATTTGATCAGAGGAATGGTATCTCGCAGCCGCAAACTTTAAAGAATCAGCAAATATTATTCAATATACGTTTTGGTAATTTAATTTTAAAATAATTATAAAATAGTCATTGAATTATTTTAAAATTTTTATTTAAGTCATTAGATTATTTAAATTATTGTTGTGTGATCTTTTCTATTTACACCTTTTGTACCGTAGAGGTGAATCTTAACGAGGGGTAAGTAGTGGCCTTCTAAAAATTAAATATTATAAATTAGTATAATGATAAAATTATATTTTAGTCTCAAAAAATTTATAATTTAAAATTGCCCCCTAAAATGATCGAAATCTCTTGTTCTTTTTCTCATTCACAAGTTTATTTATTTTTTCATGAAATAATTTTGAATGTCACGAATTTATGAACTAAAATACAAACAACTTTATTATCCGATTTTTGATACTAACTATTAAAATAATTTGGATCTAAGGTACGTTGTCTCACTTGTTGATGGGTACTAATCTATTGTATCAATTGTCAAATAGTAACTTAATTAGTTACACGTGTATTTACCCAAAATAAAATCGAAACAGTTCCAAACAAGCAAATACAAAGAAGGAAAATTCGTAAGCTTTACCACGAAGCTTCTTTGCCCACAAAATTCCAATTCTCAATAAATTTCATTGACCCTTTTTCTTTTGTTTCCGTTACATTTTCCTTTTGAAAATAAATTGAAAAAAAAGAACAAATAGAGAAATTTGTTTCTCCTTCTTGTTGGATAAATAATTACGAATTTCCCTTTTGAAGAGTAGTGTTTTTCTTTTCCTTTTTCCCTTTTGGGAGTTTGGGTTTTGTTCTTTTACGAAGGAATGTGAAGTTCAAAGTACGAAATGGAAGAAGGATTTTGATTTCAGTTTTTTATTGCTTCTTTTTTTCTCGGCAACCAAACAGGCTAAAGTTATTTGAAAAATGTAAAAGGGGTACGCGAAGAGGTCGAAAAATATGGCTAGAGAGAAGAGATGTTTGGATTCCACGAGCTCTGGACATGAAGGTCCCGCTATGAAAAAACCAGCTTTTGCCAGGTATATATACATACATACATACACACGATGAAATGGGACAATGGCAAAAAAACTCAATTGGTATAGTTGTTATTGAAATAATTTGAAGATTGCAGGTTGGAATGTGTTTTAGTATCGGGTTTTGACAGATTATTAAGGCTTTGATAATATCGATTGGAGAACTTGATTTTTGTGTTAACATATGCAGTGTGATTGTTGAAGCTTTAAAGGTGGATTGTTTGCAGAAACTGTGTTCATCATTGGAGCCTATTCTTCGTAAAGTTGTAAGATTTCTGGGTTTTTATTTGGTTAAAATATGTAATAGGTCTTTGTACTTTTTTAAGATTTGAAATTTAGTCATTTTATTTTTATTTTTATTTTTAGGCATTTAGTTTCATTATTTTTAAGATTTTAAAATCTAGGTCCAACAGTTAACACTGTTAAATTTGTTGGCATGACATTTTGGAATAAAAGAATTACTCACTTGATAGCAACGCAACTAAAAAAAAAATTGTGGTAAACTCGAGTTTAACAAAATAATTTCAATAGTGTTAACAATTAAAGATAATTCTTAAAAATAAAAGTATAAGGACTAAATTTTAAATTTTTAAACAACATATTCTAACTTTTTGAAGCTCTAATGACTTAATTATTGATCATCTTATTTGTAACAATATGAAAATAACAGGTCAGTGAAGAAGTGGAACGTGCTTTAGCAAAACTAGGCCATCCCAAGCTTAATAATGCTAAGTAAGAATTTTTTTTCCCTTGCCTAAAAATCTTGTTTTTTTTTTTACTTTTTAATCCTTATACTTTTATTTTTAAGAATTTAGTGTTTTAATTTTCAAAATTTAAAATTTAGGTCTAATTGTTTACATAATTAATTTTTTGTTAAATTTATTGATGTGACATTTTGAAAAAAACTCACTTGATAATTATATAATTAAAAGAATGACCTAAATTTTAAAATCTGAAAAATAAAACAAAATCCCTAAAAATAAAAAAACTAACTCCAAATTTATATAAAGTAGAAGGACTTATGGATATTTAACCCATTATTGTCTCTGTTATATATGCCTGGATACGTTGTCCTTTCTTACAGTCATTTTCATGCAATTGTCAGAGTTATGCTATTTGCCCAAATCATTGATGCACTTTATTTTTTTCCAACTTTATAGTTTTGTATTATTTTTAAAAAGTAGTGAAAATATTACTTATTTAATATTTAAGTACTTATTGTTGTAAAAAGTGTTTCAGGAAATAAAATTTTTATGTTAAATATTTCAATAAAAATATAAAAAATAATTTATCTTAACTCATTATTAATATTTTAATATATGAAATATGAATTTTAATTTTTTAAACAACTAATGTTAATTATTTAAATATTTTAATTTAAATATATAAATTATATTTTAAATATTAAAATATAACTGTTACAAATTTAAATATATAATGTTATATATTTAAAATAAATCTTAATAAAAAATAATTGTGTATTCAATATAAATATTATATAAAATATATTAACTCATAAATAAAAGTTAAAAACACCATTTGATTTAAAAATACTTCTCTCTAATTTAAAATGTTACTAAAATTTTAAAATCGACTTGAAATACATAATTGACAACAAAGTTGTTTGAACTTGATCGATTAATTGAATTAGGAATTGATCGAGTTATCGATCCGAAGAACTTAACAAAAAAACCAATTGAATCAAATTTTTAATATTTTTTTATAAATTTTATAATAAATCGAACTGATTGAACCGACTAATTGATGATTTAACTTCAACTTAGAGTTGGATTGTGAAAATTGGCACTGCCCATCGGTGTTAAGCTTGTGATAGCATTTCTATATGATATATTTGTGATGCTGTCCATTCATGCAATAATCTATTTTGTAGAGAGTTAAATTTTAGTTTTAATCTCTCTATTATGTTCAAATTTATGATTTGATTTTTATACTTGAAATTCGTATAATTTGACCTTTTATTTTTTTTAACATCATTAATTAGTCAAAATAATTACATTGCTATCTATTTCGATTGAATTACTAACCTGGTTTTTTCTTAAAAGCACTCATTCCAACTCAGCATATCGGCATAAATTTTTTTTGTGTGTGTTGGAAGGAGTATTTTTAAGAAAAATATTTAACAATGTTAATTTTCTAGACGGGATAAATTTTAAAATTATATATGAATTTTGATTTAGTATTCAATTTAATACATGAACTTTGATTTGGTACAATTATACACATGAAATTTTTATTTTGGTTCAAATGTATACATAAAACTTTAATTTTGATTCAATCATACATATTTAAAGAAATAAATATATCAATTATTTTTATATTGTATAAATATAATTATTTATATATACAATATATAAACATAAAATAATGCGATATCGATAATTGTCTATAATCATATACAAAATTGCACATTAAACCAAAATTCATATATAATTTTGAAATTTACCTCTTTTCTGGACTAATTAATAACATTGCAAAAGTAGATGAACAAATTATGCTAAAATATAGGAAGTGAATCCTCAATTCATGTATAATAAAAGGACCAAAACCACAATTTAACAATTGGAAAGTGTTTTTTTTTTTAATTTTTTTTATAACATTGCAATCTGCATGCAGGCCTTCATCTTCTTCCCCTAAACGGATAAAAGGGCACGATGGAAGAAACTTGCAACTAAAATTTAAGTCAAAGCTTTCCCTCCCTCTCTTTACTGGAGGGAAAGTGGAAGGGGAGCAAGGTGCTGCTATCCACGTCTCATTGATTGATGCAAACACTGGTCATGTCGTCACATGTAGCCCAGAGTCCTCGGCCACACTAGATGTTGTCGTGCTTGAGGGCGATTTCAGTAATGAAGATGGTGATAATTGGACTCAAGAAGAATTCGACAGCCATGTCGTCAAGGAGCGTGAAGGGAAAAGGCCGCTTCTAACGGGCGATTTGCAGGTTATTATGTTAGATATGGACTAAAATTCTAATTATCGATATAATTTTATTGTTCGAAGATTAATCAGTGATAAGAAAGCTTAATAAGTAAGATTTTTTTGTCATGTCACGTTCATTTTAAGCCCGACCAATTTAGATAAAGTCTATTCAAATCATTTTGAGTTTTGGTCATTTTAAGTTTGGATTATTTGGAGGTTGAGTCGTTTTTGTTTTTTACTTATAAATTCCGAACAGGTGATACTAAAAAAAGGTGTGGGAACATTAGGGGAACTTACATTTACAGACAACTCAAGTTGGATAAGAAGCAGGAAATTCAGATTAGGCCTAAAAGTTGCTTCTTATTCTTGTGAAGGCATCCGTATTCGAGAAGCGAAAACAGAAGCCTTTACGGTTAAAGATCATCGAGGAGAATGTGAGTTCTTAACTTAAATTACTTGACACCCAAAATAAACTCGAGGGTGAATGAAATCATCATTGCTTCTTTTTCTTTTACCTTATTTCTTGAACAGTATACAAAAAACATTATCCACCTGCATTAAATGATGAAGTCTGGAGATTGGAGAAGATTGGAAAAGATGGGTCGTTTCACAAGAAGCTAAATAAAGCTGGGATCTTCACTGTTGAAGATTTTCTAATACTTGTGGTTAGGGACTCACAAAGGCTGAGAAATGTAAGAATTTTTTTATCTCAACATGAAATCTTTTAAGTCACCATTTCTCTCTTCAACTATACCCAACTTTCAATTTTGTTAATTTTTTTTTCTACATTAATACTTGAACTCTCTTTTTTCGCCTCATTTTATTCTTAAAAATTACTTGCAAAATGGCAATTTTTAGAACGAAAATGATAATTCCTAGTATTAAAGTGAGACATAAAAAAAATTAGGTATCAAAGTAGTAAAATAGATATAATTTGTAGACTAAATCGTGACCTAAACTAAATCGAAATGATTTTGTTCTTGGCTTATGTGTAAATTTACCCCTAAGTTGTACATTTTTTTAATTTTGGTAAAATAAATTTTGTTATAGATTACCTCAGTCAATAATAACATGACATGTTAAACTTTCTTATTGCACATTGTACACATCTGGGGTAAAGAAATAAATTTGATAATTTAAGTATCATTTTTGAAAAAAAAAATTTAAGTATCAATTTTAATTTAAAAATAAATACAAAAAAGGATACAGTTTAGGGGCCAATTTGCTTACTAATCCTTTGTTCTGCTATGGTTTTCTAATTGGTATTTTTGATGCATTTGTTGATAGATTCTTGGAAGTGGAATGTCTAATAAGATGTGGGATTTGTTGGTGGAACATGCAAGGACTTGTGATCCAAGTGGGAAAGTTTATGTTTATTACCCTGATAATTGGAGGATTGTGGGCGTTGTATTTAACAGCATCCATGAGTTCAGTGGCCTAATCGCCAATGGACAATATTGTGCAGCCGGTTCTCTTTCGGACAATCACAAGGTAAAACAGCACGCACTAAACACGATCTAATCTACTCGAACTTGAAGTTTGATCCAATCTTATTTGACTATAAAAAGTTAAAAAAATTTGAATCCAGATTGACTTGAATTAAAAAACACTCGAACTTAAATAATCTAAATCTGTAATGATTTGAATGATCTAAACTCAAAACTAAAATAACTCAAAAAATTTAAAATACGTATTGCCCTGGTCATAGATTAATCCAACCCGAAACCAATCCAATTCCTTGCCTTAATATAATTACATTTAAAGAAAAAAAAAAAAGCTTGAGAAACCTTGAGATGGGTATGTTTTCTTTTTGCAGGTTTATGTGGATGGCCTGGTAAAGAAGGCGTATGAAAATTGGATGCATGTTATAGAGTATGACGCTAAGTCTTCACCAGGCAGTAACGAAGACGATAATACAGGTTGTTCAAAAGCAAATGTTCCAATGGATCTACAAGCTTATCCAAGCCATCACCAGGTTCTACCTAGCCTGTTAGTTCCAGAGCAGCCTCCCATGGATTCTGGTCTGAATGTTGGAGGTATACTATTCTTGTCTGAACATGAAATTGAATTTTAAGGTCTATGTGTGATTTTAGTCCTTTTACTGTGCTAATTTTGAGATTTTACCCCTCTACATGGCATGAGCTTTGTTTTTCTTTATTATGGTTATTCAGTCAACTGAGTTCAACCGATATTAAATTTGCATGCCAATCGAATGGTTAATTTTGACAGTGGTATGAATTTGAACCATCAAATTATGATAAATTGAAGTAGAGAGATTATATTTTAAATTTTATGATTAGTTGAGGGACTAAAACATAGTTAGACCGAATTTTTATATAAAAGATTTGCACATATGCATCATGCATGCTTCTTGTTGACTGTGTTTATTTATCTGTTAATCTGTTTCGATTATGAAGATCCCATGGCTGCCAGTCAACTGCCGATGCAATCACAAAATGCACGTCTCAATGCTCAGACGACTCAGTTAAACGGTGCTTTATTCGCTGAGTTAAACGATAACGAGCTAACTCATCATTGTCCATCTCATTCATCCTCCAAGCCAGGTTTCCATGGCGTTGCCGCGTCTAACATTCCTTCGTTCAAGGCGGAAGCCGACGATTTCTTGTCGGAGGAAGAGATCAGAATGAGAAGCAACGAGGTACTGGAGAACGAAGACATGCAGCACCTGCTTCGTGTCTTTAACATGGGGAGCCATGGCCATGGTGCATCCAACCCTTGTTCATCGAAATACATGCCCACCGCGCCGTCTTTGAACTGTGGTTTCAACAATGAAGAAGCTTTGAGTTCGTCGGGGAAAGCCGTGGTGGGGTGGCTGAAGCTCAAGGCGGCGCTTAGATGGGGCGTTTTCACTAGGAAGAAGGTGGCTGAAAGGCTGGCGCGCCTTGTTGAGTTGGATGAATATTCATAGGCAAAACTTATGGATATGGTGTTGGAATGATCCATACAACTCGAGTACTCAAGTTACAACTATTTCGCGCCAAGTTTACGAAGTGTCGTTTCTTCTGAAACACATTTGATATATCTCGAGTGAGAGTATTATCTTTCAATTCTATTGAAAAGCAATATATGAAGAGATAACGATGGTCGCAGAGAAATAATGGTTTGTCCATAAAAAAATCTCATATTTGTATTTAATGGAATTTAAACCCATGCCCTATAGCTTACAGGGCATTGTTCGGCTAAGTATGGTGAGTGAGACACACCCACTATGTGAAATCCACTTCCGTCACCTCTTCACCTCTTCTTTTCAAGCTCTTTGACTTTTGGCGAAGTTAGGAGATAAAACCTCAGGAGGGACAAAATTGAAAGTGTTGAAAGGTTTATCAACTTTAGATAAATTACAGTTTACAGATTTTTTTCAAAGAAATCGAATATTATTCAACAATAAAAATTTTAAATAAACGAAAAATCAAAAATTTAATTTCGATTTAATCCTAAAAACCAGTAACTCCAGCTCTTTAAAGTCAAATTTAAATTATTGAAATATGAAACTGAGCAAAATTAAAATTGGCCTTAATCTAAAATGGTCCCCTCGTAATACCTTGGAAAAAAAAACTACACTTAAAATATTTTCAACTTAAAATTTATCAGAGTCCAAAACTCTCCTAACCTAAAATGAGGAAAAAATATTAAAATCCAAATTTAACCTGCCTTAAATTAAACCTGAATCCCTCGATTGAGAAATCATTACTATATGTATTCACTGTGGTTTAATTTACCTTATAACGTTATTCATGTGGTATAATGATGGTTCGTGAAATCTCAAATAAATAATAAGTTAATCCGGTTTGAATTTTACAATTATTTTTCTATTAAGAGTTTGAATTTTTTTTAAATTAAGTTTTGAATTTGATTATTATTCTCACTTGGGTCTAAATTGACAATTATTCTCACATTGGGTATAAATTTTTTGGTCTAAGTTGATCCATGAACTTGATAATTGTTCTCATATTGAAAATTGCACTTGACAATTGTTTCCACATTGAAACCTGAATTTTAGGGTTTTCAAGGAAATATCAAGGGCCAACTTGGAGTAAAAAAAATTCAAGCCCCAATATGAAAACAGTTGTCAAGCTAAGGTCTAACTTAAACAAAAGAAGAAGGTTTTTTTACCCAAATAATCTAAAAAAAATTATTAAATTCCAAAATGGGTAACCCTACAAATTAATTACTGAAATGAGTTGTTTGCTACAATATTTTTCGATATTGTCTGACTGGTTGGAAATCGAACCCACGACCATGAGATTAAAAACCACACTTTATACCAACTAAACTAAAATAATTATTTTATAGTATAATAAATATAATAATTAATTATATTGTAATCCGGTGCCATTAGTATGTCAAGCGACACCAATAAAAAATTATTATTTTTTAAAAACCCATGTGATGCCGAGTCAAGCGACACCAATAAAACACTAAAACAAATGATCCATTTCGATAATTAATTTGTAGGGTCAAAAATTTTGATATTAAATTTTTTTGTTGAGGTAAAAAATACAAAAAATTTACGACCAAAAATTGATTCAACCTTAAATGAAATATGTATGTATGTATATCTGTATGCGTGTTGATGGGAAATGTGTGGAATTGAAATGTCTTTCACAGCTTTATAAGGAAATCTGAAGCCACCCTTTTTAAACGTTCTTTCGTTTTCTACGAATTTATTCGGCTCTGCCCAGTTTTGTCTGTCTCTTCGTCGCTCTCTGCTTTTTCTTTCTCTGAAAACATAAAGGAGAAATGACCCTCCCGTTCCTTGGTGGAAGCTGCCAAATCCAACGTGTGCTGATGTTTGTTCCTCATTTTTACCTGCTAGTTAAAACAGTCACATCATTTACGCATGTGAAATTCTAACTTTAAACAACTTGTACAAAAAAAAAAGGTTAAATATGCCTATAGTCCCTGTACTTTTTGAAATTTAGTAATTTAATCTCCGTACTTTTTAGATTTCAAAATGGAAGTACATTAAACATAATCAAATGCTTTACAGGAAAAACTTCATTAGGTCCGGACCAACCTATAAAACTAGAACTTATGGCTCAATGCAATGAAATACAAAAATATATAGAAACAATCTTTTTCCCGAAGACGGAGCAGTCATTCACCATCCGAAACATCATCTTCATCTTCATCCAGTATGTAGACCAAGGCACGCTTTCTAGCAGCAAAAACACAAGCTACACCTCTCGACGCTGTTATAGTAAATTTGAAAATAAACGTTAAGCAGAAACAGGACATATATTTGGTATGATCCAACCGGATTGAGATACAAGGATGTTTTGATTTGAAAACTTACCACTAACTGCCAGAGGGGCAGCTACAGAATGAGGGATATTTCGGACCTTTTCATTTTCCAGTCGTAAGTGCGTAACAGAGTCCTATAATGCACATAGATACAGTTTCTAATAAATAAGTACTTCATCATCAAAACTTAAACGAAAGACTACATGCTCTCACAGAAAATGACGGAAAGTTGGTTATTAATAAAAGCATGGACAAATTGTGAGACTAACGTTGTGGATACTTTGTGGGCTGAACCTACGTTACAAAAGGTCAGTAGCTTCGGTTGTCTAATTAAGGCTTATGTTTCTTGATTGCGCTTTTATATCAGTCGATTCTTTCCCTTCTTGATCTTACTTAAAGAACAAATGGAATAATAAATTTCTTATCAGAATCCTAAAAAGAGATCTAGATGTCTCTCTAACGAGTCCTATGGCTTCAACTAGCTTGAGTGATTTTGCCGTCCATTGCCCATGACTCTATCTCAAACTCATAGTCGTTAACATCTGACAAGGTAAGGGCAAATTCGGCATGTTCAATGAACACAAGACTATGGTATCCGCATATTCAGAGTTTGCATGCATGTATAATTATGTAGTAATTAAGTTTGAAGAGTGATAGTGAGCAGCAGAAACAACCAAACTACACGCCCTGTTAATTATTTTTCCAAGTGTGATTAGGATCTACCAGAAGAAACATTTACCTTTAGCTGATCTAGGTTCCAGGTGTTTATACAACCTGATCTTGGAATGGATACGAATGGGAGATCATCAGCTTGGACGATCATCATACAAGATTCACCAGAGCATTCAGAAGCAGAAGTTGATTCATTTAATAGCAAAACAATTTGGCCTTTCTGTTTTTATAAATTTAATAAAAAAGGAGATCAAGTTAGAAAAGAACCCCGAAAGACTAGTATTAAAAAAGAAAAGGTTGAATCATTTTATAACACAAGACTCTTTGGGTTTACTTCGTTACAATCAAAGGCAGAGAAAAGAAAACATAGTTTTTCACCTTATACAAAGATAGATCCACACAGTGATAACCATCAGGAACAGAGAGCAAAACAGCTTCCAAAGAAGCAGATTCTTCAATACTACTATTGCTCAAACTGTGCATGAATCTCCTTGATATGCCTATACAATTAGCAATATTTGAGGAAGAGTCACCGGGGATTTGGAAAGAAATATAATCTATAAACCCGTGTTCGTGAGTCAGGTAAGATGAGACAGATGTGGAAGCATCCTATAGAGAAAAACAAGAAAACATCACAACGCAGATAAGAAAACTAAGTTGCTACCAACATGTTAGGGATGATGATATGAAACAAAAAACATTTGCAAGATGTACAGAAACCAATAAATGTATGACCGAATTAAAGATTAAGGAGGATGGAAGGACAGGCAGGGAAATACCTTGTAGTATGTTACTGAAATAGGAACCGAAACAGATACAGATGCAGATGAAGATGGGAGGGCAAACAGTGGTAGCACATCCTTGCAAAGCATCTTCCTTGAAATTGTAGTAAAAGGCATCAAGAAAGCCTCCTTGAAACTGAAATTGCATGACCAACGATACGGCAATATTTATGGTTTGAAGTATAACCAAAAAGCAATACATATGAAGATGGAAGGCAGAAATGCCTTTAACAATGATAAAATCTATAGAACATAGAAATCTCCAATTGAAAGACGAAGACCCTGGCAAGCGAAAGGAAAGCATACCTAGACTCCATCTGCTTAAATTCCTCAGCTAATGTCCTCCTCAGGAAATCACAATCAGAAAATCCCCCAAAATGAACTAATTCTTTAACTCTTTGCAGTGTTTCCCTGAAGGATGAGAGCAGCAGACTTTTTTTTTTTTTAAAGGAGAAACAACGACACTGATGATGCAAAAAAAATCTACCAGATAAATCATCAATCGGAGATGCATGCATAAGTTTATGTTCATGCTTGCCATATGTAGATACAATTAAATTCACACTAACACTTATTGAAGGAGAATTATGCCCTGTATGCAGCTTGATAAGTACAAAACTAAAGTTAATTTTTTTTCCCCATGTTAAAGCCTTAATCAGCAGATTCAGCATCACTACAATTGAATCTGTAAAAGGAGTACTTTTTTCTGTGTAGGTAAAAATGTCCACTTTTACTATAGTTCGTGAACAGATATAGTCATGCTATGTGACATATTACCTCTATGCTAAATGGGCAATATGCATAAATCTTGTTGGATGACAGACCAAAGTAAGAATAATTGAAATGCACTGATAAGACCTATGGCAGTTGAAAAGATAACTTACATATCAGGTTCAATATCAACTTCAGACAACTCCAGAAAGGGCTTGACAGGATCTTGATCATATAAGAACTTCAAGAATATAACAACAAGTTCACTGTCAAAAGTAAAAATGTAAGGCTACAAAAAGATAATCAATGGAGGGAAATTAAAGACACTGAGAAACAAACCTGTTACAGGGTAGAAGCTGATCACTTGGCTCTTGATTAACTAGCTTTATGCATTTTAGCAACCAATTAAAGAAGTTTGAAAACTGAAAGCGAAGACAGATAATAAGAACCCCAAGAGAAGAAAAACACAATTCCAGGAGACGAAAATAGTTTAGTTTAATTCCATTCAGTGTGGTAGGTGGGGCGAATTAACAATAAAGGAAGAAAGACCAAAAGAACTTCAAATATTAAGGTTAACCACCTGCTGTACCACAGAGGAAAGCACCCTCATAAATCTCTCAACTTGCACTAGTAAGATTCCAGATTTTTCTGTTGCATTATTGATAAGAGTCTCGTCCAGGCCAATACCCTGAAAACGAGTGCGCCATCTAGAAAGACCTCTAAGTTCTCCCATCCTGAATCCAATAATTTCAGCAGCAGGCTGGAAAATGTATATTTATTTTCAGCTGGATCACATCCGTAGCACTCACCATACAACATTAAGTGACAAGTAAATAAAAAACAGTACCTAAATTGAGATTCCATTTGCAAAAATAGATAATCACAATCAGACATAGTCTATACATAATGACATAAAATGCAACACTTTGGTTTAGTAAAGGTTTACATGCAACAAGGAGCCATTATGCATAACAATATATTGTTTTAACTCATCCTTCTCCTAAAGGGTGACCATCTGAGCTAATAGTTTTTCAACATAACCACTAACATTCATTAGATTAAGAATTTAGGTAGTAGAACCCCTTAAATTAAGCATGTACGCAACTAGGCTATAACAAATAATTTCTGCGACAATAATGGTAGCTAGAAATAAGATTTCATATGCAAATTACACATCCACAGCCTTATTTGGAAGCTGAACTTTCATTTATGCACCTAACTCATGAAATCCACCTAATTACAATATGATGCTCCATGATAAGATATTAAATTAGCAAGTAAAGGAATCTTCTATAAAAGTAACTATTACATGAATTGCAGAGAAAAATTCTACCAAGCACCTGAAGATGATCGAGGACAACATGCTGAAGCTCTTTTCCAGCACCACAAACAACCTTTGACACACGCTTCACTCCCTATTTAGAAAGAAATCCATTGATTAAAATGTGCAAAATAATTTCCTTCTCACCAGAAGAAAAAGGAGAGAAATGATTACATAATGCAAAGTTTACCGATTCACCCAAAGAGTTAACTAGAAACTGATGAACAGGTGGACTAGTTCGAGCACCACCTAGAAGGCTCAGAAACTCCTCTTGGGGTGATGAGTCCAGCCCTATATGCATGGGATAGAAATCAACTAAAGGATATGTGGCAGAAATGGAAAATAAGATTATGGGATAGAAATCAACTAAAGGATATGTGGCAGAAATGGAAAATAAGATTTTGGTACTCCTATCAGAAAGTTACCGTGGTCAATTATTAAACTGGATAGAGAATCAAACTTCTCGCGAAAAGTGTGCATGGCATCTGACCATTGTTTAGACATTACCGATAATGATGCGCGAATAACTTCAATTAAATCCTCGATGTTAGAAGCTTGTTGGGCCACTTGGTGGAGTTCATTTTTCCTTCCATGAGGAAGAGATAATGAAAAGATGAAGCAGGTCATGAGAAGAATTAAGGAATAAAGCATGTTTATCGTTTATCAACTTCAGATAAACGACTGGTGCACGATAAAATTGTAAGCAAGATGCATTACAAGATACCATTGAAAATAGCTAAAAAAAGCTAACACTACAAAACGTGAAACCTTTAAATATACAAACAAACTGCAGGTATTCTCGGGTTCTCCAGCAAAGTTACCTCTTCCAAAAGATAGAAGTATCGAGTCGTAAGCAATGACAACCATGCATACCAAGCTGTCCCTCAGCAGATTCAACCTCATCATGGTTAACTTCTCCAGAACACATTACTATCAGATGACAAAGGTCTTTGGACAAAGCAACCTAATAACAAAATAGGAACGCCCGTTAAGTCTACTACATATTGACCTGTAAGCAAGCACTAAAAACAAAAATAAAGTGAACAGGTTTTAATTCGGTATATGGAGGAGGGAAATATTCTTTTAATATAAGTTAGCCTGATTTATCCTGTTGCACGACCTTTCAACCAGAAAAAAGCACTACCTACAAGCTGTCCAGTTTATAGGCATAAAACATAAATAAAACAACAAAGAGTGAAGTCTAGGAAAATAGAACTCTTCTTTTACTCACTTTGCAACAACTTGTTCTACGCATCATTAATAACTAAACACTCCGATAATTGTGAAAAAAAAAATTATCTTGCTACCAGTGCAAATTCATTATATAAAAATGTGCATACCTTGGAAATTGAAGCATGCGAAAGTCTGCATGTAGCTGGCTCAGTAGCAAACGGAGTAGGAATAGACAAATTGTGTATGTTCTGGTAAATATTTTCATGTGCAAAATAATTCATATTAAAAACAATAGAGTTAATTATGTTCTGCATAAAATGTAAAATAATTGTAATGATAAATAAAATAAACAAAAGGAAGAATATGGCTCTCTCTGAACCATGAAAAATAATCTAGGGTCTAGTATTTTAGAAGAGAAATACAAGGCATTTCGCAATGTCAAAAAAAATATAAGTGACAGAAGGGTGTCAATTTGATAAATCAAAGCGACAAAGCCATAAATTTATTTTTATTTGCCAGGCCAGCTCTAAAACGGCTAGAAGTGTTTCCATAACTTAGTTGATAAAAAACAAGTAAATATAAATCTGTTAATCAGTATAATCCAGAAATTTCCAAGATAAATAAGTAGCTTACTATTTTCCCTATCGGAAATATTCCGAATATACTAAAGCATATGCTTCCATCTTTGTCACCACTACATAAAATGTTAAACCGTTGGTATGAGGAATTTGAAAGCTCACGAAATGAATCATCACTATCATCCATGAAGCCAGTATCTCCAGGTGCCAGCCCAGGCATCCTAGGAACTCTTGGAGCAGGAGGAAAGAAACGAGAAGTGCGGTCCTCATATGTTGAATTATTGACAGAATCATCCTATCATCAAAGTCAGTTGAGATTGATCACGAAGTTAAAACGTGAAATATTTATATGAACTCAAAGAAGGATAATGAACATGACAGATGTTGAAGAAAGGGTTAACTTCTGCAAGATGTTTACAAGTCAAAAGTTGTAAGAAAAAATACAAATATTTCAAAACAAACGACAAATGCCTACTTTAATCACTTGTCCATCCTCCTCCCAATTAAGGGACACAACAGCAACAGTGTGAGACTTTAAACTTCTCAACAACTTTCCATTCTGCAAGAAATACAAAATATAAGTTAGAGGAACAAATTCCATAATATTATTATGAATAATAACCATCTAACCTCAAGAAAACACAATACATGGATGAGAATTAAGAACGCAGTCAACAATCATGATTATCCACAATGAATGTAGAGAAACCAAACAACGAAAAATTAAAATTCGAATAAACAATATTAGTTCCTAATAGACATTAAAATTTGAATAAATAAATAAATAAAAGGCTAACTCACTTCAACATCGTGCAATGAAATTGTGCCATCCTCCAGCCCAACTGCTATCGCTTTACCATCAGGACGCCAACATAAGGATGTAATGCACCTTCCTGTAAAACAAAATCATTAAAACAAACGAATCACATGATTCAAATCCAAATCAAAAAAATTAAACAAATAATTTATTTTTAAAAAAAAAAAAGAAAGAAAGAGAGAACAGTCCGTGAATAACCAGGAAAAATCGTCCAGAGTCTTTGCCAGTTGAACCGATGAAGCAAAATCTTGGAGTCCTCAGTAACCATAGCCAGTAAATCTTTCTCTGGATTCCATTCCGCGATTTTAATCTAATCAACAAAAATTAATTAAAAATAAGAACATGCATAATCATGATATTTAAATAAGATCGAAAAAAAGAAGAAGACGAAAACGAAACTGTAAAATGTGACGGAAATGAACCTGAGAGGCGACAGGTTTGTCGAACTGAAGTTGAAAAGGAAGCACGCGTGGCGTTTCATCGGTTTCCATCGCTAAAAATTTAAAGAAGTTTTTTAAAGTAAATTTTAGCTTAGTATATTGCACTTAAACCCTAACGGACAGTGTTCAACTGGATAAGAGGTGTGGGAACTGGGAAGAGTAGCGAAATGTAAATTAAGATTAGGGCGGAATTTTTTTTTGGGGGGTTTAAAGGGGGTTTTGTTGATTTTGTTTTGGGAAGGACTAAAAACGAAATATGGTTGAAGAAACGGAGCCGTCGACCGGTCGCCCGCCGGTTGGGTTTACGGGATTTTAAGTGACGGTTTGATTTAAACTGAAAGCAGAAAAATGAAGCGCACAATTTGAAAAGGATAAAAAGCCGCCGTTGCCGGGGATCGAACCCGGGTCGCCCGCGTGACAGGCGGGAATACTTACCACTATACTACAACGACTCGGTTGATATGAAAGTCCAAAAGCATCTAAATAAAGACAAGCATGACTTGTCTAATTGACATGAATGTATGAAACTATTTTTTTGAAGGGATAAATATTAAAAAGAATGATTTAAATGTTTTACGTAAATTTTGATTTTATATGATTTTATTTAATTATTATGAATCAATAATATTATTATTAAATTAGTACTGTTTTACGTTGATATATTATATACATAAATAATTATATTAATCTAATATAAAAATAATTATATGTATTTATTTCTTTAAATATGTATAATTGAATCAAAATCAAATTTTCGTATATACATAGAAACCACAATTTAAGTTTCATGTGTATAATTGCACCAAATCAAAATTCATGTATCAAATTACACATTAAACTAAACTTAATGTATAAGTATTTTAAAATCCAAGAGATTTATTTATTGTAATAATAATTATTCTTATTATTATTGAGGATAAATCTTAAAATTATACATGAACTTTGATTTAATGTGCAATTGTATATGTACGTGAAACTTTAATTGTGGCTCAAATGTATACTTGAAACCTTAATTTTGATTTAATCATACACATTAAAGAAATAAAGACATCAATTTATTTTATATTGGATAAAATAATTATTTATTTATGCAATATATAAACATAAAATGACTTTATACCAATAATTGTGTTAATAATTTATAATAATTGAATCAATTTAAAATTCATGTATAAAATTACATAAAATCAAAATTTATGTATAAAATTACACATTAAACCATAATTGATATATAAGTTTGATATTTATCCTTTATTATTATTATGGAATGGGCTGATTTTGTATTAAAGTTATTTAGGTATTGGTTGTGGGCTTGGAAAGTTAATTTAGCGCTAAATAAGCTTTTTGACAATTATGGCTTTTGGGCTTTTAGAATAAAGGAGAACTTTTTGTGCAAATAAATTTGTATTTTTTTAATTTTAAGATATTTAAATTGGATAATATATTGCATTATTTTTATGAGAATTATATTTTATTTGTAATTTTAAAAGGAAATTTTAATTAAAAATAAAATTATATAAAATTAGTGGGAAAAAACATATTTTCGTTGTTTTTAGTTAAAATGTTTTGTAAAAATGGAAAAAGTTGAAAACAAATAATTTTTTAGGTTTCATTTTATGCATTAAATTTACCTTAGTGTGAATAATTTTAGAAGCAACTCTTTATTTTTATAATATTTAAAACCTTTTTATTTAATTACATTTTATTTTACTATTCTAAGACATTTTCAATAAATTATACTTTAATTTTATTTTTATTTTGAAAAACATACCAAAGGCGTTTTCATTATTTTTATATTCAAAACAATTTTCTATTTTCATATACAAAACATATTTTTCAATTTTCAAAATATAAAATAAAAATTATTTTCTGAAAATGAAAATGGAAACTAAAAAATTGAAAAACATATCTAGAACCAAACTCACCCTTAAGCTCAGTTTGATTTTTAAAAGTATTTTCTATTTTAATTTTCTATTTTTAAAATTGAAAAACACGTCTGGTAGGTAGAAATAAAACTCTGTGTTTGTATGGGTTTGAATCATAGACAATTCAATTAAAGTTAAAAATTATTATTTTCTATCATTTTCACTTTACAACATTTTTAGTGAAAGCAATTAAAATAACCTTTTATTGTTTTCGAATTTTACATATTTTATTTTTCAATAATCATTTTAAAATTTTCAATCAAACATATTATCTTCAATGTCTTCCATTTTTTCAGTAAGAAACGAAAATAACCTCTAGTTTCCAAAACTAAACAATCCCTTGTATTCTAATTTTCCCTCGAACACAAGCATCAACTTATCGCAGGAACAAGACCTAGTGGCAGAAAATCCAGTATCAATGATACATCATCTTCCTGTACCGTAAGATGATTTACATACTTATTTCCTTATCATGTTTTTATAATTTATCGGTTGTTGGATCAATCTAGTAATCAATTTATCGATCTAATCAATCTAAATAAATAAATCATTAAAAAATACATAAATTATAATAATAAAATTCGACTTAATTACCCAATTCAATCTATTCTTTTATCAATCCAACTGATCAGTAAAAAATTGTCGCCCAACCCAACCTAATATATATTCTATTAAAAACTTTGACAATAATGACAATTCACCAATTATGCATAAAACATTTATCAATTATAAAATTCTAACAAAGCTTAAATCATATTTTGGGACTTAAACTTGACAACTTATTCTACATTGGGACCTAAATTCTTTTTCTTTTTTTTTGGTCCAAGTTAAGTCCTAAACTTAACAATTATTCTCACATTAGGACTTAAACTTTTTTTAAAATCTAAGTTAGACCCCGAACTTGGCAAGTATTCTCACAATGAAATTTTAGCTCTTTTTTTTTATTCAAGTTAGTCCTTAAAACCCGTAAAGTTTAAGCCTTAATATGAGAATAATTGTCAAGTTTAAGCCCCAATGTGAAAAAAGTTACTAAATTTATGTTTTGATGTGGGACCAACCGTCAAGCTTAAGACCTATCTTGGACTAAGAAAAATTCAAACCTCAACGTAAGAAAAATATAAAGTTCAAACTCTATATGATAATTTAATCCTTTAAACATAGTAGTCTAATATTTTATTCACTGTTTTTAACTCAAGTTTATTTTATATTAATTTTTCTCTTGCAGTTAAAAGTATCGAATAATTTGAAAATTTTAATTTTTAAATATAATTTAAATTTAAATGATAAAATCTTAACTTAGTTGTGAAATCAATTTATCAAATAATTATCAAAACATATATTTAAAGGAAAAAAAAGTAAAAAGATTAATATTAATTAACTTTTTTTACTTTTGACTCATTGGTAATGAGTATTGACGTGTGCTGACCGCCGATTTAAAAGTAGATGGATGTGACAGACGCAACGGCCAGGCTAACAGCGTAAAATTAGAATACCAGCATTGCGTACTCACGTGTTCGTTTGCACGTCTAAACCTTAACTCATATCCACCATACGCGTGTCCTATCTGTCCCCCATAACACCCTTCACTATCATTTTTTGTTCTCTCGTCATCTCCCCGTATTTCTATAAAGGTTAAAATTTGTCATAGGTCCCCTTATTCTTTGAAAATTATTAATTTAGTCCTTATATTTTTATTTTAAGAATTCAATCTCTACTTTTCAGATTTCAAATTTTAGGTCAAACTGTTAATATTGTTAATATTATTTTGTTAAATTTAGGTTTATTACAATGTCATTTTTAGTTATATTGTTACAAAGTAAGTATTTTTATATTTTAAATCATCACACCAACAAATTTAATAAAGGGTAACAATTCAACTTGAATTTTTGAAATCTGAAAATTACATGGACTACATTTTTTGAAATAAAAGTATATGAGCTAAATTCTAAATTTAGGAAGAATATAAGGATCTATGACATATTTTAACCGCAAATCCATTAGTTTGATTGTTTTGATTTTTCTTTTTAAAGATCAACCTTTTATTTTATCCACTGTTTTTGAATCGAGTTGATAGTTGTATTAGTTAGATCGCCAATTCTCAATTCAATTTGCTCAAATAAAATAAGTTATTAAAAGTTTATAAAACATGGTTCAATTAAATATTTAGTTCAATTTAATCTTTTTAAACTAATTCGAGGGTCAGGCGATTTTATACATTGTTTTAGACTAATCTACCAACCAGTTCTTGGTTTGATTATGAAAACACCTATTATGACTGAACTATATGGTTAAACCAATTTAGTATTTGATCAGTTCGTCAATCAGTTTGTTTTTTTTAAGTAAGAAAAATAAAATATGAATTTAAGTTGGTTTGAGTTATAAATTTAAGTCGATAAACTTATGTATTTTCACACCTAGTAATAGATTGAGTTAATCTATATTAAATTACGATAGAGTGGAAAAATATCAGTGAAAAAATATCATGTAATAAATATATTTATTAAAATTTTATTAAGAGTCAAGTGAGTCTTAACTCAATTAGCACAGTCATTGTTGCCAATGTGGAAGAACGTTGGTTCGAGTACACTGAAGCGTATTATTCTCTTATTTATAGCCCGCAGAGAGGCTTTGGATAGTTCTAAGTATTATGTCAAAAAAAAATGATAAGAATGATGAGATTGTCCAAAACAAAAATTATTAAGAACCAAATGAAGTAAAGTTGAAAATTTTAAATTTCATAGTGCTCTTTATAAAACATTACTATGAATAAGTTTTATTTATTTATAGAAATATAAAAAGATAAAAATACTGTTATAATAATATAACTTACTTTGTAAAATGAATAATTTTTTTCATTTTTATTATCTAACTATATTAATTTTTTAGTGTTTTTATTTTTTTAGAAAATTAATTACCAAAAAAATAAAATTATATAATTAAATGATTATTTTATAATTTTTATAATTAAATGATCTAAAAATATATATTAATAATTAAGTAATTATTTTATAATTTTTACAATTGAGTGATAGAAAAGAAAAATTATAATTTTGACATGTATTGTAGTTTACCTTAACGGCATGCAAAATTGACCAAACCATGATAGCTGATTTGACCAAACTTACTCAATTAAGTTTTAATAAATTTTTGATCATCACAACAAGTGAACAAACATCACTAATGCCTACTAGATTGAGTAGTAATAAATTTAATACCTCTTAAATAAAATCTTTAATTCGTATTTTGTGAATAAAAATAAAATATTAAAAGAAATTTATTATTATTTAAAGATTTAATTCGACTCGATTTAAAATTTAATTAATATTATTAAATATAATAATATTTGAATTAGATTGAATTAAAAATTAACCAAATTATTTATCTGAAGAAAATTATTTAATTAGTTAATTTAGAAATTGATTTAAACAAATTGAATCTGATGAAAAATTGATTAAATATTTTTATTTATATAAATTTTATTGATAATTTATTTAATTATCAGTTAACCAAATTATGAGAACTGCCCATAAAGAGTTCCGTAGACGAAAAAGAAGAGTGTTATAGAAGCAGACCAACAAAGCCGACTTTGGATGAGATTAGACCGGCTAATCTTCCACCTCAGCACCACCCAAGTTGCTTCTCTACCTCCACCTAATTTTTCGCCACGCGTCACTTTTCAACGGCTAGTTTGTAATTTAACCGCCAATTCACGCACGACCTTAAAATTCCATCCCCCAACACACGGGTGAAAGTTAAAAAAAGAAGACTTATCCTCTTTTACTGGAATTCTCCAGTAATTTCCAGTGGTAAAAAGCAAATAAGGAATAAAAAAACGCGTAGATATTTAATTTTATTTCTTCACCGGTATATAAGGAGGAGTTTACATTTTTAAAGCAACTCTGTTTGTCCAAGGCAACTTCTTTGTTTCCTATTTCAAAAAAAAAAAAAAAAAACATTGTTATCTTCACTCAAATTTAGAAATTCTAGGTTTTATCTTATCTCTAAATTTGACTATAAAAGACCCCAGATTTTCTTTTTGTGTTTTAAGATCTAAGGTATTATTTCACAAAAAAAATTCTTTTTTAGATTTTTTTCCCCCCTTTTGTGAATTCTGTCATGGAATTAGTAAGCCATACATCTTCACTGAAGTTGAAACATGATTGTATGAATGAAAAACGAGGAGAAAATTTAGGGCTAGGGTTCGTGAGATATACCCATGGATTAAGGAGGAAAAGGATTGGGATATCGAATGAAATTGACGATGGGACCAAAGCTTCATCGTTGAAAAGGCAGTGCAGTAAGAGGACGATGATCGATGATGATAATTGCTATGAAAAATCTGCTCTCGAATCACTTCCACAAGATATTATTGTAAGCAGCTTTAATTTTTGGTTTTCCAATTAGTTTCTATTTTTGGGAATTGTTTACAAATTTTTTTTTTTGTTTTCTTTTTGCAGATTAAGATTATTTGTGGTGTGGATCATGAAGATTTGAACCGGCTTCCTATTGTTTCTAAATCAATCAGAGAAGCTGTAAGTACAAAACATTTCAATTCAATTCAAATCATTTTTTTCTTCTTTCTTTAACCATTTAATCTGATTATTTACTGTGATTATTCTTATTTTTCTGCAGGCTATGGTTGCAAAGCAATTGCATTTTGCATATAGTACACCAACAAAGGTGAAAGCTTTTAAAACATCAATAGATTTCGATGAACAAAGTGAATCAAACGACTTGGAACTTGAAGCTCCAAATGCACCTCAACAATGGCGGTCACACAGGTCAATCAACAAGAAAAAACTTGCAGATATATCAATACAATTGTTTTTGTAAATAGCGTGTTGTTTGCTATTAAATCAGTGCATTACAAGCCATTATTTTCTTCAAAGTTTTCATTGAAGAATGAGAATTTTTTGGCTTGTTTTTATGCATCTTGTTGTACAAAAAAAGAAGAAAGCGATAGTATTTGTTTGAGGGGTCATGTTCTTGACCCTTCTGATTTGATTAAAAAAAAAAAGTTAAGCTTAATAAAGATGGTTCATATTCAATCTTTGAAGCATTCAATGTTATAATCTTTGTTTACCTCTGTTCAATGTTGTGCAAAGATTCAGATTCCATTAATGGATATGTACTCTTTTTCTCTGCTTTTAATCAATTAAATGTGTTTTCAATCTATGAATAGATTCAAGAGAGATTTGGAGATTAAATTTGGATTAATTGTTGGGAAACATGTTTGCAAAGCAATGTACTAGACATGGCAAACTTGGGTTAGTTCCTTTAGATATTCTTGATCTATGTTTCAGATTCTAAATCGATCATAGATGTTCGAAACGCTTTAGTTTGGTCTTTAAATGTTGTTTAGAGTTAACAATATCGTACAAATGACTTGAATAATGGTGAAGTAAAAAATTATTTAAGGGATCAAATATGAATCATAAATTTTAAGGGTTACAAGATAATTTTAACATTATAGATCAAGATCATCGGTTACACTTATTTACCCTTGTTTGTATATGCCTAAAATCAAGAAAACAAAATATTTTCTTTCAAAGAAACCTATATTTTTACTACTATAAAAATTTAAACAACTACGATTTTAAAATCTCGATTTTACCAACTCAACTAATGTTTTATTGTTGGATTTATGAGAAAAACAATGGGAATGTGTGTGAATTAAAGACAGGTGTTAGAGGAGTTAAACGCGGTAATGTACTAAAATGGTTATGTTACAAAATCTAGCTGTTGTCTACTAGAGTCAAACTAAACCTTGATTTCAGCTAATCAACACGCATAAATTGAAAGTATAATGAAAACTTTATGCCATAATTGAAGATAATCAACTTTTTTTTTTTTTTACAAAACATGATTACGTCAATGTTCTTAATTTCCCCTTTTTAGTTAGTTAAAGAAAGCTTATAGCTAAAGCAACAAAACCGAATGTGAAACCATTTTGTTGTTCTGTTTTTGCTCTTTTGATGAGTAGTGACCAGCTTTTTAGCGTATTAACAAAGTCACATGCTCCCCACATGGGGGTATTGTAATTGAAATAATGTCTTGAATTATTTGAATAAAAGTTTGATAGAAAATGATTAAAAATAAATTGATTTAGTTCATAAATTAATCCAATTAATTAGTTCGATTAGTCAATCTAATTATGTTTTAAGAACACTAGTCATATTATCAAATTTTGACGAATCATAATGAATTTAGTTACCAAGTTCAAATACCAAAGTGGATCTTGGAGTAGGAGGATAAGGGCAAAAAATTTTATTACCCCTTAAAAATAACAAATATAAAATGTCTACGCTTTAGAGCTACATTTATTATTATATCAATGAAAATTACGTACAATTGATAGAAATCATTAACATCGGGACAAATTGTTATAAATTGCTCACTTTTGAAATTGAAAAGAATTAAATTGTTTTGATTTTTTTGAAATGGACCGATTTACTCAATGTCATTGATAGGCACTAAAGTGGTCTTTTTACCGATTGATATGATTCCAAAAATTTGATAATTCAATTCTAAAGTGTAGTTTGACAACGTCTTATGGAATCAACCCTAAAACACTTGTTGAATATTTGTTCTATTGTATCCTCTAGAATGACTTATTCACACATATATATATATATATAAAGCACAATCTGTTGAAATGACATGTTACGGGCAACTAAGTACAAAGGTACTGTATATAGTGACATATTACCCCTTAGAAGTTACATGTATCTTAAATACTTCTCAAAATATTATGAACGAGTAAGGTGAAACCATGCAAATGACAAACACACACAACAAGAGCTTACTAAATTGGTAACGGACAAACCTACGTGTCAAGCAGACTTTGTACTTTGTATTATTTGTACAACAACACTATATATAAACCTAAAGTGTTGTTTTCGAAATAAACCCTAAACTATTTATTATTATTAAAGTTTAAGCTTTTTTTTTTTATAATTAAACGTTGAAAGAGCATAACACGACAAGTATGATTAACTACAATAATCAGACTTCAAAAACATAAGCCTGTCACGGTTTTAACCTAAAGTTTTTGCCTACCTCATATACTTTTCAACTGCTAATTTTTTATTGTCTTTTTCTTTTTCTTTGTCTTTTTCTTGTTTAAGATAATTATATTTAAGTACATAAATAAATATTTTGGCACAAATATCGATTAATGGGTGACCTTGTTAAAAGAATCTATTTAGGGATCCATTGTTTATGTAAAGTCTGCTACCCCACGAACCTGTTTCATTTTTCATGCATATCTAGAAATTCCAAGAATCCAATGTTTTTCATTTCAACCTTTATATATTTATATGAAAAGGCATCCAATGTTTTCATTTATGTTTTTTTTTTTCTTTTTTCATTTTATTTAAGATTAGTGTTATGGCACGCCCATGGTGAAGAATGAAAAAAATCGGTAAAATTATCATGAAGGTTCTTGTATTAAAAGTTAGATTTTGTTTTGCTCCGTCTATTAAATAAATGGGTAAATTAGTTTTTGTACGATTGATCAAAGAGTAAATTGATTATTTTGTTAAAAATTTATTCTATTTTTACTGTTAAAAACTAGTCTTACATCAACATAATGTACATGTGACAAACCGTGTTTTATTATCTAGTTATTCCATTAGTTACGCCAATTTTTAACAATATAAATAGACAAAAATTTTAATAGGAAGGATCAATTTGCTTTTTGATTTAGTGTACATGAACTAATTTATTAATTTTTTTTAGTAAATGAGGCAAAACGAAATATCTAGCTCCTAGTATTGAAGACTCAATGTACTTTTAACGGAAAAAAAAACCTTTGATGATATATATGATTTAAAAAAAATCTAATATATATTAAATTACTAGTATTTACAATGTGGGTAACATTTTAAAGAATATAATATTCATAAAAGACTTTATGCAAAAAAAAAAAAAGAATCTAATAATAATAAACTTTAGGTTATGGCAAACGTATGATTGAGTCGGATTGATGCAGAATTTTAAATTCGAGTTAGACTAACTTAAAAAATAAGTTAAAAAATTTACCTAAATCTAATCTAAATTAAAAATGATAACTCGTGCCCAACTTAACCCGACTCAAATTAACCGTTCCAACCTGGAGATTGCTCCCAAACTGGTGGACATGTCATGCCTGCTCTCTTTTATTTGAACATGTTGATTTTAATATATTAATAATACTAGTGTATAAATATTTGCACTCTAAACCTGTCATGCTTCTAATAGTGTTATACATTTGCCTTTAATTTAAAACTATGATCCAGATAATAATTAGCTAAGAGTAAAACATAAGTTGTTGTCAGCAATGCAGTTCTATGATTGGGGTTTTTCTCTTCTAATTTTTTTTTTTTTTGGTATTGAGGAAAAAGAATAGAAGTATAAACATGTAATTCAGTTCGGATCAGGTTTGGATTAAAAAAGCTTACTTACGTTCAATCCATTTATAAAACAAGTCTTATTTTTTGTCCAAGTCTATTTTTGGGCTTGTAATTTTGCTTAAACTCTCTCACTTTTCAGACGGATGACCTGACCTATAATTAGGTCTACAACTACTATGTTAGTGAAAAAAAATATAAAATATATTTATTAAAAATGTACATAAAAATAAATTAAACTCTTGATCAAAATGATAAAGTTAAATGTTTAAAATCATGGATTAAAATATGTTTTTTAAAATACTCTCAAATTTTTAATTATTTTTCAATTTAATTATTGTTTAATTGATTCATCATACCTAACTTAAACCGAGTTTAAATAATAAATATAAATAATTTACTTTCTTGCAAACTTTATGGGTCATACTCATAATTCCACGAAACCATATTTCTGTTTAGGCCCAAATCTGTTCAGCAACATGGTCCAATGTAAACGAACAACATGAGCCCAAACCACATGTTGGGTGATAATTAAGACCCATGAATTTAGTGGGTCTGGTTGATTTTAAATTTGATCAATCTAAATCAGGTAGCTTCGGATTTCAAAAAAAAAAAAAAAAAAAATCAATTCATTTAAGACTTATATTATTTCGGGTTGGAGTCATTTTTGAATTTAAATTGTTTTGAATTTAAGTTTGAAGGTTGAATTTTTTTCGGGTCTTGTCATTAGGAGTTTAAATCATTTCAAATTTTAGTCATTTTAACTTCTAACATTGAATAATTTAGGAGTCACGTATTTAAGTCATTTCAAATTTAAGTATTTTGAAATTCAGATAATATAACAACAATTTTAACTTACAATCAGTTGGGATTTTAATCGATTCGAGTTCGGATAGTTTCGCATTTATTTCTTGTTGTTACTCATGTTTGGGCTTAGTCTAATTCCATAGCCTAAAATATATGCCCAGCTCAAGTACGGCTAGAATGGGCTTACTGATATGCTACCGGTCAGAATTCATTACTGAATTTAATGAAGGAATAATACTAAATTTATTCCTTCAACATTTATCTTTTATTGTCACTATGGCCTTATTTTTGTATCTTTCATATTCGTTTTTACAGTTTATGTTTAGAGTTTGTGGCTATGCCTCTCAACAATTTCATTTTCAAGGTTTGAGTCTACATCTTCCTTTAGAAATGCAATATGTATTATCATTGCACGCAACACTTGTTAATTTTTTCATCACTTTGATCCTCAGCTTTCAATATTTAATCAAATTATTTTTTATCGGACGAACAAATTGATTGAATTTTTAATATTTTAACAATAGTAATGCAGTGGCCCATATGATAATTTCTATATGCTTCGTAAAAATTAAAAGTACGCACAAAAAATTTTAAAAAATATATTCATATCAATCATAAAGTACAAAAAGAATGTTAGGAAATTTTTATGTAAGTGCAATTAAATTTTAATAATTTAATCAAATTTTTATAAAAAATAATTTAACTAAAATTTAAAAGTTGAACGTGGAAGTGATAAAAAAATATAATTAATTATTTAGTCCTTTAACAAACACTTGGACAAAAATACTATAGCTCCGTTGAAAAAGCAATGCAGTGAGAGAATGATGGTGATGATGCTTGATTAGATTATTTCAAATTCTGATGGTTCTAAATTTAAGTTATTTCGAATTCGATAAATTTTTATTTAATTTTATATTTTTATTTATTGAATTTTTAAGATGAAATTAATTCACATCAATTTAAATTTTCGAATTTGAGTTAAAATTAAAAAGCTACAATATTATTATACAATTATACAATAGTGGTGGTAGCCTAAAACATACATTTAGGCTCCAATATCACCTATATTTTTAGCTAAGTCCTCTCAACTTATCCATCCACATACACTAGTTTCTCAACACTAATAACCAACAAACTCTTAGCTTTATGTATTTTCGGATGTCATTCTCAATCAACAATTATTGTTGAGAGTGAATGAGACTTCCGCTCAATGATAACTTTAAGATTTTAAAAAATTTGAGTTTTAAGGTTTGAGTCTGATTAGTGATGAAGTTAAGAATTTTTAATGGAAGAGTTGAGATTTAATAATTTATTTTGATGGGAGTTAAAATGCAATTTAACCATGTATACTTAAAAAAATTATAAACTTTGAAGGAATTAAAACTGAAATTTTCCATTTCAAGGGGTCAAGGCTATGCCTGTCCTCTTTGTCTTATCCTCTGAGTTTCACCGTATGTAAATATATGGGCTCTCCGTCAAGTTTATTTTAGTTAATTAGTAAGTAGTAAGAGTTGAATTAATTATTCGATTTAATGCTTATAATGCATTAATTGATAATTTAGATTGTTATATTATATAACAAGAACCGACAAAACCAGCACTAATTTCCATCTTAAAAACCATGTCAAGTATAAGCAAAGTGTAAAAAGGTTTTCAGTGTCATTGTCCAAGGAAATTTCTCATCATATATACAATAATGCTTGCAATGGGAAGTAGCTAGTGGCTCCTAGCTGTTTAGCTTGTGTTTGGGGTGACACTTTTGTGGTTTCAACACTGTCTCAAACAACATGGCAATGAAAGCTATATCTGATTACAAAATATAGAGATTAGAGAGGAGATAACCATAATTAGCTTCAGTGCACTTGAACCACATATTTTTGTATGGGCAACAATGTTTATGCCAAATGAGTTAAGACTCAATTAACTGTTAAATATAGATTTTATCATGTGTTAATTTATAGTTTTAAAAGGATTAAATATTTTTATTCATTTTACTGGACAAATAATAATTCTCTCCTATATTAATTTATAATTAAATAATTTCTAAAGGGTTTAATTAAACAATTTTAAAACTTCAAGGGAATAATGAATTTTTCCAAATTTTCTGGTGGCCTGACTTGTATTACCATATGCTACTAAATAAAATAAAAATATAAACCGACATGGGTTTTAAATTTTAATGTAGATTATAAGTTAAGTAAGTTGACCGATTCGATTATATAAGTTCATAATTGATAATTGACTAACTTAACTTATTGTGAGCATTTACAAAATCGAATTAACTATTATAACTAACTTCTCTCAAAACTATTGATTTAGCCAATCAAATTAATTTGAACCGACTTTTATTTATTTGTAATAACGATATGATACATATTATTCACAAAAATGTGTATATATAATAAATATTAAATCAATTTTCTTCTATACTTTATCTCTTTTTTTTGTTTAAAAATCTGCCATATGAATTGTATATGCATGAATTGTTATTACATTGGTCACACACATAGTAATCAAAATCACTTTATGTATGATGAACATTATATTGACCTTATCAAAATAGAATATTCCACAAAAAGGAAAAAGGTGAGAGAGAAAAGAACCTATAAGGCTGTAAATTCATTGTTTGTTCTTTCCACTCTCAATCATAACATTGTATTATTTTTCTTGGAAGTCAAGCTAGGTAGACCCTAAAACTTTATATTGTTTCAAATATCGGTTGTTTTGATTTGAGATAAAAAGAAATGAATATCAAAATGACAATAATATGGAGTTTGATGTTCCTTAAATAAAGTTTTAAATTCGAATTTTATAAATAAAAAAATTAAGGTTTAATTTTATCTTAGAGGACAAATAAAAATCAAATTCAATAGATTTCAAGTCGCCTAGACTCAATAGATTTTCTATTAAGATTTTTGGTCATGTTGAGGTCAAGTTTTGGTGAAATCCACCTTGTCTTGCCTTGATACATTTATTGAAATACCATTATATTAATTTTTAACTATTTTATATTTTTAATTATAATTTTTATAATAATTGATAATATATATTTAAATTACTTAAAACTCCGATGGAGGGCAGGGTAATATCATACCGGGTTTTTGTGTATAGAAATGAAAATTGAGATGGGGTTAAGGTGGGCAAAAAATCATCTAACTTTACTCCGTTGTAATCTCTTGTTGGAACCCAATATGATTATCGAATATCAAAAAATCTTAAATAAAAAAAAGTAAAATTAAAACATTTAGAGATGAGAACATGAATAAAAATATGATTGAAATATTATATATATATTTATATATATATATAAACCCCTCTCTTTTTTTCAATTTTAATTATTTTTCCCAAAATTGAAGTTTTTTTTTTTAATGCAAAGCTCTGTTGGGGATACCTACCTACTTTTTTTACACATACCACGTGCATAGTAAGGAAAAAAGGATGAAAGGGTATTTATCAATGCAGACATCCATGGCTACTGGTGGCTTAGTGGCTGGTCCAGGTCCTAGTTTAAAAACTGATGCTTAAAGGGTTAGGCACTCTCCTTTTCAATTTATAGCCAAAGCAAAGGCTTGGCATTTGGTAGGTGCTAAAGGCAACACCAGCTGGGTGTGTGTCCGTTGCTTTGCTTTTGGACCATCCACTGCTTTGTTGTTGCTGGGTTTGATCGTCCTTGCTACTGATGAAATTGCCCAAAACAAATATGTGCTTGAATTCGAAAATTTCACCCATTAATTCGAATATGAAACTCGACCAACTTGTTTCAACTACGAAAAATTAACAACTTGAACTTGTTTTATCGAAAATTGAAAATGACCTAAACTTAAAATGAAAACAAGAAATGATTTGAACTTGGAAAAACCCGAACCTAAAATGATTTTATACTTGAAAGGACTTTAACAATTAAACTGAAATGACATTGACTCTAGATGACCCCAACTCGAAAAATCTGATTGAAAAATATGAATGCCCAAACACAAAACGACTCGAACTTAAATTGACTTAAATAAATAAACAAAAAATAACATCAACTCAAGATGACCCAACCCGAAAACTTCAGTTGAGCAATACAAATGATTGAACACTTAGCGACCCAAACCAAGTATAATACGAGCTCGTAACAACCTAAATCTGAAACAACTTGAACTTGAAACTTATCCAAACTCGAAGCTAACGTGGGATGAAGAACAAAAAATTGTTGAGGAGGATGAAATAAAATTATAAAATTTTGTACTGCCAATGCAAAAAAATTGTATTAGAAAAACTTAGATTAAATTGTTAACTTTTCACAGGGTCAAAAATGCAATAATTTCATTTAATGAAAGGCTAAAAAGATTTAAATTTAATGTCTTAATTTATGGGAGGACCTAAAAGAAAATTTCTTTCCTAGGAAATAATTTAAACTTATAATTACTTGGTAATTTTATATTTTGAATTCAATAGATCTAAATTGACTCAATTTATATCTAACTTAACTTGCGCAATATGTACTTCACTACTTGTATCGTATTAAAAGTTTAACTTAGAGAACTTTATTTTTAAGCTATTACAACTGAAAAAGGATTATCTCAAAGGGTGATACATGAACAACTAGGGCAATATACTCTCCACCATGTTTTCTCAAGGAATAAAAGCAACAAAAAAAAAAGGGGGATTGAGATGGTGAGATAAGAGACAATCAAACTTAATTTCCTTTTCAAATAAAGAAAAAAAAAAAAAGATAAAACAACCATGATGAAGAAATGGAAAGAAAAGATGAACAAGAAAGTGAATGAATGTGGGAGAAAAAGGAAGAAATAATTCTGGGATAAGATCATAGTCCCCACAAATTCAATATGTTCAACAATTTTTTAGTGGAATCAAATTATTTTTCGTGTTTGTTTTACGATTCATGAAAATTTATTTTTTGGAGTTCTTAGTTGTTTTCCCCAAAAACGTCATATATAAAGTTCAAATTTAAGTTCTCTTTGACGAATGAAGCTAAAAAATTTGTAATGGTGTCGAGCCAATTTAAAAAAAAAAAACAAATTGGGTGGAGGGGGAGCAAAGCTAAAAAGTTTTATGTTAAAAAATGCAATTTTTTCATTTGGCCTAAAGCTCTAAAGGATTAGAATGGAACTCCAAATTTGCATGAGGGACTAAAAGAGAAATTATCCCATCAACCAATGGGCCAAACCTCGGTGAAAATATAACGATGGCCCTTATAAATTGCATTTTACTCCCTCTACTCAAACAACGAGTAAATTATTAGTTCATATACATTAGATCAAAAAGCAAACTAATCCTTCTATTAAAAATTCCATTTATTTCTACTATTATAAATTGATCCCTGTACATTAATTTAAGATTCACGTGACATGCTATATGTCACTATCTAATTATTTTATCAACTACGCTAATTTTTAATAATATAAATATATTTTGCTTCAACTTCCAATAACTTCACCCTCAAAATATATTGTTGTCATGCCTCTTTGCCTGTTAATTAAAGAGGACGCAAATTAACTGTTTGTTGTCAACTTAGGTTACTTTAATGTGGTTTCATGTGGGGACAATAAATGTAGTACTAGTAAGGTAGCGATGTTATTCATTTATTTTTGTGTTAATTCAACTACATGTTCCCTAAATCAATTAGGTTTTTAAAATTATTTTAAATATGTAAAAAGGCCTCAATTTTTTAAAAAAAATTAATTCTCTACTTTTTTTTGTTCTCAATTGGGTACTTAAGTTTTTAAAATGTACTAAAAAGATCCTCAAACTCTTTCAAAAAAAAAAATAAGCCTCTACTCTTTTTTTTCACTCAATTGAGTACTTGAACTGTCAAAATTCATAAAAAAATGTATCAAAAAGACCTTTTAAACGTTTCCTAATTTTTTTTCAATTAAAACCGCCCAATGTCATAACCACAACATGACATGTGGTAAAAAATAATAAAAAATAAAAATGAACAAAAGTTATAAAAAATATTAAATTTTAATTAAAAATAGAAAAATCCTAGAAAATATAAAAGAAATTGAAAAATTTTATAAAATCATAAAAAAATTATAAAATGTATTAAAATGTGATTTAACCATTAACGACCTTATTTTTTCCAGTTAAAGTCTATCACATGTCGCAACACAAAGATTACATGTGGCGAAATGATAAAAATAAAAATCAATAAAAGTTATAGAAAAATTATAAAATATTTTTTTTGTATGATAAATTTTATAATTTTTTACAATTTTATATTTCTTTACATTTTTAATTTTCTTACGACTTTATAAAATTTTATAAATTTTCTATATTATCTATATACTATAATTTTATGGTTTTTATAAAAATTTACAATTTTTATATATTTTTTATGATTTTTATAATTTTAATTTTTAAATTTTATAACTTTTATTAATTTTATTTTTATCATTTTTTTACTACATGTCAGGCCATGGTTGTGACATGTGGTGACTTTAACTGAAAAAAAATTAGGAACGATTAAATTTAACGGTTAAAAGGCATTTTTAATGCATTTTGTCAGTTTGAGGACTTTAATTGCTTTTTTTTTTAAAAGTTTGAGGACTTTTTACATACTTATACCTTTAAATTTTGTAGATTCTAATTAAATCATTAATAATGTATAAATCATATTTTTGTTAATTTATTTGTTAATTTAAACATTAAATGTTAATTCATATATAACACAGAATATATTAAAAATACATGATCAAATTATAAACAATAAACCTAGTGGATGGGTAGCTTCAATCCATTGGGCTACAAAGCCAATAGTGTGGGTACAATTTAAAAAAACTATTTCCTTTTTCTTTGACTTGACAGGTCTTTTGCCACGTCTTAGGTACGTGAAATTTGAATGTCCAACTAATGGATAGATTGATAAAATGACTTAATTAATTTGAGGATTTAATTAGAATTTTTTAAATTTTAATATCAATTTAAAATTTAAGTCATAATTTATGGACAATTGGTGTAATTAACTTTTGCTTTTACTAAATTTAAAAATGAGTTTATTATAAATTTATATTTTATTAAAGGTGACTATTTAGTATATTAACAGTGTACTTTTTTTATTTTATTAGCAATTTCAGAAAATTGGCATGTGTCTTTTAAAAAAATTTATTATACCCTTATAGAACACTTGTTAACCACCTTACTCATATATTGTTTCAACTAACATCATTGAACACTAAGTTATTTCCTATTTAAAATACATAGATTATATTTTAAACACGTGTATCTACCATGTGAATAATTTGGATATTATGTGTTTTATATATAGTGTCATTAAAATTGATGAGGGTTTTTTTTTTTACTTTTCTTTTTTTAACATATCATACCCAAGTAAAATCTATGCTTTAAGTTCACACATATTTAAAATTTGATCAACCCATCATTTTCGAGCTAATATTTAACACCCCAACTTATGAAGGGACCTGGTTCATATGATATTGACACTTTAAGGACTCTCAATTAAAATATTTTGATATTTAAAATCAATTAACCCCTTTTTTTTATGAAAATTATTTTAACTGACATCATTAAATACTAATTAATTTTCCAGCAAACAATTATGATTAAAGACGGAAGAAAATACTTAAATTATCCATAACCTTCAAACAATGTCATTAAAAAAGTTTACATATGTTTTAAGTTTTTACACTTTCCGTAAATCCCAAATTTAATTTAAGAATTTAGTTTCTCTGCTTTTAAAATTCAAGAATTCAAGTTCATTGTTAACACTGTTAAACTTCTTCTATTAAATTTCACTTGTGTGATATTTTGAAATTAAAAAATATACACTTGGAAGCTATATAACCACAAAAAAGTATTGAACCTAAATTTATTAAAAAAATTAACAGTATAAACAATTAAACTTACATTTTAAATTCAAAAGTAAATGGACTAAATTCTTTTAAATAAAAGTAGAGATAATAAATTCTAAGTGTATCAAAAGTGCATAGACTCTAAACATATTTTAACTTCATTAAAATTTTAAATTTTCTTTTATTTCATTAACCATATATAAGTTGTCAATGCAACAAGTTCACTAAACGTTTTAAATATGCTTCATATAAGATTCGGGATATTTAACACTCAAATTAAGACAGGCCCTAATTGATATGATACAAATATTTTGAGTATTCAATTAAAACATTTAAAAAATTATGACCAATTTAGAATCGAGATTATAGTTTAGGTACACATGGTGCAATTAACCCATTTAATAAAGATTGCCTTAACTAATATCATTAAACCCTAATCAATATATCCTACCAAAGAATAACATTTGATGTTTGGTTATAAAGGGAAAGGCAAAAGATAACTTGTAAATTGACTCTTAATTACATCTCCATTAGGAAGAAGAAATAACAAAGGTATGGGGAGTGATGAAGAGTTCCAAAAATGGTTCAAAATCTATTTTTAATTAGTTTAAATGTCTTAATCCTCGGATTAATACCATTAACCATATTTTAATATTGATATTATGTCCATTCCATTGCTAACAAAATCTCCATTTTCGATTCCCATAGATTTTATTGGTTTAACCCTTTTCAAGTTTATAATATGATTTTTTTTATATTATATTTTATTGTATAGATTATACTCTAATGTAAAATTGTTTATGCTTAGATTTGGTCATTTTCAAATGGGATAAATATAAAAGTTATACATGAACTTTTAATTTGATTCAATTTTCATAAATTATTGATAATATTATAGAATTAATATTATTTTATTTTGATATATTATATATACAAATAATTATATTAATGCAATATGAAAATAAATGTATACATTTATTTCTTTAAATGTGTATAATTGAATTAAAATCAAAACAATTCAAATTTTATATATATAATTACAATAAATTAAATTTTAAATATTAAATTACACATTAAACTAATATTTATGTATAAATTTAATATTTACCCATTTTGAAGACTATATTTGGAATGAACCGAACTTGAGCAATTATTTATAAATCTAAACCAAACTCAAACCCGATCCAATCCGCCCAGAGTCGAACTTTTAGTAGTAAAGAAAGAGTGACAATGGTCATCTAGGTAATTGCACAGTAGCAGCAACACTTTCGTTATATTCCATGCCTCACTCTTACGCACTCTTCTCACAAAAAAGTTATTAAAAACAGAGACTTGCCATGAAGAGTGAAGCAACAATAAGTTCAGCACTCCCCCCTTCTTTAAAAACCCTTCCAACAATAGAACTCCTTTCCTTTCCTGCAAAAAATTTCTTCTTCTTCTATTTTTAATGGAAGGAATTCATAATGTGAATCCTTGGGATTGCTTCAAATCGATCGAACTCACCACCACCACCATGGTTTCAACAATTTCCAACAACAACGATCCTCTTTTCTCTTGCATCATCACTGTTTTCATTTTGATCCTCCTTTATTTCCCACATAGATTTTTTTCTCTAAGAATCCTTTTCTCTCCCGTCCTTGTTTTAACCGCTTCGCTGTTGTTTTCCCTCCTTCGTCTCGGTGTTACCCAGAGAACCCAAACGGAAACCACCGGGAAAATTATAAGCCCCGCTGTGCCCGAGGAAGAAGATAAAGAAGAAGAAACGGATTCTTCCCAAGGAGAGCTCAAATGGGAGACATGCAAAAATGACCCAAACCTTGCAATACGAAGCTTTGAAGAAACGTTCGTCGAATGGGACGTGAAAGCTCCGTTAGAGGTCATATATGAAGAAGGAGACGAAGAAGGAAAGGATCCGGATCCGAATCAGAATCAGAATCAAGATCAAAATCAGACCCATGGTATTGAAAGGTACCCATCGTTATCACTTTACTACCCGGAATCGGACTCGGATAGTTCTTCTTCTACGTCCGATGAAACGGATTTTCCGGAGATCGGAGAATGGGTTTCGTCGGAGAAGATTGGGTACAGGTGGGAAGAGGAAGATAAGGAAGGGTTGATTGAGATAGTACTTGATAAAAGAGAGATTGATTTTCATGGTGAAGATGATAATTTGATAGAGATTGATATTTCTTAAGGTTTTAACAGGGTTTAGCTTAAGTTAAATTAATGTTGCATTAATCAAATTAATCAAACGATTAATTTTCTAGAAAGTATAAAAAAGGGAGAGATTTGAGGTTTTGAGAATGTTTTGGTAATGGATTACCGTTTTTGTATGATATTAATGTCTTAAAAGTATAATTAGTCACTAAACCCAAGAGTTTTGATTGGGTAATGAGATGACTGATGTGCAATTTTTCCTTTTTCCCCCTTTTCTTTTTTAATGTAAAAAGTCATAGAATGTACTGTGAATAAAGAAGTTGGTTTCTTTCAAGTTTTGAGTTTGGTTATGGAGTTTAAGTTTTGTGGATATACAAAAATAATTAAAAAAATTTACATTTTTGGGTTGAATGATTTAGGGTGGGTTTGGATAGATAGGGTGTTTATTTGCGGTTAATGTAAATACAACGGTGACAGTGAGATTAGATATTATAGTATAAGACAATAAATAAACTAAACATACCGTACCACACATCCAAACCTACACTTATTCGACTAAATCAACCAATCATAGGCTTTAGGCAATTATTTTTGTCTTAGGATTAAAACTAAAACTTAAATTAAATAATATTAACTTAGGACAAAACTTAAACTTAAATTAAACAATATTAACTTTTTTATATAAAAACATATATTTTATTATTTTTAAACAATGAAGTGATCTATTTGCTCCAGTTGCTCGATCGAGTTTGGTTTATGAATAACTTTAAATTCAATGCAGTTATTAAATATTTGTGTTTTTTTAATACAAAAGCTTATTTTTATTCATAACTTCATATTTAAATCTACAATCTATATAAAAATATAAGTTTGAAAAAATTGAACCGACAAGAATACCCTTTATTTTCTCTCATATTAACAAATTGACATTTAAAATATTTATTTTTATAAGTAACTTTTATTTTTATATTTATTAACATAATAAAATAAAATTATAACTTCAATAGAAATCTAAATATATAATTAGAGACTGATTTTATCTTTTAATTATCATTTAATTAGTGTTAGAGTTATACATCAATTAAAATTTAAATTTAAATCTAAAAATAAAATTTAAGTTTAAATCTAAAATAATGTCCATTATTAGCATCTAAGAAAAATCAACCGTGAAAAAATAAAATTATTTACATTAAAAACAATGACAGCAGAGAGCACAGGAGATAAATGTAAGATCATTTTTAATTTTATAATTTGTCTATTTCGTACAAAATAAGTACTCTTTTATACTTTTTTTATCTTATTATTATACAAGAAATTTTAAACAAATGAGAGAAAAATTTAAAAAACTAAAAAAATACCATATAATATTTAAATAATTATTTTTAACTATTATTAAATTAAAATATTCATTAATTTAATGTAAATATATTTTCTACTTATCATGAATTGTTATTATAATTATGCATGTTGTTTTATCTTTTATTTTAATTTAATATTATAATTTACTTGTTAATATAAAATATTCTTTATTTTAAATATTACTTATATTAAATGTCATATAATTTTTATTTTATTTATTTTTACGCGTTTATTCACTTACAACATAAATACAAAAATTAATTAAAAAATTTAAAACTACTTTCTACAAATATATATAGTGTTACATTGATGAGAATTGATATGACAGTCTTCATTTGGAATACTATTACATTGTTTTGATTTTTGCCAAATTTGAGGTTTGTGCTAAAAGCCGCATGATAATAAAGAATTCATAATTTCATGAAATTAAACTAAAGCTCAATTTTTTATAATTTATTTAATCGCTAAATTTGAAAAAAAATGCTGATTTTAAAAATATGTAAGAAATGTACTTTTCTTTTCGATATTTAGAAAAATAAATCGATTTTAAAGAAAATACAGAAAATAGTTCCAAAATTTAATGACAAGATTTCCAATATGATGGTTGATGCCTTTTTGCTAAAGTTTGATTCTCTCTTTGTGCTTGTTTGTTCTTTAATGATATTTTTATTTTAATTTTATCGTTATTATTATGTTTGAATTCAAATAAATATTTCATTGTTAGTTTTAATTTTACTGTTACATTAATTAATTATACGTCACTATTATTTTTAACTTTACGGAAATTAATCTTATCGTCTATTAAAATGAAGCTCTTATTGTGTATGAGACGAAATATAATGTTTACCTTAAATGTGTACGAGACAAAATATAATATTTTATTGCCCCTTTTTGTGTCTAAAGTTATTGTTGCTTTTTGTTTATTTATTATTATGGTTAGGTGTACTTATTTAGTTTTTATTTGAATAAAGTATTGAAGATATTGACCTTTTAAAGGCATAAATTTAATTGTTTGTCTGTTTATCACGTTAGCCCTAGTTTTTTTTTGGATCAAATCAGGGCTTTAATTTTTAAATTTTAGTTAATTTGTTGGACAGAAAAACTAACTACACTGTTAAAAATGTAATGGCTCACTTGACAATCTATGTGTAGTTCAATTTTCCCCCCCCAAAGTTAGTCAATTTGGTTAATTTTCGAAATTTTTACACCGAATCGACCAATTGTTCAATCATGATTTTAGTTAGTTTTCTTTCAAAAGAAAGTAATTTACTAAAATTTGAATGTTGAGGACCAAAATGATTCAAAAAAAGAGAATTAGGACCAAAATAAAAAAAAGTAAATATTAAGGACTAAATTTATTATTATGACTTTTTAAAATTAAATATTTACGTCCAAATAATTAAAAAAAGAATTTTATTGACCAATATTACAAAAAAACCCACAGTGTGGGAATTGAGCGGGCAAAAAATAACATAAGGCCCAATTCAAATATCATTTCAATGGACCTCATAAAAATATGACCCAATTTGATGACTAATTCTGAACGATACGTGTGGTCAAAACCAAAATCTCGTAACACGTGCCGCCATTCCCTTGCTTCTCAAGTCACTGAAATGGCAAGCGCCAAAAAAAAAACAAAAAAAACACCTCTCGTCCCCCTTTTTTTCTCCTTCGCCAAACTCTTCATTTCATCTTCTTCAACAACTGATACTGATCTAAAGAGCTAACAAAAAAAAAAAAAATGAGAAGCTTCAATTTCTTCGGTAGATTATGTACGGCTTTCCATGACTATCCTTCTCTTTCTAAGATCATCGTCGTCTCTACACTCAGGTGCTCTGCATTGTTCATTCACCATTTCTTTCTATATATATATATTCATTGTTATTGCGTTTTGATTTTAGGAATTAATTTGTTTTGTTAATTTTTGCAAGCGCTTTCGAAATGCACGTCACTTGTTTTTATTTTAGTTACGATTTCTGATATCGTTTAAGTATTGATCTCTTTATGATCTCTGATTTTTTTTGGATTAGATTGATCTGATTTCGGATGAGTAGATTTGTTATTTTGAGGTAGAAATCGATAAAAGGAGCTGTCAAATCGTTTTAATGATTTGTTGAGATAGAGAATCTGATGTAGTGAGTAAAATGAATAACTTAAACTGAGGTTTACGACGAAAATGAATACTCTGTTTAGTTCATTAAAATGGCGAAGAAAAGAGAATTTGCATTAAGAATGAGAAAAAACAATGTGGCTTGATTAACAATTTATCAAGATTGAGTTATAAAATAAAATTTATATTTGAAGCACTGATAATGTAGGAATCTATGATGATACATCATCAAAAGTTTTAATAATGTACCGATAATATATAGAATTATATTCGATCACGGTAAATCAGATATAAATCCTAAAGAAGAACTGCAAATTTTTCTTTCGACTGTTACTCTCCTTGAACCAACCCAACTTTTCTCTTTGGGCTGGCATTTCGTGTGCAGTAGCGGGAGCCTTATAGCTTATTCTGAGGCAAACACAAACAATGGAAATAGAGGCCGTGTTGCTCATGCTGATGCTGTCGCATCCAAGAAAAAGAAGGTGGTGGTGCTCGGAACTGGTTGGGCAGCAATGACTTTCTTGAAGAATCTCAATAACTGTATTTACGAGGTGGAAGTTGTGTCTCCTCGTAATTTCTTTCTCTTTACCCCATTACTACCGAGTGTTACTTGCGGTAAAGTAGAAGCTCGTAGCATCGTTGAGCCAATTCGCAACATCATCAGAAAGGTAAGTAATATTGACTGAAAATAAGATGATGTATATCAGAAACAATATTGTCTGAAGATTGTTTCTCTATTACATGCTTGAGCAGAAACATTTTGACGTCAGATACCGTGAAGCTGAATGTACCAAAATAGATCCAGCAAATAATAAAATTTACTGCCGTGCCACTGCAAATACCAATTCAAAGCGGCGAGAAGAGTTTGCAATAGACTACGACTACCTTATTATTGCTGTTGGAGCTCAGGTTAACACCTTTAACACCCCTGGTGTCGAGGGAAATTGCCATTTCTTAAAGGTAAACATTTCTTTTATGTTTATCATCTTACTGCCCAGTGCCCACTACATGTACTATCTTAGAATTAAGATATGGCTAAGCTGGAGTTAGATAAAGGAAATAATTTAGGAAATGAATGCTGCTTTTGAGAATGGAGAAATATGTTGATCTGAGCCATTTTCATTCGCTTATAGCATTTTTTTTCCTTTCATTTTGGAGCATCATGATTCTTTTTTGCAGGAAATTGATGATGCTCAGAAGATTCGGAGGAATGTCATTGACGCCTTTGAGAAGGCAAGCCTACCAAATTTAACTGAAGAGGAGAGAAAGAAAATCCTTCACTTTGTGGTTGTTGGTGGTGGCCCTACAGGTGTGGAATTTGCTGCTGAACTTCATGATTTTGTGAACGAAGATGTGGTCAAACTATATCCAATGGTCCAAAACTTTGTGAAAATAACTGTTCTTGAGGCCACAGATCATATTTTGAACATGTAAGAATATGAATGTTATAATCCCTGAGTTATAACTTAGTAGCACTAAGGTTTCCATCTTCGTTACGAACCTGATTGCCGTTTTCATCAAGAAACTTTAGGTTCTGGATTCTTTACATTCGAAGTTTGGACTATTTCAGTTCACGATTTGAGACATTCTTGTTTTCAGGTTTGACAAAAGAATCACAAAGTTTGCTGAACACAAATTTGGAAGAGATAATATTGAAGTGAAATTAGGATCAATGGTTACAAAAGTGACTGAGAATGAAATTTGTACAAAAGCAAAAGGTAGCGACAAAACAACTTCTATGCCATATGGAATGGTTCTCTGGTCAACCGGCATTGGGCCACGTCCAATCGTAAAGGACTTTATGAAGCAAATTGGTCAGGTGAATTACCTTTGGACCTGTAGCAGTCACCTCATTGATTAACTGTCTTCACATTCGTTCATACAAATTTGTTTGCACCCTTCTAATTATGTTAATTGAATGCAAACAGGGTAATAGGCGTGCTTTAGCAACTGATGAATGGCTAAGAGTAGAGGGAGTTGGTAACGTTTATGCACTTGGTGACTGTGCAACTATTAACCAACGGAAAGTCATGGTAACTATTTGCTAAACTTAGCCATTCCTTTATGAATTTTTGTTTATTATTAATAATTTATTTTCCAATACATTTTAGGAAGACATAACAGAAATATTTAAGAAGGCAGACGCGGATAACTCGGGAACGCTGACACTCAAGGAATTTCAAGATATCAGTAATGATATTTGTGAAAGATACCCTCAAATGCAGCTTTATCTGAAGAGCAAACCAGTGCGTAACATTTTCGATCGTCCATCCCAAGTCAAAGGAAAAGCTTCAAAAGAATCCATTGAGCTGCGTATTGAAGAATTTAAATCTGCTCTTTCCGAAGTTGATACTCAGTTGAAGAATCTGCCCGCGACTGCACAGGTAATCATTTTAATTTATTTATAGTAGAGTTGAACCATGTGACAATGACTACTTACACAATAACCACCTGCCGATGACTCAGGTTGCAAATCAACAAGGTGCGTATCTCGCTAAGTGCTTCAATCGTATGGAAGAGTGTGAAATTAATCCTGAAGGTCCCACTAGGATCAGGGGAACAGGTCGCCATCGTTTCCGTCCCTTTAGGTACAAAATGAACTTCTGTCTCATCTGTGCACATTGTTCTTCTGCTTCTGTCTTTCTTGGTATAATCCATTTTATGGTTTTAGGAAACTGGCGACAACATTGTTACATTTTCACATTAAATTGTTATAATTCAAAAGTTTACTATTAGCTTGTTTAAAGATCATTCACTCTTGCCGTCTTTGGGAAAGAGAATTATATACCTATGATATAACCCCCCCTCCCAGAAATAAAAAATAAAAAATTATACACTTACCATAAACACTGGTGATTATTACAGGTACAGGCACTTGGGACAATTTGCTCCTTTGGGAGGGGAGCAAACAGCTGCACAACTTCCTGGTGATTGGGTCTCAATCGGACACAGCTCGCAGTGGCTCTGGTATTCCATCTATGCAAGGTACTAAGTAGCTTCTACACCAACCTTTTTGCTTCCATATTCAGCATGAACTTCATTTTTTTTCCCTTAGAAACTGAATTGGCGAGCCATAATGAAATATTTAGGTAATCTAATTTTATAGGCTAAAAATAAGAGAGTCTAAATGCATTTATTCCCTTCATTTAAATTCAGCAAGCAAGTAAGCTGGCGCACAAGGGCATTGGTGGTCTCGGACTGGATACGACGTTTTATTTTTGGGAGGGATACCAGTGGTATTTAAGGTACATTAACAGGTCTCTCTCGGTCTAGCATTTGGAGGTACTGCTACATAAACATATTGGAACGCTGTAGAGGTTTTTTGGTATAAAGATAAATTTAGCTCTTAATATTCATCTATTTTATCTTTTTGGTCCCAATTTTTTTTTAATCATTTGGCCCTTAACTTTCAAATTTAGTGAAATTGCTCTGTTTTGAATGGAAAAATTGACTGGACTGTTAAAATTTTAATGGCATTGATGTGGCAATTCATATGAGTACTTTGACATGGATAATTTTTTCTTGTAATTTTTTTTTTGAAATTTATTGAATTTATTAATTTTTTTAAAGTATATGTGGATTATCATGTGAATTGCCAAATTAGTGTGGTTAAAACTTTAAAATTCCAGTTAAATTTTTATCTAGAAAAAGCAATTTGACTAAATTTTAAAAGTTGAGGGTCAAAATGTTAAAAAAAAATCAGGGCCAAAATTACAGAAAAGGTAAATGTTAAGGGCAATTATTACTATCCCAATTTTTTTCCTCACCCTTTTCTCGATTCATTCATTTAATAATCATTGCTGCAAAATAGAGCTTTGATCCCTTGGCAGTGTTTTCACTTTGCCAAAATTTTGGAATTAGTTGATTCAATCTTTATATAGGGAAATTATGTACCTATTCTCTCTGTCGTTTTTTGGATTTATCTGCTTTTTTAAGCTAAATTTGTAGTTTGATCTCTCGTCTACGTTAAAATTTAGCTTAATTTCAAGGTCTAATTTGTTTTCCACAATACTCTGGATTTTTAAAATATATATATCATATGAAGAAAAAAATTGAAAGAAATATATTGAAATTTAAGTTATATGGTTTAATTTATTACTTAAAATTTTCATAAAATTCACCTGGTAAAAGTATTACGAAAGTCTTCGTATTAATAATTGAATTACCTTTTACTCTTTCACTTAAAAATGAACAAATTAGTTCTCGTACGTTAAATCAAATAATAAACCGATCTTTTTCTTAAAATTTTATTTATAGTACTAGAAATTAGTTTATGTATATTAGCGTGAAGTGTTTGATTTTTTATTAACGATGATAGTTTTTTGTAATAGAAATGAATAAAATTGTTAATAGAAAGTGCTCGTGTTCAGAGATTAGTTTTATTTTTTTTTAATGAAAGAATGCAAAATACAATCAAATTCTAATGAGCTCCAAGTATTTTTATCACTCAATACACCACTCTGGATTAGCCCATACACTTTCAAAAGCTGTGCTTATTAAAGAAGGCCTGAATCAGCCACGGATTGCTGGCCCATATTTGAAACTCTGTCTTTAAACAAAACTGACATAAAATTCTGGGTTGCTGCCCATGGTGTTTTCATGCAATCAACTTCTTTAATCTTGAAATGGGCTCTTTTATATGCAAAATTACAAACGACCGAGCTACATTTTCTCGAGTTGGTCGAACTTGTGTTTTTCAAGTCCACGATGATTCAAATTTTCAAGTCTTAATCGAATTTCTTTTCTTATGTCTGATTCGATCGATTTAACGTTGAATGAAGTTTAGGGCAGCATTTTTATATCAAATCCAACGAATTAATTTGTAAAATTTGTTTTGGCCATCGATGTTTAATGATATGGTGCTTATATTAGATTGGTGCTTTTCGAAACATTATTCTGAGGTTTAATATTTTATTATTATTCTGACATAATTTGATTTTTTTTACACTTTATTTTACAAATAATGGGATTCTTTTTACAAGGGATTTTGTTTTTATTTTTTTAACGTTTTACGTACAATGAAATTTCCTATTCTCAATGACCTAACATTTCCAAAAGTCAAAACCATTAAATAAATATTCATCCAAAATATAAAATCATATCTCAATTTGTTGCTTCGAAGTTTGAAGCAAGATATCCAAATACAAGCCAACGAGGTTTGGACTCTATTGATTAAGCTGGGATTTCGAAATTTTGAATATTAAAATTTAGATTTTACTTATCCACAATTATAATGTATGAATTTTAAATTTCTTTTATCTGTATGTTATACTTGAGTTTTATTAGATTTTTATTATTTTACTTCATTAATTTAATTTTATATTGTGATTATTCAATTATATATTTTTATTATCTCATGTTTTTATGATAATAATTTTAATAAGTATATGTCCAATTTGAATTCAAAACAAATATTCTTAATCTACAGAAGTTAAGTGAGATGATAAATATCTCTTCTACTTTAATTAGAGAAAGGTTCAATTCTCGCCATAAATATGAAATAATTTTAAAATTCATGACTAACATTTAATTCCTTAATTTACTTACTAAATGTAAAAATTAATCATTAAAATTACTCGTATAGATAATTTAAACAATAAAAAAAACAAATAGCCTTAAAGAAATAGAAGTGGCATCATCATCAAAGCCCCAACATTCACGTTCAAATGTCGATTAACTTTTTTAAAAAAAGTTTCTTTCTCCTCCCAAAAACTGCCACGTGGAATCTCCCCTACTCTAGTAGGCCTTTGTCATTGTTTTCGGTTGGAGTGGTGGTAGCAAGTAGCAAGGTGTACATAGATTGGACAATGATGTGAAACTTTGATTGAACAAAAGGATGGCCTGCAAGAAATGGGCTTCTAATCTTTGGGGGGACAATAAACGAGTAAGTGTCTTATTCCTATTTCAAAACATGTAGTACAAAATATCATACTTTCATGAAATAATTGCTTTTTTGGATTTGAAATTTATCAGTTTTCAGTAATTATATCGATTCACACTTAAATTTGAAGTTTATTATACATTAATATTTAATGAGTTTATACTGATAGAGTTTTAATTGATTAATATAAATATTATTGTCAATATAGAATAATATATGTTCGAGTATATTAAAATATATTATATTTCTATTTATAAGTTAAAAAGAACTATACGTAATTTAAATATTGTGTCAAATATATCAAGGTAAATGAGACACGAGAGTATATACAACTTTACTTTACTAAAGTTTCATTTTACAATATTCTCAATTTTTAAATAACTTTTGATATCTCTTACGATGATTTCATAATTATATAATGTGAATTCTTATAGCAAATTATTCCATAAATTATATCGTAACGAGGGACAGAATTTTTTTAGTACATATTTAGACCCTATACCACAATATTTTTTTATTTCTTTTTAGTGGGTATTTTATTAGTTACGAATCTTAAATTTTCCTAATAAGAGATTTGAGTTATAGTGATGCGGTCGTTGAGAGCACCAAAAATATCCTATTCCCTGTAAAATAATGAAAAAGAAATAGTAAAGGAGAAGTAGGGTCGAATCCTCAGGGACCGGATTATACAAATGCTTGTCTCTCGAAATCCTGGGCAGAATCGTGCCCAAGAAAACCTGCGTTCCTGGAAAAAAAATAAAAAAAAAACAGAATTTAAGAATTGATTTTGGAAGCGAAAATAAAATAAAAACAGAATTTAAAGTTTACTGAAATTATGATTACAAAAATAATAAAAATAATAAAGAGAGTTTTAAGTGAAAAGAAATTCTTATGGGAAAGTTCCAGCCTCCGGTTGTCTCATTCCTCCTTGGGCTCAATCCTTGGCTCTTGAATGCAATGCATGTTGAATATCCTCTTACAATGTGTGTCTCATGTTCTGTGGCGGGTCAACAAGAACAATCAACTGATTCATCCTATCCCCTGCCTTCTTAACTATGCGATCAACAATCTTGTTGTTATCTCTCAAAATATATCGATATTTCATCTTTCAATCCTTGAAAATATATTCACGAATCATTCAAACTTTGGTTATATTATTGGCTGTTGTTACTCTATTGCGCAAAGTATCAATTAATAGAGCATTATCACTTTCTATATAGATACAGATATTAACTACGTGGCAAACTTCAAAACAATGTAAAATAAATTGCCCAACTAACAAAAATAATAATTTTAATATTATACTTATGAAAACTCAAATAAATATTGTTTGCCTTGTCTTAAAAGTTATATAATCTTGAAATCTGATTATGTATGAAGTTGATACCCTTAAATGAAAAAAAAAAAAACCTCTTTTAAATTTTTTTTTAATGTACAATAATAGATTTTACGATTTTATTATACTTAAAATTTTACTATTCAATCTATCATGGCTACTCATAATCTCTCTCCAACTTATAAATAGGAGGATAATGCACTATAACACATTCGAATTCACATCCTGTATTGACAACAATATTCACATCAATCGAAATAAGACTCAATTGACATTTGACGAATCAATATTTAAATTCTCATTACACAAATTTCAATTATTTAAAAAAATATATGGAATGAAAACGAGGATGAAGCATTGATAGAGGGTCTGGTTATGGAATCTGAACGCATGTGATTTACAAATTTCCACAACCTAACCCTAAATTTAAACAATTGGATCCCCATACTCGAAACCCTAAAACAACCCCACAAATTGAAATGGGCAAAATAAAAAATAATAACGAAAAGACCCACCCATCCTCTTCCTCACATGATCACACTTATGGTACGCCACTCTCGCATTAATTACATAATACTATAATATACATTTTTTTTTCGAATTTTGATTAATTTATAAATGTAGAGTTTTTCGTTCAAGAGCTGAATCCAAAAATATATTTTAAGTAATTTATAAATGAATAAATAATTTAAAAAGTTAATGTGTAAATTTATCATTATATTAATTTGTGATTGAAGGACGAAAGAGGGTAACAGAACCACTGTCTATACTTTCTCTCTCTCTGCTTTATCTACAATGCTTGAATCGAATCTTTCACTACTCAATTTAACCAAAAATTAAAAGGGCAAAACTCATATAATCACGCGTATAATATGTATTTTTAGATTTTGACTAAAATAAAAGTCTAATATGGTAAATGAAGGGCAAAGTTTTTCTATTGTTGTTTTCTTCATCCATAATGCTTGGACCATCACTGCTAAGGATAAATATAAGGGAAGCAAGTATGGACCTTAACCTCAAAATGATAAAATTGTTTAAAAGTCTTTTAAAAAATTATAAATCAATATAATAGTAAAATTATCCTTTGACTTTTTAAAATTTTATAATTTAATTAATAACCCTAAATTTTATTTCTATCTCATTTTGCTCCCTACTCAATAAATCAAATATAATTCAATGTTGGTATACATATGATTAAGTATACTTGTACATATACAACCCACTCTTTGAAAATTGTTAAGGAAGGTTGTCGTTTAATGAAATCTTATTTATATAATCAATAAAATTAAAATATATATATATATATATATATATATATTTGAATGATTGTATATAATAAACACAAAAGAACAAAACCATTAATTATTGTAAATATGAAATTCACTAAGTAAACTATAGGCGAGATTTTTAGGATCGGATCGGTGATCGAATCAGTCAAATTATCAATTTATAAGTTTGATTAAATAAATTATTAAAAATTTCATAAAAATATTTTTTAAAAAATTAAAGCCATAAAAAAAATAAAATAGTTGGGTCAGTTCAAAAGGAACGAATTTAAGTCTCCAAAAATAATTAGATATTTAATTTAAGTAATTTTAATCCACTAGGGGCCTTTTTCGCCACCTTGGTAAAGTGAGAAATTGCAATTACAGGCCCAAACAAAAATTAAAGATTTAATTTAAGTCATTTTAATCTCTTTGATTAAAGGAATATTTACATTTTTTCGGTCGCTTTAAAAAAATTTCAACTTAAACCTTTTTAACAAATTCTCTAGTTTTATTACATGTGTAAAATTATATTAGCTTTACAAATTGATTAAGAAAATGATTTTTTTGAACAATTTCATTTTAGGTTCTAATTATATCTATTTATTTTGACACAATATCTAGAACTATTCATAACTACTTCCAAACCAATAAATAGGAGGATAATGAGTTTCAGCGAACTTGAACTTACGTTTTTTTACATTGACAATAATACACATATTAATCGAGTTAAGAGTTGTAAGAAAATAATTAATAGTGACACTTTTAAATACAGCTAAAATTGGGTAATGTAAGAGAGAGAGAGAAAGGGCATATATTGACTTACAGCTAAGCAACCCTAATTAAAAAGCTTATTATTATTAATAATCATAAACAACAGATTTAAGAATGAGTTTAATTATTTGGTGATTATCTTTAATTATTGAGATTCGTTTTAAAGATTTGATGCTTTAATTTCGCTTCAACACTGCAGACTGCCACCACCACGGTCTCGTGCGGTTTTAGAGGCCATCACGTGCTCTATCACATGACTTCCAGTTGTATTTTTATTTTTATTTAAAAAAATTGTCTAATTAACATAACCTTATTTTCTTTTGATGAAAATAAAAAAATAAAATTTAACGACCTTATTAATTTTAAGGGTTAGTTTTAAATTTGATATAATTGAAGGATTTTAGTTTAGTTAATTCAATTTTTTTATTGTAGTTTGAACTGTATTAATTTTTACTCTATTTTTGTCGAAATAATTTAATATTTGTGGTTATTCGGACATGTATTTGTACTATATTTTAAGCTTTTGAAAATCATGTGTAATTTGATGGTAAAAGTATCATATAAGTTCTTGTACAATGAATCAGATTGCATCTTGTCCCTATACATTAGATCAAAGAGTAAATTAAGCATTTTTATTAAAAATTCATCCATCTATGTTGTTAAAAATTGACGTGCTCAATAAAACAACCAGAGATTAATGTACATAGATCAATTTTTAACAATAAAAATAGATGAATTTTTTAATACAATGAGTAACTTTCTCTTCGATTTAACATACAATAATTAATTTTATGTTTTTTAGTAAAAGGGCAAAATACAGCCAAAGGCTTCCATGGTACTTCTATTTACTTTTATATTGAATAAATATAATTATTTGTATATGAAATATGTGAACATAAAATTGTATTATATTAACAATAATTTTTATGGTTTATTAAATTAAAACAAAATTTATTGTGTAAAATTGCATAGAATAAATATTATGTATCACAATAAAATTAAAATTCATGTATGATTCATCCCTTAATTTAAACATTCGATTTATTTTTGCCTACCTATAAATCCCATCCTCTACTTTACGAAAACTAAGAAATTAATAGTGTCTTAAGTCAACCAATCATTAATTTTAAAATGATTAAAAATAATTTTTATAAAATAAATTATATTATTATGAAAATATTTTTATATAAAATAAATAAAATTCATGAATTTTAATATTTTTAACTTTATAATTCTACCCAAAACTTCATTAATTCTTCTTCTGTATGGTTAATAATTTTTATTCAAATCGATAATTTAATAAATATTTTGCAAATCATTTTATTTTAATTTTTACTATTAATTTTATTTAATAAACAAAAATAAAATTGTTTAGCTTAATTGTTTGTGTTGTTTTACACCTTTTAACGGCAAAAACTGAAAGACAAACGCAAAAGGCCTGGGAGTTTGTGCCAATTTATATATTTGTTGTCATCTTCCACTTCCACCCTCACTTTAATCGTATAGTTGCTGTCACTTAGAGGGCTAATGTAGTAATTTAGTATACCAGACGACGTTCTCCCAAGACAAAATTGACAGGTCCTGGAAAATCATTAATGTCCTTCAGATGAGATGTCATCTTCATAATAATAATAAACTTTATATATATTTGGGTTTTTCAAGAGAAAAGGAAATATATAAAGTTTTGTTAATCAATAAATTTGAATCTTTTAATATTATCTATATCTATTTTATTTTATATTTTCGAGATTTATGACTATTTTTAATAATATTATTTTAATATTTAAATTTACGTTATTTCTTTAGAAATGTAGAATGACTTATCATTACACTTAACTACTTATTAGTAATAAATTTAATTTTTTTAATTAGAGAAACACATAGCTAAATCAAATGGTATCAAAGTTATCCATAAATGTTATATAAAGTTATGTTTTTAAATTTAATTAAAAGTGAATGTCGAGATTTTCTTTATAAGTGAAAGTTGTTTAGTTTTATAAACCAATTACGGTTTTTGATAAAATTAGGAACAAAATTTAAATATAAAATTAAATATAAATATTTAAAATATATATTTATATATCAAATTTTGTTTTAATTTAATTGTATATAATATGTAAACGTAAAATGATTATTTTAAAATTTTATTTTTTATACATTTATTAGATAAACATAATTATTTGCATATCCAATGTGTAGGTAAAATAATTATATATTGATAATTATATTAATGATTTTAAAAATAAAATGAAATGAATTTTTCATATATAAAATTATATATAATCAAAGTTTACGTGTAACATTACATATTCGATGAACATGGGTAAATGAAAGGATTAAATCACTATTTGAGGTTTGAGCTTAAAAATCATTCACACATTGGGGCCTAAACTTTTTTTTTGTCTAAATTAGGCCTTGAAATTTGTAATTGTTCCCATATTAAGGCTTAAACTTTTATTATTATTATGAAAGTTAATCCTAAACTTGACAATTATTCTCGTATTGGAGATTGAACTTGGCGATTATTCTCAAATTAAGACTCGAGTTTTAAAGATTTCAAAAACCATTTTAGACAAAAAAAAAAGTTGAAGCCCAATGTGAAAAAAGTTGTGAAGTTCAAACATCAAAAAGTGATTTAACGAAATCATCACATAATTTCCCTAATACCCTCACATTTTGCTAACTTACTTGTTATGCACACGACGCACCATTAACACCACTGTTAGGGGTGAGTATTCGATTAAGTTGAGTCGAATCGAGTAAAATTTTTTTGAGTCAGTCGAGTTGACAAATCCTATTTTAGCAACCGAACTCAATTTGAATTTTTTTCGAATCGAATCGAATCGAGTCGAATCAAGTCGAGTTAACGAATCCTATTATTTATACTTAATGTTGCGTTTAGATGGACTGATTATTTAACTAGTAGACGAAGTATAATATTATTTAAGTATATGAACAATATAATGATTTTACCTTTTTATTTAATAGGTAAACATTTATCAAAACGACGTAATTTTACCTTTTAATTTTAGCTTTAAAAAAAGTAAATATTTATCAAAACGATGTAGTTTTGTCTTTTCTTATTCGGATTTTCAGACAACTCGAATTGTGTAATACATATTCGAGTTAAACTGAAAAGCTTACTTTTTTATTCGAGTTAATCTGAATAACTTGATTAACTCAAATAACTCAAATAACTCAAACTATTTAATTTAAAATTTAAAATTTTTATCAAAATTTTCTAATCAAATCGGATTTTGCTTATCCTTAACCATTGCCTTGTATTTTGATTAGGTTACGCGGCAAAATATGATTGGCTGTTGGCATAATGCACCTCGGCGTAGGTTAGGATTGGTGGGCTAAGATCTTGTCAAAGCCATGTTCGCGTCAACTTCAGCTAAGGTGGAGTGAACAAATAGATAAAAATTATTATTATTATTATTAATTATTAATTATTAATTTTACTTGTGTTTAAATAAAAAATATAAATTAAGAAATTTTAAAATTAATAGAAATAATAAATTCATTTTAAATGAGTTAATATTATTTGAGTTAATCATAATACATTTATCTCACCGCATTAAATTTAAATATTAAAATATAAGTTCAAATAATACAAATTCAAATATTTACAAATATTTAATTTATTTCTCATCATAATTTTAGATAAAATTCAATTAAAATATTTTAAATATTTTTATTTGCAAATAACGGCTTTGAAAATCTAAATCAATTATTCGTTTTTTAATTTTTGTTTTATTTTTTACTTATAAAATGCGAATTTAATAACAAGATTTAAATTTAATGTAATTCATAAATGAAGTTAAATTTTTAAAAATATATTTAGTATATTAAAAACTAATTAAAATTTCACCTTAATCAATGTTTAGCAACGTTAATTAATAATTTGATTTGCAGCACCTTGTTTTTTTTTTTTAAATTTTTGACCAAAATATTATTAGAATAATCACACATTAATATAATATTATTAGTTTCTTTACCCTTTAATAATATTATTACAATAATACGCAATTATTAATAAAAATAATAAAATAATAAATATACAGCTTTTTTTTTTACTTATTTATTTATATTTCCTCTGCTCCTTTTGCCATAATACGCAAGGTGCTCTCCCTTTCCTTCTTTATAGCCCATTCATTTTCAGTTCGGATCTCCGGTTCGGGTTTTCGGATGCCCGGTTTGTAAACCTGAAACGTAGAATGGAACCATCGGAGCTGAAGAGGTCGAAGGACTCGCCGAACTTGGACGAGTCAACTCGTCGGTCGTCATTTCCCGACGAAGTGCTGGAGCGAGTTCTCTCCCTTTTGAAATCCCACAGGGACCGGAGCTCCGTTTCTTTGGTTTGCAAGGACTGGTACAACGCGGAACGGTGGTCGAGGACTCACGTCTTCATCGGAAACTGTTACTCGGTTTCGCCGGAGATCGTCGCGCGGCGGTTCCCGAAGATAAGGAGCGTGACTTTGAAGGGGAAACCTAGGTTTTCTGACTTCAACTTGGTGCCGGAAAATTGGGGAGCCGATATCCACGCGTGGCTGGTCGTTTTCGCGGCTAAGTATCCGTTCCTCGAAGAGCTTAGGCTTAAGCGAATGGCGATCAGCGATGAAAGCTTGGAGTTTCTCGCAGTTTCTTTCCCTAACTTTAAAGCTCTTTCCCTTTTAAGCTGTGACGGTTTTAGCACTAACGGACTTGCCGCCATTGCCACTCACTGCAAGTAAGTTCGTCACTTCTTATACTTCAAAATTCAAAAAAATCGCTGAAAATTTTTTGAATTATCATTTTTTAAAAATCTTGTGTTTATTTGGGATATACCATAGAAAATGAAGGAAAAAAAAAGTAGATTAGTTTTTTAATTTTCTTTTCTTTTTTTTCCTTGGGTTCCTTTTTGGTTTTTATTTATTTATTGGAATATGACGTTTGGCCTATAATTGTCAAAGGAGCATTTTGATGTAAGGCTTATCATTGATGTCAATGCAAGCAACACAAATATCATTTTCCACTAATTTTGCAGTATTGGGAATTTAATTTTATGATAAAATCTTCTAAAAATATTATGATAAAATTTAAATCTATGTATCTTATTTTTTTCTTGTAAATGAATTTATTTGCTATGAAACTCTGCTCAAATTGTATATTTCATTACAATTATAAAGTTGAAATTGTAAGGAAACCAAATCTATAAACTAGTTTCTACTAGAAATGAAGTAGAAGATTGCTGGATTCTATTTTCTGTAAGTGGTTAGTTTAGAAAGATAGTTAATTGAGATTATGCACTATGTGCAATTAATGGGCATATTTTTGGGTATTGGTTAGAAAATGATTGACATGATTTTCTCTTTTTTTTTTTCTTTTTCTCTTAACTTGACGAATAATATGGACTTTTAGTGGAAATTAGAAATGAAAGTATGAAACAGCTCTTACTTTTCCAATTCCTTTCACTTTTTTGTCTTCCTTTTTATTTGATGTGACATTTTCACTTTTATTATTCATTTATTGTGGGCATATCCTCGATGTTATCATTTCCGGATATGCCTATTTTCATTGGTTGGGAGAATTTACATCTTTATATGTGCTTTATGAATGATTGAAGAAGAAATGTATGTACCTTCTTAGTTTCTTAGAGCTAATTGCCTGTTGATATGGTGGTATTTTAGGTGGTTGTTGGACTGCATTATCGAATTGATTCCGTGCTATGGACGTTTTTAATTTCATAATTTCATTTGCAGGAACTTGACTGAGCTTGACATACAGGAGAATGGCATTGATGATAAAGGGGGTAGTTGGTTGAGCTGCTTCCCGGAAAGCTTCACATCATTGGAAGTGCTCAACTTTGCCAACTTGAGTAGCGATATTAATTTCGATGCTCTTGAGAGGCTTGTAGGTAGGTGCAAGTCAATGAGGGTTTTGAAGTTGAATAGGAGTGTATCGTTGGAACAGTTACAAAGACTTCTTGTTAATGCCCCACAATTAGCTGAGCTCGGTACGGGCTCGTTCTCGGAAGAACTTACTTTCCGCCAATGTGTAGAGCTTGAAAGTGCGTTAAGTAATTGCAAGAATATGCATACGCTATCTGGTTTGTGGGATGCCAAGGGGATATATCTCCCTGCCCTGTATCCTGTGTGCACGCATCTAACATTCTTGAACTTGAGCTATGCTGCTTTGAGAAGCGATGAATTGGCTAAACTTCTGGCTCATTGTCCACGACTTAAACGCCTATGGGTAAGAAGACTCCTTTATTTCAACTCTTTCCGTTTTGTCTCGTTGTTTTACGAAGTAATTCACTAATGGCTCCATGCTGTGTTGTATTTGACTCTTTCATGATCCTTAGCTTGCTTCACATCATGATGACTTGACAAATTAAATATTTTCATGGTCAAGAACGGTTGGTTCTTTGAGCAAGAAATTCCTGCTCATCCAAAGGGCAAATCGATCATTGATAACATGCATTCTTGTTTAATAACCATAAATTGTGGCGAGCTTAACTTCCTAATACTTTTGTTATAGGTCTTGGACACGGTAGAAGACAAGGGGCTGGAGGCTGTTGGAATGAACTGCCCTTTGCTTGAGGAACTACGAGTTTTCCCTGCTGATCTGTTTGACGAGGAAATTATCCATGGAGTCACTGAAGCTGGGTTTGTGGCTGTGTCTTTTGGTTGCCCGAGACTCCACTATGTTCTCTATTTTTGTTGTCAAATGACTAATGCTGCTGTAGCAACCATTGTACAGAACTGCCCTGATTTTACTCATTTCCGATTATGCATAATGAACCCGGGTCAACCGGATCATATCACAAATGAACCTATGGATGAAGCTTTTGGTGCTGTGGTTAAGACATGCACTAAACTTCAGAGGCTTTCAGTTTCAGGTCGCTTAACTGATCTGACATTCGAGTATATCGGTAGGTATGCTAAGAACTTGGAGACCCTCTCAGTGGCATTTGCAGGCAGCAGTGACTGGGGGATGCAGTGTGTTATGGGAGGTTGTTCAAAACTAAGGAAACTTGAGATACGAGATTGCCCGTTTGGAAATGCTGCACTGCTGTCAGGTTTGGAGAAGTACGAATCTATGAGGTCACTTTGGATGTCGGCCTGCAATGTGACAATGAATGGTTGTAGGCTATTGGCAAGGGAGATGCCTAGGTTGAACGTTGAGGTAATGAAGGAGGATGGAAGTGATGATAGTCAAGCTGATAAAGTCTATGTTTATCGTTCGATTGCTGGCCCACGGAGGGATGCCCCACCATCTGTTCTTACTCTCTGAAATGCTTGGTAATCTCTCTCTCTCTCTCTCTCTCTCTCACTCAAACACACACGTGCTGGCATGCCCTCACAGAGTCCTTAAAAGTTGTACTGTAACGCAAAGGATGTTTATTCTCTAGTTGAAACGGGTTGCTAGTGTTTATGCCGGTTCAGTGTTATGGCTCCATTCATTTTATTTCTTGATGGAGCTGAGCTATGTTTATCTTTATTCATTGATATTTAGTTTCGGGTTCTTTTGAGACTGAATTTCTCAGTTCTCTTCTGTTTCAAAGAATGAAAGCATGTTTTCAGCTGTAAAAGGTTACACAAAAGACAACATCAGGATTTGCAGAACTTGAAGTCGATTATTCAACGTTGTTTTCTTTCTTTTAGGTGACAGGCAAACAGAGAAACATTTTAAGTTTAGACCGTCTAAGCATCTAAAGCCTCGAAGGTCGGGAACAAGTTTGCCTCTTTTGCTTGATTTACTGCACCCCTGAAGAGCAAGATCGCAAGACTGCCAACGCAAAAGTGTATGAAGCAACCATGGCAGTGCGTCACAAATGAACTAAAATCCGTCCCTACAACGCATTGCCACCCAGGTCCGTATACCCTGTCGAAATCCTGCATTTAGAACTCAAATCAAAGACGCATACGGTATATAGTCTCCAACATATCCGATACCCCATATGGAGTTACAATAAATTCTAGCTTAGAGCCCTCACCTTTTTTATAAACTGGGCTATATCAGTCGATTCAGTGGCTTCGAAGATATCAAGAGCTTTTGCAGCTAAGTGAAGTGCATCCTTCTGCATCGTATGGAGCATATCGGTTTCGCCTACAATCGCTTTACCCTCCAACATCGCTTTGGATAAAACCTTGGTTGTCGGGGAAGAAAGCTTGAAGAGGAAGGCAGTGGAGACTCAAGGCTATATAATTGGAAGGATTATATAGAAAAACGAACCAGAAAGTCCAAGTTCGAACCCACAGGAAACTGGTTCGATCGATTAAAAGCCGGTTGGTTACTTGATGCAATGGATTAAAAGTTGACTTAGGCATCTACTAAAACTATTTGCAGAACGTGTCAAAAAGAGATAAAACTATATTTGGGTCCACATTATCTTTGATGATATGTGAATTTGTGGTAGTATGATATATTGCTTTATCTTTCTTTTTTATTTGATCAAAAAGGACCAAATTTTGATTAACTTTTCTTATTGACCTTTCCACATTACTGTATTATTACATGATCATTTTCCCATAAGATAAAGACCTGGTCTTAGTTGATAAATCTAGGTTACCCAATTCCTTAAATGTAAATTATAATTGCAAAGTAATATTTGAATGGTTTGTAATTTGTGGTAGCTGCAGATTGACATCTTTGATTACTTTTTCTTGAATTAAAATTCTAATATTTTCAAAATCTTATTTGGTATTATTGCAAGTTTAATGTAATATTAGTTTATTATTTTTACATGATACTCGTAAAATAGGTCATCTTTTAGTTAATCGAGACTAGATTCGAAAAGTATAATGACTAAAAATGATTAAATTAGAGAATAAAAATTAAATTCACAACTTAAGTATATAATATGAAACTAATAACTGAATTTAACCTAATGGATTTAAATGTTATTATTTGGATCAAGATTGAAATTTTAAAATTCAAGATACACAAATTAAAATTGATCAAATTATAGTAAAAATTAGATTTATAATTTAGAAGCAATATAAAGATTAATAATAAAATTTGACTTGTTAAATGTAGGTGTGGTGATGGAATTAGGGGTGAGCTAATAGAGAATGACTTATTTAAATGCACTAGTGGTGATGGAATTAACTGTGACCATTTCGAGTTTTTTTTATTGCTTCAATTTTTCAACCTTAAATAACTTTAGTCAACTTTTAATATTGATCAAACAGAACTTTAATCCACTTAACAAAATCAATTTAAATGATTTATACTTACCATTTAATTGATCAACACATGAAATTAGTCAATTAAACTATTTTTTTTTAATTTCAATCGAATCAGTCAAACTGATAAATTTATTCTTCAAAAAATGGGTTTTTCAAACCTAGTTGAGTTGAATTTGAGAGATCATCAAAAAGAAGTTAAAAAAGGTAAAAAGGAAAGGGTTCACATGTCCAAAATCATCTTTTACCTGAAAAGCAGAATGGAATCCATAAAGTATACTCACAGTGAACCTGTGAAATGTGAAAGCTACACTTTCCTATGAATATTGTTTCAAGAAGGGCAGTAACATGGACCATGAATCTGCAAGAAGCAATTATTAGGGCTAAGAAAAATATATTCCAGAAATTGAAAATTGATTTTAAACAGTAATTTTTTTACAATTTTTGAAAAATAAGTTAAAAATTTTCTGATTATTTGAATCGATTTAAATTAGATGGAATTAAAGTTTATTTTATTTAATTTATAATTTATTTTATTATGATGTAAAAGTAAATGTTTTAAAATAATAAAATTAATTTTTTTACAAAGTCTAAGTTTCAAATTAGGGAAGGAAGAATTACATTAACAGAATTTGAACGTGCTTTTAATTACTGCTTACTTATGCCGTTAACAAAAACCCTAAATTTTTCTATAAAAATTATTAAAAAAAACTATATAATAGTTAGGATAAATTACCTTAGGTAATCACTCAACTATCAAGAAATTTTTTTTTGTCATCGACCGTTGAATGATTAATGAAAAGATGACACCTTTTAAAATTTGCGTAGTAACGGTTTTTACTCTTAATATTTATAAATTGTGTCAAATTAATCTTGATTCTGAAGCAATTAACTCTCGATGTTTAAATTGTGTAATTTGATAAGATTTCATAAGATTCACGCTTGAATCATTCAACAACTCAAAATTTAAAAACTATTCAATTCAATTTCTTAAAAATAAAAAAATACCAACATTATCAATTCAACCTAAATTCAAGTCTAACCGCTTAAAAAAATGATTTGCGTAATCAATGGCAACCATTTCAAGCTAATAAAAAAACGAGTTAATCGTCATTGAAAGATAGCTAATTCTTAGCTATTTGAAATATAAAGAAAGAAATGTATATGGGGATTACCTATTTTAATTATAAACATAAAAATTTTATTTTGTTTTTGTTTCTAATTTACACATTGTGTGTTGAATTACATTTCATATAAAAAGCAAGATAAAATTAGGTAATTATAAACATTGAGAGCTAAAATTTTAAAATATAAGATTGAATTGATAATTAGTGACCAAAAAGGAAAAAAATTAATAATTGAGTGACTATTTTGTAACTTTTCATAATTTGGTGACTAAAAAACTTATTAATAATTGAGTGACTATTAATATAGTTTACCCTAAAATTATTGATAACCTAAAAATAAACCAAAAATCTATAACCAAAAAACGAAAAATGGAATCCAATCAAATTAAATTATCATAAACAATTTAAAAATTAAAAATATCCCACACAACCAAACTCAACTCTAATATTAACAATCATATATATATTTAGATATTTTTACTTCAAAGCAAAGAACCTACTTTATTTTACCATTACTCATCATTTCAGCTATGGTACCATACAAATGATAGGGCTTGAAAATGGTCCACATTCATCTTACCCTAGCATGTGATACTACTGATCTCAATGGCATCTGTCCTAAAATCCAAGTTTCCTTAAGGCCCACTAAAGATCCCATTAGGCCTCATTTATTTCTAGAAATTATGTTTTATGTGTTCTTTTTAGGATTTAATTTCTTTCAAAAAAAATATTTGTCGATTGAGTATTAACTTGATTAGTATGGGCATTATTGTCAATGTAGGAAGACGTGGGTTCGAGTGTGCTGAAGTGCATTATCCTACTATTTATGGGTTGGAGAGAGGCTATAGATAATTCTAAGCATTGTGTTAAAAAGAGCGGATATGAGTAAAACCTATAATGAGTCTATTGTTTGTGTCAATATTGGAATTTTAAAATCTTGAAAGAACAGGAACAGAGAATGATCAAATTAGAGAATATAAATTAAATCTACAACTTTGCCTATAGTACAATACTAATAGCATAATTTAATTGTAACCGTTTGGATCATGACTATACTTTTAAAATTTGGAAAATACAGAAGCTGAAATAGATCCAATTATAGGGATTAAACCCATAATTTATACATAATAAAGGGACTAATAGCAAAATTTGACCCTAAAAAAACTACTACCTAAACCTCACTTACAACCCTACTTGAAGGTTAGGTATGGTCAAATGAAAGGTCTATTTAGGCTTTTTCTTTTAATATGATTATTTGAGCCTATTATCACCAATAAAAATAAAAATAAAATAAAAAATCTTGTGCTTCAATCCAAAAACACGATGAGAGAAGCTCAGTTTAAGCAACTTTCTAGTAAGCTATCTCTCTCACAATTGAAGCAATCATAATCAAAGTCATATTGGAATTGGATCTAATTTTTGAGGTCCCATTGCTTTATATTTTTCATTATCTTATATCCCTTTCTTGCCCTACAAATTACTGATTTGTATCTTACTTTGAAAATATAAAAGAAATAGGTTGAAGAGATTCTTAGTCATGTTTTGCATGGTAGGATCAATGGCAATTGACAAAGCATATAGTAACCAATGCCATGATCTATGGGCTTAAGCACATGTTTTGATGTTTTCAATTGACTGCTCGCATTGCAATTCATGTATCTGCCCATAATGTGTGTATGCCAATCTGCTTAGATAGCTACGATTGAAAGCCAAACCAATTTGCTTTTCTTTCTTCCAACAGTGGTTCCACACACCACCCCGGTGAGGTCCTTATTATGTTTGGTTTAATGGTAAGGACCATACTCAGCTGCGGGGTAGGGTTACGGTTGTGCGGATTAGGTTGGTTTTGAATCAAGTCAATCAAGATTTCGATTAAGTTTGGATTATTTTGATTTTAGGTCATTGTGAATTTAAGTTGTTTTGTATTTTTTGACTATTTCGGATTTGAGTAATTTTGGGTTTAAGACATTCAAGTTTATTTATTAAATTTTTAGGACGAGTTGTCTCGACTTTAAGTCATTTAGGATTATTTTGTATTTTGGTAAATTTTATTTGAATCTTTGTGTGCTCAGAATCATTTCTGAGTTTAAGTTATAAAATTTGATTAAATTTGGGTTCAAACTAATTAAATTTAACTTTGAAATTAATTTATAACTCTAAATGAAATGTAATTAGACCCCTATTAATGGATCACATCACGGGTATTAATTGCTATGAAATCCTCAAAACTATAACTAACTAACTACAACCATGATAAATCTTGAATTAATGACTAGCCAATTAACTAAATAATCAATACACAACTAACTAAACTCAAACTAACTATAACTACAATAAGTCTGGAGAAGAACCCAATTTGATATAATGTGGCACTTGATTTTAAAATTTCAAAGTTTCCAAAACCCGAACCTTAAGACATAAACACAAATCGATAAACATCAAATTCAAAATTGAGGTGAGATTAAAATTTTGTTTTCTGAAATTATAATTACCGAATATTATAAATTGAACTGAATAATTAATTCAACAATTAACTAACTACAACTAGAATAATTCTAACAAAACACCCACAACTAACTAATTATACAAAACTCGAACTTAAAATCTCTTCCGCCTTAAAATTATAAACATAGATAAATAAACATCAAATTCTCAAATTATAATGATTGATACAATTACCCTAATCCCAACCTCAATTAGGCAAATAAATTTCTCTCCAATTACCATTCCCATTGCTCATATTCTCAATCATAATTGTCCATTCAATACTTGAAATAAATGCAACCATATAATGGGAAGATTCCACTAAGAAATGAAAAGAAACCAGATCCAAATGTCCCATCACCCAATGTTCCATTTGCCTTTTCTTCTTCTTTAACCTCCTATTATTGGAACTTTTTTTTTTGTCTCTTGTTTTGGAGTAAATGAACATGAATTTATATATTTATTATCTGCACCCTTTCTCTTTGAAGCAAAGATATTTTGTAATTGTGCATCTCTTTTAGAAAATTTTTATTTTTTTTTCCCTTGTGCCCTACTTAAAGGTACACCACTTTCTTGCTTTTGCACATTATGTATTTTTTGTACGTAACGTTTCATATATATGGTATTAAATAACAAAAACAGTGCATTATCATAGAGTTTTAGGCACTTTATAGCCTATATCCAACCATGGAAACTTTACAATTGATGAACAACAACAAAAAAAAGCCCTACATAGCATTATTGCATATCCTACAATTTGATAATGATATAGGGAAAACAAATGCCTTTGAAAACTAGTTTGAAAATTGAAAACCAATATGTAATAAAAAATGAAGATTCTCTATGGTAATTGAAATATGGTCATATTTTGCTTTTAGTCCCTGTAGTGTACGTAAGTTGTGGATTTAGTCCATGTATACTATTCGAGTAGATTAATTTTAGTTTTTATACTTTTTCAAATTTTAAAATTTCAATCTTGACGCAAATCGTCATCGTTAATTCCATTAGCAAGATTTTTATAAGTAATATGTGGAATAACAAATTACATAATACTACATATGTGATAATATATTTACCGTATAAAATTTTAAAAATAATAGGACTTAATAAATTTAACATAAAATCTAAAATGACCAAATTAAATTAAAGATTGATGATAGGGTGTTGTATGATAATATTGAGTAAAAAAGAGGGAAAAAACAAAGACCCCACTAAGATAAAGCGTGTGAATATATAAGTACTTGATCGATTTTACACATATGCGGTTCCAAGGTAGGGGCAGACCCTCATTAGAGTTGGCGAGGACCTTGGTCTCCTAAAATTTTAGAATGAAAATTCTTTATAATTTTTTAAAAATTTCAATTATTTTTTTTTTCTAAATTTTTAAAATTTTTAGTTAGATTTATTTTTATTTACGCATATTTACAACTTAATCCATTTGTTCTGCATATGCTTCACACGTCATATTTAAGGTGGCGTTTAACACTAACATTGGTGGCTAGGCTTGCCCCTTTAGATGTATGTTTACTTTAAGAGCGGTGACTTTAACTTTCTTTTTGTCTTATGCTATAATATCGTTATAGTATTTAATCTCACCATCACTGCTATTTTTATAATAACCGCAAGTAAACACACCGCACATTCAATTACTTCTTAAAAAACAAAAATTAAATATAATTATTTAATAAAATCATAAAGACTTGGCCTAAATTGAACCTTAATTCTTGTGATAAGATTTCATAAAATATTGATCCGTGACTCACAGATACATAGTAATATGGGGACATTTTGTATGGGAATACGACAATCGTAGCATAGAATTAGATTTTTTGAACATTTCAATTGTCTTTTTACGAGGGAGTTTTTCCTTTTTCCCTTTGTTTATGATGTTCTTGCCAATAAGCACAAATACCATAAATTCCTCATCTTATCTTTTCAAAGCTCAAAAAGGGTTAATTTTTTCAGATATCTTAAATCATATCAAAATTTTTTAATACTTAAGTCCTTAAAGTATCAATATCGTATCAATCATGTCCTTATATTAGTTTAGCAGTGAATTTAGGAGTTGAATTCTATCATGAATTTGATGTGGAACATATTTAAAACACATATGTACCTATTGCACAAATAACTTAAATTTAACATGTCATATTCATATTGTTCATATGATAAGTACATATGTATTTAAAATCTTGTTTAAGATGTTCCACGTCAAATTTGAATTATCATTTAATACCTGATTTGATGACCAGATTGATCAAATGATATGATTAATACAATGTTGATAATATGATAACTCAATTAAAATTCAAGACCAATTTAAAATTTAAATCATAATTAAAGACGCATGGTGTAATTAACCCAAGGGTCAATTCCCCTTTTATGTTCTCTTTTTGCATTTTTTTTGGTCGACAATAACACAACTTTTGTTCTTTTCTTAAATTTCTCACATTATCTAAACCAAGATTTATTTATTAATTTTAATAAAAATGAAGGGAAAAAAAGTTAGAAAAAGAGAGCAACTTTATTTACAAATGGTATGTTGGTTCATTTTGCACTTCCTATTGGAAAGGTAAACAGCTAAGCTCAAAGGGTTATCCAACAAAGGGGCTTCACATGGGTTTTCAAGTGATAGGGACTTTCTACATCTTCTTTTTGGTTAAAATATGCCATAAGTATTTGTAATCTTCATAATTTTGTAATTTAGTCTCTATATTTTCATATTTTAAAATTTAGGTCCAGTTATTAAAATTATTTTACTCAATTTAAGTTCATTACAAAGTTTTCTTTTTAATTACACCACTATCAAGTGAGTATTTATTTTATATCAAAACGTCACACCAACAAATTAAACAGTGTTAACAATTGGAGTTGAATTCTAAAATCTGAAAAATAAAGGGATTAAATTTCTAAAAATAAATTGGGTGGTCCATAAAGGGGCTTTGTGTTTTCTTTTGGTTCTTCTTTATGTATGTGTCTTACTTGGCAAATTTGTAGGTTTTTAATGAGTGATTTTCAAGTGATTCCTAATTCATTCACTTCTTTTAAAAGAAATGCATGGAGTAAGGATTTATTTAAAAAAAAAAAAGTTTGGGTGCTCGAGAAATATAGTAAAAATTCAGCTCTTTATTCTTTAACCAAACGCAATACCGAACTTTTTAAAGTGTTCCTTTAGATTTAGGTCAAAATTTTCTGTTAGTCCTTCTACTATGCATAAATTGTGTATTTAGTCTATGTACTTTAATTTGGTAAATTTTAGTCATTGTATTTTTTTAATATTTCAATTTTGACCCAAACAGTAATAGTAAAATTATGTTTTTAGTTTTGTACTATGCATTTAGTCTATGTTCTCTAATTTAATCACTCTTAACCCCTTTACTTTTCGAATTTTGAAATTTTAGCTTTTGACGTGTACAAAAACTGTTAAATTCATTTACTTGCTTTTCGTAAGTAATATGTAGAAATAACAAGTTAGTATGACATTACAAATGTAATAATATGTTTGCTACATAAGATTTCGGAAAATAGCAAAACTTACTGAATTTAACGATTTCCGTTTAGTCATGATTGGATTTTCAATTTTTAAAAAGTAAAAAAACTAAAAATGACTAGAGACTAAATTTATAACTTTTGTATAGTACTGGACTAATAGTAAAATTTAACCTTAAGGTTAACTCACAAATTGGCCTCTGAATTATATCTTTGTTTATTATGGTATTTAAAATTTTTTATCCCATTTTGATAGGTAACCTACCGTTTTTGTCTTATTTTACCCCAAATTTATTTGCCCATAATAAGAGTGTGCTATGTGTTACTTTTTTATTGACAATTTTTTTTTTATTATAAGAAAAATTGAGACGAAAATGATAATTCAAGTACTAAAATGAGACAAAAAAAAAGTACTAAAATGAAAAAACAGATACATTTTAAGGACTAACTCTTGACTTAAGCCTTCTCTTGAATTGGAACTAGGTTGAAAGTGAGTCCTACCTATATATGTATATTTATTAGTTGCCAAAAAGTGGTAAGAAACTCAACTTAGAATATCACCTTTAGAAAGTAATTATTGTATTAAATTCAATTTCATCCAATGTTAACAAAATGGGATGGGCTAATATAAGTAAAAAAAAAGTTAAAAAGGTATGAATAGTATAATTAACATATAATTAAGTAAAGTTGATAATCTTACCATATCTTTTAAAAAATTGTGAGAATCACAATTTCAATCTCGTGAATGTTTATTGTATTTTTTTCTTTATTGATAAAATTAAAGTTGGAGGGGCTATCTTCCCTAATTCCAACAAACTCAAAACTATAGCTTTTACCCACTATTTTATTGCATAATTATACACCATCCTATTAATATTGAACAATTCATCATAGGTTCTGATTATATCTGCTCTTTTTGACATAATATCCTCCCCAATCCATAAATAGTAGTATAATGCACTTCAACACACTTAAACCCACATCCTCTTCAATCGATATATATATATATATATATATTTATAATATTCGGTCTTTAATCATTTAGTGTTGAGTATATATGAATGAACATAACCACCCTTTTCTAAAATCTCGTTTAGATCAAATATTAATAAACTTTATATATACTATATATTGTAATAATGAAGTGGTTGATGTATGATGATAGCTAATCCAAGTTTCAATCTCCACAAAACTAAAATTGAGTACTAACTAATGCACCATGTATAAACCTCCACTTAAAATAATTTCAATCTAGAATGATTAAAATTTAAACTTATTCAAATAAGTCACTCAAAATATTTAAATTTGATGATAAAATTGAAATGACTTTGAACACAAATTATTTAAATTTAAAATTAATTTGAATCCAAAATTATATAAATTTGAGATATGTATAGAGTAATTGTGAATTTTGTTAAAGAAAGAGGGCTGTAATTTTTGTTTATGAGTTAATATATCATTTGGTACTTAAATTTGGTTTTAATATTCAATTTGATACGAGATTGGTTTCAATGTTCAAATTAATATTCAAACCAACCAACATCATGTGATCTAATGAATGTTTGACGTTTTGCTCTAGTAAGAAAATATAGGTACTTAATTAAGACAAAAAAAAACTCAAACTTAAGTATCAAATTGATACAAAAAATAATTGAAGTACTAAATTAAATATTGAAGCAAAACTTAGGTACCAAATTGTATATTAATTCTTTTTATGGGAATTAGGCATTTATCAATTTTTGGTAATAGAAAGTTAGATTTTGCTTACCATTCTTTACTGCCCTTCTCAATATCTATTGAAGATTTTACTAGATTTTCTCTTTTATTATGTACAGATATAAGAACTCGTAGCTACCCAATGCAAATGTAAAATCCATTGATGTACAAACATCAGAAGAGATAAAAAGCTTTTCAATTCCTTCTTTCCTTCATCTCCTTCATCACACTTTTTTTTTGCCTTTAAATCATCTTCATCTCCATCCTATTGACTTTGTCACTTTAAACACCCCATTTCAGTTTCATCTGCAAAAACAAAAAGATAAAACTCCATAGATACGCAGGTGGTGTTCCTTCCTTTGATTCCTTTCTTAAAAGCCTAAAATGGGATTGGTTTAATGTTAGTGATAAAATCTAAAACTAACAAAAATGGGAGAAGAAGAGAAACCAAAGCAGCAACAGCAACAAGAAAACTCAGCTGAATCTTTCGAAGCAATGAAATCCAGTCTCAGTCAAGTTATTGAGGGTATATCTTCCTTGATTTCTCTTTCTCATTGCATCAGAGTTTTCACTGTAAAATGGCAACTTATTCGAAAGAAGCTAGAAGAGTTAAGTTCTGGGTTAATGGCGATTGAAAACTGTGGTTCAAGTTCTGCTCAAAACATAGAGGTCTTTTCTGCGTTGGTTCCTTCCATTTTAGTCACCGTAAATGAATGTCACCGTCTCGCAAGAGCATGTGTGGATCTTTCTTATAGTGGGAAACTCTTGATGCAAAGCTACCTCGATGTAATACTTGCTAAATTCGACAACCATGTGAAGGATCTTTCTGGGTTTTACACTACTGGGATTTTAAGCCATGGTTTCGCCATTGTTGTTTCAAGGCCCGGTGTTACTGCTTCCAAAGATGACATGAGGTTTTACATAAGGGATTTATTAACAAGAATGAAGATTGGGGATACAGAGATGAAAAAACAAGCATTGGGTAATTTATATCAAGTTTTGGCTGAAGATGAGAGGTATGTTAAACTTATAATAGAAATTGGTGATATTGTGAATGTTTTAGTACAGTTTCTTGATTCCCCAGAGATAGAGATTCAACGTGAAGCTTCAAAGATTGTGAATTTGATCTCTGGGTTTGATTTATATAAAGGGTTTTTGGTTAAAGCTGGGATTATTGGTCCTTTAGTTCGGATTTTGGAAACTGGGAATGATTTGGGTAAAGAAGGAGCTGTTAAATGTGTGCAAAAATTGACTGTTAATGCTGATAATGCATGGTCTGTTTCAGCTCATGGTGGAGTGACTGCTCTGTTGAAAATATGTTCTAATGGTGATTTTGGGGGTGAATTGATCGGTCCTGCTTGTGGGGTGTTGAGGAATCTTGTTGGTGTTGAAGAAATTAAGAGATTCATGGTTGAAGAAGGAGCTATATCAACATTCATCAAGCTTGTAACATCAAGGGAAGACCTTGTGCAGATCAATTCAATGGAGTTCCTTCAAAATATAGCTTCTGGGGATGAATCCCTTACTCGAATCGTTGTTAAAGAAGGTGGGATTCGTGCGTTGATACACGTTTTGGATCCGAAATCGACCGTCTCTTCAAAAACAAGAGAAATAGCATTAAGGACGATCGAGGATCTCTGCTTTTCATCGCAAAACCGCATCAACATGTTGATGAATGATGGGTTCATCGATAGACTGTTGTTCTTCCTTCGCAATGGCGAGGTTTCGGTTCAAGAATCAACTCTAAAGGTGACATCCAGGCTTTGTTGTGCATCAGAAGAGGCTAAGAAAGCAATGGGGGATGCCGGTTTCATCCCCGAGCTCGTGAAACTGCTCGATGCAAAGTCATACGAAGTGCGTTCCATAGCAACCACAACACTTCATAGCTTGGTCTCAATTCCAAAAAACCGAAAACAGTTCATCCAAGACGACCGAAACATAGGCTGCCTCCTCCAATCACTTGACCGAGACGAAGCCATTTCAGGTAACAACAAAAAGCTCTTGCTCTCTATACTAATGTCATTAACAAGCTGCAATAATGGTAGAAGAAAAATTGCCAGCTCTGGTTATCTAAAGAACATAGAAAAACTTGCTGAAGCTGAAGTTTATGATGCCAAAAGACTTGTTAGGAAGCTGTCTAGCAATCGATTTCGTAGTATGCTGAGTGGATTATGGCATTATTGAATGTAGTTTCTATTTACTGTATATCTATATAAGTGTTTTTGGCCTAATCTTTGATTCACTTGAAATGTTCATTGTGTCCAACAGCTTTTTTTGTGTGTTTAATTTGTAATAAGTAGGAATCTTAATAAAAAAGCTGTTCTTACAGATTTTGATCCTTTGTAAAGTTAGGCATTGTTGTTTGGAGTTACAATTTCATATGTTGAGAACAAATAAAATACTATAAAGAAGATGCAATTGTAGTTATTTTAGTTAATATATGTATATGTGGATTTCTTTTGGAAGCATTTGTAGGTAAAAGTACGTTGGAGTCCCTTGTACTGAGAGTTGGATTATATTTTGCCTCTATACTGAAAAAATGGGTAAACCAATCATGTATGTTAGATCAAAGAGTAAATTAGTCATTTTGTTAAAAATTTCATCCGAATGTACTATTAAAAGTAGTCCTTATAGCTCAACATGAGGTGCATGTGATATATCACGTGTCACTGTTTGGTTATTCAATTAGCGATGTCAGTTTTTAATAATAGAAATGAATAGAATTTTTATACAAAGGACTAGTTAATTCTTTAATCTAATGTATAAGGATTAATTTGCCCATTTCTTTAGAAGAGGGCAAAATGTAATCTCACACTAAATACGGGGATCTCCATAATACTTTTACCAACATTTATCTGTTTGCTGCACATGGGGAAGGCTGGAAGTCCTAATCAAGCTTTTATCATTAGGGGACAAAGACGAAAGGGATAGATGAAAGTTCTAGGCTCTATATTTCATATTCTTGCTTGTCTTATTGCCAACATTATCTTATTTGTTTGTCTTATTGTTAATATAGATGTCGTACATCAATCGATCCTCAACTCAATAGGAAAATTATTGAAGTAAAACACTTTTAATTTTATCATTTCAACAAAAGTTTCGTTTGTTTTTATATCAATTTTTTTACATATATTTTTTTATCTGAATGGATGTGTCATAATCTATTATTGTTTAATATTTTGACAGCTAAGGTAAACAATTCTATTATGGTTTAATTCTGAATTTCATCTTTTTACTTTTACTTTACATGAAAATTGTGATTAAAATTTTAACAACTAAATTTTGCTAAAAATAGTTTCGAATTTTAAAAATACACTGTAAAATAGATATAAAATATTAAAGAATATAAGCATTACAGTGATTGAAAGATGAGCACAAGATTTTCATTTCTGGTGCGGTAGATCACTTGGATTACTCGGTTCAATCAATAATTGGTGATTCAAGTACTATAAAATCGGAGGAAGTGTGAATTAATATAAAATCGATTTAATTGGTTAAAACCATTTGAATCGAATTTAAACTAATTTAAATATTTAATTTTGTTCTTATAATTTATAAAATAAATGTTTATGTTTATATTTATATTTATATTATTATTTATTTATGTTTATTAATTTTTTTGATTTTTTTATTTGTTTAGATTTTTTTGATATTTTTATTTTGTGATGATTAATCCGATGATTGAATTGAAAATTGTTGATAAGATAAATTTGGCCATAATCTGATTCTTACAGCATTAATTCACCCGCAAATGCTTTTGTTTCTTATTTATATTGGCTTTTATACTGAGCGCAAAATTACGATTAGATTTCGATTCTAGTTTAGGAATGTTTCTTAAAAGTGTTTTTGTGGAAAAAAATTTTTTTTGGAAGAGTTGAAAATTATTCTCTTAAAAAAACAACTTATTTAAGAATGTTTTTGTTCTAAAAGTACTTCTTAGAAACAATAATAAACTAACCCTTGGACATTGCATCAAAATTATAAGTGAAGCATAAAATATTTATGTTTAAAATTTCAATTAATGTCAAATTTGAATTCCATCATTGGATAGTTTTAGAGTTGATCCACTTGAAAAACTTGGACTAGGTGTAATTGGTATTCCATACCATGTTTGAATTGAGTTTGAGCTCAATAATCCTTTGACTTAAGGCCCCTAAAGTATTTGGGTCCTAGCAAACCAATCATTTCTCAGATGAGGCAAATTGACATGTGTGAGACCCATTCTTTGATTGTGAGATGTATTTTTAAAATAATGAAATAATAATATAATAAGAAGAAGTTCAACTTTTAGATTAAATATATTTATAGATTGGGTCAAGGCTCAACTATCATACAAGGTCCAATGGGGAATTCAAAATATTATACGCTATCGAAATTTAATTATAATTTTTTTAACAATTAAAGTATAATTTTGTCTCATATATTGTTTTATAATTTCATTATTTCCAAAGAATAAAATAGAAATTTTTATTTTGAAGCTCAAAATGTAATATTATGATATATAAAATTTTATTTTCATTATAAATGAAAGAATTAAAACCAATTTTCTAATTTTTGGGGTAAATGCCTCTTTCCTATGTAAACTAGGTAGTATATATAAAACATATTATGAAATAAATATTGAGGGTTATGCTATTGAAATTTCATCTTAGTTCATTGTTTAATATTAGTGGCGAAGTTAGAGAATTGGTAAGAGTCTCAACCCTTAAAATTGAAAATTTTCATTTATACTCTTTTATAATTTATAAAATTTTAAATTAATAATGGTAAAATTTCACTTTACCCTTCAAAATGATAAAATTTCAATTTAATACTTTAAAATTTATAAAAATATAAGCTATCAAAATGGTGAAATTTTATTTTACTATTGTAAAATATACAATTTAATTCTACCCTAAATTTTTTTAGCTTCAACCTTGTCTAACTTCTTTATTTTAGGTTTATTATTTTAACCAAATATTTTTAAATATCAAGAAGTCTTTTAAACTTAAATAAATCATTTGGTGAATAAAATATCTAAAGCTACCCCATAACATATACATACACATACACATACATACATACTCATCGGTGATGGATCATTATTTGTAGGTTCTCCTTTCAAAAAGAAAAGAAAAGAAAAAACCCATAAATTAAAGCAATAACATGTGTAAAATGAGGGAATGTGCAAAAAGAAAAGAAAAAAACCCATAAGTATTTTTGCTATCTTGCTTTTAATATCTTTCTCTTCATTTATCCTTAATGGTATAGCTGTCTTTTTCTTTTTCTTCAAGCAAATAAAATAAATGTTAAATTCTGCTATTACTCTATGTACTTTGCAAAAGTTATAGATTTAGTTCTTGTACTTTTATTTGATTAAATTTAGTCCTGTATTTCTCAGATTTTGAAAATTTGTTTAGTTAAATTCAACTATTAGTCCTGTACTATACGTACAATTATAGATTTAAGTCATTTTCTCCAATTGAATCATTCTAAGTCTATATATTTTTCGGATTTTGAAATTTCAATGTTAATGCAAATGAGAGTCGATAATTCATTAATTGGATTTTAGTGAATAATTTGTAGGAATAATAAGTTGACATGATATTACGCATATGATAATTGGTTTAGAGAGTCGATTTTGAAAATATTAGAATTTTACTTAATCAATTAAACAATTATTGTTTAATGAGCATTCAAATTTTAAAAATAAAAAATATAAAAGAAAAATTACCAAATAAAAAAATCCATTAAATTTAAAATTGTTACTTTTATGGAATCTTTACAACTTGTTGATTGATTAAATTAAACAGAGAATAACTCGAAAAAATGAAACTTTGTAAGTGAAAAATGGATACAAAACAACAAGTTGATCATATGGGGAACACAATTTTAATTTATTTTTTTTCGTTTGATTGACTGTCAATGTGTTGTAAATGATTCATGGTCAAACATAGAGTAAAAAGGGATCAATTTGATGTAGAGGCGAAATGAGAATTTTTTTTAGAAAGTTGGAATTAAGTTGTAAACGTTTATAAAAGTTAAAATGTAATTTTATTATTTTAATAATTTATATTTTTTTATTTTTCTCACATGAGTTTAATTTTAATATTCAATTTGATACTTTTTTTTTTGTCTTAACATGGTACTAGAGTTTGGGTTCAATGTTCAATTTGGTACTCAAATCAAACAATATTACATGGCTCGGTGAATATTTGAATTGTGTGTTTTAATAAAAAATAAAAACATAGGTACTTAATTGGAAGGAAACCTCAGCTATCAAATTGACAAAACTCAAGTACAAAATTGAGAATTGAAGCCAAACTCATTGTTATAATATACATTGATAATGGCTGTAGGAATGATCACAAAGCAATAAGAAAAAAAATAAGAACCCAAAGATTTTATGTATATAATCCTTATCAAGAAAAACTACGGGCAGAAGAAGAGAAATTCACTAATATTGAAAAACAATAATACAAGAGGTTTGCGGCTATGTGTAGTTTTTAAGGCTTACACAACCCGTCTAATAGAAAAAGTATATTCCTATATGGATTCAACTTGTGCAGAAAGGTCCATACCACGGAGGCTCTGTGATCAAATGGACCTCGGACCTTCACCCCAATAGATCCCTAATTTTGCCTTTCTATTTTATTTCTTTAACAAGTGAGTTGCACATCTAACTTTTCAGGCTAGATCAAACGGGATTCGGGTCATACAACTCTAACACTTAGGTACCAAATAGTATATTAATTCTATATATATACAATTGCTAGATTTCTTAAGGGTCAACATATCATTTGGTACTTGAATTTGGTATCCATAACAAATGGCATCATATCACTCGATGAATATTTCACATGTATACTTTGGTAAAGAAATGTAGGTACTTAATTAGGACAAAAAATCAAGTATCGAGAATTGAACATTAATGCCAAACTCAAGTGCTTAATTAAGATAAAAAAAACTAAAGTATCAAATTAAAAAAAAAAAAACATTGATACCAAATTAAATATTAAAACCAAACTCAAGTAGAAAATTGAGGCAAAAAAACCCTTTACATAACAATTGCTAGATTTCTTAGAACTTGTAACTTCATTACACATATCAATTTTTATTTGAAATCAAAAATTCAATTTGATACATTTGAATTTAAATTCAGTCTAATCTAATTCAATCACAGAAATTAACAGTTCAAACCTATTCAACTTGAATTAAAAATGATCCGAATATGAAATAATCTTAACAAGTAACTCGAAATACCCAGAACATGAAGGAACTCGAAATGATCCAAACATATAATGATTGGACTTGAATAATATGAACATCAAACTTAAATGACCCAAACTAAAAACCCAAAATTGATTTAAACTTAAAAATAACTCAAATTGAATGATTTAAAAATTTTAAACCCAAATTAATTCAAACCGGATTAAAACTACTCAAAATCAAAATCAATATAACTTGCTAAACTTATAGGTTTATGCAAGCCTCATCACACATTATTCAGATGATTAACATTATAAACAACTTGCAAGCACAAGATATCCATACATCACACGTCTTATACATCTTATGATAGATTTTTTTTTTTTTGGGTTATATGATAAAGGAATAATTTATAAATGGGACAACTCAAATCTCAAAATTATTGAATGAGTGATTATATGAATTAATTAAGTTTCGGTTCCAATTTTTTAAATATATATATTCATGAACCATGGATGACCAATTTGTTTACAAAAACGATGGAAGCAAAGCATGAGTTTTGCAATTTGGTCCTATCCTTTCCGTAAACAAAATGGGGACCGTATGTTTCTCTTTGTAATTATCCTTCCTTCCAAAAACTGTCGTTAATTAACGAATTATTAGTTTTTTAATACTTTAATTCAATAATAAATGTATGTTGTTTCTAAATATTTTATAATCTTTACTGGGCTCGTATTAAATTTGGAGTAAAGTTAAGTTGAACTCTTAAATGAGGTAAAACTTTTTTATCATTATTTTCTTCATTCACAAGTTTCGAACTCAAAATCTTAAATGGATATAATTGTTTTCACATGCAAAAAATTCAATCGTCTTGGGAAAACATAAATCCATCTGTTGTTTGTTTTACTTAAAACCGAGAAAATTTGCCATCTTATATTTAATATTGACGTAATGTTAAATTTAGCTCTACGTTTATATCTTTTGTCAATTTAATCATCATTATTATTTTTTAGTTAAATTTGACTCTCAACATTTCAAAAATAATCAAATCGCCTTTTTTTGAACAAAAATATTGACTAAAACATTAAGTTTTTAGCAATGTTGGCATAGCAGCCCACGTGACAATCCACATACACTTCATGCGGACATACCAAGTCAACAAATAATTTAGAAATTGTAAAATAAAATTATAAAAATATAAAAATCTTAATTTTTAAAAAATAAATAAAGCATGAAGTACATATGAATTATCATGCATGTTAACATATTTAAAATTTTAATGTTTATAGTCAAACAATAATTTGACTCTTTTTGAAAAGCTTATCGTCAAATTCGACTTTTTTTTAAAAATTGAGAACCAAATTTAACTGAAAGAAATAATGATCAAATTGACAAAAAAATATAAACATTGAGAACTAAATCTAACATCATACATTTAATATTTGATAACTCATATCAAGCTTAGATTAAACCTGAAGTCAAACCAAAATTTTGTACTCTCAAATGAAGATAATGTTTTTTCATCATAGTTTTTATTTATTTATTTATAAAACTCGAATCTAAAATCTTATTTAAAAAAACATTTAATTTCTTACAACTTGAGTTGTATTTTCATATCCTAAAAAAACCTAATTTAACCCATCTGCTCGTTCATTTTTCCTAAAACCAAGAAAAGTTGGCATCATAAGTTTATCTTATTATAAAGAATCTCATTATAAATTCTGATCATATCTATTCATTTTGACATAATATTTAAAACTACCCATAACTCCTCTCGAATACATAAATAAGAGAATGATACGTTTCAGTGTACTTGAACCTACGTCCTCTTAACAAAAAAATATTTAATTTCTTACAACTTGATCCAACATATTAAGTTTATCTTCATATCCTAAATAAAAACCAATTTAGCCCATCTCTCATTCATTTACCCTAAAACCAAGAAAAGTTGGCATTCTATATCCACGTTTAAAAACAATTTTTAAATTTTTTATTATAAGTTCTGATTATATTTATTTTTTTAATATAATACTTAGAACTACTGATAGCTCCTTTCGAACACATAAATAAGAGGAGGATGCACTTTAGTATACTTAAACCTATATCTTCCTACATTAATAACAATGTTTATAATAATCGAGATAAGACTCAATCAGTTCAATATATTAAAATTTAATAAGTATAAATTGTTGGCATGTTGTATTAATATCTTGACATAAAAGCCAATGGATTTAGGACAAAACTATGTTATAAATTAATCTCAAAATTAACATCATTGACGAAGATATATACATGCATTAAATAATTAAATTAATGTAATTATTATGATAATAAAACCAGCAAAGCAATGGTGGTGGATGAATGAGTTGCGGCGCAAACTGATTTGTCTGTTTGTAATTTGCAGAATCAAGACGTTACCAGGTACCTGTTTATATATAATTATAATAATAGTAACTTGTTTTTTTTTAAAATATTTAATTAAATTTAAGGAAAAGGAAATTTATTTTATATTTTCAAGAAGAAGCCAATTGGGGTATTTTAATTCACAACTTTGCTTTTTTTTTTTGAGAGAATTATTATTTTTAAATAATTAATTTCTCAATCAAAAGTACAAAGTGAAATAGGGAAAAAATTAGCAGAATTAAAATGGGATAAAAGTGAAATTTTAATTGTATTGATAAATTTATGGTTTTGATCCGTCTACTATTCTTAATTTTATGAGATTTAATTTTTATACTTTGATTTAAATAATTTGATCTTTTTATTTTTTATGATATCATTAGTTAGTTAACGCCACTAAAAATGTTGGTGCAAATTATTTTCGTAAAAACATCCCTTTGAATTAGGGATGACAATGAAAAGGCATGGAGGTAGGTGTTGGCATGTTACGAAATTCATCATCGTTCAATAGTTGGTAAGCTCTGCTCATCATCTGTCTTTTTTCACTATCAATGTATAATTTTTACTAATTATTTCTAATATTACTAATCTTTTTTAAAGGCAATTAAATACTTAAACTTAATTCTTTAAAATTTATTTAAACATAAAATTTCTTTAACAATTTTTTTTAAAAAAAATTGTCATGTTAATGATTATATAAGGATAAAATGATAATCTCATATAGCGGAACAAAATGAAGTAGGTAAGTAATAACCATTACTGCTCCGTACCTACTGTAAGAATATCCATTTCACCTCAATAAAGGTGATCATGGGTCGAGCCGAGTTGTAACAAAATTCCAAGCCTATTTTATAGGATTGGACCTGAGCCAAAATGGGCCTAAAATTTTGCCCAAGCCTAACTCGGATAAAAATAAAAAACTTGAGCCTGACCCACCTGTATTAAAATTTTTATATAAAAATAAATTTAAAAAATATAATACATCAAATACACTAAAAAGATTAAAATAAACATTTCTCAACAAATTGAAAATAAATTACGAAAAATCTTTATACTTAAATAACATCAAAATAGGTGCAACTTAACAAGTAAATGCCTTTAAAATAGTAACAAAATTAATAATACAACTTGAGAAGACTATTTGAAATCTTAATTAGTGGTCAAGGGTTCAATCCTCGCACTGAGTATGGAACAACTTTAAAACTCGTGGCCAGCATCTACCCCCTTAGCGGGCCTACCGAATACAAATGATTAGTTACTAGGTTCGCTCCGGTAGATACCTTATGAAATAAAAAAAATAAAACAAGAGTTATATAATATTCAAATAATAACAACAAAATAATAGCAATATAACAGTGAAATGGTAGCAAAACAGTAGAAAAACAACAAAATAATAATAGTTTTTTCTTTTTGCAAATTCGAGCTGCGTCTGGATCAAAAAAACTTACCCAAGGCCCGACTGTTTTTATAAATGGGTCTTTTTTTTTTTTTACCTATGCCTATTTTTTAAGCCTATGTTTTATCCAAACCCTCTCGCTTTTCGAATGGACTTTCAAATTGGGTCAAGTCTACACCTCAATCACCATCTACTTTTCTTTTATTTTTTAAAAAATCTATTTCATTTAGAGTGGATTAATTCAAATCCATCAATCCTGTTGAATTTTACCATCCTTACTTTTTAATATAGATTCTTTTGTGTTATAATAAGTCAACGTTTTAATTGAAATAAATAATAATATTATAATTATAAACTGTTATAAAAATAAAAAATAAAAGCTATGTGAAATTAAACTAAATTCCAAATCTGAATATAGGATGGGAACAATGACATGACCAAATATTTAATTTGTATTCCAAAATGGAGCAAATTGGATGTTCATACGACAATTTCTATATATTTGGAGTTAATTGACAGCTGAATGGGTTTAGTTGTAAGATAAAAAGGCAAAAAAGTTAAGCAAATCAAAGCAACCGGCAAGGCAAGGCAATGGCTATCGTCTTTATTACAAAAAGAAACAAATTGTTCAAAAATTTCTTATTTTCGTATGACTGAATATATGAATAAAATGTTATATTATACATCAATAATAATAATAAGAATAATCGTAAAATAATAAGAAAAATATTAAAAAAACATAAATTTTACGTGAATAATCTTTATCGGAAAAATCATGAAAAGAAGAAAAATTCACTAATATTGAAAAAAATAATATAAGAGATTTGTCGTTATGTGTAATTTTTTTAATCAATATCTAATGAACAAAGTATAGTCACATTTTTCAAATTTATTTTTCTATTTTATTTTTTAACAAGTGAGTTACACTTCAAACTTTTTAAATTGGATCAATTAAAATTTAAAATAGAAACCGAGACTTAAAAAGAGAAAAAAGAATAATAATAAAAGAAAAATAAATAAATGAAGGCATGGTGTTGACAATTGACAAAGACTTGTGGAGAAAAAAAGCCAACCCATACTTTACTGGGAGACAGATATTAAACCCCATTCTCATTAGCCCTTTATTTGCCAATATTATTTTTTTATTTTAATTATTATTGAAAGTTGACTTTAAAAATATCAATTATGGGATGGTGTTAAATTTGTATATAGTTGTTGACTTTGGACTTTGAATATTATTGCATTTGTATCCTTCTTATCCCTGTGATGGTGGGCAAGTAATACTTATTAAATAACATACTCTTTTCAATTAATAAGTACAGATATTTTCTTTAGAATTCAATAAAAATATAATAAAAATTTCGAATGTTTATAAATTTGGAGAAATAGATGTTTGTTGATTGTACCGTTTTATCAACAAAAGATTAAAAGAAATGGAAATTGAATTTTTTCTAGTAAAATTGAATTAAGTTCGAATTTTGAAATTGTTATTGTTAGAAGAGTAGTATCTAAATACCATTCTCGATACATCAATATTAATTGAAGCCCACATAAATTTATAAATGGTTCATTCAGTTAGATCCCTAAGGTCTTCTGATTTGCATTGACACGACTCAATAATTTATTTTTGTTTTTTTATGTTTCAAGTTTATTTAAAACAAAATTCATGACACTTTTAGAGTGGGTTTGGATGAGTGGGACGTTTAACTACTGTTAGTGTAAAAATAATAGTAACAGTGAGATTAGATACTATGATACTATTGTGCGAGACAAAAATTAAACTAAATACACTACACCGAATCATTTATCTAAACTTACACTTATTCTATTATGTATTTGACTCAAAACAAATTTTTTTTAAGGAAAAACAACCTTATTTGAATGCCACATTGGGGGTGCAATTGGAAGAATGAAATGGCAATCATAAAGGTTTAGAAAGTTTTAAGTCAAGCCAGTAGTTTGGGCAATCCGATGTTTTTGGTCACATTGGTTTTATGCTTTGAGTTATAATAAAGTTAGGTTTGGAAATTTTGTAATTTTATGTTAAAGTTTAATCTTACATGGTTTTCTTTTAAATTTATTTTGGTTAGTTAGTTAATTAGTAGGGTGATACTAAGGGCTGGCAGGAGTTCAAGTCTCTTCTAAATTGGAAAAATATCATATTGATTCTTTTATATTTTATAAAATTATAAAACAGTAAATAGTCAAATTATATTTTGACCATTTTAAAATGATAAAATTTTAATTTATTTTTTAAAATTATAAAAATATAAAATAATATAATGATGAAATTACATTTTAGCTTTAAAAAATACATAACTTGATTCCGACCTCCAAAAATAATTTCTGGCTTTGTTCCCGTTAATTCAATAGAGTTAAAATGATTATTGAATTTAATTCTTATAATAATTGATTTTATTAGAACTCAGAAAAAAAAAATCAGTCCCAACAAAAATCTGAAGTGGGAAAGCTACTTCCAATTTTCATTGGGGAATAAGTTCTCTATGGAATTTGTTTTACTTTAGAGACACTGAAAAGAGGTGGCCATGTAAAAGCAACTGAAATTTCCAAACTGAATTGTAAGAACACATCATCATTGTGGTGAGAAAAAAGAAACCCAAGAAAATGATTTCTTGACTTTGGGGACATCATGGCTTAATGCAAAGACTTTGAAGTCAGTACTTATCCACCACTTAAACAACTCCAACCTTCAAACTTAATTTATTTTTAATTTTATATGTATGGAAAAAAATAAATTCATTCTAAATATTATAATATTAACGACTTTAAAATATCATTACATAATTTAATTTCGTAGAATTTTTATGAAAGCCTTTCATTTGCTTCTCTTCAATGGAAGTTTTATTTTCTCAGAATGTACCCTTATTTTTTGTCTAATTCTTCTTCTAATGATCGATTAAACCTCTGATCAAAAAGATAAACCTTAGTTATATTTCATCTCTTCAACAAGTTTAGTAATGAGCATAATGACCCTATTGTTCCGATGGAGAGAAAAACCTATGATTAGCTTTCCAGGAAATTGCCGAACGAACAATTTCGATGAAATATTTCAATTTCTTATTTTATTATATTGAACTCTATGTAACAACATGATTTATCATTACAAATTTTTAATAAAATGCACGATCAAACAAGTTGTTGTTGAACATTAAAATATTAGCAACAACTTTAAAATGTTGGTATGTAATTTAGTTTCATGCTTATTGGTTGCAATGACACGATTTGTTGTTGCAAATTCTTGATAAAATTTGTAACAACAAAATAAGTTGTTGTTAAATGTTAAAATATTAACAACAACCTTAAACTGTTGTTATGTAATTTAATTTTATGCTTACTCATTGCAGTGACACGATCCGTACGTTGTTGCAAATCCTTAATCAAATTTGTAACAACAAAACAAGTTGTTAAATGTTAAAATATTAGAAAAAATCTTAAAATGTCGTTACATAATTTAATTTTCTACTTATTAACAACAATAATACGATTTGCCGTTAAACATTAAAATATTAGTAATAACCTTAAAATACCATTATATATTTTAAATTTTTATTCACTGATCGCAACAACATAATTTTCCTTTATGAATTCTTAACAAAACCGGCTGTTATTAAACCCTAAAATATTAAGCATTAGACGTAGTATCCATTTTTTTCTTGTAGTGACTTTGATTTAAAGGTATTTTTATGTCACGTTTTATTGGCTTCGATGATACTAAATCCAAACATCATCCAAATTCCAGTAAGGCTAAATTTTAATTTGGTGGGGAGAGTCTAAGTTTTTTTTTCCTTACTCGGAATGTTGAATGATATCATACGTGTTGGATTTCATCCATTTTTTCCCAACTGCCGTTCATCGATTGCTTCTCTTCAAGAATCATCCTTAATTTAGAATCAACTGGAATATCGGTTTGGAGAAATATATTAGATTGATTAATCTAAGAATTGATACAAGTCAATTAAATTAGACTAAAAATTAATTGAATAAATCAAACCAATTAAACTAACAAATTGATGATCTAACTCATTCAACCATCAATCTAATTTTAAAATTACTTTTTCAACGAATCTCTAATATAATTTTTCAATGAATTTATTAAAAGAAAAACTCACTTTTGAAACTTTGTTACCGTATGAAAGCATTAATATTGTCCAATTAAGACCCAAATTTTGATTTGCCCGTTTCACTCCTATTTTGTTTGTATGAGGTCAAATTTTGGTCTTAATATATTTTTTTTTTTGGAATTAGTGGGACTCGAATCTAAGTTATATTTGAGGGAGTGAATACTGAACATTTTAATCGTCATTCTAATATACAAAATTAACAAAATTTTATGTAATTTTTCTTAAAAACATCATTTCCAAAGTAAAATATATATATCAATATGATGTGTAGCCTCTCAACTCTTAAAATAAGAGGATAAATACGTTTTAACGCATTTGAACTCACGTTTTCTCGCGCTAACAACAATCTCAATATTAATCTAGTTGAGACTCAATCAACCATTTAAAATAGTTAACAAGATAAATTATTTTAATTAACTAATAACTTTATAAAATAGAATGTTAAAATTATATTATATGCACCAAATTCCAAATTTTAGTATGATAGAAAAACTAAAATTATAATTTGAGGTCTAAATTAAAACCTTTAGTGATGGATTCACCTGAACCTTAATTTAAACTATATTAATATGAAAATTTATTACTCAAGTTGTTTATATTATTACAAATAGAATAAAATTAAGGTAAACTATAAAAATAGTCATCTTTGTTTGCCTCAGATTACATTTTAGTCATTTATGTTTGAAATGTTACATTTTAGTAACTTATGTTATCATTTTGTTACGAAATGGTCACTCTACTGTTAAACTCCATTACCTCCCTAACGGCAGTCCTACATGGCAATCTAAATAAGTTTTAAATGCCAACTTGGATTCCAGTTGCTAAGATGAAAATGGATATTTGATTAAATAAATTTAATTTGGACTGCCACGTAGGATTGTTGTTAGGTAGGTAATGGAGCTTAATGGTGGAGTGACCACCTCGTAACAAAACGATAACATAACTAAGACGTAAATTTCAAATATAAGTGACTAAAATGTAATTTAAAGCAAATAAAAGTGATTATTTTTATAATTTAGCTATTTTTGTTGTGAAAATAAATATTTTGTCTGTCTACACCCGAAAAAGAAATAATTCGATTTTTTTAAATCAAGATATATGTATATATATTGACAGCTCAAGTCTTCTCCATACTATAACAAATAATATATATAATATGTATTATACATACATATACATGTTTTTATATATATATGGATCTTTCTAATTTCTCTATATAAACAACCAGCATGCTGTTCTAAAAACTCTATCTTCTTTCTCTTTGGCTTTTACACGATTCCTACAGTTCCTTGATTCCTTCTTTGTATTAATCGCCTCTTCCAATCCTATATATTTCTCTCTTCTTTCTTCTTCACCATTGAAGTAAAATAAAGCTAAAAGAAAATGCCTGCTGTAGGAGGAATCGGGCCGGGTACCGGCAAGGAATACCCGGGTAACCTCACCCTATACGTCCTTGTCACCTGTATTGTTGCAGCTATGGGGGGTTTGATTTTCGGCTACGATATTGGAATCTCAGGTAATAATATTTCAAAACAAAAATAAAAATAAAAAGCCTTTTTCACGTAGAAATTAATGGGGTTTTTTGTTTGGCTATAGGTGGGGTGACGACGATGACGCCATTTTTGCAGAAATTTTTTCCAAGTGTATGGAGGAAAAAGGAAGCCGACAAGACGAAGAACCAGTACTGTCAGTACGACAGCCAAACGTTGACGATGTTCACGTCGTCCTTGTATTTGGCGGCTCTTTTGGCTTCGTTGGTGGCGTCCACCGTCACACGAAAGCTGGGAAGGAAACTGTCCATGCTTTTCGGTGGTTTGCTTTTCTTCGCCGGAGCTTTAATCAATGGCTTTGCCAAAGCTGTTTGGATGTTGATCGTCGGTCGGATGTTACTCGGGTTTGGTGTCGGGTTCGCTAATCAGGTAACTAACCGGGTTTCAGCTCTCAGTCTTCTTTATCTTTTTATTAGAATTATAAATATTTGGAGTGAAAATGTAAATTTACCCTTATACTAATTTACGTTTTTATAATTTTTTAAAGGACCCGTAAGTAAATTTCACATTTTAAGTAACACTTTTACTTTTACGATTTCCAAAAGGATTAAATTAAAATTATAATATTTTTCAGTCAAATTTTTCGTATTTAATATTTTTAATTTAGATTTTATTTCAAAATAAAAGGTTGATTCCAATCTGTTTTTCAGTTGGTCCAGGGTATATACTTTTAATACAGCAGACAATTTATTAGCCTTTGGAAAATGACAAGAATACATGTCTTTTACAAAATTGTTTTTGCGTCATTCCAGATATTACCTTTATAAAAGTCAGTTTAATCTTAAATCTATTAGTATGAATATTATTATTAATATAAACGAATATTAAGTTGTATTATTTTTTATTTATGAATTAAAAGAAACTATAAATAATTTTGAAAATTTCCACATCCAATTTGAATTTAAATTTGGCCCGAATTGAATGTAATTATGGAATTGATGTTTATGTTTTATTATTACATATGGATGTGCTTTGTTTTTCTTTGCGTGACATCTATTTGCACTAAATTTTTTGGCTAAAGTTTACGTCTTGATGGAACGGCCGTTGAATATAAAATTAATAATTGAAATTAAAATCCTTCTTTTTCTATATAAAATATTAAAATGTCTTGTTTTCCTACAAGCGTGACTTCGATGGGTTGAAAAATAAATTAATTTCAGTTTTTTTCTATATATATAATCCAATATTAGAAAAACATTAACAACTTGACAAAGCCATGTGGTCCCTCCCTTAGGTTTTTTTTTAATATAGATTTTAACTTTTATGAGTTTTTTAAAATAATTAAATATTTTTCGTTTAAGTATTAATTTGACTGATATTGATATTGTTGTTAATGTAAAAGAACACGGATTCGAGTGTGTTGAAGCGCATTATCCTCCTATTTATGCATTAGGAGAAGAATTATGAGTAATTCTAAACATTGTGTCGAAAATAACAAATATGATTAAAATCACAAAATAATATAATCATAAAATTGCATTTTAATTTTTCAAAAATTATTATTTATTACTGATACTTTAATAGCGATTTTCTAACTTGTCTTTACATATTGGTCACAAATCTTTAATTTTTATTAAATTACATCATTAATTTATTAATTATAAGAATTTAAAGATATAATTGGATGAAATTAAAAATTGCGTCTTACAAATTCAGGGATCTAAAAAGTAAATTACCTGATTTCCATTTTAAAATTTGACATTGGTTTTGTAAATTATTACAGTCTGTGCCACTTTACCTTTCGGAAATGGCGCCATACAGATACAGAGGAGCATTGAACATAGGCTTCCAACTATCAATTACGGTCGGTATCCTCATTGCCAACGTGCTGAACTATTTCTTCAACAAGATCGAAGGCGGCTGGGGGTGGCGGCTGAGCTTAGGCGGCGCGATGGTTCCCGCCTTGATCATCACCGTTGGCTCTTTAATCCTCCCCGATACACCCAATTCCATGATCGAACGTGGCCAAACCGAGGAAGCCAAGGCCAAGCTCAAGAGGATCCGTGGTGTTGACGATGTCGACGAAGAATTCAGGGACCTCGTAGCGGCCAGCGATGCGTCGAAACTCGTCGAACATCCGTGGGGGAACTTGTTGCAAAGGAAGTATAGGCCTCATTTAACGATGGCTATCCTCATTCCTTTTTTTCAACAATTGACTGGAATCAATGTGATTATGTTTTATGCTCCCGTTTTGTTCAACACCATCGGTTTCAAAGACGACGCTGCCCTCATGTCCGCTGTAATTACCGGTGCCGTTAACGTCGGTGCAACGTTGGTTTCGATATATGGAGTTGATAAGTGGGGACGGAGATTCCTTTTCCTAGAGGGTGGAGTTCAAATGTTGATCTGCCAGGTACTTTTGAGATTTTTCTTAACCTTGAAAATTATACCCATTATAATCGAGTTAATTTAGATTTTAAAAATTTTGAATTAATTCAATTTAGGTCAATTTCAAATTTGGATCATAGAATCGCCATAAATTTTGAGTTCTAATCGTTGCTTCGGATTTTAGTTATTTTAAATTTTGGTCATTTAAATTAGAGGTTTGAGCTTTTTGAATCATGTCATTACATGTTTACATTATTTCGGGTTCTGGTCAATTCAAGTTTAATTTATTTCAATTACTTTTTGGTCACTTTAAGTTCAAATCATTCCGAATTACAATAAATTTCAAGTTGAGATTATTTTAGGCTCAGATCATTTTGGTTTTAGTTGTTTTATGTTTAAGTTGTTGGGTTTGAGGGTCTGATTTTTGATTTTTGATCTAAACTGATTTAAGTCAATTCGAGTTATTTGTTCGGGCCATTTCGAATTCAACTCATTTTTGGGTTGTTTTAGGTTTAAGTTATTGGATTTGAGGCTCTGATTTTTTGAGTTTTGGTCCGTTCAGGTTTAAGTAAATTCAAGTCACTTGTTTGAACTATTTCAAATTCAACTAATTTTTGAGTTGGAATTATTTTGAGTTGAATTTGGATTGCTTGAGTTCTAAGTTATTGATTTTATATAATTAAATTGAGTTGGATTGAATTTCAATTTCAATTTCGAGTAAAAATTTACACGTTTATTAAAAACCAATGTTAGTAGCAATTGGTGCTAAAATGTGCTACCTTTGCTGCTTTTTCAGGCAGTTGTGGCAGCTTGCATTGGTGCTAGGTTTGGGACCAACGGTGACCCTGGTGACTTACCCAAATGGTATGCCGTTGTAGTAGTGCTTTTCATTTGCATTTACGTGGCCGGGTTTGCCTGGTCATGGGGACCCCTCGGATGGTTGGTACCTAGTGAAATTTTCCCATTAGAAATCCGATCGGCTGCGCAAAGTATCAACGTCTCCGTCAACATGCTTTTCACGTTTGCGGTGGCTCAAGTGTTCTTAACCATGCTTTGCCACTTGAAATTCGGGCTTTTCCTCTTCTTCGCTTTCTTCGTGCTAATAATGTCCATATTCGTGTACTTTTTCTTACCCGAAACAAAGGGTATTCCGATCGAAGAAATGAACCAAGTATGGAAAACACATTGGTACTGGTCCCGATTCGTCGAAGACCTCGATTACCCCAATGGAGGCATGGAGATGAGCAAGGGAGGGCAAGGTCCAAAAAATGTGTAATTCCCCTTTGATTGATTGCCTTCTCATTTCAAATTTTAGCTTTTGGTTGGTTGTGTAGTACATATGTTATTGATTTCATAAATGTTGTTCACCTTATTGAAGTATAAACAAATTATAGATGAAATTGAAAACAAAACCTTGATTTATCAGAATGTTACACAAGCAAAATGAAAAATAAATGATTAAATTCTAATTTTAGTCTCTCTAATATGCTCAAATTTAAAATTTAGCCTTTCTCCTTTAATGATGCTTATAAAAATTTTCGCTAATTAATGCAATATCATTATAAGTAGCCTCGATTTTGTGGCTAAGTAATTGAGACGAATTAATGAGGGAATTGGGCATGATTTGTTTGTCAATTTCTTCACGGTCTTTCACTGACGCAACACAGGAGAATCGCATGACACTATGTCATTTATTATTTTGTGGAAAGGCAATCTTTTTCTATGTCCCAAAATATCAGACCCTTTTTAAGTGACTTTTATTTTATTTTTAAGGTAAATTACAACTAAAATTATTAAACTATTATTAAATTTATATTTTAGTTTTTAAGTTTAAAAATATATAAAACGGTCATTTCACTATTCGAAAGGTTTTACTTAAGTGATTGAATTATTTGAAAATTTTTATTTAAGTTTTTCTTAAGTCCAGTTAACAAAATTCAAGTGATGATTCAACGACCGGCACGATGGACCAGTACCCATCGATGAGTAGAAGAGTATACCTTGAATCCAAGTCAATCTGATGATTAGTATCGAAGATCGGAGAAGAAAGTTGTTTGGATTTTGGGTTGTAAATTTGTGATGTTTAAAGTTGTTTCATGAAAAAAATTAAATTATAGAAGAGAAAGAGAAAAAGAATTTTCAATTAGTGCAGGCGGTGCCAATGGAAAAAACTATACACTAGCGATTTTAATAGCCCAATGACTTAAATTAAAACTTTTAAATAGTTCAATGATAATTTTATAATTTTTTGAAATTAAGTGACCAAATCGTAAATTTACTAATAATTTAATAACCTCTTAAACTTATATGATATGTATATAATATGTTATGTTAACTATGAGATGTGGTGTGTTTGTTGCTCACTTTATTTCTTGATCAAGAGGTCAGGGGTTTGATTCCAACCCATGGAAATAAAGTATATTTAATGGCCAACCATTTATCTTTTTGGAGAGCACATGCAGCAAGGGAATCAGTCACTACTACCAATGGTGCATATCTTGCTTTGGACAAAAAAAAAAGATGCATTACGTAAATTGTATTTAGACATGAGGGTTGAGTTTGGATCCAAATCAATTTGGATTTTAAAATTTGTCATTTTTGTTCATCGCAAAGTTAGAGATTTTTGGGGTAAGAAAGTGTTATGTTATAATTGTTTGGAGGCAAGAATTAAAATTTTACCATTATACTAACTAATAATTTTACAAGTTTTAATTGGACTCTAAAGTAGTTGTACCATTTTTTTGTTGGGTTTTCTATTCAAATCAATTTCAAGTTTAATGTTGTTTTGAGTTCAATCATTCTAAATTTTGGTTACTTCAAGTTACCGTCAATTTGGGTTACTAGTTTGAATCATTTTGGATTCAAGTCATTTTAAGTGGGATTATTTTAGATTCAAATTATTTTAGATTCAATCAATTTGAGTTTGAATTAAACAAGTTCGAATTATTTACTTTTTATAATAAAATTAAATTGGATCAACTTTGAATTCGAGTTGATTGAATCGTGTTCTTGAGATTAGATCAGAACTTATAGCTCTATAATTATTGAATTTTAACTTTTTCAAAAAAATTGGGTAACAAGGAAAAAGAGAACAACAATCAAGACGAAGTTGATAATCATGGCAATATTAACTTGAGCCACTGAAGACCACAAACCATGACAACGTGCTCCATGTTAACTTGGCAAACCACAAACATACTGCCTGTGCCTAATCTTTTAAATCAAGATGTAGATTAGATTTTGTTGAACAAATTCTTATCAAGTGTCAAACTCCATTGCACGTTAGAACAAGGTATGGGAATTCAGCTACTATGAAATTTCTTATCGAGTCTCGCACAGAAATTACTGACGCAGTTAAGGAGATGCTCAGACATTAATCACGGGGCGGAGCCGCTGAGATAGGCACACGGGCCTTAGCCTCTGAAAAATGGTAAGATTGGAATTAGATCCCAAAAATTTAGTCACTCAAAAACTTATAATTTAATTCTAACTCCTTGAATATTTTTTTGGATTCGCCGGTGATTAACAATGACATGGGGCAATGGAGAACAGTTGCATTCCCTTGGGAAGCAACAAAATCGCAATCACTTATCTACAAAAGCCAGATGGTTGCTAGTAGAGTTTTTCAAGTTACCAATTACAGAAAATTCAGCTCACTTTTATATATATATATATATAACAATAAAAACATCGAAAGATATCGAGTTTCCGACCATTCTTCCAGATGAAACACGTTACATGAAAAGATTTTAGGGGCATACGCAAAGAGATGAATATATAGAATTACAATGACATGATAAAGCAATTACCGGTTTAAACCGAGTCTACACCTTCAACCTGTTGCCGAGCAAGGTACCGTTCTCTTCGCTCTTTCTGGAGAATAGAAATCGACAGTGATTTGAATAATGCATGTCATACAAGTAAAAAAAAAAACATATATATGAGAAAGAAGAAGAAGAAGAAACTTACCCATTCGTCTATGACGAGTCCTTCCCCGATAATCTTTGGACCTGCATCCTCTGGAGGCTTTTTGCGTGCCTCGAGTTCAGCATCGGCATCAGCTAATTGGCGTTTCAGTTTTTCCAGAGCCTTCATAAAGTCAAGAAGCACAAACCATAAAGGTTTAGATAAGTTTTTATGTTCGCAACAATCTTGATGAGCAAATGTATAAGATGGTATGCTGCTAATAGTACTTACAGGACAAGGACGGCCAGGATCGAGAAAAACGACTCGTAGTATTTGCTCTATTGCCACTTGATCCTTCAGATCATCGAACTGCAAAAACCGGTCACCTAAGATTAATTACACCGTAAGTTGAAATGTGCCCGACTTTATGAAGGGGAAGAAAAGTTCAGATAGGTGGAAGAGCAATTAATAGAGCATCAAACAAGGGCAGCCAGACAACTCCAAAAATGGTTGAAAGAAACCATGCAAGCCTATATCAAAAATGGGGCTAACAAGAGGTTCTCGTCCCATCAGGTATCAAAATCCGGCATACGTCACATTCAGAAGTCAATTTACAGCAAGACCAGGACATCTTGATGACAAAAGAAAACACGGTCCCATAGCACAGTAATTTAATTATGTTACAGAGTGCAGACAGTACTTATAATGTAATACATTATCCTATCAAGCCAATTATTAGCACAGCATTAACCATAAACTAAATATTATATGCATCAACAGAATTCAACTTTATTCATCATAAGATCACCAGCATCTAAATGCAATCAAATTAAAAAAAGTCTCTTTTTCTTTGTGAATCATATAAAAACACATAGTTTTATAGGAGAAATTCGACGCACCAGCTCAGATACATAGTCCATTGGACCTTTCACCTTGAGACTCATGATTTTGAACTTAACTTTGCGCTTTTGATCCATTGGTTTTTCATTGTTCTCTGGAGGTTCTACAAACTTGAACACTAGCAGATCCATTCGAAACACGAAACGAAATTCATAAGAATCTTTCAGAAGACATGAACAACGTTCAAGACATATATTCGTGCCAAATACATAACACGGACAAGAACTAATAAACGAAAACGTGCAAGCATGAAGAAACACTTACCCGTTGCTATGATGCCCTCACCGGGGGCAAGGATCGCACCCGGAGGGCGCATGAAACAACTCTTTGGTGCTGTTGTTTGAAACTAAATTAACCAACAGAAACAAAAATGGCTAGCTCGTTACAAAATTCATCAAAGCGATACCACATTTAACTATTAACAGAATAAGAAAGACAAATACAGGGCAATGATGAAGATGAAATGCTTCAAAGGTTTAAGTTTTTTAAATTTTAAATTTAAAGGAGTATACCTTGAAAGCTGCATATGACTTGCTAGTGTTTTTTATCCTCACCGCGCTCCTCACCTGTTTGCCAGGTTCATCTTGAGAACAGAAAACAAAACAAAAATACTCAATCAAGAATAATTATTTTACATAATAACAACGGTTAATTACGCTAAACAACCTCAAACTACGACCCAATTTTTTAAAACTGGTCCCTAAATTTCAAAATGGTCTAATCGAGTCCTATCGTATCAATTAAGTACTTCTATCAGCCTAAATATTAACTTGGGTATTAAAGACCAATTCAAATCTGACATGAAGCAAAACATGTAGAACATACTGTAAGCACATGTATGGTGATTGCATGAACAACTTAAATATGTCGTGTTAAAAAATAATTATTCTAAATATAGTGACATTTTTGATTCAAATTGTGTATGTGATAGCTATATACATGTTTTAAATATATTCTATTTCATATTCATACTGACATTTAACATCTAAATTGACGATTAGGATAATGGAAAGATCTAACTAATATAATAGTTATACTTATAGAATATTACGAAGTTTAAATACCAATTTAAAATCTGGAGGACAGTTTGGGACCCTTGGTGAAATTAACCAGCTTTTAAAAATAAATCAAATAGGAAATTAAATGAACCGCGTCAAAAATTCCTTCCTTATTTCTAGCCAATTAGCCATATTCATTTCGCAGTAATTTTTTTTAATTCAAATAATTATCAGCAAATTTAAATTTCTTTTAAAAAAAAAACTAAAACTATAAAATATATGCTACCTTTTACCAGTTACTTTAATTAATCGACAATCTGAACTCTTAAATACTTGTTGATTTTACTGTAAATTTCCAAAAACAAGCATAGTTTTGTGTTTAGATTTAAGCAAACAAAAGTATTTAAAAAAAAAAAGAGGAACTTACATGGAAAATAGAGTTTATTGGCGGGATCAAGTTTCAGGCGACGCCGAGTCGGCAAAAGCGACTTCGCAACGGCGGAAACCGAATTGGCAGAAGCATGACGGTTCGATCCTTCGTTCTGAGGTTGAGTTTCACCGTATAGACTCGACGACAAGGAAGAAGATGACGTCGTACCGGTAGCATTCCCGGTTTGCCGAAATGGCAGCTTGAAAAACCCCCAAACTCTACCATCGGACTGTGACTTGTGTTCTGCTCCTATCGCCATCTCGCACTTTCACCAACAAGGGTAAATACGGCACCGTTTTTACGTTTGAATTGAGAGACTCGTGAAAAAAAGGAACAGTAGGGGTAGAGAAGACGGGATTTCAAAGCATGGATTGAACTGTATTTAAGTGGTGAGATTTTGAAGTCCGCTTTAACTTTCCACACACAGCTTGATTAGCGGTTGGTGAAGATACAAAGTTCAAAACGACGCAGCTTTAGTCTGTAGCCTTCACTGTTCTTCCGCATTTTTACTGTTTTTCAACGACGACTTTATGAAATCAAAATCCACCTTTACTACAGATTGAGTTTATGGGAAAGCAAAAAGTAGGTGAGATTTTTTGGTTAAAATCTGCCACAAGTCCCTGTACGTTTCGAAAATTTAGCATTTAGTCCTCATACTTTAATTTTACCGAATTTAGTCCTTTTAATTTTTATATTTTAAAATTCAGGTGTAGCTGTTTAACACTATTAAAACTTTTTTGTTAATTCAAGTTAATTACAAAGTCATTTTTTAATTACATGGCCACTAAGTGGTGTTTTTTATTTTAAAAATGTCACAGCAATAAATTTAATAAAGGAAATTAATAGTGATAATAGTTGAATTTAAATTTTGAAATTTGAAAAATAGAAGAACTAAATTCCATGAGATAGAAATATTGAGACTAAATTCTAAAATTTCAAAAAAAAAAAGGGACATATGGAATATTTTTAATATTTTTAATTAAATTGGATTGGACTAACGTCTAGATTTAATGGGATTTTCACAAATTCCGACTGTATTTTCTTGCAAGACGATGGAACAAATATTCTATGGATTTTCGTAATTGAATATTCAACATTATTAATGAACCAAAAAGAAAAATATTCAACATTTGAATTATTCAGTAATGATATCCTAGAAATTGCATGCTCGTGGTTGATGCTATTTTAGTCCTTAGTTAAGGGTAAATTATAGTATTATGGGTTAATTAAAAAAGTTACAATTTAGAAATTTAATTATTTGAAAATTTTTAATTAAGTCTTCAAATATTTAAAAGTTTTTATTTAAATTATTAGGTTGTTATGTTTTTTTAATTTCAATCAACAAATTTCAAGATTCGATAATCGATTTAATGAATCAATACCCACCAATGAGTAAAAGAACGTACCTTAAATCTAAGTCGATCTGATTGTAGATGTCAAAGATTAAAAAAAAAACTGTTTAAATTTTAGTTCACATATTAGTCACTTCTAAAACTATTTCACTAAAAAAAGATTGAACTGTATTAGAGGAGTGAAAAGAAAACTTTCAATACAAACAATACGAACAAAAAAATTATATGACAGATAAAATTTTGAATAATTAAATGATGTAAAACAAAAACTTGTACCGAGAATAAAAAGTGGAAGATCTAAACAAAAGATAAAATCCACTTAAAGTAGATATAAAAACATGATCTAGAGCATTACTTGTTATTATTAGAGGAAATATAGACATAAAAAACCTCATGCAAAATCCTCAAACAATTGCATATCTATTATCTATATAATTCATATATAAGATTAAAAAAAAGATATGTATGTACATCCAAGTAATTTATACAATTCCCTTGTACTTTTAACATAAAATAAGGGAGGGGGGGGGGGGGGTTCATGAGTTAGGACCCCAACAACTCAAGAACATGACGGTCCTCAATGACTCCTCCGCTTGCTTCAACCTCTCATTCGTGGCGGCAGCCGCCTTCACAGTCCCGGAATCCACCGTGTTAGAGAAACGCCTCGCTTGCTTAGATGAAGAAGAAGAAGAAGAAGAAGAATCTTTGAGGGACCTTAGATTAGTTTCCAACTTGGATGCATGGTCTTTCACCAACTGCACCACCCTCATTCCTGACTGGTAAAACACCCTACTCGCGTACCTCAAGCTCATAAATATAATCAAACAATGATTTTTTTCTTTTAATGAAGGATTTTGATAATGGTGGAACTTTGGGGTGTATATATAGACAAGAGGTTGAAGGGGACCATGTTTTTGAGAAAACAAGTGGCTATGGGGTGTGTGACTTTTCTTAATCAGCGGTTACAGGGAAGAAAACGAGGGGCAATGGTGACGACGTGTATGAATTTTATTACAAGACATGAAGATTCGAGATAAGGTGATAAGGACAAGACAAAGATAGACAACACCTCATATGGGCCCATGCTATTTGCCCATGTTTGATTTGGATGTTTTATCATGCAGGGTTTTTGTTTGGTTTCGGATAATTTAAGATTCTGAATTCCTGTTGGGGGGGTTTAGATATTTTTGGTGGTGATGTGATTAATTATGATGAAAACGATGTTGATATGTTTTAGTCAAGGATGACGAGAAAAAAATAAACAATTTCATCAAATCTTTAAATTAAACAATCCGAAATTCAAAGCAAAATTAAATCGCGTGTGGGGACTTTTTCTTCATCAATTGTTTGCATATGGAATTAATGATGGAGGGAAGAAAAAATCCAAATCAGATCCACGTATAACATTATGAAATCCTTATTAAAGTAATGATTTAATAAAACAGAGATAAGTTTTTTATCAATCAATATTTGATTTTATAGAAATATTTCAAAATTAAAATATTCAATATATGAAATTGATGTCATACTTTTAATTTTTTTTTAAATAACAATTTAAACAAAACATAAGATATAGGCATCAACCAGCGTCATGGTAGGGAATCTAAATTTTTTTAAGAGATCCCAAATGTAATTATAATTTTTTATTGATTAATATGTAAGTGTATTTTGTATTAATTTATAATTTTATTATTTTGAAAAGATTAAATATATTTTTTTATTTTAAGGGTTAAAGTTAGTGGCATGCATGGGTCGGGCCGGGCTCAACTAAAATTTAGGCCGAGCTTGTTCGGCCTAAAAAATAGGCCTAAAATTTTTCTAAACTCGACCCGGATAAAATGTTAAAACTCAAGCTCGACTCGACCACCCCATATTAATTTTTATATTATTTTTATATAAATTTAAAAACATATAATACATAAAAATACTAAAACATCAAAATAAATATTTTTCAACAAATTGAAAATAAATTTTAAAAAATATGTATACTTAAATAACACTAAAATAGGTGCAACTTAACAAGCAAATGCCGCCTCTAAAATAATAATAAAATTAAGCAAATGTCTTTAAAATAATAACAAAATTAACAATAAAATAAGTTTTATACAATATCCAAACAATAACAACAAAATAGTAGCAACATAACAGTAAAATGGTAGCAAAATAGTGAGAAAACAATAAGAAAATAATATTAAAAAACAAAAAAAAAATAGTTTTTTGTCATTTAGTGAATTCGGGCCGGGACTGAAAATGCCTTACCTGAGGCCCAACCTATTTTTTTTAAAATTGGTCTATATTTTTACCCAAACTCTCCCACATTTCGGGCAAGCCTTCGGGCCAGGCCAGGTGGCCCAACCCATGAGCAGGTCTAGTTAAAGTGCAATATATATTAATTTATAATTTCTTTATTTACAAGGGGATTGAATTGAAAATTTTTCATTTTGATACACCAAACTGTAGTTTTATTATATATTAATTTATAGTTTCTTTGTTTATAAAATAACTCAATTGAAAAAATAAAAACTCGAGGCCAAAGCCCTTATTGCCTTTTTAGATTTGCCTTTAGTCATGGGTGGAGGGAAAGGGGCAGGATGTAACCTTACTCCTTAAAATAGAAAATTTTCTATATAATCCTTTTAATTTTTAAAAAATTATAAGTTAGTATAATAATAAAATTACATATTAATCCTCTCACTATTTTTTATTCACATAAAACAATTTTCCAGCCTTGCTCTTGACCATTGTGAAATCAATTGGAAAGCATTGTCCAATGGGGTAAAAGTATCATGGAGGCCATTATACTAAGAGTTAGATTGTATTTTGCCTCCTCTACTTAAAAAATGGACAAATTAGTTTTTGTACATTAGATCAAAGAGTGAACTGGTCATTTTATTAAAAATTTCATCTATTTCTCTTGTTAAAAATTACTCATTATATGTTAAAATGAGGTATATGTGGCATGCCACATGAATTGTCTGATTATTCTATCAACAATGTCAGTTTTTAACAGTAGAAATGAATAAATTTTTTAACAAAAATGATCAGTTTGCTATTTGATATATCGTACAATTTGTTAAATGCAATTTGCTCTTTGATATAACTAATTTGTCCATTTTTTAGTAAAAGCAGACTAAATGCAATTTGCTCTTAATATAATGACCTTCATGATATTTTTACCATTACCCAACCTAGAGGTGAGCGAAATTCTATCCAACTCAAAAATAAAAATCGAAAAAAAAAACTCAAATTTTGAATTATTAGAATAGAATTCTTTGAGTGAATCGAAACAACTCAAATTTTTTTTCAAATTTCGAGTTAAAATTTCAAATTTGAATAACTTAAATAAACTAAATACCAATCTCTTTTATTTCCCTTCTCCTCCCCCCCCCCCAGCCCTTTTACTTTCCCCCAAAAAAATTTACTTGCTCCCAAACCCTAAAAAAAATTTCCTTTTATTTTCTCCCAAACTTTTACTTCCCCTCAAACATTTCACTTCCCCCTCAAAAAAAGAAACTTTTTTCTCAAATTTCTGTCTATTATTTATATTATTGAATTAAATTTCACATTTTGTACTATTTATATTTTTAATCATCTGAATCTTTATCAATTTATGTTAAAATTGAATTATTGATGATGTCATAAAATACTCGTGTTAAAATTTTATGATGATATTAATTTCACATTTTATCTTTAAAATAAATTTTATTAAAAATCACATTTTTTACATTTAATATATTTTTAATTTCAAAATACATTGTGACAAGAATTAGAATATAATTGAAACAACTAAGCAAGCAAATAAGCTAAATCGTATATAAAAATTAATAAATAAATTATGAGGGAATGAAAGTTAATAACAAATTTGATTACGGTGGGTAAATTTGATTATAGTAAATGATAGTAGGTACAAGTACCCAAACTCATTTTTTTAATTAAACTCGAACAAATATATTCAATTCTATTCAATTATATCTCATTTAATTCAAAAAATTCAAATCAATTTAAAAAGATAAAATAAAATTTATCAACTCGATTATTTAAAAAAATTCATTTGATTCGATAGAATGCTGACTAGGCCTACTACAACCCCATTAGCTATTCCAAAATAAATAAATTAGGAGAAACCTAAAACGGAAGAAAATCTAATAGCCCAGTCCAATATCACAAGGGACCGTTTCAAGCCCTCCCCCAACCCTCCCCTACACGCTTGGCATTCCTTGTTGCTACACCTCAGCAACAGCAAACCAATTTTTCCTTTCCACTCAATACTCACCAACAAATCACTATTTCTCCGCCTTTCAACAACTCCCATGATTCCCGCCATGGATCTTCATCTCCTCCGGCCTCCTCCCGGAGTCCGATTCTTCCGCCGCTACCCTTCCCCTGCACCTTTCCGCAGTCGTTTCGTCACAGTTAGGTCTCTCACTTCTATCCAAACTATGAAGCTTTCAAAAAGTTTTACTTCTTTAATTTACTATTAGTTATTTATTTTTCTGCATTTCGCAAAATATTTCAGCTCGATTCTTCCTTTCGCAAAAGAGAAAGCTAAGTACCACATAGAACTTGAACCTGCGGTGGAGCTCGTGGAGAGAGCTTGTAGCCTTTGCATTGACGTAAGTTAAAAATTTGAAGAAGGTTAATCGTAGCAGATATCTTAAAATTATTATCAGATTTTAAATTGATATCTTAAAGTGTTAGTATTATATCCATCATTTGAATACATTGGAGGAGCTATTAGTTTGAGAGTTAAATGACAGTTCAAATTTACGTCGGCCTAGTCAACTTTAAATGCAGCTCAGATTTTACAATAAGCAACTTGAGTTTGACGTGTTAAAAAGAAAATAATATTCTTAATTTTATTTATATTACCTATCTTTTTTAACACTGTTAATTTAAGTTGCTTTTGTGATCTTGTTTTTAATTTTGTTTACGTATTTTAAATATATTTTACTTCCGATTCAAGCTGACATTTTATGGCTAAATTGATGACTAGATTGATACAGTAACGGTAGTTTTGAGTATATAATTAGAATTGGAATATGGAATCTGCGTGATGTAATTAGCCTTTTTGAAAATCTCGACTCTTGTTCTTTAGCCATTGTTTGATTAAATTGCTCTGTTCTAATGCATTTTTCTCACTTTTGTAATTTTATTTATTAAAATTGAGTTTTTTACTTTTTGTGATTGTAGGTACAAAGGTCTCCATTATCTGATGGGCGGATACTGGAAAAGAATGACCAAACTCCAGTTACAGTGGCAGATTTTGGAGTCCAGGCTCTTGTTAGTTTAGGTGTTTCCGTTAATGCCTTTATGTTTTTGTTTGCTTAATTGAACATATTGCATGTTACTTAGAATAGAATTAAGAAAATGGAGTTTGAAATAGAGTTTGGCATAATGTTTCATAATTGTGACATTCTCCTTTAGAGTAGTTTTTACAGTTTTATTATTATTTTCATGCGAGAATATATGATTTATGATGACAATTGAAAAATCAGGGTGCTTATTGTTTGATTAACAAGTAAGAAAGTTTAACTAATGAGATAATTGAAAATTTGCTTCTGTTGATTCTATGATAGAGTTGGGTAAATTGTTCCCTTCAATTCCATTGGTGGCGGAAGAGGACTCTGGTTTTTTACAGTCCCAAAATCTCGTGGATCCTGTAGTAAGTGCAGTTTCTGATAAAACAAGCTTTCATGTGGAATCATTTTCACATGCTGATTGCTGGAAGCAATCGATCCAGGGGATAGGACTGAATTCGGAACAAAACCAGCCACGTATTGGGTAAAGCCTATACAGTCTACTTAAGCTTGTCCATAAACTGCAGCTTTGACTTTTGCTGATTATAAATAAAAGAGTTTCCAGGTACTGGATATGTACTTTTTGACATTTTTACGTCCACAAACCTGATGGAGATACTGGATCCAATTGATGGCACACGAGGGTTTGTAAAAGGAAGCAAAGCCTTATATGTGGTATGTATGCCTTGGTTCAATTAATTCTTTTCATTTGAAACATTTTCTTCATGCCATGAAACATAATTTAAACTTGGTCAAAACTTGTGTATTGTTATTGACTTATTGGCCTGCATTATTTAACAAAATTTACTGATATTGTACAGGATTCAAGATAGTCAACAATATTCTATTCTGCATGAATGATGCATTACATTCAAATAAAACATATGGTAATATGCATGCTTGAAAATTCTAAAAGAAATAGTTATTGTCATAATTTACATTTCTGGTTTAGTTTCATTTTAAAAAAAAACTGACATTTACAAGTTTTAGGATTGTGGTTGGTGTAAACTTTGTTGTTGCTGTTGTTAACTGAAGTTTTTTCTTTTAGTGATCTTTTGCTATCAGTTAAGCATAATCTTTCTTTTTCACCTTCATGGCTGAGGGCATATTCTGAATTTTCAGGTAGGTTTGTCTCTTGTAGTTGAAGGAGAGATCATGTTAGGAGTCATGGGCTGCCCTAACTGGGTTGTAGATACTTTCCACAGGTCCATTACCGACGTTCAAGGTTATAAAAACAGTTCACCTGGTTTGGGGATCATTATGGTTGCTCATGTTGGCTGTGGAACTTGGACAAAGAGGTTAAGGCACATGTTTGATAGCTCGTTCAGACCTTCATCCGATTGGACCAGATGCTTTGTTGATGGTTGTTCTTTGGTACACAAAGCCAACTTCTGCATTCCAGATAGTCAAGCATGGGAGTCACTGCCACTGTCAGTTTTCTACGACGCAACAACCAATGACAATGATGATATCGGGGATAAGGAAATTCGTCTTTTACCCTTTTGTTGTGGAAGGTTTGTTGGCTTTCTATCACAATGTTTTTCTACTTGTGTGATTCTCGATGGAGCTTTCACCGAATTGCATGGTATCTAAAGCACAATTCTTTTTTCTGTTATATTTTTTCTTTTCTTGTGTGAGAGTTTTACAGTAATGTATCAATGACATGTTCATGACATACGTCTCTGTTTGTTTGCAGTTTATGCAAGTACTTAATGGTGGCTTCTGGTGGGGCATCTGTTTTCATTCTTGAAGTTAAACCTGAAAGAGTGACCAAGGTATAATCTTTATTAATAGTTTATTGAGCACAAAAACTCTGTAGCAATATAATTACTTATATTCTCCTTTACAATTTAGGCTTGGGATCATGCTGCTGGTATGATATGTGTTCATGAAGCTGGAGGAAAGGTACATGTTACACCTCATTAGTAATAGAATATTGTCATCAGATGAGATTTGTCTGGTAGTGGTCATTGTGCAAGACATTTTCCGTAGCTTCCTCATTGCTTGTTCCACGCCGAGCCAATAACACTAAGACGAAAAAACAAAAACTGACATCCGTAGGACATATTAAATCTTACGAATAAAAGACATTGAGCTTGATATCCTTGTTTTGTTTACAGACCACTTCTTTATTTGTCCTGTCATACTGGCCGCATCACTGTTCCAAATTTTTACTTCCAAATTCGATAAGATTGTTATATCATTAATTGATTTGCTAACGATAGTACAATAAATTGACATCGTTAATTCAGGTGACGGATTGGAAAGGAAGTGAACTTGATCTTGCAGCAGATCAATTTAAACGGAGAATCATATGCCCTGCTGGTGGGGTTCTTGTGACTAATGGCAAAATCCATCAGCAGATAGTGGAGATGATATCTTCCAGTTCAACAGTTGTGCGACATTGAATTAAAATATGGTATGATTATTCATGTTCTATTTTTCAATTCTTTGAATATCATCATGTTTCATTCAATCCTGTGGCATCCTGCAATGTGTAAAATGAGCACTTAGTTTATTCATAGGAATATATTGAAAAATTTTCAATTATTCCATTAACTACCATATAGTCAGAAGAAGGAACTTCTTCTAGGCATGTGTATTGTGTAATATGTAATTATTGGTAATGTAAAGTCATCTTTTATTCTAATGCTTTTAGTCTTTTAAGGAGTATTAATTGATATATTGGTGATGGAGCTTTTTAACTTCAAAAGTGAGGTTTAGGGCACATAACAGTTTTAATTTCACTTGTGGAGTTAAAAGAAAACTTTATTTCCGAATGTCTTTTAATGGTTGAAAAAGGGATGTGAAATTCTGTCTAAAACACCTTTTGAGCGTCTCCTCGGAATATTTGGCTTGTTAAATTTTATGAAGTAATACTGGTTTATATTATTAATTTTTTTTCTTTAAAGTATTTGGAGGTGAGTATGAATGTGTGATGGTACGATCATTGATTTAATTTTGAGTTTCATCCTTTTATAAAATTTAAGTCTTTTATTAGAAAATTAGTTTAATTGTTAGTAAATGCATGAACTTAATTACTGATTTTTGTTAATTTGTTATATAGAATTTGCTAAAATGTTTTTTTGTTATTTCTTTGCGTAGAAATTACTAAATTGTTTATTTTCAACAATTTAACGGCAAAGTTCAACTCTATTATCTAATTAAACTAATTTTTCAGTTTTCATGAAGTATGATGATCAAATTATAGTAAATTAATTAAAGTAGAAAAATAATTTTTTCTGTTTTCATAAAATAAAAGGATTGATTTCATAATTAGAGGTACAATTATTCAAATATATGAAAAGGGAATGTATTGTATCAAATACTTATCCTTATTGGAAATTAAATTTAATATGGATAACATGGGTTTTGATTGGAACGGTATCTACTTCAATTTTGTACTGAAACTCACTATGTGCCTATGATGGAATTGACATTAATTTACTAAATGTTTACCGGCATATTATATATACTAGATAATGTTAATAGCAACAAATATATTTATTAAACATTTATAGAGAATTCAAATAATGTTTTAATTGAAATGGAGTTAAAAGTTTAATATCATCATTACTTAAATTTTATTAATCTAAAAAATAAAAATAGAAAAAATCTTTGGAACAATATAAATTATTTTGTAAAGAGAAAAGAATTTTTGGTAATTTTTCAATTGAGATAAGAATTAGTTGAAGCGTGACATCAACTCAGTCATGTGTTTTATTATTGTAAATATATATGCCATTGAAGTCTAATATTTTTAAGGTTCGCAATTACTTCTCAAAATAATGTCATCTCTAGGGGTTCAAACGTAAGTTCTTTACTCGGAAGTATAATGTGTCTTATTAATGCACCGAACAATTATTGGTACATATCAGGGGCAAAGGTAGAAATTTTCTTTAAGGGATTGAAATTAAATTGTAATTTTTACGATAGTAAAAATAAAATTTCCCTATTTGAATAGCCTATATTTTTATAATTTTTAAAAGATTAAATCAAATTTTTATCATTTTAGGAGACCAATGTGTAATTTTACCTTTATTAATTTAAAATTTTAAAAGACCTAAATAGAAAACTTTTCATTTTAAGGGGGATCGAGACCTTACCAAATCCCCTAACTACACCCCTGATACATATTGTGTATATTATTACTTAAAGGTTATCGAAAATCCATTCATTTTAAACAATAACCAACAATATTATAAAATAATTTTGTTAAAAACGCACACCATAAGATTCAAATCTAAATCATCATAACCTTAAATATTTTAATTTTACAATTTCAACGAAAACCTTATTTATTACATAATAGTTTTTACCTACAATATATTTTAATATTATATTTTATGCCACTGTAACTAAGCTTCCCCTTAATTGGCCGCCGATAATAATGCCGTGGCGTAGGGTTAATGGATTGTTCATAAATGAAGTGACTGAGATAGATGCAAATAGCAGCCTATGAATTCATTTAAGAACGCCCGAGTTCTCATTTGCCAACCACATGCACGAGACCCAAATAAATATACAAAAAAAAAAAACCTATCAAAGTGTATGTACAGCAAAAGATCTAAGCTAGTTAAAAGTTCAAGTTACAAGAAGATTTTTATGTTGGAAGGGGTGGGGTTTGCTTTAATTTTTTTTTAAGTCAACCTTATTTACTTCAATATATATACATATATTTATGTATATGCTGATTTCTAGACTTCACCCGTACTAAAAACATGAAAAAATAAGACTTAGGCTTATCTATGTGTCAAAATTGTATTTGATCATAGTCATGAAAATTCTAGCTCTATATATAGATGTAATGTTCCATAATTATATTTCTCATTGGATATTTCAAACGAATCCACTCTCACCACGTCTTCATCTCGTGAATCTAAAGAAGGTAGCACCTCATTAGAATAAAGACGAAAATATAAATTCCAATGTAATGTGAAATACACTTATGAGAAGGGTTTTATTCTGGCTCGATAGAATTAGTTCTAGTTTAAGAATATTTCTCGAAAATATTTTTTGAAAGAAAAAAAAGAACATTTTTGGAGAGAAGTTAAATTTTTTAGCTTTTGAACAAAAATACTTTCGATTAATTTTTGGTTAAGTGCTTCTTAGAAGTAATTTTTCATCCCAAAAGTGCTTCTTAGAAGTAATACTAAACTCACTCTTAACCTCAAATCTGATGTGATTTCAGTTTAAATAGTTCAAGTGGTTAAATTAATTGTAGGATTAGTTTATTTGGTTATGTTTGTCGATTAACAATTGTTGAATTTCATAATCGAACCAACCAACTTAATGTTTAATATTTTAAATATTTATTTTAAATAAATTGGCTAACTTACCAATGTTAGGTTAATTCAATTACGTCTATTTGTACCATATAAGTTGATGGGTTTGATTATTGTGTATTTAATGGTAGATTATTAATTAAATTGGAAGAAAAAAACCGATCAAACCAATTGAATTAACTGTTTGCTCACCCTCCAAAAAAACCTTACAACATCATCGGATGATATATTAGCATTTAACTTTAAAATGTACGTTGCAATTGAATTTTTAAAGTGTTATTTTCTATCAATTAGGTTTTTGTGTCAACCCTACTTATCAATTTTGATATTAAATGTCAGCTCAAATATGACGTGAAACATATTTAAAATACATTGATTAAATATCAAACATGTGTAATTATTGATGAACTGTATTAAAAACATCAAATCTAAAATATTCATGCAATAATTAAAATTTAATTTGTCAATTTGAAGTAACATTTAACACCAAACTAATACGAGGCCTACTTGGGACTTGGGTCGCTATTTTTCATTTTCAAATACACCATTGATTCTTTTGGAAAATTCTCGACCTCTTGCAAAAGCATTGTTTGTTGTTCAAATAGACATGGTTAAATTAATTATAAATAGTAACAATTAAAATTTCATGCATGGCACATGCATATGTATATACATTTATATCATATCCCCAAATGCAATGCATTTGGTCTGACTGTTCATGATAATTTTATTCTCAATTATTTCATATAATTAATTTCAGGTCCTAGGTTTTATTTAGATAAAATAAATTTTATTTAAAAAAAAATCACGAACATTAAATATGAATTATAAAACGGACATAAAAATACCTTAAAAATAAACTTTGTTTTATAATTTTTAGACATTATTTAATAAACTTTCAATTGTTTTTAGTAAGTATTTTAAAAAAATAATTTTCAAGTAAATAAAAAAGTCAATTTTCACTATTTAAAATATAAATTCAATTTGGCTCGAATAATTATAATTTATTTAACTTATAAACCAAAACTACCCAAAACACAAGCGTTCGAACTAATTTTCGAGTTTTTTTTTGTTAACTTTTTATCAGCTGTATTGGATCACGTAATCTATAAATAGCATTACACGATATGGGTTTGAGGCAAATGTTTATGTTTTGACACAATTAAGAACTGTGTATTGGCTTGATAGTCGCGGTGTTCACCATTCCAGGTGTGGTTTGAGTCTAAATCATACTAGTCGCGTTGTTGTTAGGGTTTTGTTCTCCTCTTCTTTTGTAATTCACCAAAAATACAGCTCATAATTAACAAAAAAATAATTCTTTAATTAATAAATAGTAGAATAAATTGAGGTAATCTGTATCTATACCATAGTCAAACATGAAAAAGGAACACGTATGCAACTTCTTTTGGAAAACCCATGCAGAAGCAAACCCTAGATTTTGGACATGTAATTACCCTATTAAACATATAATAATATCATATTATGTAAGCATATAATTATAATACTATCTTTTAATTTCAATTCGTAAATCTCCATGAATCATAATATATTCCTAAATAATTCTTTTTCATTTTGTTTTCTTTGACATTAGTGTCCCCATGATAGCAAGCATGGGGACATAAACCAAATATTATAATTCCATTTTAATATGTTAATCAAGGCTTATTAATATAAAATAATTTTCTGGTCGTATGAAAATTTTATATATGAAATTTTGATTTGATCTATTAATATAATTGTTGATATAGCATCATTTTATACTTATATATTACATATACAAATAATTATATTTATCCAATATAAAAATAAATTAATGACTTATTTCTTTAAACGTGTATGATTGAAATAAAATTAAAGTTTCAGTATTGAAACACAATTAAAATTTCATGTACATAATTGTACCAAATCAAAGTTCAGGTATAATTTTGAGATTTATCTTAAAAATAATATTATAAGCATGCAAGGAGCAATATACAATTAGAGACTAAATTAATAATTAATTACAACTAAATTATGACATATCCAAGGATATATTTAGGTGTTGATATTATTATCAATACGGGAAGAGCATTGAAGAGTACTACCATTTTATTTAAAGGTTAAGAACGGATTATAAATAATTTTAAATATTGTATTAAAAAGTGTAATATAAATTAGAACTAAATAATGATAAACCCTAAAATATATTTTTGTTAAGTAAGATTTGCTTTTGTTATGACGTGTACAATCTAGATTTCATGACGTGATGGACTTATGATGGGTTGATAACCAGCCGATTTCATGAGGTGTGGTCCCCAATTTAGGAATCAAATGCCTCTGATTCTGACACGTATAAGCTTGAGATCATAGCACTAGATTTGAATCGGGGAATATTTATAGAAAAATGAAAAGGGTTCATAGTAATAAGATACCATCATGCATGCAAATAAATATTATGTTTTTAATTAGTTTTTTTAAATATCCATAATTTATTTATTTTAATTAAGGGTGAGGAAAATTGAAAAATTAAAATCGACTTAAATTATAGTGTTTTAACAGTTTTGAAATATAAATTAAAAATTATAATTATCCAAATCAAATCTTTTTATTAAAATAAATATTTTATGTTTAAATATAGTGAAAATAACTTCTAATTTTCTATAAAAATATTTTTCAAAAACTAATATATATATATAAGAGCTGTTTATTATTTATTATTTTCTTGAATTTTTAAAGAAATATTATAATAAAATTGTGAAATTTTAACAAAAAAGTCTAAAAATAATGAAAGAAAACCTATTTTATCAAAATAAGTCGAATAAACTCAAATACTAAATTAATATGAAAAATTCAAAAAACTCCATCACTCAAACTTTTGCAAGTGTTCATACATTCGTTTTTTATAAAAATATAAAAATTAATTAATTATGAAAATAAGTTAATAAATAATTTATTTATAAAATGAACTGTTTGTTATAGTATTCGTCAGCAATAAGGGATAAAAATCCTTTTATATACTCAATGAAAAAAAATTCTGAAAAAAGAAATTAAAGGGAGAGTCCGTGATCGATGCTTTTTTTTTATAGTGAATTTTTTTTTAAATTTTAACCTATACTGTTTGACATACCGGCACCACCATTAAAAATTTTATTTTATTTTTATTTTTTTATTGATATACATGTAATTTCACTAGTATTTTCAAAAATAATATATTAATGTCACCGACACGTTAAGCGACTTCAAAGTTTTTTTCTTTAAAAAAACATATAATTAACTAATGATTGACTAGAAAAGGAGAGTAGTGCCGTCGATGTGTCAAACGATACCGGCGATCATTATAATAAATAATCTATTTTCGTAAATAATTTATCATTTATATAATAATAATAATAATAATAATAATAATAATAATAAAAGCCTCATACATCACAAAATTTATGGTACACCTAAAACCAACTTATTTGTTTGGGAAAAAATGGAATGAATTTTAAAATCTATATAAAGTCTAAATTTGACCCGTTAAGTTGATACATCGTGAATAAATTATATTAAAACATAGCATACATAAATTAACTACTAATTCATTAGTTTTAGCAAATTTATTTTTTCAAAATTTGTGGTGACATTTAGTCATCATCTTCTCAATAATGTTGTTGAAAAGGAATTAGGATGAAATATGGTGGACCCAATTGAATGATTCCATTATTGGTTTCGAGTTTAGACTTAAAAGTAACTTTGAAATTTTTAACAACTCCTACATTTTCACTATTTCTTTTCTTCTTCTTAACAATCACCTTTTCCCTCTTTTTTTTTTTATATTCAATAATTACTCTATTTTAATTAAAGAAATTCAATAATTATTTGTATAAATTTATGGTCGAGTCACTTATAAATTGTAGAATTTTCTCTTGATATTGATTTCAAATTCAATCGCTGCAGGGTGAAGAGAGAGAGGCTGGCAAGGACCTACCCTCCCTAAAATGGAAAATTGTTGCTTTAGTCATTCTCAAATTTTATAAAATTTTAAGTTAATATATAATAAAATTATAATTTTTCCCTTAAATTTTGTTAGAATTTTGATTTAGTCATCTTGAAAGCCATATACATATAAACCAATATAATGATGAAATTATATTTTAACTTTCATAAATATATATCGCTGTATAGCCCATAAAAGAATAGTGATTAATTTGACTTTAAAAATATTGATAGTATCCATAAAAAATAGTATGTGAATGTGTCCAAAACCACAATTTTGAAAAGTTATTTTCTATTTTTTTTTTCAAAAGGACCCATCTTTTGAAAACCATTGGTTTTAAGAAGCAAGCCATTTTTTCAAACTAATAATTGTTTCTTCGAATTTTGGATTAAGTCAATGAAGTTAAGTTCTTGATGTTTTGCTGGATGCAACAATATATATTATATATATATATATAATCGTATGTCAAATGTGACTGAGACAAAAAGGAAATTGGGGCTTATTGATTAAGTTTCTTACAAAACGATGATGTATTTAATTTTCCATTTTTTTTGTAAAACCATTTGGACCATAAGATTGCAAGCTTAACGTGTTCTAGGGTTATTTCCAATTTCTTACAAAATTTGAGAATTTTAATTTAGAAAGTTTCCATGACCATTGTTGTGATTAGATTAGTCAATCGGGGCAAGACTTGATATTTAAAGTTATTTTGGATTTAAATCATTCGGGTTTAAAATTTGAATTTTTCAAATAGAACCCTTTGGATTCTGATTATTTTAGGGTTTAGGTCATTTCGTGAGGGAGTAAAGTAAGAAATTGTGTAAGGGGACCATAAAAATTTAAAAAGAATTGGGAGGGCAAAGCTAAAAATTTGTATTAAGATAGCTTGAATTGAATTTTATTTTAATTCTTGAGAGGGATCAAAATTGCAATTTTTTCATTCAATAAAAATGGTAGAAGGGATTAAATTGAATTGTCAATTTTTGGGAGTGACTAAGGTTGAAATTATACCATCAATCAAGGGGTTGCTTGACCCTTGACTACATCACTACATTTTAAGTTATTCGAATCATTTTGAGGAGGTTATTTAATGGATTTTAAATTTAAGTTTCTTTGGATAAGGAGTAGCGAAAGGGATAAGGATGGCCTTGCCTTCAGTTAAATGGGTAAATTGCTTTTTAGTCCCTCCCTAAAATTAAAAGATACAGTTTAGGCTTTTCTAACATTTGATTAAATGGAATTTGAAAAATTAATAATTTAATTTAAATATTTTAATACAAGAATTTTAGCTTTCACCTTCTGAAATTTATAATTTTATCTAGACTTCCTTTAAACAAAATTTTTTTACTTCACCCCTGTCTTTAGATACAATAAAAACTAATATTTTTATTCGAACTCATCCCGACTATTCCATTTAAACCCATGAAATATGAAGTATGTTTAATATCTTTCCATAATATAAATGTAAGATATACATATTTCGGCAAACATGGTATTATAAAATTAAAATAAAATAAAATATATCTTAATTCGACTGGAAAAAGCTTCCCTTATACACATTTTTAAATATTTTTTGAGGAAGGTCGGCTTTTCAGATAATCCTAAGTTTTATTTTCTTTCTTCGCTAGAGAGTCTTCTCCTCTCTACTCTAAAAATCTATGCAGAAAAAGATAACTGGCTAACGGGGTGATGAACTAAATTAATTTTGTACCAACACACCGAAATCAATTATTTGTAATAATAAGAATTTAATTAATGAAGTGAAAAAATATTTAAAAAGGAAAATTGATTGCATTACCCTCATGTGGTGGGAAGATAATTGGTCCAGCAAGTCATCTTCAAAGGGTAAAACAGTCTTTTTAACTTTATATATCAAGTCCTGTGAAGCCCCAATCTTTGTGAAATGCAAACACTGAAAAGAAGATAGACACGTGGCTATTTTATGTTGTTGACAGCTAATATGGTTCCAGAAAGTAAGGAGAACCCTCCCCACGCTATGGAAAACGATAGGCAAAGATAAAAATTTTATTTTTTTAATCTTAAATTTCATTTTTTTTTTGTTTTATCTCAATTTTTTTAAACTCGAACAATAGGTTAATCGATGAGTTATAAAAATTAAAAATATCTCTTAATTTTTAGTGTTAGGATTAACTTGACAAATTTTGTAAATAATAATGGTTAAATTTATTTATTTTAAAATTAAAACTAAAATAACAAATTTTGTAAATATTGAGGATTAAATTTATTAATTTTTTATATTTAAGATCAATTTGATAAAATGTGTGAATATTATAGGTTAATTTTATTACTAGACAAATAAAAAAGGTCGACATTAACTTAGAGCTACTAAAATATTTAATTTCAAAAATTTAGTGATTAAACTAAAAAATCAATAATTGAGTAACCAAAATAGGAAGAAATACATAATAGGGTGACAATTTTTATAGTTTATCTATAAAAAAATAATTTCCAGCATGGATATGACGTTTTCCATCATCATTTAAAGATAAAATTTAAAGGGTTAATTTGTACGTTTCAACATGTATAAGGACTAATTTGCCCAGTTTTTAGTAGATGGGCCGAAATGCAATCCACCTATAAATACATAGGCTTCCCTGATACTTTTACCCCAAAGTAGTTAATACCATGAAGGTATAAATACTAAATTCCAAAAATGAATACAGTTAAGGGACCAAAACAAGAAATTAACCAAATTTTCCCCAAAGGAGGGACACGTTGCCGTAGTGATAAACAGAGGACGGTACCCAATCTTGTTGACTTGGCTTAAACTTTAGCTTATTTATACAGGTACGTCCCCTTACGGACCCTACACATCTCTCTTTTGCTGCGTTTCATTAGCATATATACATACCACACCCCCCCCCCCAAAAAACAAGAAAAAGCTTCGTTGAAAAAACTCCACCATGGGAAGAGCACCTTGCTGTGATAAAAATGGTCTGAAGAAAGGTCCATGGACACCTGAAGAAGATCAGAAACTTATCGATTATATTCAAACACATGGTTATGGTAATTGGAGAACATTGCCCAAGAATGCTGGTAAAGTACTGAATCTCTTCTTTACCTTTATTTCCATTGATGAATATGTTATATAATGGTATGTTATAATGGAGTTTTTTTTTTCGGTTGTTGTTGAATAAAATAGGGTTACAAAGGTGTGGAAAGAGTTGTCGTCTTCGTTGGACTAATTATTTAAGACCTGACATAAAACGAGGCAGGTTTTCATTTGAAGAAGAAGAAGCCATAATTCAACTCCATAGTGTGTTGGGCAACAAGTGAGTTTCATTTCAGTTGTTTCAGTTTTGGTAAAATCATCATGGAGACCCCTAAAGGAGTCGGATTATATTCTCAAAACTGGTCTTTCTCTTAAAAATCAGGATACACTTAGCATAAAAGACCAATTTACTCTTTAATCTAACATGTAAGGACTAATTTGCCCATTTTTTAAATAGAAGGGGCAAAATGCAATCTAACTCTCAGTCAGGGGCAAATCCAAAATTTTTTTAAAGGGGCGGAATTGAACTATAACTTTTTGTGTGGTTAAAATATAATTTTATCTTGTATTAATTTATGATTTCGTCACCTTTGAAAGTATTAAACAGAAATCTTTTCATTTTTTGGAAGCTAAAGTGCAACTTTATCATATAGTGACATTTATTAAGGGACTAAAAAGCAATTTTCCCATTTACCTTGTTTTTTTCTATAATGTTTTTGATTATATATGTGTAATGTATAGGTGGTCTGCCATAGCTGCACGGTTGCCTGGAAGGACAGATAATGAAATAAAGAACTATTGGAACACACATATTAGGAAGAGGTTGCTTCGAATGGGGATTGATCCAGTGACACACAGTCCACGATTGGATCTTCTTGATTTGTCTTCAATCTTAGGTTGTTGTTCTTTTTATAACCAGTCTCAAATGAACATGTCGACGAGGTTGCTCGGCGGCGGCGGTGGTGTTCAACCCTTGGTGAACCCTGAGATTCTAAGGTTAGCCACGTCTATCATGTCATCACCTCAACGTGAAAACCAAAACCCAGATTTTCTTTTCCATGAAAATCAATACCAGCAACCGCCATTAATGCAAAACACAAATGTAGCAGAACCGGTGATGAACAACAACCCTAATGTAATAATAGATCAGTTTCCATTTAATGGCTGTTCCACTGACTGGCAAAACAATGCCAATGACGTACTCCCATATTTGACCGAAGATAATTACGTTCCGGTACCGTCAAACTGTTACGGCGGCGGAAACGGAGAACCGAGCTTCAGGACGCCGTCTTCATCGAGTCCAACGCCGTTGAATTCAAATAATTCAACGTACATCAACAGTAGCAGCACTGAAGATGAAAGCTATAGCAGTGATATATTGAAGTTTGAAATCCCAGATTTTTTGGATGTTAATGAATTCATGTAATTTGCAAAAAAAAAAATTAAAATTAAAAAAATCAAAATACTCACAAATGAGGTTTTGATTTTTTGGATTCAGTGAAGGGGTTGTTGTTGTTGTTGATACGTGTAAAACCTTCTGCTAAATTTTTTTTTTTTTGGTTGTTGTTGTGATTTTTCTCAAGCTTACTGTATTAGGAAGTAAGGTCCTACCTTTTTTTAATTTAGTCCTTTTTATTACATTGAAAAGTTTCCCATTATTGATATGTCCCTACCATTATTTAATTATTATTTTCGATATCTTGCTTTGTATCTTATCATATTATTATTAGATTAGTCGTCTTATCATTTTTTTATTCAAATCATGTCAAATATAAACACAAATGTCTTCCTCCTATATAAACATACACATAAATATATATATATATATATATTAAGAGTGGATTGAGTCTAACAACGAGTATTATTATAAATACAAGAAGACATGAGATTAAATATGTTAAAATGTATTATTCTTCTATTTATAAATTAAGAATAGATTATGAATAATTTTAAATATTATTTTAAAAAGAACAAATATGATGAGACTCAGAAATCAAATCATACATAAGGATGATGGTGTTGGCTTTGCTCACAAGATTTTTGACACTCGAAATAAATAAAGCAAGTATCTCGTAATAAATAAAGCAAGTATCTTTTTAGCCCTTCCTTAATATGTGCAATCTTTTGCCTACAACAAGAAAGTGTTTTAACTTAAACCACTAAACTACAAAATAATGAAGATCTAACTACTGTGTTGCTTGATAATTTCAATCATAAAAAATATAATAAGGGTTAATTGTAATAGATATCCTTAAATTATAATTTAAAATTTAAATAAATTTTCAAAATTTAAAACATTTTAATTGGATCTTCAAAATATCAATATCATATTAGCTATATCTTTCCATTACCCTAATTGTTATGTAGGAACGACACGGAAGGGTAAGCAGGACCTTAACCCCAAATGATAAATTATCATTTTAGTCCTTTTAAGTTTTTAAAATTATATGTTAGTTTAATGATAAAAATACACTTCGCCACCTCCTAAAGATGAAACATATTTAGTATAATTTCTTTAAAATTCTAAAATAATAAGTATACACAAAGATAAAATTGTACTTTAATTCATTTTAAAATTTATAATTTAATTTTGACTTCCAAAAAAATTTTCTGACACCGTCCTTGATTAAATGATTGCTTTAATCACATGGATCAAATTAAAAAAAAAAAAACTGTTCCACGTATTACACGGATGACTTGAATTTGATAGGTTAAAAAAAAATTCCCTAAAATTGGACTTTTGTGGAATTAACCCTAAAACATATATATATTATAGGAGAAAGATTTTGGTTTCATAGATCCCGACAAGAATTCAAATACCGGCGGGCTTTCCGTCCATAACAACGTCGGAGGTCGTGAATACGACACGTGTACATGACACCTGTTACGGCTACTGTCTTTTCAGGTAGTGATAAAGTAGGTAATTTTGCATGGGGGATTATGGTAAATTGCGGGGTTTGACCTAAATAATAACAATAAAAGAGAAGGGCACGTGTCGACCTGTCCCATAAGGGCTCGTGTAGGGGACCACCATTAAAAAACATGGCGGGGCTCTTGTGTCTTAATGATCTCTCATCACGTCAGCATTTAGGGGACACGTGGACTCAATCATGCATGGGGTTTTTGACTTTTTTGAAACACTTAAAAGCCTTACCGGTTGACCGGGTAACCACACTTAACCTTAACATTGACTTTCTTACTTGTCATTAACATGTAATTACTTACTACTTTGTCTTTATGCAAAAAAGAAAAATCACATAATCATGCTAATTAATAGTATTTTATATTAATCCATGATTAACATAGTTCACACTTAATTTTGTGCACCAAAGCTTGTTAGGCCAAATGAAATAGAAGTATTGATATTTGAGTATTTAAGTTCAAATCTTATAATGTGTAATTATGACATGTAGATTTTAATTTTATTATTTGTGTATGTCATGTGTAAGTTTTATTCGATTCTTCTTTTATTATGTTCTATATTTATAATAGTGAAACTTAAAAAAATATATTAATATAGGATGAAACTCAAGTTTGATTCAATTCAGAAATTCACCTATTTAGTAATGTAATACATGAGTGTATAAGTTTAAGATTATATTGTATAAAAAATTAGTTCAATATTAAAAGATTTTCATTAATTTGTAATTTAAGGTCGATTAAAATTAATTTAAACAAGCCTCTCTTCCCAAAGAAAAAAAAACTTATGAATTTACCTATAAGTAGGTCTTTGAACCCCAAAATTGTAAAATTTTAACATTAATTTCTTTAAAAAATAATAAATTTATAAATTAATATAAAGATAAATTCTAATTTTTGGCTCCCACTTGGTAAAGTTTATTTGGTACATATTCTTTATTTATATACTGCTGTTGCCTTTCAACAATTGTTGTTTTTTTCTTATCAAGGTATTTATTGGAACGAACTCAGTAATTAATCTTTCGTATTCTGTAAGCTCATTAAGAGATAGATACTGGTCGCTAATTTTAAAGCTGTTCCATATTCAGGATAAAAATCGAATCCTCGACCACTGATTAAGAAAAGAAGGATCTTTACCTTCTCACATTGTTTTTGTTTTTGTTTCTTATATTATTTTGCTTTTTTGACACATGAAACTCGTGCATGGATGCTCATATTATCGTATATTTGCTTCAAATAAGTTTTTTTTATTTATTTCGGCTTTGTTTTTTGCATTGATTTCTGCATACGCAGAAACTATGAACACAAGGAAATATATATGGATGGAAATTGGAAAGCCTTTGATCACATTCATCTCTTCACATATATCCGCAACCAACTTTTGTTTACACAATGGATAGACGACACGATTTTGTTTACACTTTATAATTTGAAATTTTTTAGTTTTTTTAAACCGAGGGTTTCTTCAAGTCACATTAAACTTGAGATTAATGGTAAAATTCTCCCGATAAATGTACGTTCCAAAAAGTTAGAATTTGTGTTGCGCGAGACTTCTACAAAGAGGCAAGCAGGATCTTTGGTTCTCAAAATGATAAATTTACTTTCAAGGTCTCTTTAAATATTATAAATTAATATAATGGTAAAATTCTACTCCTTTAAATTTGTGCACATCTACCACCTCAACCAACAGCTTCTTGGTAATTTGTATTTAATCTCTTTTTGTACTTTAGTTTGAAATAATTTGGTCCCTCTACTTTAATAACATTATAAGTAGATCCAAATTAATAACATTAGTAACTGTTGTTGTTAGAGAAACAATGTGAATATCCATAAATTTGTTAATACTATTAACACTGTTAATTGTTTACGATTAATAATATTTTCAATTTTGATCTATTAGTAATGTTATCAAAAGTAGAAAGCACAAATTATCACAACTAGAAAGATTAAAACTCATAATTTAATTTAATAAATAGCTATTTATAAGCAGACTTGGAAGGTTCTTTTCCTCTTTTACCAATTATAAAAGTCAAAGCCTCCCATGTAAGGTTTACGTAATTTGTACGTCCAATGTAGAGAAAATTGAATATAAGGATATTATTAGGGTTTTAAGGTGTCAATTATGGTAGAAAAATTTGAGTTTATGAAGGTAAGGGGTAAGGTTCTTTGACTATGAACCGACCACAGCCTGAGAAATAGACAGTACACCATTTCTCGACCGACCAAAGACATTTTCTTCTTTCGAACATGTTGAAATACACTCGAAAGTGGGATTCCTGTCTTAATTATGCATTTAGGGTTTCACTTCATTTTTTTTTTTAAATCTTATATGGAAAATGTGGAGAATTTTGTGTTTAAGAAAGAAAAGTCTTTGTGACAAAGATTTTTCTAATTTGGAATGTGAGATTAAAAAGTCATGATTTTTTTGAAAAAGGGAAAAAAATTATAGTTGATGCATGCATTGTCAATATAGTAGATGCTAATTAATCTATCATCTAAATAAGTTAATGGTTTTGTTTGGCAATTAGCTGATAGCTTATTGCTAATTACAGTAGCTGATTTGACCAATTGATTCTATTAATTGTTTATTTAAAAGTGTTCGGTAAAACTTAGCTAAAACTTGATATGTGTAAAATGATAAATAAGGGTATGACACATTTTATTGTTAAGTATTTATTTGTTTATAATAAGTCTTTATTAGGTGAAATTATTGAAATAAAACACTATTACCAAGGAATTAAAACATCCATTATGGAAATCAATTAGTGAATTTTTTTGGATTTAATTTGGAGGTGAAAGTGAAAATGAGAGAATGGAGGCTACTAATTAAGAGGATGTGGCAAAAGGAGTAATTTTTGTCAAATATGTCATTCCACATATCTTATTCCCAATCAGCAGTGAAAAAATTGTTTATCAGAGTGTTTTTTGTATTAGAGGTTTTAGCTTAATAAGCTCTTGTAAATTTCCATTTACCAAACACTACAATTAGAGGGTTTGACTACCTAATCTCCCATTTGTGCCCAAATCAACTAAAAAAAATACCCAAAACTCTATTTACCAAACACCTTCAATATATTTATCTACCATTATTATCATTATTAATTAATTTGAATGTTTATCAACTTGGTTATCAATTGGACACCAACTCAACAATACATTTATAAAAATTCCACATTTTAAATAAACAATATATATTATTTTAAATGATATGTCATTAAGGGTGATGTTTTGTGTGGTAAAATTTTCTTTTAATTCCTTAAAATTTATAAAATTATAAAATATGAAATGATGAAAATTTGTATTATAAAATTATAATTCAATTATGATCCTATAATATAAAAAAATTTTGACCCCAAAGCATGAAAGGTAAATTCTAATATGTCAAAAACATGGAATATTTCGTAGATGTGACGATAAGAAAACGTATTGTAATGTGAATTGTGAGCAAAGATAGTAGACTTTTTCGATTGTATACATGTGTGTGTATATGTGATTGGACAATGGTAAAATTTCGTTAATCGAACCTTAGCTAGCTAGCTATCTGGAAAATGACTTAGAAATGGTTAATTGGTGTTGGACTATTCTTGTTCTGAATTTAGTCGTCTTTTTTCTTTTTTTTCAATTTAGTTCTAAAGTTTAGTTTCTATTAAAATATTATAATATGATACTCGCCGACTTTATTACGTCATTATCTGAATTTTGTAAAATATATATTTTATATTTATAATAATTTTTATATGAATTTTTTTAAAAAAATTCACAAAAGAATATCGTATAATCGTATTTTAATGAAATCTAAATTTAAAAATAAATATAAAAATTGTCAAATTTCAAAATTAGTGTGTGAGTAAAAAAGAAAAATTGCTTTATCTTTTTTATAAGGTGGAAATTGTCATTAGCTAAGCTAGGGTGATTAAATGGTCGATTTGGTTATTAATTGAATTACTCGAAATGTAAAAATCTTTAATCATTAATCAAACTGAATTTTTTTCAAATACATTAATTAAACCGAAATATTTCAGTTAATTCAGCTAGTTAATGGATTAATCGAAATTTATATTTTTTTATTTTTGGTTAAAATAATTATAAAATATATTTAAAAATGAATTACTAATGTTCATTTTATTTATTTAATAGTTCAAAAATATAATATATAATATTTATTTCGATTAATATAAAATTAATAGTTCAAAAATAAATTGTTAATATAAAAATATATTATATAATATATATTATTTATTTTGGTTAATTCGGATAATTATTTGATTTCAAATCGAATTAATTGATAATCGAAATTTAAAAAATATTAATTGATTTCCGACCGAATTAAATTCAGTCAACGATCGATTAAATGAGTTGAATCATTTCGATCGATTAATTTAATTTTAATGGAAGTATGAATACCCTAAAATAAGTTGGTCAAAATTTGCTGAAGGCAAAACAGGTGCCAATCTTTTGGGTACAAAATCCTATCAAATCATAAAGGGTTTTTTGTTTTTCCAAAATTAAGGCTTATCTCCGGTAAATAATTAATGGGCTCAAATGAATTCAACTGTCACAATTTAGCCATTACTCTTAGTGAATTTATTAGCTCAGGTTGATTTTGGGTTGGATAAAGGCTTACTGTTTAAGTTGAATCGAGTTAGGATTATTTTAGTTTGTTAATAAAAGTATTTTAGTTTGATTATTTTGATTTTTTATTCAGGTTTGATAATTAATTTTGTGTCATTTTGGATTCGAGTAGCTTGAGAAGTCAAAATATAATTTTATCATTTATTAGTTTATAATTTCGTATTTTTAAAAAAAATAATTTTTTTAGGGTAAATTGTAATTTTATCATATATAAATTTATAATTTAATGGTTTTAAGGGAGTTGAAGTGTAAATCTCCATTTCAGAGATTGCATTCGCTCCGTATAGTCATTTTGAGTTCAGGTCATTTTCGTGTTCAAGTTTGATAAGTTTAAGTTGTTGATTTTTTTAATAATTGAATCTAGTTTTTAGTTCAAATTAATCGAATCAAATTTTTGAGTTTAGGTCGGAGGTACAAGTTTAAGTTCCGATCATTTCAAGTTCAGATCATTTCTGATTTTAAAGTTTAATCATTTCGAGGCTTTTTTATTGGATTTAGAGCTCGAGTTCAAATCATTTCATCTTGTTTAAGTTATTCTAAGCTCACGAGATTTTTGACTTAAATTATTTTCAAGTTTAGATTGAGTGATTTTAAGATTTTTTTATCATCAAATCGAATTTTTTTAATAAAAATTAATTAAATATTTTTATTCGGGTTGAATTTTCGAGTTGGAGTCAATTAACATCTCTAGCTTAAAGGATTTAAGATATGGGGGAGGCCGATCAAGCTTTAGCATGAATGAAGCCCATGAAAACCAATCAAAGTTTTGGCCCATCAAAGCCAGCCATTGACCTTTCTCTCCTCTCCTCTTCTTTCCTTCTCTCTTCTTCCTCTACCGCCGCTAGGTCACGAGAAGAAAGAGAAATGAAGTTGGACCAAAATTATACATCACAAAATTGATGTCAATCAGAAGAGAATCATCCATGAGAAAATGCATTCAACAGCATATTCTTCAGCTACTTCAATTTTCCACCGCCTTAGCACTGTAGCCTCTTCAAAGCTCCCTCTTTTACCTTCCCTCTCTCTATATCGCCATGTCCAGGTTCGTCTCTTTAACCTTTATTTCTAATTTTTTTTCTGGGTTTTTTTAAGGGTTCTTGGGTTTATTGGGGGATTACTTGTGTTTAATGGTGTTAAAGCTTTCTTTTTTTTTTTTGTTGTTATAAACAGTTTGAAAGTGAAATAAAAAATGAAATGTTATTGAAGAAGGTTTAGTCTGCTGTTTATTGGGCTTTAGCAAAGTGTAATTGTTTTGAATTATTACATTAAAGGCTTGAATTTTATTGAAATGAAGTAAGTAAACTTCTTGCTGTTTTGTTGAGTGGAATTGAAGACTGGATTTTTAATACTTTTGTGTTTCTGTGTAAGATTTAGAATTGGTTCTAAGGTTTTTCATAATTTACATGGTAGATGATGAGTGAATTGTTGGAATGCAGAATTTTGAGATTTGCAAATATTAGGAAAGCTGTGGAATCTGCTATTTCGAACCAGAGGTCGAACCGTTCGGAATTTAGGAAGTATGCGACAGTGGTTTCTGTCGGGTTGCATTTGCCACAGTATAGAGTGTTCTCCCATTATAGGTTCAACAGTGGAGGAAAGGCTCCAATCTTGTTGCAGAATACAAAGGAAGGGTTGTGTCGAGGTTATTTTGCCAAGAACCGTTCCTTCGTTTCTGCAAGTAGTGCAGTAACTCATCGTGCCCAAGTTGCTTGGAAAAGGCTTACACAAAAATGTTCTGCCGGTGGTCGAACATTCCCTCAGATAAGCATGACTGCTCAAGCAGTCAGCTTAGCTTTGTCACACTCGCACTTGATAGTACCTGGTATTTTTGGCTTGACATGTGGACGAATAGCATTGGCACAGAGGACTTTAATAGAAACAGATTACTACCCATCACAGAATACTTTATCAATGCGTGCACGAGATGGACACGCTGTTGTTTCTGCTATACTACTTTCAGCTGTAGAAGGTGTTATTTTGCTGGTGAGAGCTTTGTTTCTTGCGGTTTTGTTCTCTCCTAGCATAATAATGGCACCATTTGCCGACGCATTTGGTCCACAGTTCAGGAAAATGTGGCTTGAAGTTGTGCATCGCTCACTTGAAAAAGCAGGTCCAGCTTTCATAAAGTGGGGTCAATGGGCAGCAACAAGACCAGATCTCTTTCCTAGAGATCTATGCATCAAACTGTCAGAGCTTCACAGCAAAGCTCCTGAGCATAGCTTTGCCTACACAAAGAAAACTATTGAAAAAGCATTTGGCCGTAGGCTATCTGAAATTTTTGAGGCTTTTGAAGAAGAACCTGTGGCATCTGGAAGTATAGCTCAGGTGCACCGGGCTTCTTTGAGATTCCGCTATCCTGGTCAGCGGGTCAAGCCCATGGTAGTTGCAGTAAAGGTTAGGCATCCTGGTGTTGGTGAATCAATTAGGAGAGATTTTGTGATTATCAACTCAGTGGCTAAGTTATCAACGTTCATCCCTACTCTGAAATGGTTGAGATTGGATGAGAGTGTCCAGCAGTTTGCTGTTTTCATGATGTCTCAAGTTGACCTTGCAAGGGAAGCTGCCCATTTGAACCGTTTTATATACAACTTCCGAAGCTGGAGGGATGTTTCTTTTCCTAAGCCTGTGTATCCACTTGTGCATCCCGCTGTTTTAGTGGAAACTTATGAGCAAGGGGAAAGTGTTGCACACTATGTTGATGGCCTTGAAGGACATGATCGGATTAAGTCTGCACTCGCTCATATTGGAACTCATGCACTTTTAAAGATGCTTCTGGTAACGTTTTTATGTTGTCTGCTTGAGAATTAAAGTATGGCAATTCTGGTTTTCTAGAGATTATAATTCTCTTCTTTCAGGTTGACAACTTTATTCATGCTGACATGCATCCGGGAAATATCCTTGTTCGGGTGTCTCAAAGCAAGGCTTCTCGGAAACAGCTTTTTAAAACAAAGCCTCATGTCATCTTCCTTGATGTAGGCATGACTGCTGAACTTTCAAAGGGTGATCGTGTTAATTTATTGGAATTTTTTAAGGCTGTTGCCCGTAGAGATGGCCGTACTGCTGCAGAGTGCACGCTTAGACTATCACAAAGACAAAATTGCCCAAACCCGAAGGCTTTTATTGAGGTGATGTATATAGATTAACCCAAACCGTTCTTTATCCTCCATCATCTGTTGGTTTGTCATTTTAGATGAATGCATTAATGGTCAGTCATAAACGTTCCAATTTAGAATTTCTTTTTCTGCTTGGTTTTTTAATACCTTGTTCCAACTTCCAACAGGAAGTAGAAGAAGCCTTCACTTTCTGGGGTACTCCGGAGGGTGATCTAGTCCATCCGGCTGAATGCATGCAAGAATTGCTTGAGAAAGTAAGGCGTCATAAAGTCAATATTGATGGCAATGTATGCACTGTGATGGTCACAACTTTGGTTCTTGAGGTATCGTCTTGATCAAACATTTGAGATGTCTTATATGAATTCGTTCTACTTTTGGCATCATTTACCTGCTAGAAATAACTTACCGTCCGTATGTTTACTCATGCTTATTTACCGCGCTTTCTGTTTTTCTGCAGGAAATAAAATAAATAGATATTTTCATAGTCGTCAGAGTAAAATAGATGTTATGTATTCCCATCTAAGGATTGTCTCATAATAGTCCTAGTTCCAACTTGCAGAAATGCCTTCATAATATGAAGATAAACCTAGTCATTTTTACCATTTTAGATTATTGATTTAATTCGATATCACATTTTGGTACTTGTTTAAATTTGTAGGGTTGGCAAAGGAAACTTGATCCAGGATATGATGTAATGCAAACACTACAAACATTGCTACTCAAAGCTGACTGGGCAAAATCTCTTTCTTACACTATCGATGGGTTGATGGCTCCATAGAACATTATCCGAAGTACGGTTAGCCAAATGCGTCCTCCCAAGGGATCTTTAGGATCATGTATTTCTGTTTCTAGAAAAGAAAAAAAGAAACAATTTTGATAGAGCCAAGACGCTAGAATATACCGGTCGTGAAAAGCATAATGAGGATCATTGATCTTTTAACTTGAAATTTTGAGCTATGTGAAGTTTCATCCACATGTAATTATTTGTTACTTATCCCCTATTCATTGCCGTTATATCTTTAAGCCCTGATGACTCACAGGTGAAAGCAGTTAAAGGGCAACACGAGAGGAATAAAAAGTCAAAAAACTATTCTTTTTTCTTTAAATTCATTGCATAAAATGGATGGACAAACAGTTGATAAACTTAATTAGTTTAGGGTTGGAATGTTTATTTAGAGTTGAAGCTATATGTATTGTAATGCATTTCGGGCATCACATGACATTTCCTATGCTGTAAATCTCTTGTTCTTTGCTGTAATATCATTTATGGAGGTCCTATTCTAAATTTCATTTCAGATTGCTTAAAAATTAGAGAAATTAGTCTTAGCATATTAAATTAAAAAATAAACTAATTCTTTTGTATAACTAGATCGTATATCACATTTTGACATGAAATTTTTAATAAAATTAATAGTAATAAACTAATGGTTTTGCACTTAATATAAAAAACAGCAAGAGTCAATTGACAATTGTACAGATTTCAAGCTTTTCATATGAACAAATGGGAGAAATTAACTGTGGTTATATATTCAAAGAAAAAAGTAAATAGTATGAATGATTTTCCATCCTGGGGTATAGTAAGTACATGGTTGATGAATATTACACATTTACAAATTCAATTGCAGCAAACTGGCCGAGTTTCATATAATTCAACTTCAATGGACAATGGGGGGAGAGAGAGAATGGACAATTGCATCAAAATCTCTGTGAATGCCACATGCTAGTTGCTGAGAGCAATTCTTCAAAAATGGGGAAAAAACCATAACAGCAGAAATCGCCAGCAGCAATAGCCATAAACTGAGAATCTCCTACATTACATGCCATTGTTCTTTTAATCCATCCTCAACTACTCACTGAGCTCAGCACTGGACCTAAACCTCAAGAATGAGACATTATGTTATAGTTGTAATTTCAGTGGAAGTTAATGAATATCATTGCTATTTGCACATAAAAGACCTTAATAATTCCAAAAGCAACTTACTCTGAACATATAAGCTCGCGGATTTCTTTTATTGCTGTACTAATCCTATACAGGGCCATCTTCTCAACCTGATTTTAGGAGCAAAACCAGAATTATATTTGCATTAATACAGAAAATGAACACTATTAACTTAAGTCATATTTTGAAAATTTACCTCAAACCTTTTTGCTTTGGCTTTATGATCGTCTGGAAGCAGACGAAATTCATTGATCAACCGGATACACTCGGTCACATTTTCCGGTGAAACAAAGTCCAAAACCACATTAACACAGGACTACAGGTTGTCAGGGGAAAGAAAAGAATACTTACAGCCATATAAGTTGGTAAAATTTCTAAGCAAAACAATTAACTTGTAATTCATAAAATTGCAAAATTGGAGAAGCATATGAAAATTTGCACATAACTTCATTCAGTAAGTTCTGTAACAGTTATTCAAGACTAAAGATATCGGTAGTACGTGTTACCTTAACGTTTCTAATCTGGTATGGACAGCCAGCTGGAATTATTACAGCTTCTCCAACATGTTGTTCAAATGTCCAGGGCTCAATTTCTAGAAGCAGTACAAGGTCAAAAGGATTTCAGTAAGTTTGTCCTTAATTATAACAAGAGATAACAAAACCGAGTACGCTCACCATACTCCTCCTTCAGCCTCCTTTTGTGACTTGTATCAAGAAAGAAACTCTGATCGAGGATTGGATGAACCACCTACAGCAGGAGTGTTAAACAATCAGCATTATGTCCATTCTGCTAGCACATTGGCAAGTCTCATAACTGGTCTTACATGTTTTCGAAAGCCACATGTGTGACCAAACTCATTTGAGTGCTTTCTAAGGTACTCCATAAGCTTTGGAACATCCTGTCTGCGGAAGACATCCCATTCTGCACCGCAAGACTTAGCCAAATCTGTTCTTTTCCCAAAGATTTCCTGATCTTCTAATGCTTCTGAGCCGTGAATGGTATCGCATGGATGTAGTGTAGCTTCAGAATTTGAATTACAGTCGGAATCAGAATCAGAGTCACAGTCAGAGCTGTCTTCCTTATCATGTGCATCATGCACTGCAGAAGGTGATCGAGAAAGTTTTGGAACTGTGTTACGAGAATGCATTTCTTTATTGATCATACCATTCGATCCTACTTTTATGTTTTCACCATTTGACTGAGGTTTTTCCTTCACTTCATTAGCCATCTTTTGATCAAGGTGAGTCTTAGCAAGCTCCCTTTCGTCTTGAAATTTTTTCTTTTTCATTAACTTTCTTATTTTATTAAGTTGCTTCATGCAAACAGGAGCATCTGTAGCATGTGCCAAAACATTAACCTGGAATAGGAGGGAGGAAAGAAACACAAATAGACAGAAAAGGTTACTTACATCTGTACGATGTTTACAATAAGGATAATGAACATACGAATTAAAGGGTCTCCACAATAATTATATTATATAAGCTTTGTGTCGATCAATTAGGCACACATATAGAAACTGTTCATTAACAATTATCTTAGCGCAAAAGCAAATTACGTTCAAGTCAAGATAACTTCAATAAAATGTGCATCATACCAAGTTCCAAATGGGATAAAATGACAAAGATAAAAGAGAAGGATAGAGATAGACATACCATATCACATAAACCGTAACACAAATTTGTCACGGAATTGGCTTGTGCAAGTTCCTCACCGCTGCAATAAGAGATAGAGACAGATGGACCTAGGTCAGGCTTTGTGATTTCTTGTGGCAACCTTGCAGCAATGTTCAAAATGCCGCTTCCAGGATTCATATATTCTCGAAGTGGTAAAGATTGAATGATTTCAGAATAATGATCCGGGAATTGTTCTTGAAATAAAGGAGAAGAAAGCCAGCCCTTCAGTTTCAGCTTCTCATCACACATACTAGATTGTGCCAGCCCCCTTAATGACCCCAAAAATAACTGCTTAATACCAATTTCAACCTGCCAGCATATATAAGGCAAAATTTAATGATCCTAGAAGGCAGCCAAACATAATGAAAAGAACTTAAATGCCAACTCTCATGATCCTTTTTTAAAAGAAAAACAAAATGACTGACAAGCAAGAAATCTGAGAACCCGTGGGCATACGACAGAATCAAGAAGATAGATGCACATGGAAGTTTAAATGCACTTTAATGAATGCCTTATATTAGGATTATGGAGATGGAGTGATGAACTAAAGAGGACCAGTTTATCTTCCTTTTTAACTCCAAAAATTGTAATTTGACATGGCATTGTAATTTAGAAAGCTAACCTCGAACCAGTCTGAACAACTTGTAGCTTTACTTGGCTCTTCATTCTCAGCTTTGGCAACACTATTCTTAAGATATGAGCAAAACAAGAATATTGGATCCCAACTTAAAGCAGTAGTCCGAAGAACATTCCGAAATATTACAGGATGGCCTTTACACCAATGCTTCTGGAAGTGCTCCAGGTTATCACCATGAATGTTCAATATAGTGGGGTAAAATAGGAAGTTATCATTTGAATTCTCTCTCCTAGAAGCCTCTTGCAACTGCTTCACCCTTTTGGCTTCATCATCTGTCGCAGGACATAAGGAGCAGCATGAAAAAGTATCAAATGCTTCCGGCAATTCATAGCTGCCAACTATCTCTTCGGCACTTACTTCCAGCTCCTTGAACCAACTTTGCAGCAAAATACATCTCAGATCAAGAAGGCCATCACCACAACCACCGAACTCACTAGGTGGGCATGAGATAGGAACACTGCCATCAGGAGCTTTCTGACTAGGCAATGATACAGAAGAATCAGAATACCTACTGTCAGAGATCTGCCTAGTTATTCTTACAGATTTCCTATCTGAAAGGCAAATACCGGGCAAACAAGTTTTCCTTCTCTTTGGGCATTTGCAGTTAACTTCTTTGATAGTTCCGAATAAATTCCCTTGAAAGATATCCCGACAACAACTTAAGCAGAGGCTATATGAACACTTTGGGCAGCTTCTATGGAAATCCAGAATGAAAGTCTTGCAATAACTGCTGCTCCAGAATTAATATCATCACCAAAGAGCAACCAAAGACAAAATTACATAAATTTTATGAAATACATTTTAAGCAACAACGAGCATACCAACAATATTCCTTATTGCCACCAGATTCAGCAGGTTGAACCTGAATATCACACAGTTTTTTGCCTATGATACACAAGAAGACATCACAACCTCTTCCACTGATTAAAACAGAATGCTTTAATAAAAAAATAAAAAAAAAATCAAGATGCCTCATTGTAAATTACCTTGGATTTTGGCCTCCACATCAATCTCAACACTCTGGTCTTGGTTTATTTGCTTAAAAACAGGAAGGAGCATGCAGATCAAATAATGAAAATCTAACACCTTGTCTACTTTGATCTTGTCCCTTAGAAACCCCTGAAATATAAATACTTTTTTGTATTAGGTGAAACATTAGATATCTGTGTGGAAAAATGCAAGCAGCATGTCAAAATTGAGGTGTTTCAGATGATATCAGACCTTACATTCATCGTCTCTATGTTGACTCACTAAGCAGGCCCTGCAGCCACAAGTTCCACGGCATACCGGACAAGCTACCTGAACTTCTTCTCGCTTAAAAAAATAGCTGTATGCGATTCAACATCATAAGAGTCAATAAACATCCATGTTTTAACCACAACCAAATGGTTCAAAATCCATTATAGACCACATTCAAATTATAGTGATGAGACAAAGGCTAAATACATTTTGAATGCATCATTTCAAGTTGGCTGAAACAGGAACTTATGCCTTAAAAGCTATTGCATTTTGATAAACTATACATTCTCATGTAGCACAGGATTTGCCTTCTTTGTCAATAAACAAACATATATGATATATCTACATTACAATCACAATTCAAAAACAGAACTAAAAATAAATAAAAGGGTCACTCACTGTTCTTTTATGCAATCCAAGCAAAAGAACTGTTGTTTACAACTAGAACACTTGATCAAATTAGGAGCACCGCCTTTTCGACACCAATGGCACCTTATTCTTCTCCCTCTCCTCAAATTTGCTCCATTCTTCTTGTATGGCAGAACCTGCAAGAATCCCATAATTCAAAAAGAACAAGAAGATATTAATAAAAATTTCAAAATAAAACCATACAAATTACCTGCAATGTACCAACAGGTAATGGCTCAATGTTCTTAGACCGAAACCGCCTTCTGGTAATGGCAACAGCATTATTATCAGTTTCTCCTACTTTAACATTAATACAAGAACCTGAAACAGAACCAGAACCGGAAGCCGAACCAGAACCAGAGCATGAACCTGCATTATCAAAATGTGGACTTGACGAAGAAATAGCCATTAACCCATTAGGCAATTCTCTCATCAAGTCACCCTTTTCATCATCATCATCATCATCATCATCATCATCATCATCATCAAAATCACTACACTCACTTTCTTTCCTTTTCTTTTTCTTCTTCTCAGCTTCTCTTTTCAAAACCATCCTTATAAGCTCCAATGGCAAATCCCCTCTCTTCAGTTTCATCTTACGAACAGCTTCATCTAACGCCTCGGATTCCCCTCCGATCACTCGCTTCCTCTTCACCGGCCTCGCTAATTTCAGCAACTTTGCCCTAATTTCAAGCTTATTCTTCTCAAAAACCTTCTTTTTCCTCTTTTTCCTTTGCATTTTCAAGGATTCCGGCACTTTCTGTTTATTCTGTCGATGACGGCCTTGGATATGGTGAAGCTCACAGAGCTTTTTCCCTTCCATTACACGTCGCTTACACCGCCATTGTCTCCCGTCTGTTCGATTGCACCGGAGATGGTCCGGTATGGCACCTTCCCCCTCCATTCCCATGTTTGGCTAACTTTCCCGGATAAGAAATCAAATCTTTTCCGGGAAAAAACTAATGGGGTTCTCGAGAAAACAGGGAAAAAGATTTGGGTTTGGAGTAGAAAGAGGAGAAAGCAGTTTTTTGGAAGGGTTAAAAACTTAAAAAGTTGAAGATTAAGGGTTTATTGGGAACAGTAAGAGTATGTGTGAAAGAGTGAAAGGGAAAGTGGCAGATATGGTAATTCTGAAGAAATATAGAGTCCGGTTTGGTCCTGGAAACTTTCCAAATGGTGCACAGAGAGGAAAGCTTGACAGTTTTTATCGAAAAAAGCTATCTGTTTTTTGAGTTTTTTCTATTAATTAGCTTTTAATAAGTGAAATATTTATAAACGTCTCTTTTAGCTGTTTTTTGGGGATTTTTTTTTTTGTAAATTTTCCCTTTTTTGCATTCATTTGAATGTCTTTGACCATTCCTCTAGCTAATTTGCAGCAGAAAATATACCAATTTCATGTTTTTTTGTTTTTTCTTACCATATGTTGCAGAACAGTAATATTGCAGATTTCTTTCTTAAGTGCAAGACACAAATCTAAAATCGAGCTAAACCGAATCTCGAAATAACAATAAAGTTCTCTCACTGCTTATTCAAACCCGAAATTCTTATCATTCAACTCAACAAGCATTAGAATGCTGCTGCAGATTAAACTATTTTTTCATGAATTCTACAGAACATATATGATAAAATAGTGATGCAATATCAATGCAAATTTTGTGGAACCCTTGAAAAACTCATCCTTTTTCTTGCTATACTGAATTGACCATTGCAGGTCCCATTTTCTCTCTGGTTCCAACGCTACCTTTTAAACACAAAAATTATTGGCATTGAGGGGTTAACCATCAAAGCTGCAATACAAATACAAAGTCACAAAATATTGCAGAAAAAAAGGGTGTTTTTTTGTTGTGGAAAGAGCAAAAAGAAACATCGTTGAATGCAGTGTTGATGAACTTATCAAAACAGAAAAAAAGCTCATCAACGCTGCACTCAACAATGTTTCTTCAATCTGAGATAATATATGTAAATGCTTAACTTAATTCAACCGATCAACATGCATATACATATATATATATGTTACGTTGGGGAAATATTTAAGTCACCTTTCAATTTGTCTGCAGCTCTTTGAATGAAGTTTGCTTGGAGTAGTTGTACTAATTTTCTTTTTGTTTTCTTGGATTGGAATCTTTACCACATTTAACACCAACAATGCAACTATCGAATTCATTTGTATGGTTTGCCATAACTTTCTCTAGAGATAGTATAGTATGTTAAAAAAAAATTGTATAAATGGTTGGCTCTTTTTCACAATTGCAAGCAACTATTTTTCCATATACCAACTCTAAGTTAAGGCCTAAGGGTCTCTTGGTGTCGCAGCTGGTTCTGCAATAGTGTTAGTGGTTTTTTTTTGGGGGTCTATTCTATAATTCACGGAAATTAATTCTTTCCGGATTTGTGGCTATCCTCTATTAAGAATATCATCTCTAAAGATATTAATCCTTTATCATGTAACGTGTTAACAAAATTGGCTCCTAAGCTATTCTACTTTTTCTCGTTTAGATACTTATATTTTGTCCGAAGTGATACCTATGTCATCAATTCTATTTTATTTTACCTAAAAAAGTATAAAATGTCTAACAAGAGCATATTATGTGTTTCATTATTATCGGATTGTATTATGTTTTGGAGATAAAATGAGATAAAATTTATAATTTATATATTATTTTTATAAAATAAAACTTTAAATATATCTATATAGAAAACATGAATTGATAAGATAGGAGAAAATATAGCAATTATAATATCTTCAAAGATTTCACCATGTAAAAGTAAAAAGAGATTGTATGAAACAGTAATATTATCACTTTTTCAATAATTTAATGTCACATCAATCAGTAATTTTATTGTGAATGTTTGAATTTTTATTTGGATTTGATTTTTTTCAGGATAAAAATATTGATATGGCATTAAACTATTGGAAAAGAGATAGAGATGATGTGGCGTCACTATTTCATACAATATTTTCCCTGTAAAAATATATCAAATCCCACATATTATAAGCTACCATACTGATTTGGGTTGAGCTTTTAAATAAGAAATTTAAGAGAAAAACTTATCATCGTTCATGAATCGACTCAACTCAGCTCATTTTGAACTAGGTTTAAGTTTATCTTTTTAATCTCGAGCTGGTTTTTATTCATTTCAATGAAGAAGACCATTTAAGTGGGCTAGACTAAGCCCGTAAGGAAGTATAACAACTATAATATCATAAAAGGATTTCATCATGTAAAGATATATCAATTTTCCCCCCCCCCCAAAAAAAAAAGGCTCAATCTATTATCTAATTCATGAATAGATCTAAAGAGGAGTCTTAGTGGGTATGATTTGGATATTATAAATTTCAGTTTCCATGTACAGTTCCATGGAGAAATCCATGCCCATTACAATTGGTTCTCTTTATGCATGTTTAAATTGAACCATTCCATAAATGAATTAAGCACCATACATGCAAACAGAAGCCCAACGGGCTTAACAAATTACAGTGACGACCTGGCTGGGATGTAACGTACGAAGTTAGAATTTTTATATTAGGGGTCAAAATTGAATTATAATTTTATCATGACTTAAGGTTATGCAATTTGGTTGAGTTTTGGAATTTAAAAAATAATGTTGGCTTAAGTTTGAGTATCATGTCTTAGATTTAGAGTTGAGTTTGAGCTCTTGTTTGTTATTATTCGAGTTTGACTTGGCTCAATTACATTCCTATAATTAAGGATGTAATTAAAAATTTTTTGACTGAAAATAAATTATAAATTTAATGAGAGTTAAAATACAATTTCATCATTGTACTTGTCGAAACCATCCCTTTTTTTTTAAATTTTAAATCTAATGAAAAAACGGGGGGAATCGACTTTTGAAAATAAAACATGGAGTCGCCACCGATCTTTCTGTTTTAGTGTGATCGGGTCACCTAAGAATTTGGCTATTTTAATAAAACATTTCTGGTTTACTAAAACAACAATTTTGGTCTACGAACTTTTGAGAAAACGGGTTTGGGAGTCGGTTACGCATGAGGAAGGATTAGCATCCTCACTACGCCCAAAATTGGTACAAAATCAATTAAATACTGTCCTTATGTCTAAGATTTAAAAATGTTTTTGAAATGTGGTTCCCTTTTGATAATATTTGAATAACCCGAGTTGGTCATCAAAATTCTCTTGCTTAAGAGGAATATAGCACCACATCCAGCACAATAGGACATGATCCTTTATGCCCTCGAAAACATGACAAATTTTGACTTCCAAAAATTTATATGTTGAAAACCGCAAAAGGATGCCCAATTATTTAGTCCAACGAGAAAATCGAAACCCAGCACAGTAGGGCACGACTCCTCGAATTTCTAGGTGTCAGACATTGCCTTATTTTATAATTTAAAGAGTATAAGTGAAATTCTAAAGGAATCTTCGATCATTTTGGACAAACAGGAAATCGCAACCCAGCACGATAAGGCACGATTCCCCGAATTGCCAAACATCGAATATTACCTTCGTTTTGAAGAGTTTTTAGAAAACATGAATGAAGTTCCAAAGGGACATTTGATTATTTTGAGCAAACGAGAAATTGCAACCCAACACGTTAGGGCACAATTTCGCGAATTGCCAAATATCGAACATCACATTCGTTTTAAAGGATTTTTTAGAAAACATGAATGATTATAAAACTAGCTTAAAGTACGTTAATTCGACTCGAAATAAGACGAAACTAATCATAAAAATTTGGATTTTATAAAACCATATTTCGTAGACCAAGTGGAAAACAATGATATGGGATAATATATGTATGCATAAAAGTACGACAACGGAAGAATGAAGATAATACGATTTATTTAATCAACTAACAGTCACTTAAACAATTAAGTATAACTAACTTGGAAATATAACTCAATTTCGATCATGCATGGAGAATAATTAACATGACAATATAAAACAATGAATACATAACATGCAACGACAACAGACATGGCATAATATAAAATGATTACTACTAGATGCACAAAAACAAAATGCAAATCGAAGAAGCAATATGGTATAAAACTATTTTAGAATAATGATAAGTACACGATACACTATATGAATTGAGGATTGATGAATAAAAAACATTTGTAAAGACAAGCTTAATATACACATGCAATCATTAAAATATATATTATAGAATGAATATTTTTAAAACATATAATATATAAATTGACGAAATTATGTAGAAGCTAATAATATATAATTATTGAAATAAATATTATAGAATAAAAGTTTGAATCAAATTGCATGTAAAATATTTTAAACACAAATTCATTTAGGGGTTTACAAAATATGTGATAATTTAAATAATATATAATATGAAAGGATAATAAAATACATGATGAGACGTAATACACAAAATAGATTTACAAAATATATGCATTGTAATAGCCCAAAATTTGGTCTAGTTGGAACAGAGGTTTCAGGACCACAAAATCTGAGATATAAATAATTATTTTATGATTATTTTGAGGTCTATGATATGATTGCATGATTGTGTGAAAATTTCATGAAGAAATTCTATGCATAAAGTGCTTAATTCGAAGTTAGGGACTAAATTGAATAAGTTGCAAAACTTGCATTCTAGAAGTTTCTAGTATGAAATTGATTTGAAATATTAATTAGGAGGTCTTAAATAGCAATTTGACCAATTTCTAAGTTATGGACAAAAATTGGACATGGATGGAATTTTTGGAAAGTTTAGTAGTAAGGGTATTTTGGTCATTTAGGGATAAAATGAATTAAAATACAAAATTAAAAGCCAATTTTGCTCATCTTCTTCACCACGGACGTGTATACCAAGGGAGACTCCATGGCTAGGGTTTTCAAGCTTCCCAAGCTCAATTGTAAGTCCGTTCTAACCCTATTTTTTAAGTTCTTTACGTTTGTGGAGTCCCGGTAACTTGATTTAGCTTATGCTAGCAATAATTCAACCTAGGGTTCATATTTGGAAAAATACCCATAGGTAAAATTTGTGTATTCTGGTGTTTTATGATACAATATGAGGTTTTAAATTATGTTAGACAACTTGTGCTACTCGGTTTTAAGTGAAAACGAGCAAAAGGGCTTAATCGGTAAAAATACCTAATAGTCATAAGTATATGTTAGAGTGAGAATTTGATGTTGCCATAGAAGGGAAAAGTGATCATCATGTCATAAAACATAAGAATAAGGGATGAAGTTTAATTCCCGAGCCTAGGGGCAAAAGTGTAAATATGCAAAAGTTTAGGGGCAAAATTGTAATTTTTCAAAAGTTCGAGTTAAGGACTGTTTTGAATAGTACATTAATTAAATAAGTAAAATATGATGTTTTAGATCCCGGAAAACAAGATTTGAACCTAGAATGAGAGAAAAATCGAAAATTGGGAAAGTTGGTAAAATAGCCGTTTTAATATCAAGGTAAGTTCATATGTATAATAAGCATTAATTTATGCATGTTTCAATGTAAAATTGATATATTTACTATGATCTTGAGGTGTTGAAAGTATGTAAGTTGGTATGATAATAATACAACAATAATGTTTAATTTATATTTGAAAGTTAAATTTAGTGAATTAATTGAATTATGTTAAATTAAATGATTATGGTGCCAAGTTTATGAATTGATTTAAAAATATGTCTATGGTACATGAAGTGCATTGAATTATCATACATAAATGTGATTTCTATGATTATGAATATTATGGGAAGTTGTAAGTTCATATGATTTTTAATAAGACAATGTGTAATTTAATGTTATTGCGTTGATATTAAATGAGATGTAAGTTTATATGTAAGTAATACATCACTATTACTTGTATTATGATATTTTATAAAAATATTGGAAATATGTTTGTGGATAATTACTTGATTGGTGAAATTGTTGAAAAGAGAGAGAAATCCGGTTGAACCTTCTGAAAGATTGGATGATACAGATGGTATGTAGCTAGGTCACATGTATAGTACTGAGTGCACATCATGTGTACAAGAGAGCTACAAGACATTATGATGTAGCTAGGTCGCAGGGGTGATACTATGTGTACACCATGTAGACAAGAGAGCTACGGGATATATGTATCTAGGTCGCATGCGTGGTTCCAAGTGAAGGACACCATGTAGACAAGAGAGCTACGAGATAAACTGGCTAGGTCACATGGGTGGTACTAAGTGTTCACTATGTGTACAAGAGAGCCGAACTATATGATGGGTGGAGCTATGTGCTGAAACCACCAAGTATCGAGGATTGATCCGAAGTGTTCAACAGGAGACTCTCTATGTATTGCTTTGTGAGTTTTGTGATGAATATTTGTAGGAACTTGGTTACGTGAATGATGTGTTCATTAAGTGACCAGGATGTGGTAAGGTTATAAACAAGTAAGTTATACATGAGGATGATTTTATGGTGACCTTGTGATCATGGGCCTATACTTGTGATGTATGAAATGTGGTGAAAATGATTTGTGATATGTATGTTAAAATGAGGTTAATACAAAGAAAGTGTGAAAGAGTGAATTAGCAATAAAACTGTTTTGGACAGTAGCAGTGATGTGATTTTGAAAAATCACAAAAAATAGTATAAATTGAATTAGAGACTGAATGAGATATCAAATTAAATCTTAATGAGTCTATTTTCATATAAAAGAAACATAGAAAGCAAAGGAGTTCTATATTTTGAGATATTTATGTTTTCGTGAGACTGATTCAGAATGATTACGTGATCCCCTGTTCTGACTTTGGAAAATCACAAAAATTTGGAGAAAAATAATTAGAGACTAAAAATTATATTTTTAAAATCCATAATGAGTCTATTTTTAAGATAAATCAACAAGAACATTATCCGAGTTCTGTACTGTGAGATAATTATTTTTTAGTGAAGAGAGGTCAGAACTGTCAGAAAGTGAAACAGGGGAAATTTTAATGAATAAACTGTACTAATTAGCTAAACCAAAAATAATGAAAATTTTATGGTGGAACGATATGTGAGTCTAGTTTCAGGGGAAATTTACGGATCTTAATTTGGAGCTCTGTAGCTCGAATTATAAATAATTAAGTGACTATGACTCGTGTGGACAGTTTGATGTGAACATTTATTAGTAAATTGTGAAATCGTACTTACAAGAATGCTATATACATTAAGGATGTGGAATGGAGAGGAGGAGGAGGAAAATAAATATATGTGGAATACATGGAAACTATGGTATATTAAATATTGATATAATGAAATAAATGATATGTGTTTATAAGAAAACAAAAAGAGAATGTTATGTATCATGACATGTATATATATATATATATATATGACTAGTCTCAATGTAATGCTTGTTGGGTATGGAATTGAATTGAAATGTTTCAGGCAAACATGTTATTCTGCGCATCTGAATCGTGGTATTTTATAAAGATATGATCTAGCTTTAAATATGAATGCTTGATGATTAAGCTGAAGATATTTGGTAAGATGATAATCTTGGTATAAATGTATAAGTGGTACTATAATAAACAAGGTAAAACGAGTATGAGAGACACATGTATGATGACATACAAATGCTATGTTTGTGGTTTAATTGAGGATTTATAATCATTAAATGAATACCATGTTATATGCTTTTGATTTTGTATAAGTGTGTAAGAGATCAAGGTTGACCAAAGGTTGGAAAATAGCCTAGGTATATTCCACACAGGCAGAGACACGACCATATGTCTCAGCCGTGTATGGAACACGACTTTGGGACACGGGCGTGTGGAGCCTTAAAGCATGAAATTTCCAAGATTTTCGTAAGTTCTCGGTTTAGTCCCAAACCCTTTCTAAAGTATATTTTAGGCTCCGTAGACTCAAATAAGGGACTATGTGTAAGAGAATGAACGCTTTGAAATATGAATAAAATTTTATGGCTCGTATTTTAGTTTAATGTTTGTATGTTTGTCTGGTAACGCCTCGTACCTTAGCCCGGCCTCGGATACGAGTAAGGGGTGTTACATGCATAAATAACTTTGAAAATAATCTTTTGTAAAAAACATAGAAATACATACAAGATTAAGTTAATTTTATAATAAACTATATAATGGATTTAAGAACGTGCTTACATATATATATATATATATCAAGAAAACTATATGTATAAAATACATAGATTTAATAATAATATATATACATATATATCAAATATAGATATCAATAAATATATGTACTTACGTAGTAATAACCTAAAAATATATTATGTAGGATCATGTAATAATATATAAAATAAATTTAAAAGGAATTATATATGTAAAATAATATTAAATTAATAAAATGCATAAAAAGAATTAACCTTATTAGAAGGTGTATATATATGTGTATATAAAAGAACATTTTAAACAAACAAATTTAAAAGAAAATAAATAAATAGATATATATAGTTACATGTATTGATATATTTACATATATAAATGAAAGTATGAATAACAAACTAAAACCATGCAAAACTTAATAAAATACTCCAAGATAATATATTAAATGGTGAATAATAAGTAAAATTTCAAAAATAAAAGGGTTTCAAGAATGAAAAACATGCTGAAAGTAATGAATAAATAAAAGAAACTCAATTGAAGCAAAAATAAAACAAAAAAGATAATTAATAAATACAATAAATTGCTGAAATTAGAGGAAGGACTAAAGCCTAACGCACGCGGATGCATAGGGACTAAAATTGGCAATATGCCAGATCCCAAAGTGCTGCGTTTAAGTGTGGATTGAATTGACTTCGCTTGTAAATTAAAGGAATAAATTTAAAACAAAGGAAAAGGTTGAACAAAAGGACTTAAGGTACAAATATCCCTCTCTGACCTAACACGCGGGTCTTAACCAGGCGTGGGTCGGGTCATTGGGTGAAAGCCACCACACGACGTCGTATCAAGACCATTAAAATTGGTCAAAACGGCGCCGTTCCCAGTCTCTTATATGGACTAAGCCAACCGAATCAACAAGCACTCATTCTGCTTATTTTCAAATCCCTAATCCCCTCTGCTAAATGCCGATTCATCTTCACCATGTGGGACTCTTCGAGCCTGAAGGAATCTTAGCCCGAAATCCCTCATCAACTCCGATTTCAACGAAGAAGGGAGAAGAAATCCATGGCTTGCTCGCACGGTAAGGTCCTTTCCTCTTCACTTTATTTGCTTTCGAAATAAAAAAAATAAAAAAAATAACACAAAACAAGAGAATAATCACAAAAAGAAAGCCCGGAGATTTAGATCAGAAAATCATCTTCCGATATTGGTTGTCTTTTTGTATTGCCTATTGTGCATCCAAAAAAATACAATGATCGAATGCTTTTGCTTTATAGCCGAAAATGATAGAAAAAAAAAATAAATATACAAAATTCTTTCTTTGCTTTCGCATTGGGTATATGCTGCTGTTGCTCGTTTGTTTTTTTTGCAGGTACGGGTGTAAGGCGCTCGGGTACGGGACTGTGTTGGCGCAGGCGTGGCTGCTAGACGGTACGGAGTGCACGACGCTGGCATCGTACGGAGCCTTGGTTGCGGCGCAACGTAGACCTTAGGGTTTCTGCCAGTTTTAGAAATTTGGACCTCTTGGGCCGATGTAATTTTGGGGTTTAATTTGGGGTTATTTGGGCTTTAAGGTCTTGAATTAATTTTGGGCTTTGGACTGTAAAATGACATTTAATTAATTATTGGTTTTTTTGTTTCTTTATTTTGTATTTTGATTCTGACGTGGGCCCGGGCAAATTGGCCCGTTTACAGTACTATTTATAGAATAGTCCTTCAACATTTTTAAGCTCACGAGTGGAATATTCCTTCAAATAATATCAATGTACCTATAAATAGTGCAATAAATTCACGTCTTAAATATAAGACCTGCATCCAGTAGATAATATTTACCTATTAAGAAAAATCACTTAATATAAATTCTGCAAAATAAACTTAAATAATTTATTTGAAATTAATCTTATCTTTAGGAATGATAAGCTTATCTTCCTTAGTTAAAAGCTTTTTAATGACTTTTGAATATGACAATACTCCCTCCCATCTGGCTAAAATATATGTAAACTTAATGTCAAATTTATCTTCGCTTTTAGCTTTATTCACGAGGAAAGTTAGGTAAGATGGCAAGAGTCCCTCGCGTTAATTAGTGGTTAAAAATTATTTTAAAATTTTTTTAATGTTTGTCGAGAAAGATCAATTTATTTATTTTCAAGATTGACAGAGACCAAATGAGTATTTACACCAATTTATTCTTCGAAATATTCAAATTATTCGAGTTATTCGAATTCTAAAATTCAATTCAACTCGAAGCTCGAATTACTTATTCGAGTTAACTCGAATAACTTGAACAAATCAATTTGATTAACTCGAATTTTTTTTTATTGTTTCAAATCAAATCGAATTTTGTTCGCCCTTATTGTTATTCATTGATAGTGTATGAAACTCACGTACTAATAGTGTATCAAATATTATTCCTTTATACTCCTTGGAACAAGTGTCTACCATAGGGACCTTAGAAGTGAGCCATTTTGGGTCTTCTACATCTGTGCATGAGCGTGATAGAACGGTCATGTGTCACTCTCTTAAATATCCTTTAATCTAAATGATTTTGTCTTTTCATGGGACAAACGGAATGTGGATAAGGAATCAACCCCTTAGCGGGAATTTTTTAAGGTTAATATACTATTTGATGCTTGAGTTTAGTTTAAATGTTCAATTTAATAGTTGAGCTTTCAATTATAGAATACACATGTAAAATATTCATTAAGACATATAATATCATTTTAAGTAAATATTGAATTAAAAATTTATGGACTAAATTGAGATTAAAAAAAATTCAAATATCAAATAATATAAATATATTTCTTAAAAAGGAATCTGGCGAGGTGTGCGGTCAGCAGGGAAGATTCGTAGCTGTTGACCCATTTGGATTTACATTTATGAAAAAGCAGGGCTAAACGTATTTGATGAAATCATGGTGACCCCGAATTTGCATTAAAAAGGACTTTAATGTATATTAAATATAATGGTAAAATCTTTCTCTAGTCCCTTTTAATTTTGAATTTGTGTAAATTGGTCCCTCCTAATAATTTAATCTATGTCAATTTTGAAAATAATAATAATTAAACGCGACATTAACATCTTTCATCAATTATACATAATTTTAATTAGTATAATAATTTTAACCTTCGATCAAGATAAACTTAAACAATAGATATTTTAATTTATAAAGATGAGTCAAGACATTCATTTATTCAAATTCATTTTAAAAATAAGCTACAAATTGCACTTAAATCCAATGGTACAAGGACTACTTACAGTATATTGGTTGAACCAGGACACCTTAGTTTAATATAATAAAAAAAAGGGCAAAAAGTAAGTAACACCAGCATCCACCTTCCTTCTCCCCCTTCAAAGAAGAAGCCTGGGTCTGCGGTCAAGTTTCTCAGGCTACATATCTCATTGAATTAACTATATATATATTTATAAACTCCTCAAAGTTAGAGCTGAGTGTGTAATCATTATTATGCCTTCAAATTGCACAAGCCTGGTGTTCAGAGCCCCTCATGTTTTGGGACAAGCCAGAATAACCAACAACACCAAGAAATTAACACCAACAATCCATGTTGGAACTTGTTTCCCATGGTATGGGAAAAAAACCCACCAAAAGAAGAAGCTTTTCCACATTGTTTCTCAGTTAAAGTGTAGCCAAAACTACCCTTCTTCTTCAGTAATGGAAGATGAGAGGAATCTGGTTGTTTCATCTTTAGGACCAGACAAGTATTCCAAGGAATTGGATGTTGCTGTAAAGGCTGTCCAGATGGCCTGTTCACTATGTCAGAAAGTTCAAGAGAGTTTGATTTCTAAAACCAATAGTCAAATCCATTCTAAAGATGATAATTCTCCTGTTACTGTGGCTGGTATGAATTGACGAATCAAATTTTGTGCTCTTTTTTTGGTAAATTGGGGTTCTTGAGATGAAGCTGCTTTCTGATTTGTTTTTGTTGGTTTCTTATTGTATATTTATTGGGGATGTTTAGTTCTTCTAGAACCTAGGTTAATGCTTATTTCATGTTTATCCTGGATATTTGATGGTTCATTGTGGCAGCTATGACCAGTCCAATTTGTGCTGGTTTTTACTCCATTTTTGTGAATTGGGGTTCTTGAGATAATGGTGTTTTTTCATTTGTTTTTATTGGTTTCTTATTATATTTGTTGGGTTTATCTAGTTCCTCTAGGACCTAGTCTAACGCTTCTTTCATGTTTATTCTGCATATTTGGTGGTTCATTGTAGTTCAAATTGTTGCTTCATTGTGGCAGCTATGACCAATCCAATTTGTGCTGGTTTTTAATCCATTTTTTGTGAATTGGGGTTCTTAGATAATTCTGCTTTTCCGGTAAAAGTAGTAATATGAGTTCAATTACATTTTGTACTCTATACTCAAAAAATGGTTAAATTAGTCTCTCTGAGTTAGATCAAAGAGCATATTAGTCCTATTAAAAATTCCTTTCATTTTTACTTTTAAAAATTAGTCCTTGCACGTCAATATGAAGTACATTGTTTGGTTATTCTGTCAGTCATGCTAGTTTTTAAAAGTAGGATAGAAATGGATTAAGTTTTTAACATAAAGGATCAATTTGTTCTCTGATAGGGGCTAATTTGTCTATTTTTTAGCAAAGGAGACAAAATGCAATCTGACTCCTAGTACAGGAGCCTCCGTGGTACTTTTACTCTGTTTTTTCATTGGTTGCTGGGTATATTTAGTTCCTCTAGTGCAAGTCCCTTTGATGTCTTGAGATTTCTACTACTGTTATGCAATGATATTTTATGTGAATGGTGTTTGGTCTACTAAAATCAAAAACATCTGTGTAAAAACCAGATTGGAGTGTTCAAGCAACCATTAGCTGGATACTATCCAAATCTTTCGGGTGTCGAAATGTGTCCATTCTTGCAGAAGAAGATGTCGAAAGTCTCTCTAAATCTGATTCAAAAGGGTTATTATCTGCTGTAGTGGAAACAGTCAATGACTGTCTAGTTCAAGCACCTCATTTCGGACTCAAGGGTCCAGAAAAGCTGCTCGGGAGTTCCGACATTCTTGAAGCCATCGGTCGATGCAATTCAAAAGGAGGTCCTACTGGTAGTTTTTGGGCACTCGACCCTGTTGATGGTACATTGGGGTTTGTACGCGGTGATCAATACGCTGTCGCTTTAGCATTGATAGAGGACGGAGAAGTTGTGCTCGGTGTTCTAGGTTGCCCGAACTATCCAAAGAAGAAGGAATGGCTAAGTTATCACCATCGGTATCATAGAATTATATCTAAACTGACTCCGACAACATCCGAATCATGGGATAAAGGGTGTGTACTTTATGCAACGAAAGGCAGCGGCGAGGCTTGGATGCAACCATTACGCCAGACAAATAAGCTGCTAGCATGGCCGAACTCTGCAATACCGATACGAGTATCTGCCATCGATGATCCAGCATTGGCTACTTTCTGTGAACCGGTTGAGAAGTCAAATTCGAGCCACTCCTTCACTGCAGGATTAGCTCACAGTGTTGGCCTTAGGTACATATACATATATATACATATATATCCCATTGGAACTCAAAGTTCTATATATATTGTTCCATGGGATCTCATCAAAAGGAACTAGTTTCGTAAGTTAGAAGGGCTTGGCTAGCTTAGATTTTCAAGTCATTTCAAGTTCAGTGTTAGTTTTGGCTTTGGGTCAATCTAGATTCAGCTCGTTTGTGTTTGAGGCTTCAAGTCGGGTCATTTCTAGTCATGTTTTCAGATTCTACATGCATTAGACTATGTATCAAAACAAAGCAATGAACATAGTTCTTTTTTGTCAAATGCAGGAAGCAACCGCTGCGTGTATACAGCATGGTGAAATATGCAGCAATAGCACGAGGCGATGCTGAAATATTCATGAAGTTTGCGAGGACAGGGTACAAGGAAAAGATATGGGATCATGCGGCCGGCGTGATCATCATACAAGAGGCTGGTGGTGTGGTAACTGATGCGGGAGGTTCCCCATTGGATTTTTCCAAAGGTATCTTCTTGGAAGGTCTTGATCGAGGTATAATCGCTTGTGGTGGAGCTAAACTACATGAAAGAATCACCAAATCTGTTGATGCTAGTTGGAACTGTTCTAGTCTATAGTCATTTTTATAAATTTTGTTCATTGATTGCTACAAAAAGAAAAAAAAAATGGTTGGCCTAGTGAAGGTGCTAAGCCATAGTTGTGTTTTGTTCATTTGTGTTTATAAAAAGCTCAAGATATTAGGGTACCAAGTCATTCTTATAAATCATAGTATTGGAAAAGGATTTTGGAAGAAAAGGCTGTTTTGCAAGTTAGGGTTTAATGTTTAAATATGAAATGAATCGATAAAAACACCATTTTAAAGTTCTTGTATTAAAAGTTAGATTACATTTTAAAATTCTTGTATTAAAAGTTAAATTGTATTTTCCTTCTTGTATAAAAATAAGAAAAGTCAGATTACATTTCAACAATGGGGTTAGTTCCTTTACTAGTATAGAGCACTTAATCCAAGGTTCGAAAATTTAACGTTCAACAATGTGTCTGCCTACGATCGTGAGTATAAGGCACATTGGTGAGAAAAAAATATTCAAATAATGAAATAATTAAGACCCATCCAACAAATGCTATATGAACTGTAATAAAAAAATTTCGGAGTAACGTATGAAACTACAACTGTATGTGTATCAAGTAAGCCCCCACCCCCAAAAAATAAACTAACATATATTCATTGTCCATGATCCCACCATGAGCTGACAAAACTCAGTTGTCTTGTCGCTTATGTTTTTTGCTGCGCCTTTGATACCTTAAAAATGGATCCACCCAGTTCTTGTCTGCTTCCACAGATTGATTCCATCGCTCTTTAAACACTTTTAGTTCCCAAGTGGATTGCCTCCGAATCTGAAACAATGCCATTAACGTAAACTGAATTAGAAGATGAAGAATCTAAACATAATCGTGTCCCACAAGGCTATGTTATGTCTCGTTTTTCAGGAGTCGGGGGATCGTTGAATTGTATTCGTTCACCAGGAGAAACCCGATTAGAACTCTGGCTACAAGGTTTATAATATCAGGTGATTAGCATCGAAATATCAAAGAGGAGTTTTTCTAATATCTGTTTATCGCATTAGTTTCTTCCCGTAAGGGCTATGCCACTATTCACAATTACAAATCTCACCTCGGTTCTTAGATCAAAGCTTGAAGCACCGTGTCTCTGCACATCAGCAGGAAAATCGATTAAGAAACCGAGTGAATTACTTATCGTAGTTTTAGCTTGATGAAAAGATAACAAAATGACTGGGTGAAGGGACAGCTATAATTGTAATGCAATAATAAAGGGTTCCAACAACTAAAAGAAACAAAGTTCAGCCAAAACTTGAAAGCCAATGACATGATGCAATCGAATTACGTCATACGGAGAAAAATACAGAAAGTACGAGAAGGGAAGGAGGCAAAGCAAGAACCTTCATGGTTGTCCTCATTGTGGGATGGCCGCTGCCCCCTAAACTTTGTATACCCTTATGAACAATGTACTCGCTATCAACCACACCAACCTTCTTCGAGCGATCACCCTGAGTAATAACATATATATCGATAGTAAGCATTTTATTTCTAAGCAAGTTGAAAACAGCATCGAGTCAATTGTACCTGCGCGCAATACCCGAGTTTCATATCTACTCCCCATCCGTGTACAAGATCATTCTGAATGAAAGCAAAAGACAAGGCTAAATGAGAAAATTATGCGTGCCATGATACACCTCTAAAGCTGCAAATTGACCGAAAAAGGGATCATGTGGAAATACAAGGCAGAGCCATCATTAACTGTGAAAAACGGACAACATGCAAAATTACCTGTATGAGATGCCATGCACAATACCAGGCAGATCTTGAAAAAACAGGAGCCATTCCCTCCACAAATCTAAGAATAAATCACTAAAAATTAGTACAGTAATGATTAGCGGGATAACGACACTAGATGTTCTTTGATAGTAGAATAACTCACCCAGTGCATGGTGGCCCCTCACTCGAATTTGAACACTTCGTTTTACCTCTGAGGTCATAAATTCTCCTGTGATTGTCAAAACTTTTCGTATAAGTATTATACGAATAATAATATGTAAGCTTTTTATGAATAGTCGTGGACAATCCTCATTCACCTATGAAACTTTTTCGTTCTGGCACGTATAGTGATCCTGTGGTGTATTTCTGTTGAATTTGGGTCTAAAGCTGGCTGAGAAATCTCTAAACCTTCCGACTTCACAATTTCTAGGTACCTGGAGAAGGAAGACTTCAATCAACTTGTTGAGAAAACCCAAGAGAAGATCATATTATCATTCAAGAACACGTAATATCACGTTAACTTGAGATAACATCATGATATTGCATGTAACAGAAATGTTGTAAAAGCCATTTACCTCGTTGGGTCAAAATGCTCCACCCCCAAATCTTCATCCCAGAGAAATATGTAGTCGTAAACAGACACAATATCGGGATGCAGAAAGCGCTTTGCAAACCACCTGAAAGAGGGAAGAGATCACTAAGCTTAACCGATGTTCCCAAAGCTTCATCATTGCCACATGTCAAATATTCATTGGACCACATAAGTAGAAGTTTACACCGTTTGTCATAGGGTACATTTTGTGTAACCAAAGCCAAACATAGGTACCAAAAAGAATATTTACGCTATTTTCTACAATATGTCCCAAGCTGGAAGACTCTAACTTAAAACCACTAAAAGCATCATTTTCCCAACTATCCTATAGCTCTAATTATGAAATGTGTTATATTTTGAATCCCAGAGATAACATAAGTTAAAACACATCCGAAACAGATTCAGGAGAACCTACAATAGTTGCAGTGCTTTGATTTTGATACGAACATACACATCCACCGACACATTCAACAGGATATAGAACAAAGAAACTTTTCACCAGCATTGAGCCTTACCATTTTGTTTGGTTATGAGCTACTATGTGAATGGCTTTCTCGCCCCAACCAAGATCCCACCATCCATCGACATTACCATCATAATGAAACAAAATAATGGTAAAATTCGCTGCAAGAAACTGAATTCAATAAAATTAGAAAAAAGAACATGCCAATTCATCAAATTTGAAAGATCAACGGGATAAGATGCAATACCTTTTTCACAACATCGTCAACATAATCCTTTTGCTTGATACCAACAGGCATTGCCAGCAAGTTCTTATTTGTCGTAACACTAGCCTGCAACGAAATAGCCATAACAAAAAGATAAAAAATGAGTCATCGACCTGTTAGCCTTACCAAGATCATATGCTACTATACATTTAAGGAGAAACATGCCGACAAACAAACAGATTAGCGTCTCACTTTTGACTGTGAATTGCTTGACCATAGAGGCCTTAGTTCCAAATCCGAACGAGCTTGCATAATGCCACGAGGCAAACCTCTTAATTTCCCAAGATGCAAATGATAATCCTAGGCACAAACATACTCGTTTAGTTTCCAAGACCAGTAATCCTAGCCGCAAACATGATACAAACAGCGTACAAAACAAGCAGATAATCAATAAGAACTATAACCAAGAATTTTCCTAGCTCTACAATATAGCACAGAAAGGAGCTAAAAACCAAATTGGCACGGTATATGCTAGTAATTAAGACATGTTTTTTACCTTAACTGTTGCAAAAGGGTGAAATCTTGTTTCCATCTGATAATAAGAGAAAAAAAAAAAGCATTTAAAAGAGATTAGAATATAGGTATAGTAAGCCTTACAAGGTGCTTTTCTTGGTTGAATTATCAAACATGTTTGTTCCACAATAAACCATTGCCAATATGAAACGAGTGAGCCAAAAAGGTAACAAAAAAGATCCCTTAAACATGACAATACCAGGAAGAACAAATCCATTTTGTCTCCTAAGACATAAACTGAAACCATTGAAATGAAGGGAGAAACAGGAGTTGGCATATACCTCTGTCTTGTGGTATTGATAATCCGTAGTTCTATACACAATGAACAACATAACTGTACAAATAACTCCCATAAATGGAAGCTGCCTCATTTTAAATCCACAATTTCCCTGCAACAGCATTAGACAATTAGAAGCTTTAAACTAAAAACTATTTGTTGAGGGCGCCGACTAGTCCTTCAAGAGAAATCTTCAAAATATCGTCCACTAGGCAACTGACTGAACCCCTTGGTGGTCTATGCAGCTCAAGTGGTACCATATTACCCAAAAGATGACCTATATCCTATCAGTCAGGGGTTCAAACCCTACCGAGTGTGAGACTTACATGTCCCCTCGTTAGGTGGCTTGTGAATCACGCACCGCGCAGCTGGTCAACCTGCTGGTGATCTATGCAGCTCAAGTGGTACCATATTACCCAAAAGCCTATAGGTCAGGGTTCAAACCAAACAGAGTAGGAGACTCACACATCCCCTCGGTAGCTGCCTTGCTCTGCTAAACCCACCTCAAGCTCAAGCTCTCAACAAAGTTAAGAGACAAAACCCGACTCGACTCGAGGATAATATCAACAGTTGAGGGATCTGCCGGCTCCGAACCAGCGATACTTCGAAGACTTATCGTGAAGGAATACACCCTAAACACTACTAAAACTTCTATTTTCCAAGGCATTCAAGCTTAAAGTAAACGAAAGAACATACCCCTTCAGCTAAAGCATTTCTTTTCTTGACCAGTGCATTCCATGATTGAAATGTCTTCATAGACAATCAAAGCCTTTTTTATATTACCCTCAAAACCTGCAGGAAATTGCATTTAAAGCCAAAAAAAAGGAGTTATATCCAATGTTCTTCAAAGTAAATGATACAACTAATAAGCTACTTAACTTTGTTTTTCACTAAAGCACCATAAATAATAATAAGAAAAAGACCCCATTTTCTTCTTTGCTTAGCTCCATCAAATAAGATAAGGAAACAAAAATGGAGAAGGAAAAGAGAAAAAATAGGGGAAGTCATTAAAACTTTAAAAACTTAAAAGGGTGTTTAAATATGTTGAAGCTATTGGTTCCCACCAAGAATGAAAAAAAACGAAGCTTGTGTATATGCATGTGCGGGTCTCAAAATGGCCAGATCTCAAAGGCAAAAAAAAATTATATATATGTTTCACATTCTAAATTTAGAAATTAGACCGACACCCAAAAATCTAGAAAAAAAAAAAACAAAGACCAAAATCCCAGTAACAAAGATTTTTTTTTATAGAAAAAACACATAAAAATGGAGTATTTGTTAGATCTAAGGCTGTGGCTGTTACTATTGTAAACACCTCATTGAGATTTAAAACAAAAAATGAAACAATGAAAAGATTAAAAAAAAATTGGTTTTTAAAAGTAAAGTTTCGGTTTATAGATTGAAGTGAAAATACTATCAACTATTACCGGATCTTGATCCACCGACCATTAAAAAAAAACACCCATAAATTTGAAGAGAAAATATGATCAGAGCTGAAGCTAGGAACGAGTAAAAAAGCTTGGAATAATAATACGCCATCATCAATACTGGTTCAACTAAAAACAAGTTGAACGAATCGGAGATAAACCCATAAATCGAAGCAACGCCACGTTTCAAAGGAGCATTCGAAAGAACAAAAAAGAGGAGATTTTGTGAGGGACCTTTTGCTTTAGCGGTTAAGCATTTCCATGGCGGATTTTAAGCTTTTTTTCTGGGTTTGGGGTTTTGTATTTTTGGGGTTTATGAGTTTTCTTTGTCGAGAAATGGATCGTCGATGAGTCCCACAGCGGTAGACCTTCCCTGTCATCCAAATACACACATTCCTTTATTTTTATAGAAAGAAAGAAAAAATTTATTTTTTATTATTATTATTTTTCATGTAATAACATACAGACAGCTGCAACAACGAAAAAGAAAAAACATTGATGTCGTGTGTCTCACTTCACTTTACTGTCTCTCCCTCTCACATGGATTTTCTTTTAAAATTGTGTTAAAGATTTTAAATGGATAAATTCTATTGTTAGTCCTTATATTATACATAAGTTATAGATTTAGTTATTCTACTTTTATTTTAATTGTACATTTTCAAATTTTGACATTTACAAAATTTTATGTGGAAAATACATTATCACATATATAATTCCATACAATAATGTTTGAAATGGTGGTTAAATTGATTTTTTTTGAATTTTTAATATTTTTAATCGAATCAATTGGACCGATGAATCGATGGTCTGACTGGTTCGACCATCAATCAAGTTCTAAAAACATTGATGTTGAATCATTTTCCTATTTCCACGTAATACTTATAGAAACTTATGTTATTTTAGTTAATAAATTTATCAATTATTCTAAAAGTATAAGGATTAAAATATCAAATTGAAGAATTAGAACTAAACCCACAACTTGCTAAATTAATAAAAAATTGACTAATTTGAAAGTACGTGGATTAATTTTGATCAAATTAAAATGTAAAAACTAAATCCATACTTTATAAATAGTACGAGGACTAATAACATAATTTTATCGTTTTAAATTAGATAGACATTGTGAACGCCACTTTTTGAACACTTTTGTTTCCAAAATATCATATAAATAAAATAAATTATTATTTTAATATATTAAAAATAAATTCTTGTTTCATATATCTACGGTGGCGGTTTTCTTATTTATTTATTTTTCTAAATATAATTTCAGTCAATATCATATTATTGTAGGTATTTTTATATATCATTTTAAATTTATCAATATTTCAAAAATATTTTAATATATAATTTATACACATACAAATATATCTTAATTATATACATATAAATTATATATGAATATAATCTTTTTTTTAATGATAGACATATAAAATTTAAAATTATTGGATTTAATATGCTAATTATTTCTATAAACTTATAGAATTAATGATTAATTATCAATCTCTTCAAAAGTGACCAAGTTTTAATTTATAGAATAGAAAATAATTTATAGAACTCATGTATTGATATTATAATTAGGATGTTCATCGCCCCAATATATTTTAATTTGAATTGCACTAGTCATATTGTTATTAAAATATCATCCTTTTCTTATAATTTACCAAATAATATATATTATATTGTAGGTGGAAAATGGAGTTGAGTGGGTGCATAATAATTCAGAATCTTAATAATGTGTAATTAAACTATAATATAGATTAATGTTTAAGCTAAAATGACTTAGGTTGGGTGACCAAACTTTTAAAGAATAAATGTGGTGAAGATGTGCTTTGGCATTAACTAAACAAATTCATTTTTATTATATGGTCAAATGAACATAACTATGCATGTGGACATTACAAACAATATTTAAATAAGGGAATCTGAATTCACCACCACTACTATATATAAATTATGAGTTTTTTATTTATTCAAGAGAAGTTTGTAAAATGTCATCTATTCAAAGTTAGCGAGAAATGTTTATAGATTACGTTGAGTTTAGATATGATATCAATAAATTTTATATTTGTCTAAGCATAGCTCGAGAAAGGATTTTAAAATATTGCCCAAATCTATTTATAGTTGTAAATAACTGCCCAACTTTTGTAATAACTTAAAAATACATTTATATTATTTTTAATTTAATATTTAATAATTTTGTATATTTTTATGTGCTATAAATTACATGTAAAAATAACATAATACAAAAACATCAAAACTTTAAAAAAAGCCCAGACTTTGAATATTTAAGTCCAAGTTCAACCCCATATTTTAAACGAGTTTATTTTTCTTGCTCAAACTCATTTTTCAGGCTTAATATGATTGTGCAAACCTTCTAAATTTTGAACAAGTATTTGAGTTTAGACAAGTAACCTAACCCATGAACAGGTCTAAATCTGGCAAACCCTTCAACATATTGGGTATTATTTTTAATAGGAGTTTTGTCTCTTAACTCTACCGAAAACTTGAATACTTGAAGAGCAAGAGAGTGGGTTAGGTTGTGTACATTCACACCTATAAAAAGTGTCGTGTATGTTATAGTGTACAAGTTCTTGTCCAACTATAGGCAACACGCATGATTTACTTTATCAGACGCTTGATGATGTGCTCTCTCTATGAACTTGCAATCTCTCATCCACTCGAGTTCACAGAGCAAAGTGTTGTCCGTCTGTTGATGATGGACTCCTCAACATGTCAGATATTATCTCTTGTGAAGATTTTGTCTCTCAATTTTATTGAAAATCAAAGCGCCTAAAAAAAATTTAGTACACGTAACAAAAATGTAAGTTAAGTGGTAATATTCTCATCCATAAAAATGTCTTATATGCCACAGGACATAATTTAGAATGAAAAACACTTTGTTAACTTCTTGTCCTATTTTTTTCTAAAATATAATACATGACACAAATTGTTTCAATAGCACATGTTTCGTATCTAATTTGCAAATCTGGGTCAGAATTAAAACAAATTGCAAGATTTGGTGTCATGGACGGCAGATTCCTGATTTTCTTTTTTTTAAAAAATTAATACTACTAATTAATTTTTTTTAAAAATATTACTAATAAAAAGTAATTATTTAATATTATTAATAGAGTTTTTTACTCTATAAGTGGATTGAAAGTGTCACATTTATATATAATTAATTTTTATTTATTTTTTTGCGACAGTTTATAATATACTTATTAAACTCTCAACCTGCGTCTAAAAACTTCCGCTGACGATATTCATTAATATTTGAAAAATTATGTTACATCCATGATAGCGTATGAAGCAGAAAACTTCATGAAAAAAATGCATATTTATAAAAGATCAATTTATTAATTTAACTATAGTTGGGGTTTTAAAGGTGTTATGTATAAATCTTTTATCAGTTTTTTTATCTAAACCTTGAGCATTCGATTTATTTTAAACTGTGGATTGTTCTATTGTTTTATGTAAAAATTTTATATATCTTATGATAATATTTATTATTTAAAAATTGATTTTGGGTTCTCCATGGTTTAATTGTAGTTTTCAATGAAGTTAGAAATAAAATTTCAAAATAAAATAGAATATAAAGTTTCCATATCAAATACTAAACTTATTAAAGGGTCAACGTAGATTTCTTGATTGAACTGGTGTTAAAACTAAATGATACTAACTCCATATCTAAAAAGTATAAAAAAAAAAATAATTTCAATTTTTTAAAATATCACACCTAAATAAACAAGTTAACCATTATTTCATAAACTAATCGTTTTTTTTAAGTCGGTTTTAGAGAGAGTATGTGAAAGCGCATCCAATTGGATAATTTTTTGCTGATATATCAAGAAAGCACGTTCAACTAGAAACGTTTCTTAAAAATTCATAGATGTATCTTTCATTCTCTCTTCAAAATTAACATATTTCCTAAATCTTAAAAAAATTATTTTATCAAATTAAGAAAAATAATGATATATATGATTAATTTAGCCAAATATTAAATATGTTGTTAGTGGAAAATATGTCGGTGCATATATAACTAATCATTAAGAATCTTAATAATATGTAATTAACAAATATATCTGTGTTAATTAAATTAATGTTGAAGCTAAAATGGTTTAGGTTATGATGACAACATTGCTTTTAAAAATAGGGATTTATGGTGAAGATGTGCTTTGACGTTAACTAAACAATATAGCATAATCTTAATTGGCCCTAACTACTATACTGTATAAGAATCAACGATACCATAAGAATCAACGATGCACGTGGATGCACCTATACCAGCCTCTCTCCGTATTTTACATTTAATAGGAATTAATTTGGGTTAATTCACTAGTTAGGACTTGAATTTGGGAATTATTTTTATATTGAAATTTGAACTCTTTTTTTTGTCTAAGTTAGTACCTAAACTTACTAATTGTTCTCAAATTAGAGCTTGAATCTTTTTTTGTGTTCAAGTTAATCTATGATATTTCCTTGGACCAAAAAGAAGTTCACCTCAATATGGGAACAATTAACTAGTTCAATCCCTGTACTCTTCATATATTTAGAATTTAGTCCCTCAATTTTTTTTTTAAGAATTTAGGTTTTTTATTTTTCATATCTCAAAATTCAACTTCAACTATTAAAATCGTTGAAATTCTCCTATTAAATCCATTGGTGAGACATTTAAAAGAAAATTCTTACTTGTTATTCATGTAACAAAAAAAAGTGACGTTTTAATGAACTTGAATATAACAAGAGAAATTTAATAATGTTAACAATTGAATCTGCATTTTTAAAATCCAAAAAGGTACAAAGTTAAATTTTTGGTAAAAGTACCACGGAGGCCCTTATAGTAGGACCGAAATTACATTTTGCTTCATCTACTCAAAAATAGGCAAATTAGTCCATGTATATCAAATAAAAGAATAAATTTGTCATTTCCTTAAATATTTCATCTATTTTTAAAGTTTAAAACTGGTTCATATACGTCAACATGAAGTACCCATGGCACACCACGTATAACTATTTGGTCATTATGTTAGCCATGTCGGTATTTAATAGTAGAAATAGATAAAAAAATTTAACAAAAATGATCAATTTGCACTTTAATCTAACGTACATAGACTGATTTACCCGTTTTTAATAAAATAGACGAAATACAATTTAATTCCTAATACAATGACCTTCATAATTCTTTTACCCTAAACTTCTTAAAATAAAACTTAAAGAATTAAATCATAAATGTATAAAAAAAATACAATAACTTATATATATTATAATCCATGGTTTAATGTTGGGAATAGTTAAAATTCGGTTCGAACCAATCCAACTCATGAACATCTCTACTCTTAATTTTGTTTCGTAATAAATAGGGTTAAGTTTTCGAGTCAGAGAGAAAAGCATTGGTCAATACTAGGGTTTTTGTCTGCTTAATATAAACACAACAATTCATTTAAGTTACCTACATAGGCATAGATCCTTCCACGTATATCATAATATATAATATTTATATATATTAACTCAAATCTCTATGTCCTAACCTAGACAAAACAGAAGTGATTAGTTACATTTATTACCAAAACCCATAATTAATAAATAGTTTATATGATCTTGCTTCCAAAACCTGCTAGCTGCACTTAATTATAAAAAACAGAATTTAGCTGCACTTAATATATTATATAATATAGTTTTAATGCTATATCTGCATGAGGATGGACCATCTTACCATATTCACGAAAAATATATATTATCTTATGCACATATGTGTGCTCAAATCATTGGTGATTGCTTAGTGTTGATAGTGATACATATATAACCATTATAAATACAATAAAAGTACATATCCGAACGATTATATCGTAAAATCAAATTACTATAAAATATAGTGGATGAAGAATTGGACACATGATATACACATGGATGAAATCAAAAAAATTGTTTTAGGAGGACTAGAAATTAATGATAAATTGTTGGGAGAGTTAAAATACAAATTTATTATACTAACATGTAATTTCATAAAAACTTAAAGAATTTAATGGTAAATCTATATATATATATTTGTTTTGGGGGGGGGGGGAGAGCAAGGACAGTAATTGCTCCCTTTACCTTTGTCTCTAGATGTACATGTCACGGGCCTTGAACAAATGCACAAAGAACGTCCCATGAAAGTCAATCGATTAAATGGGCTCATTCAAACCACTTGAATTGGCTCAATTTGTGGAACATGTGGAGAAGCTCATTTACTTAAAGTCTTGTTGACCTAGTCAAACACTTTAAAAAGTTATGATTATCTTGATAAATACGAAAAGCAATATTAGAATACATGTAATCTGATATTTGATTTTATAATCTTAGGGGATCATGTAAATCCCTTAAAAATATCAATTGTAGATAGACTTTAATTTCGACTGTTGATATAAAATAAACTGTACTATTAGATCTAAAGGAGCTCAACTATAAATAGAAGTTTTCTCCTTATTCGAAATCATATCATTGTATCCTCATTCATAGTAATTGAACACTATTTAGAACATTTACTCAAAGAACTTTGTGAGCGTCGTTTTCTTGTGATTTATTTTCACTTTGTGAGAATTAGACTAACTTAAACTGATTTGAAACAAAAAAAAAAAAATTCACTTAAGGCTACACGGATTGCAAGATTAAAGTTCTAGTTTCATGACATACACTCAGTGACATATAAAACCTACACATTACAGTTGTACATAACGAGACTCAAAATTATACACTAAAAATTCAAAATCTCCGCTAACATAATATATTTTTTATTGAATTTGATATTATGAATCAAGTTAAAAAAAAACTTAAAAATCAATTTTAAGTTGATGATTGTAATTAAAAGGTGTTGTTATCTTTTAATATTTTTAATATAATCTTTTAAAAAGTTATCTATTTGTTTAAAAATTTACCTCATTAAAAACCATTATCTTTTAAAATTAAATATGGAGTCCTATAAAAGTACTCCTACACCCATTAAAATTTGTCAACAATTTAAAACTTTTATATGTGGTGGTTTTGTTATACCCGCTGTGTGGGTGGAAGGAAAAAAATATTTATTTTAGAAGTATTTAAAAAAAGTAGTTTAACTTATTTTATTTAAATATATTATTTATCACCTTAAAAAATCCTGAATATATATTAAGAATCAAGAAAATAAATATTAAATAATTATATAATATTTAAAATTATTTATAGCCTCCTCTCAACTTTTAAATAAGAAGATAATACAATTCAGCATACTCGAATCTAGATCTCTTACACTGACAATAATACTAATACCAATCAAATTATGACTTAATCGGCAAATCTTAATAATATTTTGTTGTCTTTATAATGGGATTGGATGGGGTTGCTTTAGTGAAAAAAATAATTGACAAAAGTTGCTTAAAAAATAAGTGATCAAAGTGGTTAAAGCTCATAGCATATTTTAGCAAAAAATTGAGGTTAACCAACACCACCCAACAAGTGAGAGAGGCCATAGCTTCATTAAAAATTCATTTTTATATATATTTTTTATAATTATTCTGTATACTTTAAAATTAAACAACTCCAGCTAAAAATTTGTCAAATTCCTTATTTCTGTTATTTTAATTATTTTTATAATTCATATTTTAAAGGAATTAATAAAATTTTAATTTTTTTAATAATTTTTTATGTAAAGTTTATATTTTTTTAATCATAATAATTTTTTATATAAGTGTAACACCCCCTACCCATATCCGTCGCCGGAATAGGGTACGAGGCATTACTGGAACTTACGGAACCAATTTCCATTTACCCGAACCAAGTACCATTGATTTATCGAAAATTATTATTACGTTCCTTAGATGGGCTTCCGAAGCCCAAGTTATGTATCGGGACCAGACCGGAATCAAATCAAAATCACAGGGAATTTTTCGCAAAATCCCAAAATTATACTTACCCTAGCCATGCCAATAGCTAAGTTACAAACATCCATTTCCATGTAAACATTGGTATTTAGTCTATACATGCCATTCTTTCAAAATAAGTTATTTTCATATATCAAAAGATATGAGTTGATAGTGTGATAAGGCTTCGACTAATCTTCGACCTTTGAGCTCCCGAGCATTACAAAACAGGGAAAAGGAGAACAGGGTAAGCACATGGTGCTTAGTAAGTTCATGCAACATGAATTATATTTACCATACTTATACATCCATCATTTAACAACACAAGCACACATCCAATTCACATAGACATATAAATTCAATACAAAGATAAATGATTGATGAGCTCATCAATTCCATATTTTTCATGTTTATCCCGTTGAATTTCTTGAAATTTCAATGGATATTCAGTAGTACACTTTTGTGTACAATTCCAGGTCCGTCAATTCTTACACCTATGGGTATACCTTTTTTCCAGAGAGCACACTCTCACAAGCCTCATTTCTTATAGCGAGATTACCAATCCAGCCTAAATCTATTTCACATATATTCTTCAAGAGGGCTAATATTTGGATCACTCGTCCGGGCTAGATCCTTTTTACCGTCAATTCCTTTTTCAGTGATCCATCGAAGTCCACTTCATTCAACCGAGATTTAATTTTTTATCGATAATTAACAATTTTCATCAAATATCATACAATGAACATCTAAACCACATTCACATCAATAAACATACATTTCAAACATTTAATAATATAATTCAAGTTACACAAACTTACCCGTAACAATTTGTAGTAGTTGTAGAGATTTTAGGGACTATTCGGCAACTTTTTCCTTCCCTCGTTTATCTTCAATTTATTGATCTATAATATAAAATTTTCTATGTATCAGCTTCTAATTTTAATATAATTTATTTCACAATTTATACCTCTCAATTTTCAAAATTTCATATTTATCCCAAATTTTACAGTCTTTACAATTTGGTCCCTACTCAATTAACCCCCCCAATTGAGCTGATTTTTCCTCAATTAACAATTTATTCTATCATATTAAACTACTTCAAAACCTTTAGAAATTATAATTTCAGCATCAAACCTTAATTCCAAAGTTTTTCACAATTAAGTCCTAAAAATCAATTTCTACTAAAAACATTTAATAAATCCATCTTTTGATAAAATTAGAACTTAAAATCCATGTTTATTCATCATAAAATTTCAGTACTCAACCACGGTAACTTTCAATTTCATCCATAAAATAAAAAACTAATGAGTTTAATAGTAGGACCTAGTTGTAAAAGTCTTAAAAACATAAAAATTACAAGAAAAAGGCAAGAATTAACTCACTTGATGCAAAAATTATGAAACACAAGCTTAAAGAACCCCTCCTATTTAGTTAATTATGCAATATTCTAATTTTACCCTTAAATCATCAATTTTCTTGCTGATTTCATGCCCTTGCCGTCCAGCCCAAATAATTTTGGGTCTAACTGCCCTAGACACTTAAGCTATTTAATCATTCTACCAACTTTTACACCTTTTTCAATTTAGTCCTCTTTATTTAATTGACTACCCAACGTTAAAATTTTCTAACGAAATTTTAATAACACAATACCAACATTTATAAATATTTATAAAAATATTTTTGACTCAGTTTTACGAGATCGAGGTCTCGATACCTCATTTTTACCTAATTTCTTCAATAATTTTTTTAATTAATCACTAAATCGATAAAATTTTTCTATCGATATTTTCATACGACTTTTCTATCATATTAATATTCATGCAATAATTTTTAAAATAAATATTCTTTTTAAATCAAATTTGTGGTTACGAAACCATTGCTTCGATAACCTTGAATTTAGGCCATTACAATAAGTTTTCACATTGATAATAATTTATATTATCCAAATTTCTGTTATTTTAATTATTTTTATATTATGTGTCATGTTTTTTTTTTTTGCTAAATTGGGCCCTAATAGTGGTTATATACCACAAATTTATACTGGGCCATCCAATCCCTGTTAGGCATGACCCATGTAATATGGGCTTTTTAAGTTACTGGGCTCTAATAATTATTTTGGGCTACATTTTATAAAATTTTGCGTTAAATTTTATTTCAAATATAACATGAAACATGTTTAAAACACGTAAATTAAAATATAAATATGCATATACTTACTACATATGGATCTGACATGTTAAAAAGAAAAATAAATCCAAATGGTATACGTGATTAGTAAACATTTGTTACAATTTGATCCACATTTTATGGATATATTTCATGTTAGCTACTATTTGACGCCCAAACCAGTAGTTAGATTGAGAGGACCTAACTAATATGATATTAATACTTTAAAATTTAAAACTCGGACCATGTTTTGATCAGATGATTTGATTGATATAGACTCAATTAAAAAATTTTAAAATTTTGAACAATGTTTTGAGGACATTTGGTGCAATTAACCCTAAAAACTTGAGGGTTCCTCTTTTTCTTTTCTATTTATTTCATTTTATTTTCACTAATTACTGTTAGTGTTACAACTTACAGTGCAGTTCTGCAACTGTTTTCAAAAAAATAGAAAAAAAACTTAATACACCACATATAGACACCTTTCTACATTTAGTACAAAAAAGAAAATCAATTCACAGTATACAATACGATCACCGGGCTCGGGTTCTCTTTCTTCCTTTCGCTGCACTTTCCGATTTTTTACTAGCTTGTCCGCAACCCCCTTTTCTCGGTCGAGCCGAACCCTTTTTTGTCACCACTAACGATTCCATCAATGGAGGAGAGCTTGCATTTGTTGGTTTTTTACTTACATTAGAGTTCCCAACTACTGGATTCCTATTGTTGGCTGCATTTCCCGGCGGTTTATGATTACCGGGACGAATGCTCCGGGGCTTTGCGGGAGGCTTATGTATAGGCCTGGTAGGGGCAAAGGTGGCGATCGAAACCTTAGTTCTGTACTCCTTGAAATGCTGTCGCAGAGATGTGGTGACAATATGTCGGAGAAGTAGTGCGGATTTATATTCTCGTGTGTTCTTTGAATAGAAAACCAAGGCGTTGTTGGCGACTAATAGCATATCTCGAAAGAGTTCTCTAACGGAACTGATTGAATTACTGCCTATTCTAGATTTTATGGTGTCGAAATCCATGTGCCGAAGGATCATTTTCTTGTATCTTCCTCTTTTCTGCGAGTGAATAAAGAACGAAACCAGCGCTCGGATTAAAAATGAAAAATGGACATCATTAGGAAACTAAACGGAGAATATTTGTCTTTACCTGGCTATCGAGCCTTCGTCGAAAAACGGAAGCACAATCGGTCTCTGCTACGGAACTGAAAATTCCCATTATTTCATCGATTCTGTCCTTGCTTGAATCTCTGCTTTGATCCTCAACACCTGAAGATCGAGCAATCTGAGCCGAGTTGCTAGCTGAAGTTTCTTTGCACCACGAGACACTTGCGAAATCCGATGCACCTAGAAACTCGCTTTCTCCGACACTCCCTTCTTTGGGACTGCAATATTTTCTCTTCCTCTTTCCCCTTCTCTTCCGTATACTCCGTAACTGTCCTCCGAGGAAAGCATCCGCCAAATTATCAATTGTTGAAATTTTCTCTCTCTCAGCTGAGGTTGGTGAATTTCCCGGCTTCAAGTCCATCTCTTCAGCAGGAACTGCCACTGGGACCGGACAATCGGGTGCCCATTTTGTCTCGGCTTCCTGCGTGAAACTACCAGCAGAGAGGCCATCCTTGTATGTATCCTTACTGGAAAACTCGACTCCTTCGGATCTAACACATGGTAGGGCGGATTCCGTCTGACTGGAATCATAACCAACCCGTGAATCATCTCCTTTCTCAGCCTTTAAGGTTTCAAGCTTCGATTTCAACGACCTAAAAGAACTAACATGAGTCCGGTGTAATATAAATGAAAAAATGCAAGTTTTAGGATGCAAAAATTCCCAAAGAAACAATCTGAAATTAAAAACACGATCAAATCCTCAAACCCGATTTATGCATATCTTCGCTAAGCTAAAGTTCAAACTGTTATGCAAACAAAAGAAATCAGCATGATCCCAAAAAACTCGATTTAAGTAAAATGGAACTAGCTGAACTATATGATTAGCCATATCCCGCGTCAGTTGCAAAGGCAAATTACTCACCCAATAGAATCTTCGGATTTCTCTAAAGCTCGTCTCAGCTCCTCCATCCGTTGTTTACGTAACTCCTCGAACCAAGCTCTAAGAAGGAAAAATCATAATAGAAATGTTAATAAAGCATCGTATTTCAGAATGTAACTATGCAAACAAGCGAATGAATGAACTCCGGACAGGATTACTCACGTGCTACCTGAGTAACGCTGTCGTAAATCCTCGTACTTAGCTTTACAAACCTGCATTAAGAAACAGACTTCATCAGATAAAATTCAAGAACAAAATTAAGCAGTGCAGACAAATAATTCAATACAATTCATTACAGTATTCAATAAAAGACACACTAGGTTCAGTGAATCCACGGCAATGTCAAGAATTGTCGGAATACCGATAAAGACTGAATGTAAATATCACATGAGCCAACCTATATTATGTAACTAGTTCAAATGGCAAACCCTTTGCGGGGTTCGAACTTTGGATCATTCTTATCAAACATTAGGACAAGTTTATACTCTAACTACCATTGAAGTTGCAAAACATCATTCACAGTGACATCAAGAATTGTCGAAATACTAATAAAGACCGTACGTAAACGTTGCACGAGCCAACCTACATTACGTAGCTAGTGCAAACGGCAAACCCTTTGGGGGATTCGAACTTTGGATCGTTCTTATCAAATGTAAGGACAAGCTTATACATCTAACAATCATTGAAATCATGAAACATCATTCACAGCAACATCAAGAATTGTTGGAATACTAATAGACACTGTACGGAAACGCTGCAACGGCAAACCCTTTGCGGGATTCGAACTTCAGGTTGTTCTTATCAAACATTATGACAAGCTTATACATCCAACAATAATTGAAGTTGTGAAACATCATTCACAGCGATGTCAAGAATTGTCAGAATACTAATAATGACCGTACGTAAACGTCACACGAGCCAACCTACATTACGTAACTAGTTCAAACGGGAAACCCTTTGCGGAACTCAAACTCCGGGTCGTTCTTATCAAACATTAGGACAAGCTTATGCTTTAACAATCATTGAAGTTCCATGGTTCTCAAAGGTTAGCTTGTACTATACCTAACAAAACAAAGCATTAGTTGATACAAATTAAGTAAAAGATTAGTAGTACTAATAGCTTCCATAATTAGCATTTAATTGAATCTCATTAACCCCTAATTTCTTAAAAGTTTCCACTTCCAAACTCAAACCATACTTTTTCTTTTTCTTTTTTAATTGATTAATAATTATAAAGAAAATACATCCGAATCTTTACAAGCAAAACAAATTATTACAAAACACAACTCTAGACCAAAATAATTTTGGACCGAACATGTCTAAAGGTGAAACTCAAACTTAGATACTTGATATCAGAGTACATGATCATACATTATTAACCAATGTCTATCCACTAATCCTCATTGGTCACGTGGACATCACGTGACAAACCAGAAGTCACCATTGACATTGACCAATGACCATATCTTAAACTTTTTAATTATGTTGTAATAAAAAAAAAAATTTCAAAACCATGCAAATAGAAACATTATTATGTTAGTCAAAGTCAAGACGTGTTCGCCACATAAAATGTAAACTATCCCTTCCATTCTTTTTTTTGGCATCTTTCCCATTTATTTAATACCAATAATTAAATAAATTAAACAAACAATTAAAAAATATATAATATTGTAAATAAAATCTAAAAATTTATGATGATAAAGGAAAAATTATCATAATTTGAAGTATATTAATTGGCTTAATTAATAACCTCTGGGGTGAAATCAAATGGAGAAATGGATCGGGTTCGGAGCTCCGAAGCGACGAGGTTCCAATCTCGGGCACCGTGACGGAGAACCGCCCCACCTAACAAAAGCTCTTCCCACGTACCCCAACGCCGCGTTATCATATCCGTTCCCATATCCACGTGTACGGCCAAGATTTACTTCAAAAAACGACGAAGACCCACCACCGGAAAATTAAATCAAATTAAAAAGCCACCGCCTTTGCCTTCGCCTTAAGGCACCTCCGGTGCACGTTAGCAAACGCCACCCTCTCAAAAAAAAAAAATTCCCCGGAAATGAAAACAAAAAAAGGCGGGTTTTTTAGGTTTTTTTTTTAATGAATTTTGAAATTCGTTCAAAAGGGTATAATTTTTTTCCAAAATTTCGAAAGAATTCAGTTGAGAAATAAAGGAGATTTGTGGAACAATGTCGAAGAATTGAAGAAAGAGAAATAGAGTTTAACGATTGCAAGGATTCAAAAAAAAAAAATCAGAAAAGGGAAGAATTTTAAAGATTAGAAATTCTTTTTAGTGCGAAAAACATGGACGAAAGGAGAAAAAAAAAAGATAAATTCAATTGGGGCATGATTTATTTTTTATTTTTTTTATAATTATTAGACTATTTTTGTGTTGGTTTCTGTTGGGCGGACAGACAAGATTGACCAAAATGTCGCCAATATCCACTTTGTAAATTACAATTAAATCCTTTCTTAATTAGGATTTATTCATAGATTTTATTAGTCACTAATTTTAGGATTGTAAAATAAGTGGATAAATATAGTTTACTTAATCAAAGTGATAATAGATTTATATTTAAGTATTTAATTTTCAGATTGAATATTTACTCAATTAATATGCATATTATTGTCAATATAAGAGAATATGAGTTCAAGTCCGTTGAAGCTTATTATCCTTCTATTTATGATTAACGAGAGATAATGGGTAACATAATCAAACTAAATTCTTATTGCTTAAAAGTAAAATAAAAGAGTCTCAGATTTAGATTTGAATAATATATATTTTTTAAAAAATCACCACTGAGGAAATTACATTTTATCTAAAATGATAAAATTTTAATTCAACTTTTAAAAATTTATAAAATTATATATTATTAAAATGATGAAAATTATATTTTAACTCTTATAAAATTATATAATTTAATTTTGATCCACAAAAAATTTCTGAATTCACCCCTAATCTTTCCCCTCCCCCTCCCAAATGATAAATATATCTTTTAATCCCTTTAAATTTTACAAAATTTTAAGTTTTGATCCTTAAAAAAATTACAATTTAAGTAATGTCCCAACTTCATCTTCCATGAAAGTCATGTTTGACTTCTATCTATAAATTATTTTTGTTGCATTTAACAAATGACATTCACCCAGTTTGACTTTACTCGCTTTCACAATGATGGAACAATCAAAGTGGATTTTGTTGTACAGTTTCATGCATTCTTTTTAAACATCATTAAATAGATGATTAATGATCCATTGGCTGTCTTAATCATAATGTTTTTCAAAAAAAAATTTACAACTAATTAAATTAAAATGAAAGGAATCTTTGTAAATAATTACAATCTTTTTTTCTTGTGAAACGTTATTTTAACTATTCAATCAATTTTTTATTTTTCTTTTTAAGAATATGTTGTAGTATTTAATTCTCTACATTTTGCAAGAGCTGATGTAACGTCAATTTAAAGTCTTTGAAGTGCGTTTATATTATTATCGGAAATAATCATCAAAGTTTTATAATTAATTGCACAAAATGTAAGATATTATAAATTTTAAAGTGTTACTACTAGTTGTTATAAATATTTTTATAAAGGCTTGTTAATAGAATATATTTATAAAATTTATGAAAGAAATTAAAATAATGAACGGCTTTCATTATTCAGGAAATAAGAGCGGACCCTTTGAATAAAAAAAAGGACATTAGGAAAAAATACGTTTACGGCTTTGCTCAATTACGTTGCAACCTACGGCGTACATGAAACTAACGTCTAATGGATTTGTAACCTTAAAAAAGATATTTTAACATTTAGCCCTTGAACTTGATAGTTTTTCTCAATATGATCCTTAAACTTTTTTGGTCCATATTTTTAGATAATTATGTAACACAATCTTAAAGTGCCACATCATCACAATAACCAAGATTGGAAAAAGTTGCTAAATCCAAGTACTAACGTGGTAACAAAAATATTCAAGCACTAAGAAAGTGTTAGAAAATTTTAAGGATTAAATGTTGCTTTATCTCAGGGAAAAAAAAATTCGAGGGAGGACGGGATGGTTTTCGGTTAAGATGTTCGTAATTATTAGCTCAAGATCGAGTTTAGATCAAACTTACGTCGTCTCAAAAAACAGCCTTGTCCAATTGCCATCCCTATCTCTTATAAATGTATAAGGGATTTTTTTAACTGATTTTTACTACAAAGAGACTTTGGATAAAGATGGTAACAAGAAGAAATAAGGGCTTTTCAAGGAATTTGACAAATTTCATTGAATATATATTATAAGGTGAAGAGTATATATTTGCATTAGGGACATGCTTACATTTTTTACCAAAAAGGAAAAGGGGACTAAGAGCACTACACTAAGAGGAAGGAAAGTTTTGTGGGAGTACCAGAGACATTAAGGTTCACAAGTTGGCCGGTTGGCTGGCTTCTTCCATCGTCGAGATTGAAACGGTTGCATTGCGAGTGACAATACTTACTCGAGCTGGCATGTCGGTACTGAAAAAAGCTGGTAGAGATCGATATAGTAAGGTGGCAAGATCAAATTTGTGCATCTATGAACTGACCATTCTATGGCACTTGATTGAATCTTTTTATAAGTGGTGTCGACTCAGCCACCTTTTTCTTGTTCGTGGTTTGGTAGCAGATGGTTTTACAGATGGCGCCATGGTGGCATTCGTCGATCATTCTTGAAGAACTAGATTCAGTTCTTGTGCACATCTTGCTATCACACCACCTCTCCTGTAGTAACACAAAAAGTTCATCATGTCATCTGTAGGAATTAATTACGTGACTCGAGATTTCATCACTTGATGAAAAGCTTATAATCGTCATGATATGCAAATGGATATCATCATTATAACGGAAGTTGTGATCAAGAAATGTGAAAAGACCCTAAATCCTTCAAGCATCTCACCTTTCGAGTGGTGGAAGAAGTTTCAGAATCTTTTGCAGCTGCGTGAAACACTGATTGCAGCATTCTCGCCTGTGTTCGAATTTCAAAAAATCAATTTAGTTCATAGTGGCATCGCCAAATCCACAATAGACAAAAAACCCAAGTAGATATTGATGAATAGGTATATTAGCACCTTTGCTCAGCATGTAAATCGACACCAATACCACGTGGGGCTGAAACAGTTGAGCGTACCATTGGACCAAATACTGCTACAAGCTTCAAAAGCATCTCCAACGAGATATTTACGTGCCTGAAGATTCATATCACAGAAACAAAAATCAGTATGAACATCATAACTCATAAGTAGAAATTTGTGTTATTTAAATGTTGAAAAAGAGACGAATATGAAAAGTAAAGTTTTGAAAGCAACGGATGAATACAGTATCTTACAATACCCAAAACTAAAACTCTGCAGTAAAAATTACCTATCCGTTTTACTATCTAATAAGCCCTTAAGCACAGGGAGCAGGCCAGAAAACAGATCCAAAGTAAGAATCTCCATTTTTTCCATGAGAACACTGATTACATCGACTTGCACCTGCACCAGAAGTAACTGAGTTTAAGCAAAAGAGCGAATATGTTTGACAACCCTTTAGTTACTACTCGTAACCATCATTCAAAAACCGAATAAAGCAACACACATGAAATCTTCCCATAAATACCCACAGAATGATCCGGCAGCTTCTGCAGGGCACCGATTGCACCTTTAATGTTATTCTTTTCCCAAAAATGTCGCACCACCTGTAGGTTCACCAAACAAAATCAATGAAGAAATCCAAACAAAATGTCATTCCATGTTCGTTTTTACTAAACTTAAATTTCTTTCTTTTCACTAGAACAAAAGTTTGCATCCATCACAGGTTTTCAGATGCAAATGTATGGTTCTAAATCATAACAATGATATAATATTCTAAAATCCATTCATTGTACAAGTATCCACATGTCTTTGCCTAAAGCTATAATGCAGCAGCTACTTATATCCACGAACACAGTTAAAATTTACCTGTAATTTTGTCAAGCGAGACCTAAGAGTGCTTAAGAATATATCATGTGTTTGCATTAGACTTTCAGTTATGATTCCATCATCAGGAGAGATTGATGTGCCCTTTGAAACTTGGCTTTCAATAATAGTAGCATTCCCATCATTAGCAGAATTCAATCCCCTCCGAGAAATTTGATTCTCAGTAACTGTACCATTTGGTCCACTTCTATCATTAACAGAAATTGCTTCCCTTCTAGAAAGTTGATTTCTAGAAATCATCCCATCTGCAGTGGAAGTTGATTCCCTTCTCATAATTTGGTTTACAGTAATGCTGTCAGAAGCAGAGGTTGATTTCATTCTAGAAATTTGATTTCCAGTAATGGTGCCACTAGAAGCAGAGTTTGATTCTCTTCTGGAAATTCGGTTTCCAGCAATGATCCTCTCAGGGGTTATGGTTGATTCCTTTCTAGAAGTTTGGTTTCCAGTAATGACCTTATCTGGATTGGACATTAATTCCGCTCTAGGAAGTTGATCCCCAGTAACAAGCCCACCGGAAGTGGGAGTTGATTCCCTTCTAGAAGTTTGGTTTCCAATAATGACCTTATCAGGAGTTGACGTTAATTCCGCTCTAGGAAGTTGATCGCCAGTAATGAGCCCACCAGAAGTGGGAGTTGATTCCCTTCTAGAAATCTGAAATCCGGTAATACTTACCTCACAGCTTGAAGTTGATTCCATTCTAGAAATTTGACTTCCACCCTGCTTGACATCATTGGCAGAGATTGCTTTTGTTTCGGAGATTTGTCTCTCTTCTTTCTGTTAGATGAAAACATGAAAACTACATTGAATTCAATCATGAAAACATGGAAATACATGCACATGCAAGTCTGTCCAACTTGGTTTAGACAGTTTTCTAATATCTGAATCATGTAATAACGGAAGTTTTAAACTTCAAGAAAAGATACAATTAGCTTACCATTTTGGTTGGTGTTCTATCTGTTTCAAGTACCAGGGGAGGAGTATCGTTAGTTACCGGACCATCACCGCTGTTTAATCTCTCTCTTCGTTCAAACTTCTCAACCAGAGTACGTGTTCTCCCTGAAACAACAGCCACTGCCAAGAGAGAAATTTCTAAGGATTAAAATACATCCAACTTTATACTCAGAAGACTTAGCAGGAAAGAGAGAACAAACCTCCTCTGACAATTTTGACAGAGTTTGAATCTTTGCTGCAAGTAAGGGATTCATTACCTGACAAAGTAAAAAGAAAATAATCACCAATCATTAACTTCTAACATACAAATGTATGACCATAGACTGAGGAAGAAATAATAACATGGTTTAGAACAAAACTTACAAGTTTCTTGATTAGGGGGTGTCTGTGGCGATAACACCTTTTCAGATTTCTCTATAACACTCTGGATATTTGAGTCCTTTTCATCACATGATTTTCTAACTCCATCTTCTGATACAAGCCTACTTTGAGAATTCAGATCCGTTGCATTGTCTAAACCGCTTTTTACATTGCCAGGAGTTCCTGAATCAACTGTAGCCGACAGCTTTTCAACCTCAAACTTGTTGACAGATGGTCTCCTAACATGAGCTGGTTTAAGCAGCATGCCTGGTTTTGTCTTTGAAAAGGTGATGGATTCTTTTGCAGAATTGCTAGAGTTTTTACCAATAGGATTGTCCCTTGGAACAACACTAGGTTTTGCATTGACTTCTGTTCCAGGACTCTTCTTCACTGCTTCTTGATCACTTATTTCACAGGCATCCATTGGGGGTAACACTTTTGGAGAATTCAAAGAGCCATCTTTCTGTGTGGCAATAGGATTACTGCCAGCAGCTTTTTACAGAAACCGGAGCATCATGTCAGGAAATATAGCTTAAGAACTTCTACAAAAGTTTTATGTTTTGAAATTAAATTTATTTTGACATTTGCCATCACGGAAGCAACCAAACTCCTCAAACATGGGTATTAACTGTACCAACAAAGTAACAATGGGTAGAACAACTAAATCGAATAATAAAAACAACTAAGAAGCACTCACTGTCAATATATATGTTCTTTATTTCCTTTGTCTCACAATCAGGAGACAATGGCCGTGATCCCAAAGTAGACCTCATGCCATTCCCTGCTTTCACAGAAGAATAACTTCTCTCAAGATTAAATTTCTTCTCTGTTTGGTTGTTTCTTCCATATGGCTCGATGTGCTGAGATGTGGGCAAACAAGGCATTAAGAAAGGAAGTTAAGACCAATGTATTGTCGCTCAGGTTCAGAATTAAAGCAGGTCAAAACTGAACCAACATAAGAGGATGCAAAGTTAAAAAAGAATTGATTGTAAATACCGCTATATCTGCCACCCAAACTCCAACAGAATTTCGATAGTATGAGCAACCCAAAAGTTTGCCTTCATTGATGCAAAGGTCGCCAAGTGTTGACCATCCCATGTCAACAGAATCATGACAAACTACTGGCTCCCACGAATAAACCTACAATAATGACAACCAAAATTCAGACTTTTGCTTCTTAATTGTGATGGAATCGAACAGATTTTACTACTGAAGGTAAAACCTTCAAACCATCATCTGCTCCACAGAACAAAGTTCTCCCATCAGGATGAAAGGCAATTGAGCGAAAATCTGTAGCCTGAAAAGAAAAAACACGAACATTTTACAAGAGTATGATGAAAAACGTTTATTATAAACAATTACTTTTGTTTTTTTTTTTTTTGTTAAAGTGAGAGAATATGTTTCTCGTATTTGGAAAGTTTGCAGGGTCATGAAAAGTTAACTGTTCAAAGGTATACTTTACCTCAGGTCTGGAAGATCCAATCAGTTCAAAGGTTTCTAAATCCCAGAATTTAACCGTTCTGTCCGCTGAACCTGAAAATTTTGACCACTATCAATTATGATATTCCCAATGAAATGCTGGCTTCAATATTGAGTACATGCTCAACATACAAATGATAAAAGGAACAAATTTGAAGGTTATCAATTTTTAATATTTACAAAAGAACAATGCATGAAACATGGAAGGACAAGTCATTTTCCTAACAGAAAAAGATTGGATCTTTGCAGTCAAGTTAAGGTAGTCTATCCCACCTTAACCTGGAAAAAATAATTGTCATCAAGCAGTTAATGGCAAGCAATGCAGAAAAAGACAAATGCACTATAATAAACCCATCGGCTCATACTGAAGTCACAGACTCACCTGTAGCTAACAGAAACTCAAGAGGATGGAAGTCTATGGTGCGAATATGGCCTTCATGAAACTTAAACTCGTTCAAGAGTTTTCCAGCAGTAAGGTCCCAAATCTTTTCAGCAGAGACAGGATACAAATGTTAATTGATTAGATAAACACAATTGACAACTCATTCAACACAGATGATGGTATGATTCCTAGTTTACCTTTACAACATTATCAAATCCACCAGAAACTACCCAGCGACCATCAGGAGTGAATCTAATTGTACTAATGCCTCGAGTATGGCCCTTGTACGTATGAATGCATCCCTTCTTTCTGATATCCCAAACCTTTAGATTTGTGTCCATGGAACCAGATACAAAGAACTCACCAAATGGATGGAATTCCAAGGCAGTGCAATTAGATCTGTGTCCTGTTAGCCCGCGAACCACTACACTTCAAGGATAACATCAAGCATTTTACAAGTTGATTCTTACTCAATTTCAGTTTGGAATAAAAAAAATGATCCGCATGTTTTAAACAGGTGAAAGTTAAAAATAAGTTGGAGTTGTGAAATATCTTATCCAACACTGTTCTCTATGCCTAACAAGCTCCCACCATGATACACTTATAGAGAAGGCTCTTAATATAATTTCCTAAGGAGGAATCAAAGACTTACTCTTTGTTTCTTCCAGGTCCCAAAGCTTTATCCCCCCTGTAGATGATCCAGCAAGCACCAAGACTTCTGCCGAATCAAAAGCTAAAGATTCCACCGGACTAGTATGACCACAGAGACTCTGCACATTAACATGTATACCCTTACTTATTTTTTAAATACAACTTCACCCTTATTGGCATCTATTAATCCAAAATGTAGTTTCAAGCAACAAAAACAAATTACCCTGTAAGAGATACCATACAAGGCTAAACTTGGCAAGAATCTAAGCAAGAGAGAAACCATATAAAAAACTTACCATTAGAGAAGTTGGTTTCCCAATTGCCCAAACATTCACTTTATGATCATCTCCACCAGTAATAAGAAGCCTACATGTCTTTTTTCCCATACTTAGACAATTTACACTTGTTGTATGCGCCACAAATTCCTCTACATTCATTTTGTCAAGGAAGTAAGCAACTAAAAACAGAGAAAAGAAAAACCCAAAGAACCTTCAAATTTCCACTTTTGGATAAATACAACAAACATTTTTTAGAGTTTTCTCTTCAACTTGATACTAGTTGAGTTCAAACTAGCATTATCTGTTAAAGAACAAATCTTTACAAAAGCTTAAAAGTTTTCACTTAAATAAAAAAATTACTTCAATTTTTTTTCCCTTTTCCTCTATTGTCTTTAGGTAAAGCCAAAGTAGCAACCATGACGAATTTAATCAAATACAAAAAAATAAAATTTTCAAAAAAAGCAACAAATTTGAGCTGAAATTTCGTACAAAATACAAAACAAGCTAATAACTCACTTCGTAACTTAAATAAATGAAGCTAAATCAAGCTAAGCATTTCAATAACAACAACAACAAAAATACAAGAATTTAAGCTCAAAGGATACGCAGCTTATATCCACGCTTCGACATTTTTTACCGACGAAATTATATCCAAAACGAGATCGGAATCGGAACCGGGATTTACAATGAATTTCGCGCGTAACTGTTCCTCGAGATTCAACTTAAAAAAAAAAAGAAGACGAAAATCGGAAACTTAAAAAAAGAAAAATGTTTACTTTTCTTGGAAAGTAAATCCACCAAGAATTCCAAGAAAAGCTAGGAATCAAATTCTGGTGAGAACGTGAAAGACCTTAAAAAATAAAATTAAATTAAAATAACAAAGAAATTAAAATTTCAGAGGAAATTTGAAAAAGAAAAAAAAAATCCTCGAATTCCTACGACTCATTTTAAAAACACTACAATTTTTTGTAGACCATGATATATGATTGAACCCAGTTTCTTGACTGTTTATTGTAATTTACCAAAACACCCCCTCAGTCTTTTTTTATAGTCCTAGGACTTGTGCATCCTATTGTTTTATCGTATTCCTGTTAAATTTAAAGTGTGAGTTAAGTTGAATTTTTATATCGAAACAAAACTCTTTTAACAATTTAACAATGTTTATAATATTTATTCGATACTTCACGGAAAAATTTATTTTACTTAGAGTTATTTTAGATTTTTGATAAAATTATTAAATAGGGATAAATTTCTTTTAATATTATTATCTCTGTTTAAAACTTAAATTCGATATTTTAAATAAAATTTTAAATTTTTATCACTTGACTTGTGATATTACTTAAATACCCCTTAGCCTTTAGCTGTCGTAATATTGCAGCAATTTACTCAATATACTATAGTCTTCTACGTGTTGACGTGTCGGTTGGATCCCCCTATTAAACACTCGTGGTATAGGTTTTTTGTCTTTTTCAATCTCTTTTTTGAGAACATTATTTTTTAAAAATTTTGATTAATTCTTTTCTATTTATTTATTATTTGGAAAATGATGTTAAAGGACAAAATAAAGAATTTGCGGCAATAACAATAAACAAAATGATTCTTTAAAATTAATTCTTCATTCTCTCAATGGTCTAATTCTGGTTTTCGTCCTTCTAATGTACTAAAATTTGTGCTTTAATCCTTTTTTACTTTAATTGACTTAATTTGTTCCAACTTGGTAACATCATTAGTTGCTACCATGAAAGTGATGATGTAGTTTTTTTTACTGTAATTCAATCATATAATCAAAATCTCGTAAAAATCAAATCAACTATGTTCAATCAATAATAAATCAACTGAATGTTTAAAATTGTTTTAAAGAAAACACATGTCACCATTTTAATGACAGCGGTTAATGGTGCTATCAATTTGGACTTACTAATAAAATAATTGATTACGCAAAACTAAAGTTGAAGGAGTAAATCTCAAACTCCATCACGATTGAAGGACTGAAACCATAATTAAACTTTTATTTTAAATTGAGAAATTTAGAATGTGTTGACATAAATAAACTTATAAATTAGCTGACTTTAAAGTTGTTAGCTTGTCACTAGGTTGTTTATTAACTACTCTAATTATGTCACCTTTCTTTTATTTTTTATTTTTTGGTTTAAGTTTAGACCTAATGAAAAATAAAATAAAATATCAAGTATTTGTCAATTTGTATTTTTTTTTTAATTTTAAGATATACTTGTTGATTGAGCCTTAGTTTGATTAGCAAGTGTATTGTTGTCAATGCAGGAATATGTGGGTTCGAGTGCGTTGGAGCACATTATCTTCCTATTTATGAGTTGAGAAGGAGATATAGGTAGTTTTAAGCATTATATTTAACAATAATGAGATATGATTAGAATTTATAATTTTTATTTTTTATTTTACTACTAAGAGTTATATTTAAATATTAATCAATGAAGTATTTATAGAAATATAAACAACCAAATTCTTAAATTCTAAATTAAGCAATGCTTATCAACCCTAATTAAGCTAAATCTTAAATTACATACAATTACCAACAACTTTATTCATTCATGAAATATTGAAAAATTTATAATTGTTCAAAAATTGGATAACTCATTAAAGTTTAGGGTTCATCCGAAATATGAGAAGATTTGGACAAAAGTATAAAGTTCGAAAATGATTTTGGATAAAAAATTATATTAATTTAAAATACAGGTCAATATTTAACTCTAGCATTCAAGACCGAACTCGACCCTACCTTTTTTTATTATAATATATTGTTTGTTTTATTTTACATATTATGTAGTTTATATCGATAAAATATATAATGTAATATAATGTAAACCTTAAAAATTAAGTGAAGTCAGAATATTTAAATTTATAATAAAACGAGTAAACACTCTTAATATGCATAATTTTTTTATAAAATAAAAATTAATAAATATTTTTAAAAGTAGATTTTAAAAATAAAAATAATACAAGACATTTATTTGAATTAAATATTTATAAATATGAATGAAATTGAACAAATATAAAATGTGCTAATATAGAGAGAGGGTTGGTATTTGGTAACCTATCTCCACTTGATAAAATGGGTGAAAATATGAAAAAAAATCTTAAGATTTCATAGAAAATCTTAAGATTTTAGTTTTATATAAATAATAAAAGCATGCAATATCTTCATAATTATATACTTTTTACAATTTAATTTTTTCTATAATTTTATTGAAATTGAGATAGAATTTTCATGTATAGGATGAAGTTATGATTAAAAGCACATATATTAATAAAAATAAATACTAAAAGTAATTTTTAATTAAACAGGACTAATAATGATTACATTTAAATTCAAGGTTGATGCCTTTCATGGCTAAGATGTGGTTTCAGAGTTGTAATAATTATATATCTTTTTGCAGTGTATTTAAAGAAGAAAAATGCAATGATTAGTTTGTTGAGTGCCATAACAAATATGCTTCTTTTGGGTCAAAGGAGCCTAATGGTTGGAAAATTATATAAAATTTTATTAATGATTAATTTATACAATAAAATAATGTGATGATTATATTATAAATATTAAAGTATTAGGTACTTTCGATTAGATTTGTTTATAAGTCTAGTTATTCGCTTAAATCCATTCAAAATTTGAGAAGATTTAGATAAAAATGTTAAGCCTAAAAATGAGCTTAGATAAAAAAAGGTAGATTCATTTAAAATATGAGCTGAGTTCGAGTCTCGAACCCGACCCATTTTAAGTTTATAATATTTTGTATTATGTTATTTTTATATATTTTATAATATAGAACATATTAAAAAAATAAACTAATACTACTCTAATATAAATATTAAAATAATATTAATATAACTATATAAAAAATTCAATAAATAAAATTATTAAATATTAAAATAAAATAATATGGGCTTGCTTAAAAGGGTATGGGTTAGTTTTTACAAATATAGGTAAAATTTTAGGCTCGATTTCTGGTCAAATCGAACTTGGACAAGTATAAAGTATGTTAATATTATGCTTAGGCTCGATCCGACTCAACTTATGAACATCTCTACTCTCGATATAAGTAGAAAAATATAAAAGTAATTTTAAAAATTATAAAAAAATTTCATAATGATTTAATTTATTTTATAAAAATATTTTTAAATAATATCCAAATAAATTAATGTTGAATTATGTAATGATACTGATTTAATTACTCACCTAATATATCGTATAGATTAAAAGAATAGGCGGTTAACCGTTAAACCACCATGTACCTAATACTAATAATAATTTATGCATTAGCTGTTCAAATGTCAATTTTACCATATTAAAACTAAGCTTAAATGTTTATGTGGGTCGTGGAACGCAAATTGGATTATGAAACCATAGAAAGAAATATAAATAATGCTTCGAATTTGAGTCATGTAACGAAGTTAAAAAATTGTTTCAGGGAGTTAAAGTGCAAATTTTTATAAAATTTAAGAGATTCAATGGAAAATCTATCATTTTTGAAGGGCCAAAGCCACTATTTGCCCCTTTTATCTTGTCCTTATTTGTGATTAAAGAAAACAACAATGGGAAAATTTTACCTTCTATTTAAAAGTCTAATCCAACTTAATTGTACAATCAATTGAAACTAGATTTGTTAATAGACCGAACTGGATCCACCCAAAAGTAAAAGAGTTTAGACAAAAATATAGGTTTAAAAAATGAATTTGAGTAAAAAAAAAAGAGATTCGTTTAGAAATGGATTAGGCTTCAGCCTCAGATAAGTTTTTTTTATCCAACCTGGCCCAAATTTGCAACAACAAAAAGAAGAAGAAGTTATTTTGCTGTGTTTTCTCACTGTTTTGCTGTCATTTCACTATTATGTTGCTAACATTTTATTGTTATTGTTTAGATATTATATAAATCTTGTTTTATTATTAATTTTACTACTATTTTAGAGGTATTTACATGTTAAATTGCACCTATCTTAGTATTATTTAAGTATAAATATTTCTTTTAGTTTATTTTTAATTTGTTGAGAAACATTTATTTTAATATTTTTAGTGTTTTTAATGTATTATATTTTTAAAATTTTTATATAAAAATAATAAATAATATCAAAATTTTAATACAATTGGGCGAATCCATATTTTAACATTTTTATTCGAATTGAACTTTGATAAAATTTTAGACCTAATTTTTAAGTTTAAATTTATTAAATAAGCTTAAAATCTTATTAAGGCTTGACCGAACCTGCCCATTGATAGCTCTAATTGAAACTCAATATAGTGAAATTCAAAACAAAAAGTATATATATATATATATATATATATATATATGAGAAGCTTAAATGTATTAAAAAATAAAGTAGTTTAGCTTAAAATATTTAATACTTGGTATTAAAGGAAAAGCGCTATCTTATCCGATGCAAATTTTGAGATAAAATATAGAGGTGAGAGGAGTAAATGTGCAATGGCAGGGACCAATATCCAAACATAGGAAATTAGATAATATTAGATGCAATTTTTTGGTAGATTGTCTGTAGCGAAAATGTGCAGTGCCGCTGCCAGGGATAATATACGTTCCTTCTTTTCTTATAACACTTTTATTTACTGTTAAAATTGTATTACATCTATAATCGTATTTATAATTTAAATCATAATTTTCCAGAATTTCAAATTAAAAAATTAAAAAATATTAATAGTAATATTTAGGGATAATATAATTTTGGCTATTGAATTTGACAATTAAGTTCATTTTGACCCTTGAATTTAAAAATGTAAAAATTTGGTAACGTGATAGTCTAAGATTGTATCACATCATCACTTGAAATTAACATATATATATTCAGATGATCAACTTTAGAGTCTCTTATTTCGATTCAATTGGCTTGATCAATTTAATCGCTAGACAACAATAATTACATAAATAATTAAAATTTATATAAAACTTAACACATTTTTTAATGTTTATATAGTATTTTATTATATATTTAATTTTATATGATATAAATTATATAATACATATATATATAAATCAAAATATATTACAAAAATATAAAACGGGTTAGGTCCGGCTAGACTCAAACCTTAAGGCTTTACTTGGTAAAGTGGAAAGATATTAGAAGGATGAAAATTTGAAGGGGTAGAAAACTATAATGATGGAAAATATAATTTTTCTTTCTTAGGTGTACTTGTAACGCCCCCTAACCTTATACCGTCATCGGAACAGGGTTACGAGACATTACCAGTCAGTACAGTCCAATTTCGGTCATTAATTAAAATAAATATTTACACACATCCTAGTTTTAAGATGTCGTCCCTTTAATGGGCCCTCGCGGTCCAATATGAACAGTAAATTCAATTCGGGACTAATTTAGAATCACTACGAATTTTTAGTAAATTTCAAATTCATACTACATACCGTTGTTAACCATAATTTACTCATTTCATGAGTATATCTACAACCTAAATGACTCTCATAAAACGCCCTAGGTACATGCCATTACCAATAATTAACACACTTTACCTTAATGAATTCGGGATCGAATCGGGATGCTGATTCAACGTTCTATCTTTACTAAACTCAAGCACGAAACAAACCAGACACGAGTATGGTATACTCAAGGGTATTTCCATAATCCGAACACTTAATAATATAACAATTAAACTTAAAATCACAATAACAATTTTAAGTATTCATTTATTTGTTTTATAGATAAAATTTCAATTACTTACCATATAAATTCTATACAAGTCATATAACAAACACAATAACATATTTGTTCAATTCTTTTCATTTACTTACCGTATAAATTCTATACAATATATTCACAATTCACTTGTTTTCACACTTTACTTCTTAACAATATACCATTTTAATTCATTCTATCATCAATCATCATCCATTTGAACTTCACTCATTTCATGAACCTTTTGGTTCATGTTTTCAATCTCATATCTCAATTTCAATTCTCAATTCAATTTCTCATTTCATTCCAATAGCTCAATCAATCAAATTCACTCGACTTATCTTTTCACTTATTTACCCCTATTAACAAGACTCGGACCTTGGCGGATACACGGATCCAACCAAACACACCAATATGGCACCCAAAGGCCTCATCGGATAGTTCAAGCAATATTTGACACCCAAGGTCTCATCGGCCTAGTCAAGTAAAGTTGGTACCCAAGACCTCATCGAATCTATCCAAGAAATATAGTGACACCCAAGTGTCTCATCGACTCGAGGTCAAGAATCCCTAAACACTTCCAATCCTATGGCATGCCAACTATATCCGACTCAGCCCGACATCATTAATAGGGTATTCAATTCACTTTCAATTTTTTAATCAATACACATTTTAATTAATCACATAAATTCATAATTCAATACAATTCAATTCACTTTTCAATAACAAATATCCAAATATCACAAATCTCATATTTTAAATTTTCAAACAATTTATATTTCAATTCAATTCAAATAATCAATATATATTCAATATTCAATATATATATCTATATATATATACGCCAATTCAATCAATATAAATTCAATAAATTCATCACATACTATATCAATCCATTTCATTTGCAAAACACAATAATTCTTACTTCAAAACACTTAATATACATATTAAGAAATAAATTCAACAATTAAGTATTAGGTTCGGATTATAGAAATACAAACCGTAATTTTCGAGCTAACTCCCATTGACTTTATCTTGTCCTTTCTTAGCCAAGATTTCTGGTACCACATTGACTACGAAATTAATACAATTCATAATCATTAATACATTACTAATTCATATCTTGATTTATAGAATTCTAAATTAAGATCCGCTAATTTTTCCTGAAACTAGACTCACAAATTTTCTTACAATAAAATTTTCAGAATTTTTGGTTTAGCCATTAAGTACAGTTTATTCTTTAAATTCACCCCTATTCTGCTGTCTGACAGTTTCGTCCCTTCTTCACTAAAAATTAATTATCTCACAGTACAGAACTCGGATAACATTCTTGTTGATTTGTAATGAAAATAGACTCATTAGGGATTCTAAACATATAACTTTAAGCCTCTAATTATTTTTATTCAATTTTTGGTGATTTTCCAAAGTCAGAACAGGGGAACCCGAATTCATTCTGACCTTGTCTCACAAAATTCATTATATCTCATAATTTACAATTCAATTGCTTATATCGTTTCTTCTATAAGAAACTAGACTCAATAATATTTAATTTCATATTTTATTCATCCTCTAATTCAATTTATACAATTTTGGTGATTTTTCAAACTTAGACTACTGCTGCTGTTCAAAATAGTCTTAGTACAAAATGTTGATTTACTTTAATTTCAATTTAATTCTAACTAAATTCACTTAGTTTTCTATCTTAATTCATACTTTATTTCTATTCAAATTTCATCCATACTCTCATTTAAATATTAAATTTCCAGCATACTTTCCTAATTTCAAAATTTCATCAATTTAGTCCCTACAACATAAAACTTATAACTTACTTTACAATTTGATCCTATTATCAATTCTAGCTTGAAATTTACTCAATTAAACCCTTAATTCACTATTTTATTCAACATGAACTATACTTGAAAATCTATAAACTCTCAAAATATCAACTTAATTTCATCAAAGTCTTGTTCCAAAGCTTCTAAAACATCAAAATTTAAGAAGAAATGACTTAATTGACTTACCAAATTAAACTTTGAGCCTTGAAACCCAAATTTTCCTCTTTTTTTTTTCTTTCTTTCTTTCTCCCCTGTTTCTTCTCTGTTTCGTTTGCTTTCATTCTGTTTCTTATGTTTCTTTACTTATTTATATAATATAATATATAATATAATATACTATAATATAATAATAATTTAATATATATTTTAACACATAAAAATCTCAGATTTTTATGTTTATCCCGCCTTACTTAGGACAAATGGCATAATTGCCATTTTGGTCCTCTTTATTTTCTTTTAATCTACAATTCAACTTTCATCCTTTATTCAATTTAGTCATTTTTCCTAATTACTCTTAATTAAACTAAATTTACTTAATTAAACTCTAATTAACCACTCAATTGACTTCGTAAATATTTTTAATAAATATTTACAAATCCATTTTTCAGAAACGGATACCCAAAAATACACTTTTTCGGTAACGGTAAAATTCGGGTCGTTACAGTACTTGATACGAGAGATGAAAAAAATAGAAAGAAAGAAAATAAAACATTTGAAAAATACATAATTTTGAACAAACATACACATCTCTGACATTTCCTCTCTTTTTATCATTTTAATTTGAAAAGATTGATTTTTATATATTAGTACGGAAATTTATCATCTTTCTTCTCTACTTTTCCACTCAACAAGTACACCGTAAATTTTGAAGTCCAAACTTGACACATAATTTAAAACTCAATCTTTTTGCTCAATCCCTGTTATTGAGTTTCGTATTTTTGTTATAAATCCTTCCATATATTAAAAAAACCTTTAAACTTAAATAGATAACTTAACTTATTCTAGTGGTGTTCAATCGGTTAACCGACCTGAACTACTATTAACTGAATTAATCAACCCTTTTAAACCTTTAACCATTAATCGAACCGAAATTTTTTCAAAAAAAATACTCGAACTGAACTTTTTTGGTTAATCCAGTCGGTTAACCCAATTAACTGAATTTATATATATTTTTTTATTTTTGATTAAAACAAGTATAAAACATGTAAAAAATTAACCAACTTAACTAAATAATTTATTTATATTTTCAAAAAATTAACCGATCCGAACCGACAGAACACTTATGTATTATAATATTATTTATTAAATTCAGTTAATCGACCGATTTCTAACCGAATTAACCATTAACCGAACTTCCAAAAAATTATTAACCGATCTCAACCAAATTAATTCGATTAACTAAATTCGATTAATTAACTAAATTAATTCGATTTTACCTTAAATTTACACACCTAACTCATTCACCACTCTAATAATTCCCATTTCTTTGATATTTCATCACCTCATTCCATCAATCAACGGCTGATTTAGCAGAACTCGAACTCACATAATGGTATCTTGGTTTTATTTATTGCTTAAAAAACGTGGTAGATTTTCGCAGTTGCCAACATGTTATCCATGTGGTGGATTCACATGTTTATTAATGGCTTAAAATCTCTCATCTGCCCATCTTCCTTCTCTATCAAGACCCTCAAACTAATCCAAGATCACTATCCGACGTTGTATTGAGCGTGTAGAGCAGGATAAGAATGGACGTTGCTAAATTCACTTGTATTTCATAGTTGATACATTTTATTTCACCATTATCTCTATTCATTAATAATATAAGTAAAATAGTAATTTTATATAGTAAAATGAGATAATACGAATTGTACAATTATTATATTCTCTCTAGATTTCATATCCATTGTTAGAAAAAATCCACTGCACCCTTCTTTATTCACATTCACTTTCCAAAAAAAAAAAAAAATTCACTCTATTTGAGAGGAATCAATTTAAAATTTATAAAATGGTTCGAATTTTACCATCCCTATTTACATCCATTGAACCCAACAATCTTTGTCTTCAACTTCCCGTATTCTTTCAAACTTTAAAATTTTAGACTTAAGCCCTAAATTCATTAAGGTATATAACATATATGGTCACACGTGTAATGTTATATCCGCTTGTATTTTCACATATTACTCAAGAGTCAATTAATAGATTTAAAGGATGTCATATACGTCAGAACTGAAATTTTAAAACTTGAAAAACAAAGAGACTAAATATTATCGAAAAACATAGACTAAATCTACAACTTTACGTGTAGTATAAAACTACAAGAACTAAACAAATTTAATTATTACCATTTAGGTCACGGAATTTTAAAAGTTGAAAAGTACAAAACTAATTTGAAAAATTAGGTAGACTAAAATTGACTAAATTAAATTACAGAAATCAAATCCACAACTTATGAATATTAGATACAGGAATTAATAGCAGAGTTTGTGAAAAGAAAACAATAATAGGAACTATATAAAACATGGCTTTATAATATATAACCTAAATAAGACCTCAAATGACCACAATATAACACTTAAAAACAGTTTTGGCAGAGATAAACAAAAATATTAGCACCTCCCCACTAAAAACATGAATCAAAAGGGGTGAGGACTGAAAAAAAATTTGCTGTTAGAACATCAGTGGAGGTAATCTAATGCAAAACAAAAACCCCGATATATACTACAGGAAGCATCTAATAATCCGTGGCTTCGATTGATACGTATCCCTTTTTTCTTTTCTTGCAGATAAACCTCGTAATCATCCATTCTTCTATGTACAGCCAAATTGCTAATAAGATTCACCTTTTAAATCATGTGTAAAAGGTCTTGGACTATTTCGGATATTGGCGGTCTGAATCCGGGTTCCGACTGCAGGAAGATAAAAACATTAGATAACTTGAGGTGGAAAGAATATGGGGACATGCTTTTTGTGGACTTTGGTTTATCCCATTCCTAGTTATAAATCGACTACCGTTTGGGAGCAGAGTATGTTTAGTTCGATGTTTAAGACGGGTCATTCGGGATTTCACTTGTGTAAAAGCATGCTACAAGAGTAGGAGTGTTAAGAAATTTACCTGCACGCATCTGGATATTATATCGGCAAAGCGTGACAATGACTTCACTGGATACACTCCGTTTAGGGTGATATCAACCATCCTAACTAATGCATCGATATCGTGAAGCTGCTGAATTGCCCATCTAACGAGAAATTGCTCCCCCAGAGGCCGTGACCTAGAAATGTTCTTTAATTATAAACTTATGGCAAGGAAAAAGATTTAAACCGGATGCAAGATTTGGTTTACCTATCGAAGGATTCTCGCCCGGTGAGCAGTTCTAACATTACGACGCCAAGGCTATAGACATCACTCTGGCAAGTATAGCTTCCGAACTCGATTTCCGGGGCTGCATAACCGTATGATACAAAAAGGCTTCCAGAGAACTGGGAATACATCCACCAAGATTAGCCTCAGTGTTGTAAGATAGTTAATACGAAAACACCTATAATACGCACATCTTAACAATGTTTGAGCAATAGTAGGAAAATCAGTTCCCATTCTCTTGCAACATATTTATCTATAGTTTCGTAGTGTATCCATAAATCTCATAGTTCATTACCTTTTTTTTTTTGCAATATTTGTATTTGGTAGTAACTAAATTTTTTGTAAAACCTCAAATCATTAGGACTTGAACAGCACACAAATATATATACACAATTGTATACATAATTACCTCGCTTGTAGAGCCAGAAGACAACAATGGAGCCAAACCGCATTCCGAGACACGAACTGCAAGCTTGTCATCAAGAAGAATATTCACAGATTTGATATTCTTGTGCATAATGGGTGGTTGACAAGCTTCATGCAGATACCTTATCGACACCACGGGAAGAAAAATGAAATACTCAACTTTTGGTTGAAAGATAGCTTTAAAACATAGAGACTAAAGGCATTCATATATGTCACAAGCACGGAATTCTAGACTCTTCCAGGTTTCTTCTAAGCATCATATGAAAGATGATATAAGCTGATAAAATATGTTTACTTACTGAATGGCTCTTGCAACTCCGAGTGCCACTCGGACACGTGCATTCCATGAGAGTTTCTTATGCATCTCATCATCAATATGCAATGCATCATACAGTGTCCCATTTCTGCAATACTGATAAACAAGTAACCGTTGGCCGTGCTCGTTACAGTAACCCACAAGCTCCACGATGTTAGGATGTCTAAGTTTAGAGATAGTAGAAATGAGTTGTAGAAATTCAGCATCAGTCTTCCATCTTGAAGCTCTAGTATCCAATTTCTTGATCGCTAGTAGCTACAAAAGAATGTCAAACATATGGAGAATAGAGGTTAGGAGGAAGTAAAAGAAAGTCGCATCCGCAGGGGCCGGAACATTGTTTACTACGGCATCAAAATCATCTTACCTTTCCATCTGGAAGCTCAGCCCTGTAAACACCACCGAGCATCCCTTCTCCAATAAAGTTTTCCTCAGCAAAGCTGTTTGTATACTGCTGAAGCGAGGCAATGGTGAAGGCGGTCACATCCAAAGAACACGAGTCCCTACCTCTAGAAGAGCGACCAGGTCCATTTACTTCTGTTGGTATTATTGGGCTTACACTGGCCTCCTCCACAGTAGGAAGTAAAGGAGGAGGTAGTGGCGGCCGTATTGATAAGGACTTGACATCCAAACCTCCCTTGTTTATCTCATGATTTTTCTGGTGCCTTGAACTTGCAGGCCTTGTATTTGCATCAAGAAGCTGTTCATCTTGTAAATTTGGACTTATTCCCGTATCTCCACTTTCTAGTCCATATCCATCCATTGGCCTCATGACTGATGCTTTATCAACTGTTATACATAGTGCCCTTGAATTACATAGAGAATTTTACAAGATCTACCACAAGGATAGACTATAATTAAGTTACCTTTCTCTGTTTGATAAGCTGGTCGAGATGAAGATTTTTGAACTTGGTTAAGCTTTTTACCGGAGCTGTTATATGCATTTGCACCATGCTTATTAGAATCTTTGTTCCCTCTAAAGCATCTCAACACCAAAAGCAGAACCACTCCAAGAACAATAAGTGTTATAATCCCAGCAGCAGCAATCACGATAACTCTCTTATTCGTCCAAAATACTCTACCCTTTGACCACTGAGGTAATACTAGGCTAGAAGAAGGTCCGTCAGCTGGTCGTCCCCTAGGTGGTCCGTGTAAAGGAGATGGAGCCCAGGCTATAAATGGAGGAAGTGCTGCTGGTGGTGAAGGAAGAATAGTGGTATTAAATGGATTTCCATCTTTCCTGCAGAAAAGACATCATGCATCATCAAGGACAATGTGGGGGTTATTGCCAGGTTGGGGTTGAACGCGGAAACAGAGAAACATGCAATACAATAGCGAGGATTCACCTGAAATTTGGAATATTCAGCAACTTTGGAGGTATAGGACCAGAAAGTTTGTTGTTCTCTACATTCCTACACAAGAATAAAGTGATAATTCATTACATGCTAAGCTACTTTCGGGTTTAATGCTTGATCATTTGGTGATAAATTTGTGAAAACAAATATTGAATGAAGGAAATTAAGAGGGAAAAAGAGTACAAATCCGAAAGGGGAAGATCCTGTAGAACATCAAGGACCCCGGAAATCTTATTATTCTGCAAATGCCTGCAACAGAAAAAGCATACATGAATATGAGTGATTCATGGAAATAACTTCGTATGAATCAATCTAATGGCCTCATCCTTTAATGAGATTAATACTCACAATGTGGTAAGAGATGACAAATTCCCAAATGAGGGAGGTAGCTGACCGGTCAAATTATTTCCTGATAGATCCCTGAAACATAACATGTCAGAATTCAACCTAGAAATGAAAACAGGAAAACAAGCTATACAACTAGCGAGCTTACAAATCGGCCAAACTCCTAAGCTCTTGAAAGGAATCTGGTATGTTGTCACTTAAACGGTTATCATCCAAAAACCTGAAAGAGAATGATGGTAGAATATTGAATGATGATGAGAAACGATTATTGTCTTGAGCACGATTTTAGAATAAGCAAGTTCGAATTGAACTTACAATTGTGTTAGTTGTGTTAAGGCAGACAAAGTAACAGGGATGCTCCCATTGAACTGATTACCTGAAAGAAAACTAAAAAGAAGAGAGAAAAAAAAAACAAAGTTGGTACAATCACGGAGAAGCATAGTAAAAGAAAGGCGCATAATATTATCTTGTATTAGCTGTACTCTATAGATAAATATAAAGATTGTATAGTCCAACATACAGATTTCTGATGGTGAGAGGTATGTTGGATGGTATGCTCCCTCCAATTTGATTGTGACTTAGATCCCTGCTTCATAAAACACCGAAAAGCGGCATAAGACTATACAGAATTTTATATACATATAATATATATATATGTGATCCTTGGAAGGCATACAATTCAAGCCATATGAACGACTTGTTGATTGCTCAAGAAGCACAAAGCTTAAAACAGCCTGAATTAATCATTCATGGAAATGCATTCGAGATATTGTCAACAATGCCAATAACATGGAAACTATACATTTAAGAAAGAAAAAGTCTTACATTATCAATATCGATTCGAAGTCTCCGATGCCTTCATCCAAAATGCCTCCAAGGTTCAAGCCGCTTAGTCGTCTGAATAAACACCATTAAGCTCAACAAATTGATACAAAAATTCATTGATGAAAAAATTATGGAAAAGTAAAAGGAAAATTCCATTTACAGTTCAGTTATATTGGAGAAAACACATGAAACTCCTTGCCATCCTTCTCCACATGGATCTCCTCCGGCAGGTATCCACCCCAGAAGTGGTGGTGAACCCAAAGAAGTATATAATCTATTTATTGCTGAAACTGGGGAACCATAAAAAAAAAACAAAAAAAAAAAACAAAGAAAGAAACAATCACTAAAAGTTTCATATGACTTTGCTTACATTAAATTTCTTCAAAAAAAAAATTGAAATAAAACTTATGCTTCTCATTACATTTGGTTGAACACAACGAGTGTTACAAGCTCAACCTTGCAAATCATGTAAGCTAAAAAAGTTAATAAACTCCATTTTTCTTGTAATTTCTATCACTTTCCTCGAACTTTCTCGACACCCAAACAGACCGTCATCATTCAACAATAACTAAATTTCCAAAAAAAGTGATGCAAACATGAGCTAAGAAACAATTACTACAGGTTTAATATGACTTTGCTTAAATTAAATTTCTTCAAAAATTTTAAAATGAAATAAAACTTATGCTTCTCACTGACACTTGGTTGAACACAATGAGTGTTACAAGCTCAACCTTGCATATCATGTAAGCTAAAAAAGTATTTTCTATCACTTTCCTCAAACTTTCTCGACACCCAAACAGAGCTTCATCATTCAACAAGAACTAAGTTCCCCCCCCCCCAAAAAAAAAGAAAAAAGAAGTGATGCAAACATGAACTAAGATACTTTAATACTTTACCATCACGAGGGTCAGTATCTCCAGTAGAAAACGGTAGAGTCAAAACCAGCAACAACCCAACCCGTGCAATACCCCAACTCACAAAACCCATTTACCTGCTCAACAGAAGAACCTTCAAACAAAAAACAAAAATCCAAACTTTCTCTCCTTTTCCCAGAAAAAAAAAACCCAGCAATGTCTATGTTTACATAGAAATTTGGGTATCTGGGTTTTCAAAATGGAAAGCTCTGGTAGAGAGAGAGAGTATGTGTGACAAAGCAAGCTAGTAAAGTGCAGAGAGCCAGTGAATGAAGAGAACAGAAGAGTATTTTTTGTTTATTTATTTATTGATTTAAATTAATCTTAGTATTTTGGTCTAAATTTTCTCTGTTTCCGTTAAAACTCGAAGTGAGCTCCACTTGTGTTTGTTTGTCTCTATTATTTTCTTTCTTTAATTTAGTTAAAAAGTAAACCACGACCAAACCAACGGCATGCAAAGTTGTGTGTTTCTTGTGACTCGTGACTTATCTTTTCTACTTACTTTATTTTTTTCTCGGATTTATAATTGAGTCTCGATTAAATTTAAAGCGGAGCTAAATTTATAAAATTATTTGAATTAAAATTATTAAATTGAGAATTAATAATAATATTATTTAAAGAAAGTCATTGAACTGAACAATTGAATTAAATTTTTATTTTTATGAATTAAATTTAATTTTTATAATTTTAGGGAGTTAAAATATAATTTTTAAAAAAATTTAAGAGCTAAAATAATAAATTTATATTTTAGGGGGCCAGGGCCCATGCCAGCCCCCTGGCTTCGCCCCTGATAATGTTTAAAGAAAGCCATTGAACTGAACAATTAGATCGAATTTTTATTTTTATGATTTTTTGTATAATTTATTTAATCAAATGACCATACCAGTGAAACGATAGATTAATTTATTTGACCACTTATCTATTTTTGAAAATTTTACAAATTTGATCCTTAATTAAAAAGTAAAGTTCCTTCATTGTTATTTTTATCTATAAAAGTCAAATTCGAGACTTCGCTTAAAAGACATCAAATTTTTATCATTTCAACAGATCAAAAGTTGATATATTTCTAAATAAGGATAAAACAAATTTAGTTTTATATATTTTTACATTGATCATTGAATATTTTTGTTTAATTTAGTCTTAAAATTTAATAGATTTATCCAATTTAATTCATAAACTTGAATTTAGTTAAAATATGATGACGTATATAACACTATGAGATTGTGTCAAAATTATCATTTGAAAATTTTAAAATTTATAATTTTAAAATTTTCAGATAATAACATGGCACAAACTCAAAATATCATGTCATCAAACCTTAACATCGTCCAAATTCAAATACCAAATTGACTAGTCAAATTTCAATAACAATGTAAAAAAAAATCAAAAACCAAATAAAAAGATTTTCAAATTTTAGAAATTAAATGTTAATTTTAGATTCATGTAAATATTAGTTATTTCCTTTTTTAAGATGGGAAACATTTTTAAAATAAAAAAGAAGAAGTAATCTTTATATAGTAATGGCTAAAATACAAGGAACGGTCAAAGTTAAAAAATAGAATAATGAAAGTTAATTTAAGCGCCGACATACAAAATTAGTAAATTTATTTGTCATCTAACCTTAATTATAGTACCGATTGAGGCTTAGTTCGATTTGTATGAATATTATTATTAATATAATTAGATACAAGTTGAGTATACTTTAAAATATTATCCTCTTATTTATGGGTTATAGAAAAACTATGGTTAATTTTAGATATTAGGTCAAATAGAGGTGGATACAAGTGTGACTAGCAATGACCTCGACCCTCCTAAAATAAAAAATTTATATTTAAGCCTTTAAAATTTTTTATAATTTTAAATTATTAAAGGTAAAATTATACTTTATTCCCCTAACATTATAAAAATTCAATTTAATCCTTTAAAATTATAAATATATAAACTATAAAAATTAAAATTTCATTTAACTCATTTCTAGCTTTCCCGATGTCAAAGAAACAGATATAATCATATCTATAATGAAATTATAAAATAAGTTAATTGTAGTTTATTACTAAATATGTAAAAAAATTCTAACCTTTTTCAGATTCATGATGAATTATGTGCTTTTTTTTTGGTATAAAATGGTTAAAACTAAAAAAAATGAAAAGGAAGCCATGGTCATCATCATCATCATCATCATGTCATTTAATAATATAATATAAAGTTTTTATTTATTTATCTTTTAAGGATGTTGTGATTGATGGACATAATTTGCGCATTTTACGGCTTTTATTTTGCTAAAAAATTATTTTGACTTAATTTGATTTTATTGGGAAAGTATTTATAAATAAAATCCAATACCAACTTGAGTAATTTTATTGTCATTTATAATTAAGAGTAAGAGAAAATGGTATGTAAGTGGTCTTTGTTATGAGCTGTAAATTAAAGTCCATGATAAATGTATACAGATTTTTTTAGAGGTTAACTAATCAAATAAAGCTCATTTAATTAATTTAAATTGGCTTAATTCGTGAAACATATAAGAAAGCTTGACGGTGGTTTAGTAAAACATTCCTTTAAAATTAAAATTACCATAGTTAATGTAAATCCTAAATTATAAAATTGTATAGTGTTTAAAACCAGTTTTACTTTGTTGTTATTCATAATCAAGGGCAAGGAAAATGAGGCTTTCATCTTCCAAAATGGTAAATTTAATGTGAAATTATATGTTAGTATAATTGTAAATTTACAGTTTGACTCGCTAAAAAATTTATAATTCATCTCTAATCTTCTACAATAATTTTTTTTACTTCACCCCTATATGTGACAATAATATTTAACTTAAATTAAGTTTTACTGGTATTAAAAAAATGTTAAATCACTATTTAAGGCATGAAGTTGATAACAACTCTTATATCGGAGCTTAAACTTTATTTTAGTCCAAGTTAGTTCCTGAAATTGATAATTATTTTCATATTAGGGCTTAAATTTTTCTTTGTGCAAATTAGTCTCAAAATTGACAATGATTCTCATACTGAGGCTTACGGTTTTCAAGAAAATCTCATGGACTAATTTAGACAAAAAAATTCGAGTCACAATTTGAGAACAATTACTAAGTTCAGAGTCTAACTTAACCAATACCCTAATATGAAAATAATTGTCAAATTTAAACTTCAAAAAATAGTTTAACCTTAAATTCTTTTTTCAATAATGTGTGATATGTTGAATGATAAATCACAATCTGCTACATATAACATGCATGCGTGCCTGTCACCCTTTTCTTTTAGCTGGATTCCTACTAGCTGCTGCCCCCTCAATGACCGAAAGCGAAAGCTTTAACGGAAACATATATATATATACACACATAACGTTAAAAAAATCTATAATTTGAGTCGAATAAATCAGATAATAATACATGTATTAATCTAACGGTTGGTTTTGACTTTTATTATATATTTGGCTCCAATAGTCCGCTCCTTCTCGTCCCTGGTAGGTCTAGAGTATGGGGTTGTTTTATAAAATTAATCCTTTTACTATTAAATTTATCAATTTAATCCATAATTGCATGTACTGTTAAATAGGAATCTATTAAGGTCAAGTTTTAATAGAATTAGCATTTTAAAAACTTTTATGAATCTCGTGGTCAGGGGTGAAGCCAGAAAATTATCATTTTTAGGAGGGCTAAAATATAATTTTACCTTTACTAAATTAAAATTTTAAAAATTTAAAATGGCTTAAATGAAAAAAAAATCATTTTAAAAGGGCCCTCACTGCTACACCCCTGATTGTGGCCTATCAATTGAGTGTTCATTTACCTCAAGAATAACTTGGGTTCAAAATTTATTTTTATTTAATTTATATTAATTTTAAATTTTTATGATTAAAATAGTAAAAATAACTTAAAAACACCGCATAAAAGTTGTCAAAATAAAAAGTTCAAACCAGGTGATGTATATATGGATATGTATGCATATATATATTGTTCAAAATGTATGTACATATATTCCAAGCCTTCTATTTTGAAGAACAGTGTTCCATTAATGGAGAAACTTGTTATTTGAAGAAATTATAGTTCAAACCAGCATAATTTTTTGCATTTAAAACAAGCTGGTGTAAATATGGAGGTTTAAAAATTAAATACACTGTTTTACAATTAATTTCCATTCCATATGTAACAAGCTGCCCTTTGAAACTTCTTTCCATATTCTCAAAAGAACAATTATATTAATACTACCTCAACTTTTTTTACATTTAATGGTGGAAATTTTTAAGTATTGCCATAGCTAGGCAATCCACCAAAAACTCTCTCTCTATATATACACAATATATATAGATCTTTATGGTCGAGTAGCGGAGAAAAAAGGGCAACTCCGATCCAACTAGACGGTCTCTACTTGTTCATTGAAAACTTCCGGGAGAGTAATTGTGATAGTTGTTCGGTGTAGCATGTGGGAATCAGTTTCTTGAGTTTCTCTGTCAATGACTTGTGTCAATGGTTATGGTAGTCGGGATTGGCCGTTGAATCATGTTGATGCTGCAGTAATGAAGGGCGTTCAGGGGGACAGGGAACTGGAGCTGGGTGAGCGATGAAAGTAGGAATTTCATCACCCGGCATTAATACAGAAACTCCACTGGTGTATACCGTCATCTGCAAAAATGTCAAAGTAGACTACCTTTATAAGAACATTGTATTATCTTGGAAAGTCGAGGACTTGACTTGGTCAACAGTCAAAGCATAGAAAAACAATAATTTCACCGAAATTATTGAAAAAAATGAAGTTATATGCAACAACACCAATAAAAGATTAAGGCTCTGCAAGAGAAAGAAAATGTAACAATGCATGATATCACGTTGAGCAGTTCAGAGATATCAACATATGAGGCTATATCGAGCTAGTTTCTAAAGTTCGAGAAATGGATAAATCCGAAGCCAAAGGTAGAGATTTTTCTTAGCCAAATGAGGGTTAAAAGCAATTGAAGGAAAAGCTATATAAAGCCACCAATTTAGGCCCTACCTAGTTGACATTTCCTAGACAAGCATCCTTTTTTTTTAAAGCATGGACCTTACTGGTACTACCTTACGATCACAAACCAACAACCCACCAAGCTGTTGTAATATTAAACAATCGGACAAAACTCGAACCACCAATCATGCAGATTTGATGTTTTAATTGCCTTGAAAAAAATAACAAAACAATGTGCCAGACAGCATCAAAACATAAAGATTATATGAACATAGAAGTCAACAATCTACTTAGCAATAAGTGAAAACAAAACAACCAATCGATACCGTAAATTCCTACAATTCTTAACGTAGAAGAGAGGGCAGCGCATTATCTCAAATATCAACATATGTATCAACATTACAGGTTTGCATTCAAATTCGAAACTGACAGTTACTTCTAAGTTACTTATCAATAGAATAGAATGCTTTTCCAGGATTGCAATTAAGCCGGACTAATTGATCACATCGACAAGAATGTATCTTGTTTGTTGATATATCCAACAGTATCCTAAAGGATTCGGTCCCGCAAACACAACAAAGCATTAACTTCCAACCCTCAACAAAAAAATCCCAGCTTCCCCAAATAGGTGCTACTCAAAAACATTATCATGTCTCAAGATGCCAGAATATAAGTAAACACAGGTCCTGAACACAAAATCAGGAGTACTGGTTGATCTGATGCGACCTATCACCACCACCAAAACTGTCGCGTTCTGTTTAAAACTTCATCCATTTTCGCTGTAAAAAACTGATCCCTATATGTTAGCATGAGGTACACGTGACAAGCCATATGTCACTAAGTTCACGTCAGCTTTTAACAATACAAATGAATGTAATTTTTAATAAAAATGACCAATTTACTCCTTGATCCAATGTACAGGGATTAATTTGCCCATTTTTCTGAGTAAAGGGGAGCAAAATGCAATCCAACTCCTACTACAAGGGCCTCCATGATACTTTTACTCCTATATTGAACAATTTAGAGGGTTTTGGACTTGAAGTAGGCTAAAGATTTGTTGCATAAAAATGCAGAATTACACTCATAGGATACCCTAAAACAGTGATAATTCATCTAAATTTGCCTTATCACACTTTCCATAATGAAAGTGGATCATACATGATCTTCATTATCAAACGAATCCAAGGGAGCAAATTATCAGAGTGCACAACAAGGTAACCATTTGCTCCCATTCCCATGTATGGCCATGGTAAATTGGTAGGGTCCAAACTCTAAAACATAAACAACCATATCTATTTGTTATATATACTCTTCAAGGGGGCCCAAACCATTCAACTTCAGTGGGACATTTTGCCTAAATATTAATAAATACAATGACAGACAATTGACTGTTCCAGAGAAAAGATCTTTGACTAAAAAAGATGCAAACTTCGCAATTGCATGAAACTTGAAAGGAAGAAAATTTAAGCAACTGAAATGCTTTATATATCATTAGGTAGCAAATTGAAAGAAAAATAAGCCCTCATTAGCAATCTTTAAATGAGGGTCCCCAAGACAAAAAGGAACATACATAAAAGAGAAAGCTTTAACATTGAGCTTAGACAAAGCTTGCAAGGAATGGGGAAAAAATGTCCACAAAAAATCTCTTTTGCCTAAAGAAAAAGCTTATAATGATATTGATAGCCAATTAAGTACACAAAAATGACCACAAATTTTACGGCTAATGCAAAATGTATGATGCAATTGCATGAAACTTGAAAGGAAGAAATTTTAAGCAACAGAGATGTTTTATATGTCATTAGGTACCAAATTGAAAGAAACAAAAAAAAAAAAGAAATGAGGGTCCCCAAAACAAAAAGGAACATACATAAAAGAGAAACTTTTTAACATAGAGCTTAAACAAAGCTTATGATGATATTGGTAGCTAATTAAGTATCTATAACATGCTTAAAACCAGTTTTACTGCTAATTAATAAACCACACCCCAAATAGTCAAAAAAGATGGGGTTTTTTTTTGGATTAAACACATAAATGAATAAACTTTGAACAAAATTAAAGAAAACCCAGAAATGAGAACAAAAAGGGGAACTCACTTTAGGTGATGGGTGACTAAGTTTGCCATTGAAACCAAGCTCAAGGTCACCATGGTTAGGTCCAGCAGTAGTAGAAGAGTTATTAGGTCTAAGGAACCGTTCAAATATAGCCATTACTAAGAACATAGAGATAAGAATAGCAGTAGCAACGAAACCAAAAGACACTGCATTCACTGAGTTATCAAAATGTCTCCATTGTTCTTCTCTTCCAATATTCAATGGTGAACCTACCGGTGGCCAACCATACAAGTAGCTTTCTTCTTTTCCCATTTTTTTACACCAGCTCCAAAAAATAAAAAAAGAGAAAAAAAAAAGGAAGCAAATTTTGGCTCCTTTATTGCTTAACTCTCATAGCTGTGTGTTGATGAGAGAGATAGAGAGAGTGTGTGGGTGGTAAAGGAAGGTTTTTTTTTTTTTGGATGGGTAATGGCAGTACTTGAAAGGCTTTTTCTTTTTACACCATAACCAAAGCTTCTTGGAGTACTTAAACTGGTAAAGATTTTGGGACTTTGCGAGAGAGAAAAATAAAAAAGAGGGAAGCATGTGAGCATGTGGGGCTATATAATCTTTTACAAGGAGCTGACCTATTTGGAAGTGAATAAGAATGGGTTAATATAATTTTTGGTCCCTTGGTAATTTGATTCACTTTGCTACTTACATTTTTTTGTCCTAGTAGGGGAGAGCAATTTTCAATTTTAACCTAAAAACCGATTCATTTGGATTTTTCAGTTTGGTCGGGTGGATGGATTAGTCAATTTTGACCTCGATTTGATTGGTTAATTTGATTGGTTATCGATTTTTGAATCCTGAAATCAAAAATATATTTATATTTTATAATATATAATAATTATATAATCATATAATAAGAAGGTCGATTAATTGAAAAAATCGACCAAATCAAAGTCGGTTTAGTTTGGTCAGCCTTCTCAACTAAAGTCAGTTGGGTTGGTTTTCTCATGTTAAAGCCAATTCGAAAAAAAAAAAAGTTGAACTGACGAATTAAACTGGTTGCTCTTCCTTACATTTCAATACCTGAATTTGACAACTATGTCTATTTAGGTTCATTGTAACACCCCTAACCCGTATCCGCTGCCAAAACAGGGTTTCGGAGCATTACTACCATTTACAGATCACAAAAAAAAATTTAAATACTTACCGATTCAATGCATCATATAAATAAATATATTACTATTCAATCAATAGTTTGACACTTGTATAAGCATCAAACAGCAACATTGTTTGTATACTTGCACATATCTCATATAAATTCAACATTGATATATCTATTTTCTCGACATATCGCACTTGAGTTTAATAATAGTCTCAACTTACATAATTTCCTTGTCTCAACTTACATAATTTCCTTGTCTCAACATATCAAAGATAATCATATATGTACATGTCATGAAACATATCATGCTCTTACCGTTTCTTCATAAGCATATATCATTCATTTCATTATATCAATATTTCATGCTCCATCATTTCCATATATTTTATGTATATTTATTCCTAATAGCTTATATCAAACTTAACATAAATTATATTCCATGTACTTATACTTATTTCGTTTATCTATCTTCATAATTATTTCATATAACCATTCGTCATCCGATACATATTACACGAATATCAATTGTTCAATGATGTTAGGCGTCTCCCATCCACGGTCTTATTTAGCTTTGACATGATGCCATAGCGTCTTTCAACTATGGTCTTACTCATTTTCTGTCATGTTACCATGGTATCTTTCAACCATGGTCTTGTTCATTTCATATCACGTTGCCATGATATCTTTCAACCATGGTCTTACACATTTCATATCAGGCTGCCATGGTATCTTTCAACCATGGTCTTACACATTTCATATCAGAGAGCACACTCCCGCAAACCTCATCTTTACAATGGGATTACCAGTCCAGGATAAATTCCCTGTAATATAAACTCATAGAGTATTGTCGGGATTACCGCTTCAAAGCTAAATCCTCGCAACGACAATTACTCTAATGAGCTTGATCTCAATTACCATCCAAAGCTAAATTCAAGCCCTAATTCGGATTACCCGTCCGGCTAAATCCATTTTACACGTATTCTTCTGGAGGGCTATATCGAATAGGATCACCCGTCCGGCTAGATCCTTTTTACCGTCAATTCCTTTTCAGAGATCCATCGAATTTTCCTTTCATTCAACTGGGATTTATTTTCAATTTATATCGAGTATTATCAATATTTCATCAAATATCATGAATTATCATGAATTGAACATTCAAATCATATTTTCATCACATAACCACATATTTCAAGTATTTAAAATACAATTCAAGTTACACAAACTTACCTCATTGCTTGTTTGTATTTATAATTTCATTAATCCGATATCTTTTCTTTTCCACGATCAAGTCTCATATTTGAGTCGTCCGGATCTTTATAAATAAATTTGATCATCATTTTCATTCATTTCATCTTCTAATGCATTTAATTAATGCTCTAGGCAAAATTACCATTTTGCCCCTAAACTTTAATTAATGACGATTTCGTCCTTAGGGTCGAGAAAATAAAATTATTGCAATTTAATCCTTATTTCCAGCTATTATTCTCATATATATTGATAACAGTCCATGAATTCTATAAAATATCAAAATTTTCCATAATTTCAATACTTTTCAATTTAATCCCTAAAACATGTTTTCCCCCGATCTTGAACTAAATTAATAATTTCATTCAATTTTGTAATTTAAATAATAAAATAATCCATTTCATGCAATTTGGTCATTTCTGACATTTTACAAAATTACCCATAAAGTTTTACTTTTATTCAATTTAGTCCCTAAGCCTAAAATATGCAAATTAGCCATGCTTAATGAATATTCATATATGTTTTCCTCCTCCTCCTCCTCTCCATTCCACATCCTTGATGTATGTAGCACACTTGTAAGTAACATTATCTATAATCTTTATTATTTACTTTTATGAATATTCAAGTTGTCCATCTGTGTCATAGTCACTAAATTATTTATATCTCGAGCTATAGGACTCCAAATTAAGATCTGCTAATTTTCCATGAAACTAGACTCATATATCTTCTTACCATAAAATTTTCAGAATTTTTAGTTTAGTCAATAAGTACAGTTTATTCTTTAAAGTTACCCCTATTCTGCTGTCTGACAGTTGTGACCATTCGTCACTAAAAATTAATTATCTCCTTGTACAGAATTCGAATGATGTTCATATTTGTTTCTATTGAAAATAGACTCATTCAAGATTCTAAACATATAAATTTAAGCCCCTAATTATTTTTATCCAATTTTTTTATGATTTTACAAATTCAGAACAGGGGAACCCGAAATCATTCTGACCTTGTCTCACAAAATTCATCATATCTCATGATTTAGAATTCCATTGCTTACATAATTTCTTCTATAAGAAACTATACTTAATAAGATTTAATTTCATATTTTATTCATCCTATAATTAGATTTCTACAATTTTTTATGATTTTTCAAAGTTAGACTACTGCTGCTGTCCAAAACTGTTTTAGTACAAGATATTAATTACCATGTTATAACATCCTTATTTTCTTTTTCTACACCATTTCTCATCACTTTCTCTTATTTTTCTTCACTAACATATCAAGAACATAGGACCTTATGTAAGAAAACTCTACTATAACATTATTTCCATGCTTTATCAATAATAACAAACTTAAAACATATTGAAACCTTGATGTACTTACCTTTTCTTATTGACTTCAATCTTTAACTTGATTTTCTCTCTCCTCCAGCTTCGATTTCTTGAATCCAACTTGATATTCTTGCTCCCCATCATCTCCTTGCTATCTTTCTCTCTTGATGGCTATGGAAATTCTTTCAATTTTAGGTGAAAATAATGAATTTTTGGTGGAATGACTAAATTATAAAGAAAGCAAACTTCTTTTCTTCTTCTTATCTTACGTTAGTTTGCATGGGAAAGGAAATGTGTTGATAATTCTTCATCTTTCCTTCCTTTTATACTAAATAAATAATAATATAATAATAATAAACATCTCATAAAATATTAATAAAATAATATTTATCTAATTAATTAATTTAAAATATCATCAACATAATCATTACATTATAGAATTCTCTCTCTTACTAATTGACCATTTTGCCCTTCATGATCTTTTAGAATTCCATCATTGAGTCATCACTTAATTTGGTAAAGTGATTTAGTCCCTCATAATTTTTTTACCTATTCAATTTGGTCCTAATTCATCAATTTTTCTTGGTTTCTAGATCATTCCACCCTTAAAATATTTGCACCATTAGTCCTTCAACTTTTTTATATTCACACTTCAACCCCTTAAATTTTGAGTATTTACTCTTGTGCAACAAGACTTTTCTCATCTTTGCAATTTAGTCCTTTCTTGAATTAATATATCATAATATACTTCTCAATATTGACATCACTCAAAAATTCCCTTTTTGTCACTTTATTTCCTTATTTTACTATATCACGGATAATATTTTACTGTAAAAATTTTCGGGGTATTACATTCATGAAGTTGGATTCCGTCAAAATTTGATGATTTGGCCTAGATAGCCAGTATTGTATCATTGGACGTTTCGTTTTTCTAATGGTATTGGTATGTATAGGTACTAGCCTGTTTTAGTTTACCACTTCGGATTTATCTTATTTTTAAAAACACATGATATATGTGTATAAAAATATTTACAAACATCAAATAATGAGATTAAATAAATTTCAAATATAAATATTTATCAACTATATAAAATATTTTTAATAAGCTTTAAAATAGATAAACAAAAAATTATTTCATAAATTAAACAACAAGATCCTCCCATGCTATGAATATAACAATCCATAATTAAACAAATCCAAAATAAGTAATAAAATTTTAAATTTAGATTTAAAATATTTTTTAAAAAATTGTACAAATGAAATCAACTAGTACACACCGATATCAATCGAAATTTGCACCAAAATAGAACTTAAAGTTTGTTCTTCCAGTTGACTACCGAAACGGAACATTCTAACTAGTACCAGCAATGCTAGAACATAATTGACTACCGTAAATGTGGCACTCTGAAATTATAACATATCATCACCTGCAAATAGAATCTAAATTCAAGTATGAATATGGATCAAAATTAAGTACAAACGTCATAATGGATTTAATTATCAAATTTATGAGTCAAAAATTATATTAAATGTAATGGGCTTTTTTTTTTTAACTATTGGCTAACAACTTGTGTAGTTTTTTTTTTTTATAAAATTTCAAATTTGGTCCTTCAACTATGTTAAAAATGAAATTTAATCTTTACACTTTTATTTTAATATAATTTGATCTTTTAATTTTATAAATTTATTTGCTAATCCAATTTGTTAGCACAATTAGTTACTTTTAAAGTGCTAACATGCAACTTTTAATAAATGATGTTTTAAAATGAAAATAAATCAAATAACTTAATATAATTAAAAATTATTTGTGAATAGAATGTTGTTGGAGTTGTGTGACTCGAATTTCAGTTAAAAAAGTTTGAGGTGCAATTGACTTGTCAAAGAAATAAGATAAAGAGGCAAAATTGGAGATCTATGGGGGCGAAGGACCGAGGGTCGAATACCTTGCTAGACAAGTTGAATTCGTATAGGACTATTCTTATTCTATTAGACGTTGATTATAAAAGAGTTGTTTAACCCTTAATACATCTATAGCAGAAAACCTCTTATATTATTGTTTTTCAACATTAGTGAATTTCTCCTCCTCTGTTTGTGGTCTTTATTGATAAGGGTTTTACACGTAAAATTTGCATTTTTTCTTTCTTTCTTATCTCTTTACGATAATTCCAATTGTCATTATTGACGTATAGTATAACAAATGCTTAACAGTTCTTATTTTTCAAATCAAAACATCAATTAAAATGAAAATAGTAGGTATACTGTAACGATACTGTAATGTGAACAAAAAAAATAAAAATAAACACCCATCCAACCAGTTCATCTAATTTAATTAAATAAATCATTAAAAATATCGTAAAAATTTATTTTACAAAAACTGATTCAATCCATCCGTAATGTTGTCCAAATCAACCAATTTTATACATATTTCCAGACCATTACTGACTAGTCGGTTGTATCCAATTCAAACATTGATATATATATATACAAAGGAAATTAAAGTGTTGAAATGGACATGTCAATGTTTGTTCGGCCTTCATGTAATCAAGGTTCAGAAAACTAACAGCAGTTAAAAACCGATGTGTGGAGCAGTAAGCACTCAGACATTGTTGTCCCCTATTGGCCCTATATGTATGTCTTTAGTTGGTTCAAAACAGACATTCTCCCCCATTACCCACTTTTCCTTTTTATATAATCTTTTAATATGTGGTAGATCTTATATTCGAGTTAGGTCGAACTATGAATTATTCGAATACGACTAAACATTTCAAAATGGTAGATTAACATTTACAAAAAGTGAAACCAAATAAGGGGTAAACTTTTTTTTTGAAACTGCTCAAATAAGGTTTTAAACTATGTTTTATTCTAAATACGTCAATATTTATTTAAAATTCACTACAAATAGAACTAAACTGCGTGAAAAGTCCTTATTTAAATATTTTTATAAAAGTCAAACCGTTATATGACAATTTTAAACGGCTTAATTGAGCAACTCTTAAAAGATTGGGCTCTAGTTTAAGCATTTAATCAATCTAATACCTAAAAAGATAGAAATTTAATCATATGAATCATAATTCAAATTTCATGCATATAATTATATCAAATCAAAATTCATATATAAATTCGATATATGTATCTTTCTTATCACTCGATCTAACAGATATTAAATTAATATTTAAGAAGGATTTGATGAATATGGTGTTGAATTATGAATTCCTTTTTTATCTGAAAAATAATTCAACCAGCTTTGCACCACTTTACTTAAGCCAGTTTCACAATCATGCCCTATATAAAATATATGGTTATCTTTAGAATGCAAAATACCCCTTTAATGGTAAAGTAGGACTGCAACATGATACCCAACATGCTAAAAGATTTAAAAAGATGTTAGCTTCTCCCCAATCCCATCTAATCCCATCTAGCTTCTAGACTTTGCTTCCCAATCAATGAAAACATTTGTCGAGATCGATTAATCGAAAATTGATTACGGTATCAATTCGAAAAAAAATATTAAATTAATTGATCTAAAAATTGGTATGAAACAATCAAGTTAATTTTTTTTTATGAATTTTTTAATAATTTATTTAATCTAAAACTTTACTAAAATTATTCTTATTTAAACACTAAAATTTTTTTTTTCTTAGACAGATTAAAACATTCAACTCTATCATGGGCCATTGCCAGCTCCCAGAAATCTCCTTTATTTTTTTCTTTTTTTCTTTGTCTAGTTTATATTAGTTTATTTCACTTTTGGGACCATCAAAATAAGAAATAATTTGTCGATGTTTATTAAGTCGAATAGTAAGAAATTAGATGTCACTTAATGCCATTTTCTAATATTGTCAATGGATATAAGAAGACAAAGAGTTAAAGGAATATTGCCTAAAGTTTAGGGTCTAACTTGATTCAAATTCAGATTTAGTAAATAAGTTCGAAACAAGGAAACATGAAAAAAAAATGTACTTTAGATTACTTGCATCAAACTGCTCAAAGTATGATTTAAATTCTAAGTTCATCCTCTATCATACCAATAGTCTGGATTTGGCTTGATATAAAAAAAAAAAAAAACAACAACTTTCTATAAATTTTAATGATATTATTTGTTTTAAAATGTCATTGTTCGTAAAGTAGAATTACGTAATTCAAATATCAACTGATATTAATATTGAACCTGACGGTTAGGCAGATAAAAAAGAACTTAATACTTTGAAGATTCAATTAAAATGTATTAAAATTAGAGATCAAATTTGAATTCGAGCAATCATTTAGGGATGATTGATGAAATTATCACATTTTTAATTTGTGGGTATTTGTGAAATTAGGAAAGATAAATGGTGAAATTCGAAAAATACTAGAATAGTCCAAAGCAAGAATTGCAGTGAAAATAAAAGGGTTGCCGCAGAGAGAGAACGACAAACAGATTACAACATGATGTCAAATCATGAAAAACAAAAGCGAAAAGTATTATTATTATTATTATTATTATTATTATTATTATTATTATTATTATTATTAGGGATAAACTAGTGTTTAGTCTTCAAATTTGATATATTTTTTATTATGGTCCTTAAATTTTTTTATTCACATTAATCTCAAAATGCTGGAGGTTTTTTTTTTTCTCATTTTGATCCCCAAATTTGGATTTGCTAAGATTTAATAGTGCGACACTTGTGCCACATCATTTTTTTTAATTTTTATAATTCCATTATACTTCTTTATTTTTTTAGATTTTATATAGAATTTTTAAAATTTTCAGGTAATGATATGACATAATCTTCGAGTTCCACATCTCATACTTAAAAAAATTCAAGTCCAAAAATCAAATTGAAAAATTTTGCTAAGTTTCGAGATTAATATGGACAAAAAAATATATCATAAATTAGATTGAAAAAAATTATCAAGTTTAGGGATTAGATGTTACCTTATCCCCTATTATTATTAGGATAAATTACATCTAATGCCACTGAATTATTACATTTTGGTGCTGTTATATGGCCTTCTCCATTCTCACCTGCGACACTAATGGAAAGAGTAAATTTCCCTTCTTCTTCTATAGTTTAATTATTTCATGATACAACATTGAACGTCATAAATCTATTAATCAAAATCCAAACAACTTTCTTAATTAATCTCTAACGCTAATCATCGATTAGCTTGAATCTAATATATGTTTTTTTACTCATCAATGTGTATTGTTCCACTGTATCGATCATCGAATCATTGTTAGAAGCTCATCAACTTAACTTTAAAAAAAAAATCTCATCAATCCAATGACTTAAATGTAAACATTCAAATAGTTCAAAGATTATTTTGTAACTTTTTAAAATTGACTGACTAAAATATAATTTTATTAATAATTTAATGACATGGGATTTAGTTTATCCTTATTATAATGAGTATTATTATTTTCTTCAAAAATCTTGAGAAAGACAGCTCAGAAAAAGTGGTCCCCCTAAGGACTCCAAACCGAGCTTTTTGTGGTAATAGTGCTATGATTATGTGGCAGCATCCGACATACATGTTTTTATGGTCCAACGTAATATTAATTACACATCATTACCCAGCAGTTCTTGCGAACCTCCCATGTATCCCAAATTTTTTATGTGGTTGTAATTTTTAAAATTAAATAATTAAAATGTAATTTTATTAATAATTTATTTTAAAAATAAAATTACATAAATTAAGTTATATTACGAAAGATTTTATATTAAGAGTCGATTATATTTTATTTTATTTATTTAAAAAAGAGTAAATTAATTTTATATATTAAATTAATATGTAAATTAATTATTTTATTAAAAATTTTATCTATTTTATTATTAAAATTTAATTATTATATATCAATATAAAATAATACGTGTGTAATTCATATGGTAACACATAAAAAATGATAAATGTAATATGATAACTTATATAAAAACATGTACGATCCACCGTATAACACATAAAAAATTTATTGGATAAACTCTTATATAATCGAAGTAGTTGACTCAACTAGTAAGATACATTCCAAGCTATTGTATAGAGACTAGTTTAGTCCCATGTCGTAAGAATCACGAAGAGGGAAAAGCCATTAGCCAATAGCAAGAAAACCCAAAGGGGCGTTTGTCTTTCAGTTTTCACCACACCGTAGGTGGTCAGTGCCGGTCCCTAAGCAATTAGCCCCTTTGAGACCCCAAATTTCATGAACCATCCACATGATATGTTCCCTTGAATGTTGGTAAAACCCTAAACCCCCACCTTGTCCCTAAATTTCCCATCCTCTCACATGCCACGTCTACCCTATCTTCCACGTGGCAAGATTCGTCCTTTAAAAAGCGGGTAAACCACCTGAGAGGTCTGATTATAACAAATTAATTCCTATATTATTAAAAAAATTAAATAAATCGAAATTGTAACATAGTTAACAATTAATGTACAAAAAATTTCCTAAAATGATCTTTTCCCTCAATTACAGTTCAATTTTATGTAAAAAATATTAATTATGTTAAATAATAAATGATATTTTTAAAATGTTAAATCTATTCTTAATTGGCCTTATTTGATTATTTTTTATAGTAAATTGCTTAAACCAATCCATTCAACAGTAGAAGGACTAAACTGATAAGTCCATATAATAAAGGGACCTTTCAAATACATTCACATTTGGAAAAATAAAAGCCTCACAAAAGGTTAAAATATGTTATAAGTCCTTATACTTTTCATAAATTTAGAATTCAACCATCATACTTTTGTTTCTAGGAATTTAGTCTATTTACTTTTTAGATTTAAAAATTCAAGGCAAACTATTAACATTAAAATTATTTTATTAAATTTAGGTTCATTACAATATCATTTTTAATACATTGCTACAAAGTGAGTAATTTTTATTTTAAAATATCACATCAACCAATTTAATAGTGATAATAATTACACCCAAATTTTAAATTTTAAAAATAAGGAAACTAAATTCATAAAAATAAAAATACGAGGACTAAATTTTAAATCTATTAAGAGTTCAAGGAACTAAAACATATTTTAACCCTCCAAAAATCTGATACACTAGGCTTTTCCTCTTAGTTGTTTACATTGCAGGCATGAGAGAAGACCGACCAAATCAAAAATTGACCAAATTCAGGTATTCGGATGGTTTATAAAATTTAAAAATATGATTATTCAGTATCAAATCAAATTTTATTTTTATTTAATATATAATTAATTTTAAATTTTATAATAAAATAAACAATTTATATTTAAAGTAATAAAATAATTTAAATATTTTTAAAATTATTATTATTTAAAAATATTTATGAAAAAGACCTTAAAATTTTATTAAATAGTATTTAAAAATCATAAAACAAAATTTATTTAATCAAAATTAATCTAAAAATAAATAAACATATATAAAAAAATTGAACCGAATTAAACCGAACCAAATTAAAATAAACTATATATAAATTTAAAAAATCCGGATCAAAACAGAACCGATTAACTCTTTAAGTCTTAACCACCCTCGAGATTCTCTCTCTCATACTTCAACGGTCCAGATCGATTGTTACATCCCTTTCGGGGGTCTTGACCCGTTGATTTTTTTGTCAGTAGGGTCAAAACACTGTTTAAAAGAAAAAAAAAGCTATTCTCACGCGTGTACATACTGTACTATCACACGTGTGATACGTAGTTAACCAAAAGAGAGTACGGTGGTGGTGATGCTGGTGGGGGCAGTGCATTGAGGTTGCTGTGTCAGGTGCTGGTGATGGGCATGGCTCGTGCTATTAAGCTTTTTGCTTAAATGGGTCACGTGAAAGGATCTTTTACGTGCTATTTATTTATTTTATTTATTGGCCTCTGTTTTTCTTTTTTTACTTTCTCTTCTTTTTAGGTATCTTTTTGATGTTGTTGAATATTGACCGCTTAATGACTTGGGATGGGCCTTCCTTTTTTTTTTTTAAGGTAAATTATAGTAATAGTCATTCACTATTCATAAATTTTACAATTTTAACTCTCAACATTCATTCATTATATCAATTTAGTATTGATTGTAAAAATTTTAACCCTCAACATTTACACATTATATAATTCCTTTTAATTTTTTTCTTTTTGTGATCATTTTACCTAAAAGTTAAAAAACAAATTTATTAGATTGAAAAATACAAAATGGGAACACTTAAAATTTAAGATAATATTTTTCATATTTTTCTCTTTCTTTTAAAATTAACCCTCAATATCACAAAAAAATTGCAAAAATAAGAAGATTAAATTACACAATGTAAATCTCTCAAATAGAAACTTGTAAAATTGTAATTCCCATAAAATATAATTTAATTTTAAAAATACATTCTCGCTACTTTATGATGAATAACAATATATAAAGCTTGTGTGTTAATAGCTTTACTAGTGTCATCTGTTTATAACGAGAGATAAGATAATTCTGGTTGAATAATAACAACACAAGTAATATTTATTTAATAGAAAAACACTCCTAATCTAACTAGAAAATGTGGGCAACACATAAAAAAATAAAATAAAGTAAAAAAACTAAGGTTGTCACCCTTCACATGTAATATGAGAGGATTTGAGCCTCTCCTGTATTAGATTAAGTATACATGTTTTTAGACTTTTAACTCAACACTTTATAATTTAATCTAACTTAATATTTTTTTATTTCTTAAAATAATTATTAATTAATTAATCAATTTAGCTAAATTAAATTTTCAATTAAATAATTTTCTCAACTTAATTCTAATTTCGATAAAGCCATGACAGCATTACCGTATTCAGAAGATTCATAATAACTAATAATTTCATTTCATTTTTGAACTTTAATTATTTAATTATAATTATCAATTAATTAATAATTTGAAAATCTTAAAATAATTCTCAAGTTATTTCTATACTTAAGTGAGAAAACACATTCATTTGTGAATGTGACTCATTTCTCTAACTTCATCATTTTCATTCATTTTTGTTCATTCGGTTCTGCATTCAATTCACTTATAGTTTCAACGAGCTAGCACACAGATCGATTGGATGTATATAATTAGGGTTTAAATAATTTATAATTAAGTTTTGACTTTTTCCCTCCCAATTGTAAACTTATTTAGTCACGAAGTCATTCTACTATAGTATCGTAATTGAGCTATTCATAATTACATGCCACTATGAAAGCTACTTAATTAGTGCTTGACTCTCTGCAACACTCAACCGTTAGGGTCCCGATGGCACATTTTACCAATTCGAGTCTAAAAAATAGCGTAGAACACACTAAATCACTTATTAAATCAAAAAGTTAAAACCAAGTAAAAACAAGGAAAAGACATTCAAATTACTCGAGAATAAACTCATTAAGTGTAATTGAGAACCTAATTTGACACAGCAGATCACTGCTCATCCAATGACATTGTCATAAATGTGTTACCCTCGTAGGATATCCTTAATCTCGTTGGGATAAATCCGTTCTTTTAATATAATCCTATTTTACACATGGTAACCATTAAATATTCTTCCATGAAAAGTCAATTACTGTCAAATAGTAATCAAATCATTTATCACAAAGATAAACGATTCGTGGTCACGTTTACTTGTCATCTATCATGTAATGTCGATGAAGGGATATTGTTTTCCTATTAGTTGGGTTATGAATTCCACTATTGTGACATACTGCAGAAAGTCATTTATTAAATACAACAACTTTCAACTATTTATCTATTTGAACTCAAGTTTTTATTTACATCAAAGCATATGAGTCACACACATATAGTCCATCATTCACTCAATATTAAAATATGTCACACTATGAACGTCACAAGTGAATAATTCATAAATGAAATTAGGATCTATTATACTTGGGTCATATTTGATGTATTTTCAATTTAGTCAGTTACATTTATATCTCCATCTTATTGGAGTCATTCTCTCTAATGCTCACGACAAAGCATTTTCCTCATTTAGACTTGATAAATGATATATTGGTTTTTCAATCGGTTTATTCCTTTCTAATTAAAATAAGGACATGTTTAGATTCATATACTAATACGACTATCTTTCTGTATTATGATCCGAACATATAATACTGCTTAGTATTAGTTAAATGTTAGATAACTAGTAAGCTAATATTTGTTTTCATTTTGCTCTAAATGCAAAAACATCGAGGACAATATACAAAGAGTATTAATGTAATTAATGAATATTTTTATTAAAACAAATTTTTCGAAAAATAAAAGTATACAAAACAAATATAATACATTTGGGACACCAGATCCAACAAAAACTACATTAACATAATTTATAAATGTTGAGGGTTAAAATTGCTATTATACCAATTTTAAAAGTTGTCACTGTTAGGTAGTTAATAACCACAAAAGATAAAAGTTGCTATTATGGCAAACAAGACATTTTCAAGGAGAAAATATTATCCCTATTATAGTATGTTACATGGTACATTGTCGCTTATTTGTTATAGAATATGCTACTTATACATGACTAAGGTAAATTTTTTTACTTTATTAATAAATTAACTTTTAAACTATATCCAAATTTCATGTTAATCCTTTAATTTTTATCGGGAGTGATCTTTAATTTTACCGTGCGTTTTTGTTTAGGATAAAATGTGATGAAATCGGTTGTGTAAAAGACAACTTTTGACAAAAAAAAAAAAACTTTAAGGACTAATTTGAGAATTGGAGTATAGTGCATGGGCCAATTTACGAATAAAACTTTTTTTAGCAGTTATCTTTTTTATCAGAGCTGAACCACGCAACAATGGCTGCAAATCTCTTTTTCCCCTTCTTCCTCCGTTGGCTCTAAGCTCCGCCATGCATCGACGGTGGCCAACGTATCGAATATATAAACCACTGACAGTGTTTTCGTCAGTTCCTCAGCCTTCCGATACCCCGCGAAGAAATATAACTGTGTCCCGATCGGCGCCATTGTTAAGTAAAGCCGTTCCATGGCCGAGATCGGCGGATTGAAACGTGACCCGTCGACTTCGGTCCAAATGTTGAGGTTCTCGTCGTAAGCTTCGATGTGTCCTTTCCATGGGTTAAGGCAATCGCCGGAGCTAAACAATTTACCGTCTACGTCGACGATTTGATTCGGCGGTACGTCCAATTGCCACATCCCAGCCTCGAGGTCCCATTTCTCCGCTCCGGCGTGGAACACCTCAGCGGAGCACCGCTGCGGCGAGAACGTCAGCATGTTGGGGACAGAATCGTCTTTTTCGGCGAAGCCACCCACTACGTAGATTTGGCCTTGCCATGTAACCCCTACACATTTGTACCTCAACGTACTCATACTAGGCAAGTCGGTCCATCGACCGGTAACCGGATCATAAACCTCTGCCGATGTCATTCCTCGAGTGCTATTCAAACCGGATTTTCCCCCCGCGACGTAAATTTTATCGTTACAAACACAACACGCAAAATCATACCGTGGCGTCCCTAACGACGCACATTTCGACCATTTGTTCAACCGAACGTTGTATCGAAGTACTAATGCTGACACTTCTACATCAACATCAGGAATCTCATTCGATTCCCGAGGTTTTCGTTTGTTCCATAACCTCCCACCGATAACATAAACAGATTCTCCGAGTGAAACCATCACAAAACCCTTTAAGACATGGTTTTCACGTAGGTTGGGAATGATGCTAACATGTTCCCATGTATTATTACAAGGGTTGTAACATTGTATACAGTTGAAAACATTAGTACTAGGCCCTGCCTCTTTAGGACAGAACGCGGCGATCACTCGATATCGAGAAGAACTGAACACGGGTGGTGGTGATGGTGATGCCGATCGTTGCTGGGAAGAGATCGAACCCATTGGACTTGTACGGGAAAAGTGATCGGGCTCGAGTCGAGCGAGTTCCGATGCTTTGTTTCAATGTCAAATGGGGAGAACCAATGTGATGGTTATAGGTCAGATATAGGTAAAAAAAAAAAAAAAAGGCATGGCGGACTAAACAATGAGGATTGTGAATATTTAAGCATAAACTGTGAAATAAAGATATGGACAGTACGTATCATACAAGAATGGGGGATCATATCTATGGTTTTTTTCTTGTTTATGTTTCATTTTTTGGGGAAATTTCTTGTTTATGTTCTGACCAAACATTTGATTCAATGTTTTGTTTTTTTGGGTAGGTTTTGTTGTTTGTTGTGGTGGAACCGTAGAAATCCCTAGTTTACAATGACTTTGAATATACTTTTTTGTAAGGTTAATTATAATTTAATTTACTTGAATATGTTTTTTTTAATTTTTGAACCGTTTATTATAATTTAGTTAATGTTATTTATTTTAAAATAATTTTAGGGTTTTAAATTTTGGATTTTTAAAATAAAATTACATTTGTTTTATAGCGAAGAAATTTCAAAGCTTTTTTAAGATTTTTTAAAAGTTAATTTTTAAAGTAAATAATAAATAAATGAATTTTGTCACATCGGTGAAAATTGTATGTAACAAATTTCACAAAAAAAAATATAACTTTGTTTAAAATGAAAAATAAAAAAAACAAAAATTAAATATTATAATGTTTTGAGTTTGAAGGCAAGTATTTTCTAGATTATATATATAAAAATAAAATTACCTTCAAAATAATATTTATTGCTTATTACAAATGAGGAGATTTGGATAAACTCACTGTTGAGTTAGTTACCTTGTTGAGGTGACACCAACTCAAGAAAACACTTAAATATGGTAAAAGATAAATAAATAACTCATATATTGTAATTTTTGAAATATTTTTATATAGAAAATTTAAATTTTTTACTATTTTAAATATAAAGTGTTTATTTTTATGTTCAAAGAATAAAATTAATTATAAATTAAATTAACAACAATATTTAATTAATTTGATTCGAATAAATGAATCAAAACATCATTATTCAAATCCATTTTCAATTTTTCGATTTTTTTTCTAACCCTAATAGCATGCTGCTTTGTTTATACTATAACCCTAATGCCATGAGTGCTTTTTATTTTCTTTAACTTATTTAAGGGTTAATTGCAAGAGAGGCTTGCAATTCAGATTTTTAATTAATTTTTAAACTTTAAAATGTGTCAATTACGTTATTAAATCATCGATATTTTGTGAATCAAATTATTCTTTTAGTCTAACCGACAACGTGAATGTTAAATACTAATTCAAATATAAGATAGAACATATTTAAAATATATGAATTAATTTTAAAAATACATGTATCTATCGAATGGAAAACTTAAAATTTGATTTGTTAAAAAAGTTTCATTAAAATTTAGTAGAGCTATTTTTTTAACAAGTCAGGTGATTCAATTTATCTGGGTGATTGGTACACACATTCTTCAAATTTAATCCACGTATTCTAAATATGTTCCGCGTCAAATTCAAGTTTACTGGTCAAGCTAACAACTAGATTAAAAACTTGATTGATATGATACGTATCATATCAATCGAGGATCATGAATATCTTTAAGAATGTATATATGATATAATTAGCCCATTATTTAATCATAACTTGTGTACATCTCTAGTGGGATTAAAAATAATCTTACATTTTGTTTGGGTTAAAATCTACACATTTCAAATTTATTCTCTACTTTTACTTTTAAAAGTTTAATCTTTAAATTTTTCGAGATTTTAATCAATACTTTTAAATATATATTAAATGTTTTATTAGAATTAAAATTTGAGAAAATAACAAAGGCTACCTAAATTCTTAAAAATATAAATTTAGGATTAAATACTAAATTTACGAATTATATATTTATAAAGATTTGGAAAGATCTTGCATAAAAAAAGTGATACTACCATCATAGTCTGATCTCTTTGCCTATACTATCCCTTTTTTTAATTCACTTCTTTTTCTTTTTACTTTTAGGAAAGGAATTTTAGCATCCCTACGTATCACCATTTTCCATTCATTCTTTTCTCCCCCTTTTTGTTTCTTTCTTAATTTCATTCATTATTGTTCTTTCATTTTGATACCATTTTTGCTTCCCCTATAAGGGTCTACGAGTTTTTTTTTTTCAAAAAATGGTTAAGGGTTTCATGGAAAAGCTTGAATGGGCAAGTAGTTATGGCAAGAAACAATGCAGAAACCTTTTTTGGAAAATGAAAGCAGCTTTGAAGAGAAGAAGGAAAAGGCAGTTCAAGTTCCATTATGATCCTTCAAGTTATGCTCTAAACTTTGATGATGGTTATTGCCATTGTGGTGTCGGAACAAGTACAGTCCAACTTGCTAGATTGCAGGGATTTTCAGAGTGTGAGAATGTTATTTGGGTTTATGTTTTTGGGATCAAATTGTAAAAAAAAACCAATCTCTTTGGTTTTGCTTTCCATGTTCTGTTTTTGTTCATCTTGTTTCTGTAGAAATAAAAGAGGGTAAAGCTTGCAGCTATGGTTTTTTGGGAGGTACTTAGAAGATGATTTGCTTGTTCAATGGCTGCATTTTCTTCGGTTAAATTTTGAATTTAGTCCCTCTATCTATATTTTATGTTGAAATAATAAGACAACTTTACTTTTATAACGCCATTTAACTAGTTTAAATTAATTAACATAGTCAACTATTCTGGTTTAAATACTAGCAAAGTATCTGCGGGCTCCTGTAATCTTCTAAATCAGATTATATTTTGTCTCTACTATTTAAAAATAAGTAGATTAATCCTTGTACGTAAGATTAATAAACAAATTAATCTTTCTATTAAAAATGAACAAATTAATCTTTCTATTAAAAATTTATCCATTTTATTATCAATGAACACTTGGCATATCTCGTGTGCCTAAATAAAATGGATAAAATTTTTAATAAATAATAAAATGCATGAAATTTTAATAGAATAATTAATTTACTCTTTAATCTAAGATACAATAATTAATTTATCCATTTTTTAACTAGAGAAAATAAAATGCAACCTAACTCAGTATTTCTATTTTTTTCCCTTAAAAATGTCTATTCTGATATGGATTTCTTTTATATTGAAAGTGGTGCTTTAACATTACAACCGGAACAGTGGATCAAATTCTGTCAACGACCAAATATCAAAATTGAGCTAAAACCACAATTTGACCCATTTTTTATCCTCATTTGTTGACCCCGTTTCTTGGTAACAAGTTAAACTTCAATATATTAGAGCAAATACCATGGAGAAAAACATAGCAATAACAGTTTTGTTTTGGTTGCTTCAAACTGTCTAATGGAATCCCTCCCCATTTAAGGGATAAAATGCACGATCATCAATTGTACAAATGCACTAACTTCAACTTGGAACAAAGTAAAAGACCAACCAAAAGGCAACTTAATTCTTCTAAAAATGAAGATAAGACATCAAATACGTCAAAAACATCATAGCAAAATAGCAATGCATCCAACAAATTCCTAACTTGATTCCATTCAGTTCTATCTATGTTTCAATTTCAAAGCAACTATAGATTCATCCATAGTGTTTTTCGAACCTTTGTTTCAAACCGTGGGATCTTCGAGCGTGGCATTTGACAAATTGTTTATGCGAGGATAAGCAGCTTTCTCATCGAGTTGATTCTGAGCCCATATCAGCATCTTTAGTAAGCTTGGAAGCTTCGGGTCTGTAAATGATCGAGCAGGTTAAGAACATTTTATTATTTCTTAATCTCAAAGTTTGAATCAAACCGGGACATGCAGAGGTATTCAACTTATATGACTAAAAAATCATTTGGTAAACTATGGAGGGCATTGTACTACAAGTCAAATTGCATTTTTCCCCCTCTACTTAAAAAATGAGAAAATTAGACCCTGTACACTAGATCAAAGAGCAAATTGGTCATTCCTGTTAAAATTTCATTCATCTGTACAGTTAAAAATTGACATGGCTAACGAAATAACCAAACAGTTACATGTAGCGTGCCACGCATAACTCACGCTGATGTACAAGGACTAGTTTTTAACAGTAAAAATGGACAATTTTTAACAGAAAGACCGGTTTGCTTTTTGATCTAACATATAGGGACTAATTTGCCCATTTTTTGAGTAGAGGGGGCAAAATGCAATCCAACTCCTAGGATAAGGGCCTCTATGGTACTTTTACCTCAAAAGGTTATACAAACGACCAAAACTGATGCATAATTTTGATATTTACCCTCAAAATAAAATAAATTCAGTAACCAAAGTACATCTGATCGTCGATATTAAGGCTTCTATGACCTTTTTGTATCTACTATGTACATACTAGGCACTGTATTCTAACTTAATGATGGCAGTACCAGTTGAAGGACAAATAGACATAGCTGCATGAATATTGCTACTTACAACTAGGGAAATACATAGTAGCCAAGGTAAAAACAGTTGGTATCGAGTAACTTGCAAAAACAATGTTGGGAGACCATGGTATGAAGGTCACAACGTCTTTAATTACTTGCAATCAATCGTTGGCTCCCCAAAAGTAGATAAATAATGAAAATAAAAGACAACACACAGACCTTTTTCATGAGACTGGCTAGTAAGAATGGCTGCATTCACTTCGCTTGCTGTCTTAAGGCGTTGTGATATGTCCAAAAGCTCTCCAAGCGGGCAGTTTGAAACATCTTCAAACGCCAGGAGCGAAACGGTCCTCTCTAATTCTTCTAGAAAGGTTTGCTGCAGAAAAAAAATGTTGTCTTAGATTCAAATATGCATAAGAAAGTTCTTATTGCATTACTGAAGGATAGTTACGTTCTCTTCTCCCCTCGGTGCAAGCTCTTCCTGAGCAAACTCCAAGGCTTCCTCTATTTTTCCATTTCGAATCAATTCTATCAATCTCTGTTGTTGGAGATGGAAAAAGAGTTGTGGGTTTGTATCCAATATCTGCAAAGAAATGAATCTTGAGAAGTGAAGATAGTTTCGAAAGAATATTCATATCTGAAACGAATCCGCTACCCTTATGACAGACTTTCCAAAGTTGCTTAACTAAGACCGAAGACGGGATTACTAATTTCAAATCGAAATAGTTAAACATATGAGTGCCTCCTTTTAACACCTAATTGCTCTCAATACTATTGCCGGCGAAAGACAAGAAAAACAACTGTATTTAGAAGTACAACAAGGTCATAATAATGGATTTTATAATAGTTTATCTAGCTATGACTAAAAACAAGATATCACAGGTGTAAAATTCTCTAACTAATCTTATTAGTACAAACTCTCTTTCTCATTGCGCATCATTGCATTAATAAGATAATGGTGAAAATATGGCATAAGTCCCTGTACTTTTTAAAAAATTCTATTAGCTTTTATTTCAGGAATTTAGTCCCTCTACTTTTTAAATTTCAAAATTCAAGTCCAGCTGCTAACACAGTTGAATTTTTTTTTGTTAAATTTGTTTGTGTGACATTTTGAAATTAAATTAAAAACTCATTTGATAGCCATGTAACTAAAAAGATAATGTTGTAATTAACCTGAATTTAACAAAAAATTTGAATAGTGTTAATAGTTGGACCTAAATTTTGAAATTTGAAAAGTAGAGGGACTAAATTCCTGGAAATAAAAGTACAGGGACTAAATTCCAAATTTCCAAAGAGTATAGGAACTTATGACATATTTTAACCTAACATAATTCTTTCTTATTAGTACAAACTCCCTTTGCTGTTATGCACTATTACTTCTTCCATTACATTAATAAGAGAAGTTCAGATTTTCATAGAGACTAGTGGAAGGAAAGAATTATAGTAACAAAGAACGAATGATATAAAACAGATCCGTGTTCATTTCAGAAAGTAAATGCATAGCTTAACATCATTGTAAACAAGGATCGTACCTCAGGATTTAGATCGTTAACTTTCTCAATAGCATCCTCAACATTTCCACATTGTACAGCCTTTTTAACAGCCATGCGATCCGAGATTGTTGCAAGATCAATGTCTGCTGTTCAATAATAAGGAAAAATAAAACTTATACTTTTAAGTACAGTAAAAGTATAAAGAACAAGAGTAAAACATTCGTTTTCTTCATAGGATACGTTCGGTTCCAGATTCCATCCGGAATTTTTCAGCAGCTTCAACATAACCCTCCGTGACAAGAAAATTCATCACCAATTTATTCATGTCTTCTTTCCTGATTTTAACATCATTCAATCTCTTTTCCCACTCTTCCCTTGTAATCACTTTCTTTGAGGTTGCCTATAAGTGAAACAATTTGAAAACATAAGTACATCAATGCCTTCAAGCAAGATACAAGCTCAAGGTAATCATGTCTCTCATGCATAGTATTTCAATACAAACCGAAAATTGACAATTCAAAACAAGAATAACTAAAACTAAATTTCTCTTTGTCAAGATTAAAGATTTCATTTGCTTCAACAATATCAAAATGTAAAATCTAATACATGAAACCTTACATATTGGCATTGATAACTTAGAATTAACTTCTGAGGGTAATAGCACCATAGAGGCCCCTGTACTAGAAGTCAAATTGCATTTTGTCCTCTATACTAATAAAAAGAAACAAATTAGTTTCTTTACATTAGATCAAAGAGCAAACTAGTCATTCTATTAAAAAATTTATCCACATGTCCCTGTTTGATTATTCCGCCTGCCGCACCAGTTTTTACTAGTACAAATGGATGACAATTTTATTAGAAAAGACCAGTTTGTTCTTTGATCTAACATACATGGACTAATTTGCCCATTTTTTGAGTATAAGGGTTATAATGCAATCTGACTCATAGTACGGCGCCTTCCATGCTATTTTTACTACTTTTGAGCTATAAGTTATGACTTCAAATTCTTATCAATGAAACAATTTGGAAACATAAATCACTTCCATCACATAAACTACTACTTCAATGCCTTCAAGCAAAGATTCCATTTCAAGGGAATCTACTATATCTCTCATGCATCATACTTTTTTGGTACATATGAGCGTGAAAAATCTGCTTTAACAGACGCTCTAGGATGCATCACACCTAAGAAATCATTTTGTAGAAGTCTTATGAGAGCAACAAGTGGATCATTAAACTTGGTAACCTCAATATCAACATTATAACCTAAAGAAGCTAGGAAATCCGCACCAAGAATTCGCCTCTCTCATGCATCACACTTGAATACAAGTAAAATACAGACAATTGGTAAATATTCCATTGCTTCAACAATATCTAAATGTAAAATCTGACACAAAATCTTTACATATTGGCATAGCCAAGTTTGAAATAACTTCAGAGCTATAAATTGCAACTTCAAAATTCTTATCATTAAAACAATTTAGAACCATTTATCACTTCCATCATATAAACTACTAATTCAATGCCTTCAAGCAAGATTCCATTTCAAGGTAATCTATCATGTCCCTCATGCATAATACTTCAATACATATAAACATTTTCATTGCTTCAAAAAATATCTAAATGTAGAATCTAATACACAAAATCTTACATATTGACATAACTAACTTTTTATTAACTTTTGAGCTATAAATTACAAATTCAAATTCTTTAAAAACAAAAAAGAGAGTAAATGATAAAATTATCCCTGATCATCAAATTAAAATTAAATAATAATAAGAGGAAGAAGAAGAAGAAAAAGGGAAATATACCATTCTTTCTTCAATTTCAGCTAATCGACGAATTACAATCCAAAACAGTGACATCAGTGCTCTACCTTCACTCCCATTTGATTTCCCAAACCTTCTCAAATATAAAAAATAAAAACCCAGAATTTTACATTAAAAAGATTTCAACTTTTTAATCTCCCGAATCCACCGAACAATTAGCCAACAAAAAATACCCTTAATTTTGCAGAAATTAGGAGAAAGAAGATACCTTAGAGAGATAGATTTAGAAATAACTGAAATTGCAAGGCGTAGCTAACTTAGAATATTAATTAATAAACGATAAAAAGATTTGGGTTTATTAGTATTTGGGTTTCAAAAGAATTCTTGCTGCAGCAATCCTTCGTTTTCCCTTTTTTTGCAGCGCCGCTTTATGATTGCTTCAGATAAGGGTTAATTCGATAAAAGGTACTCAAAACATGATTAAAATTTTAATTTGGTCCAAAATTTTAAAACATTCCAATTAAATGCTTAAATTAAATTTTTAGTAATTTCATATTTGGGTAAGACAGATAATAAGTGTTTTAAAAATAAATTTTACTTCAAATTTTAGAATTTAATTGAATTTTTTTTTACATTTAGAAATCAATTTAAAAGTTGGAACTTTTTGTAGAATTAACCAAAAAAGTTGAGAACTTTTTGTGGAATTATCCCAAAAATAACATTTTGGGTTCTTGTTTATTGGGCTATGATGACTGAGTTGGGCTAGGAGACTCGGTCTAGTGATTCTATTAACTTGACTCAGTTCAACTTGGACTTCAACAGATTACAGAGTATTGGGTAATTGGTCCTTTCCTTGATCCTTCATAGTAAATTCCACTACAATTAGTCTTATTATTTTGAATTCATTATTTTTCTTTTATCAAAACAAGCACATACTGCAATTTTTTGAGGATGAGATGAGTTACTCAGGGCTTGAACCTTAGTATTTTGTTGGTATTGTTTTGAATTTTAAAAACTCTAACTTTAATCGTTACAAATTTTTTAATATTTAATTACATATTTTACTCGAATTTATATCTGAGTTACATCAGTATCTATCTACGTATGTCTACTTTTTTTCTCTAAATTATTTATGTATTTGAAGCCCATATCTCATATCTTTGTTCTAATATATGGCGGGTAGAAGTACTTCAAGCGACATAAAAAGTCTTAGTAGCATAAATTGAAATTATTGATTGAAGTAAGCGGGGCTTGAACCTTGGTATCATTTGCTAGATTGAATTGCGGGTGTTGTTTTGAAACTTAAGAGCTCTAGTTTAATCTAATTGTTACAAAATTTTTAGTATTTAATTATATTATATTACTCGTACTTTCATGTGAATTATATCAATACTCGTCTAAAATAAATATATTCATTTTCTCTCCAAAATTCGTTATGTATACGAAGCTCATATCTCATAAATACAGCATAAATTGAGATTATGAGGTAAGCTTTCTGCTACAAAAGCATGTTGAATTGTAATAGGCCGGCTGCTGGGGGCTAGGTTGAAAGCTATTGCTATTATATTACTTATGTACATGAATTATTGAAAATCCTATACAAACTAGAATTAGTGGATGCATCAACCTCATTAAAATGAAAAATGGATTTTGCTTTTCTCAGTTGATTATTGTTTGTAGAAGACCCTAAAGGGAGAGTGAAGGGGACAGTAGGGTGTGTTTCCTTTTTATTAGGGGGGCTTTATTTTGGAGATTTTGATTTGTATTATTTAGCCCTCATGGTCCTCATTCCTTACTACTTGATAGAACAAAGCTTGCTTTGAGTTCTTGACCTTGAAAATACATGCATCTCCAACTACTGTCTACAGGGCACTACATACATACATACATAGGAGAGTCTCATCTCATTTCATAATTGCAGGTGATTTTGCTTACTGTATTAAATTAGGTATGCAAGCTAGGGTATCTAAATATAGATGAGAGAGGATGGTGCTATTGTTAGATATCTCCTAGTAGCCTCACATGATACAGTTTGGAAAAGATTCTGTTTCTTAGGGAAGGTGGTTTCCACGTATATCCGAAGTGTGATAATAGCTAAATGATTTGATTTATGTTTAGTTGATTAGATTTTACAGGGAATTATCGATTAAGTGTTAGTTTGGTTAGTATTGGTATTGTTGTCATTGTAAGAAGACGTCGGTTCGAGTGCGTTAAAGCGCATTATATTCTTATTTAAGGGTTGGGGAGAGATTATAGGTAATTCTAGGCATTGTCTCAAAAAATAAAGATTAAGAATCGTGATACTACATTCATATGAAATGAAGTAAATAAAAAAAATATTAACCAAGAAATTGTTCAATGCTTAATTTTTGGATAGTTGACCAAGGGAATGGTGATTTGGTATTCTAGAGGTCCCTGTATTAAGAGTTGGATTGCATTTTACTCTCTTTACTAGAAAAATGGCAAATTAGCTCCTGTACATTAGATTAAAGATCAAATTGGTCATTCTGTTAAAATTTTCATCCACTTCTATTGTTAAAAACTAGACCTTGTACAGTATGACATATACATGACACGCCATATGTTATTGTTAACAGTACAAATAGATTAAATTTTTAATAGAAAGAACCAATTTACTCTTTGATCTTACGTATAAGGACTAATTTACCATTTTCAATACACAGGCAAATACAATTTGAATCCTAATACATGGGCCTTAATAGTGCTTTTACCATGATTTCAGTGAGCAATTGTATACACAATTTATTTGTTGTGTCGAATCTAATAAGAAACAAAGACAATTTTGAATGTTCATATCCAATTGGATTTAGGGATGGCAAAACCCAAACCGTTCGATGGATTATGAATTGATCCACTTTGTATGGAGCGGTTGTAATAATTGTTTATCTCACCTCGACCCACTCCACTATATGAAATTACTGTTCTATCTTTGTATATATAAAAATATTAAAATGATAAAAAACTTAATAACATAATATTGAAAAAAATCCATATATTTTATGATTAAATATTTTTTTTGAAAAATTATATTTAAATATTTACTTATCTTTAAAAAGATTGAAAATATTAAAAATAAATAATAAATTTAAATTGAAGTGCAGCAGGGTGGGACGGGGATGGATGTATCCAACATAGATGGAGGTAGTAATGATTTTTAAGATTATACATGTATAGTGGAGTGTGGTGAGTGGTGAAATATATGGTACCAATTATAGAACAATGATGGATTTAACAATATTCACCCTACCCGCTTCGCTTCCATCCGTAACTACATCATTTACATCTATTTGAAATCCAATACATCCAAATGGATACGATACTATGGTCCTATTAGGCTGTAATTTCATAATAATACTTTTTCACATGCTTGGCTAAATGCTCAAGGAAAATAGCCAAAAACTAGCTTGTAAGAATTAATCATGTGAAACTTTTGGTTTATCCACAATCCATTCCCCATGTTAGGTAGGTCAAATAAGTGCTGCAAATGCTCTGTTCACTTTTGTTAGTGGCAGTAGAAAGTAGAAACCTTCAAAAGCACAAAAGAGGAATAAAAATGGAAATAATATTTGAGGATCATAGATAGGTATTGGCTCTATTGGTTCCTTGGTAGCATTTTATAATTAAATTCAGTGATGAGCAAAGTGAAAGTAGGTCAAAATTTGGGGGCTTGCCTGTGCTAGCCAAAAAGGGTTTCTCTAGGGAAATTCAGCCATATTTTGATTTTTTAAAGCATTATTAGAATTAGTCTGCTTGATTTAATATAATCAATGATTATGCTGCTACCTTGATGAGAAGCATTTCAAATAGTCAACATTCAGAAAGTAGTTCAGACTCCCTTTAATTTATATACACAGTTATGAGATAAGTTCATCCAGAAACCTTTTCAAGATAGTGTACTCTTATCATCTGGTTGTCAATGCACAAGTTCTTAGGTCATCATGAAAATTGATAATGCTTGAGCCCCCACTAAAATGAGAACAAACAAATAAAAATTGTGCATTTTGCAATCAAATTTTGTGGTCAAACAATTGTGGCAAAAGAATAAATATATTATCATTTTACACAATACCTGTTCTTAAGATGTTATGTGACAGATAGAATTTTCTCAAGGATGAGGCTTATCAGAATCAGATTTTTGGTCCATTGGAAATTTTATACATAATATGTTCCACATGCCGTTTGTGTCTTCTCATGCTTCAGAATAGTCAGACGACAATTGATTACCAATATCACCCACCATTTTTTCATAGGCTCTTGTATGTGTAAAACTCTATAACATAGGTCAAAAGATACTGGGTATGAATGGCTTAAGCACTTTTTTTCTGAAAAATAGAATCACAAATCTTATGTCTTGTAGTGAGAAGAACTATTACACTGTTTGTATCATGTGAAGAAGGAATAACACCACTGTGCTTGGCAAATGAGTACTAGAAATTACCTCTTTATAGGCTTCATATTATAGAAAACCAAGAAAAGGGTATAGGTATTTTTTATATGTTAATTTGTTGAGAGGTTTTCTTGGCACAGCTTAATCATGTAGGCATCAAGAGGGGTTATACAATTGTACCAAACTGTTCAAAGTGTATTTGAATTGATTTTACCAATCAATGTACTAAAGCACTTTTAATCTTGCCCCTTTCTGGCAGCAATATGTCTTTTAAATGATATATATTACGGATGTAAGTATCAGATATAAGAACATGTTTGGCATGGATTTGGAGCGTTCTTGGAAGACCATATCCCATATCCATTTCCGTGTATGTGTAACATAGAGTAGAACCACTTTAAACTTGGTTTTCCTTAGAACAAACAACCTTCTGAAATCTTTTCTCAAGGTTGCAGGCAAATTTACCTTAGCTGATAACAATGTTGATTGAGAATTTATGATGATAGTGATGCACACTCATATATTAGTTAAAACCATAATGCTTTCTATAATGAATTTAAGCAAAGATCCGCCCTTTTCTTTTTTTAACATTATATACATTCATGATTACTGGAAGTGGATTGATGCCAATATGAATGAAAAAAAGTGTTTAGCAAGGGATTAGGTGAACATCCATTTGGCCAATATAAATTAGGTTGAGGACTTGCAGTATAGAGTCAAAGTATACTAGCCAGTTTTGCTTTTTAGGTGCCACCTCTTGGTGCAAAAACAGGATGAGCACTTGTGTGATGAATGTCACTACTACAATAAGTGAAGCAAAAAGATTTGATGTTATTTTATCTCATATTTATTATCTAGCTAAAGGGAGCATTTGTCATATTACAATGGGATGGATCAGCATCACATCTAGCTATTATTTGTTTATGTTTCACTAATGCTTTTAGAAGGAGTGCTTAAACTATTTATGGAAACTTTGTTTAGGACTATCTTTGATGCATGGGATGATGTTATATATCAGTTGGTATTAAATGCAAATCAAAAAGAAAATAAATAAATAAAAGTTAAATCATTATTTGGGGTTTGAATTTGATAATTTTTTTATATTGGAGTTTGAACTTTTATTTTGGTTTAAGTTAGGTTTTGAACTTGACAATTGTTCCCACATTAAGGCTTCAAATTTAGGGTTTTCAGAGACTAATTTAGACAAAAAAAGTTCAAGCCCTAATGTAAAAATAATTGTTAAATTCAGGGCCTAACTTGAATTGCAGAAGTGTGGGAATAATTGCCAAGTTTTGAACCTAACTTGCAGAGGCAAAGATCGGGGGCAAGCCTTACCTCCCTCCACCAAAGTGGTAAATTTGCTATAGAGACATTTTAAATTTTGTCAAATCATAAGTTAATATAATGATAAAATTATACTTTAATCTCTAAAAAATTATTATTCATTTTTAACCTCTTTAAAGTAATTTTTTAGCTTTGTCCCGCTAACTTTAACAGAATTTTTTTTTTAACTCCAATATGATTTAACCTTAAAAAAAAAAAAAAGACATCAACAATTCACACATAGAATACCTATGGTATGTTTTCCCATCTCATTATTCAATGAATTATAAAGTTGGAATCCAGGTCATTTGTTCAACAGCCTAATTGATGGTTCCTTCACCACCTGGGGTTCATCAGATTCAAGAGTCATAACGCACAAGGTTCGCCACAAAAACTTCAATTTTCAACTTTGTGATGATGAAGATGCTTAAAAACAGTTGGTTTCTCTTTCTATACTTCAGAAGAACCACTAGTTTCGAATATGCATGCCACCATGTCTTTTCAGACATATTGGCTATACTTCTTGATAAGATAATTCATTGGCAATAAGGTAGTCATTTCTCATGAAGATACTGCCATGTTCTGTTGTAGTCTTTGTATAATCATAGATGTGGACCATTGTGGACTCTGCAATAGTCTCTCTGACCCTCAAATGATTTAACCTCCCATCTTTTTCTTTGGACAGTGATGCTAACTTAGAATAGGGTTGATAATAATAATACCATAGCATTCAAGGTCCTCATATTTGGTAGTTGTTACTGTTAGTACTTACAGTGCAATTTTAGGTCATCAGATTGGTAAATAATTGATACAAGCCAATGCCTTAACTCGTCCTACCTTTTTACAGCACTCCAATTAGACTTGATTTATTCGTTGTATATGCAGAACTGAAAAAAAAAACAACCATATTGTTTGTATGTTTGTCAAAGAAGCTAACTATTTCAGCACTATATCCATGCATACATATATATTAAGAATTTATGCAAGTATGTATCCCCTTTGTTAACGATTGTCCCTTGGTTTGGATACGTATTGAACATGTTTGATCTCAGCTTTCATGGTCAGCCATTCCATCATTGAAGTGAAAGAAAAATGGAACACAATATTTTCTAGGTTAAAAGCTAACCTTTACAAATGTGTACTTAAATGAGGCTAAATCTTAAAATAGTTTGAAAAGTGTTCAAATAAGGGCTTCTCATATGTCGTATATTATATTTCAAATTATGCTATGATTATTTTCTTTTATTTCTAGGCAATATTTGATTCAGCTGTTGTATGTTTTATTCTAAATATGTTAGCATTTATTTAATTTTTTTTACAAATTAAATTGAAGTACCTGAAAATCCCTTATTTGAGCATATTTGCAAATTCTAAGTCTTTGTTTAACTATTTTAAAAGGTTTAATTCTTATGTGAGCAACCTCTAAAAGATTGAATTCTAATATGAGCATTTAGTCCATGGTAGAATGGGTAAAATTCTTCATGTGCTTTCCCAGTCAAAGATTTATGTTCAAACTTCAAAGTTAAAAGTTACACAGTTGAATTCCCATTATTTTGAACATTATCTTAGACATTGGTACAAGAGTGTAGAAATTTGAATACCAATTCAGGACTTGTTCCATCATATCTCCATGGACTGTCTGTCTAGTTCTTCATAACCTATGATCCTTTTGACTGAATGAATATGGACTTATTTGAATTACCATTTAAATGTGCTTGTTCCATCATACCATTTAATATTTGAAGGATTTGGATAAAGGATCAAAAACACAAAAATGGAAGTTAACCATTGTGTCAGCTTAAATGTGTCTAATCTTTTTTTTTTAATGTTTTCTTAATTAATAGGGATTCTTCAAAGAAAAAATAAAAAAGGGGAGTTTACCTGTCTTATTTTCTTGGAAGATAATTTCCACATAATCACAATAAAAGCTTCTTACCTTTTCATGTGCTTTTTTTCCCTTTTAATATCCTTCCTTTGTTTATCTTTATTGCACTTATTTATATGCATTTCTGTAGAATTTCTTTTTATGTATTTTGAGGATGATATTTTTATATTCATGTCTAAATATGTATCGAGATATGAATATTTTTAACAAAAATGAAAAGTCAATTTAGGTAAAAGCTTCAAGGTCTTTATATTAGGAGTTAGATTGCATTTTGCCCTCTCTACTAAAAAAAATGAGTAAATTAATCTTTGTATGTTAAATCAAAGAGTAAATTAGTCCTTTTTGTTAAATATTTCATCCATATCTAATGCTAAAAACTGGCGTGACTGATGGAATAACTAGATAATTACACATGGCACGCGGTACATGGACCCCTTTTTAATAGTAAAATTGGATAAAATTTTTAACAAAATGATCAATCTGCTCTCTCTTTTTTTGGTGAAAAATACAAATACCATAGAGAGTTAAGCTATGTTGACAATGTTGAAAGCACCACTAGACTTATCACAATCAAGAATCTCAATTAACTCCAAAGGAGCTGTTGTCAAATTTTGTACCCCTTCCAAGTCAGTCGGAGCCATCTTAGAAATTTGATCAACAACATGATTAGCTTCTCTAGAGATGTGTCGTAGCACCCAATGATCTTTGTCTTGAAGTAATATCTGAATATGCCTAATCAAAGCTGAATTTGGATTAGTTGAAATTATCCCTTGGATTGCCAGGACTGCTTCTAGACTATCAATTTGGATCAAAATTCTATTTACCTCCCGTTCTTGTAGAATGGACAAACCATCTAGAATGCCCCATAATTCGACTTCGAAAGCTGAGCACACACCCAAAAATTGATTAAAGCCCAAAATCCATTCCCCTAGGTGATTTTGCAACACTTCCCCTGCAGCTGCAAAACTTGTAGTCAAATTAACTGTCCCATCAGTACATAGATGAGCCCATTTATCTAGTAAAGGCTCCCCCCCTCAGTGGAGGTACAACTTTGATTAAAGCCCTCCTTATGTGTGGACAAAAATTCTCTCACCCAAGTAATGAAAACTTTAATAATCTTATCAGCTTTCCATGAAAGGTCTTGAAAAACAAATAAATTCCTATTCTTCTAAATACGCCACAAAATGAGATCAAACAAACTTGTTAAATTAACTTCCATAGAATCCATCAAGCTCACAAGAGTGTAAAGTCATATAGTCCACATAATCATTTTACTCTTTAATCTAATGTATAAATATTTATTTATCTAATTTTTTACTAAAAATAATAAAATATAATTCAACTTTTAATATAAATATCTCCTTTATACTTTTGGCCGTCAATTTATTGGTTTCATGGGAATGGATAAAATTTGCAAGTCACTAGTAAAAGGGCATAAAGTGCATGGATTGCAGTGTAAAACAGTAAATTTATTGGGTTTCATGGGAGTGGATAAAACTTGTAAGTCACATTGAGACCATTACTTAGTTACTCAAAATTTCCAAGACTTTTTTGTTTAATCAACAAATAATCACAGATTGGATATCAAGTAGTATATCTCTTGTTAATTTTAGAATCAAACTTTTTTCCATAGTATTGATAGTGATCATTGCTTTGATAAATAATAAAGATTACCATGATTATCCATGTACTTCGCATTACCATGATTCAACAACCCAACAAGAGATACCCACCGTCCTTTGAACACTCTAGAAAACTGTCTAAAATCCATGTCAGATATTGCCATACAATCATATATAAAAAAATCAAGGTGCCACCTAAGACAGTTTCTTCTCTATCTTTGTACTTTTGTAATAGTTCCTATACTGAAGCAGTATAAATAGATATGTCATCTTCTTGCTACTCATCATCCATCTGATTTGTATCTCTCTCTATAATCAAACATGGATTTTGGGCTAAAAGTGGTTGTTTTCATTATGCTGGCTTTTGTTTCAACCATATCATCAGTACTTCCTGTCACTGGTGGTAGCCATTGGCGGTGGTATAACAAGAAGGGATTGAGTTCCCTAGGAAATAATGATGATCATCTCGTTACCAACTTGCCTGGCCAACCGCCTGTTGATTTCCGACATTATGCTGGCTATGTCACTGTGAATGAAAAAAATGGAAGAGCACTTTTTTATTGGTTCTATGAAGCTATGTCTCAGCCTGATGAAAAACCATTGGTGCTGTGGCTTAATGGTGGTAAGATTAATATAGATTAAATTGTTTTGTTCACCTCTTGGTCTAGTGTATAATATGCATATTTATATATGTGTGTGTATATATATATATATATCTTACCTCCATCTATAAAGGAGAGAAAAAAGAGAAAGATATCACAGATTTCTTCACTTTCAGAGTGTTGCCTGGTTATTAGACAGACCGGGGCCATATAAATGAACTTTTTTGTTGAAATAATTGATATAATATCATAAGGTGTAAGATATCATGATCATTGTCACATGTTATTGCTTAGTGGAGGTCATTGTTTTTCCTTTATTCTATGCTCTCTAATAAGCTGACAAGTTTATATGTTTCAGGTCCTGGGTGCTCTTCTGTGGGATATGGTGCGACTCAAGAGATTGGTCCTTTCATAGTGGACACTGATGGCCGTGGAATTAAATTTAATAACTTCTCATGGAATAAAGGTGTAAAAGTCGACAACTTATCGTTTTCTAGCCACTTGTATATCTTCTTTAAGTAATGCTCTCACCTATACTAAGAATTTTTTTTAATGTCTATGGTGATGCAGAAGCCAATATGTTATTCTTAGAATCTCCAATTGGTGTTGGATTTTCATACTCAAATATTTCTACTGATTACAGAAATATAGGAGATGAGTTCACCGGTGAGTTTAACACCAAAAACAAAACTCTCTTGCCTGCAAATTATTGCTATTATCTTTTGTTCCTCACAATCTATATACATGCATGAAAAAGTATGTGTAGCTTCTATGTATATAAATCATATAATAGCAGCTTTTGATCATTATTCAGATTACCAGAAAGATTATTCTTGTATAACTGAATTATGCTTGTTTCTGCCATGGATTTACTTACACCAGCAAACGATGCTTACACTTTCCTGCATAAGTGGTTCGTGATGTTTCCGTCGTATAGAACACGATCCTTTTACATAGCTGGAGAAAGCTATGCGGGTATTACTCTGAAAACTTTACTTTTTAACTCAATAGAGTGATTCTCAAACCATATTCCGACTGAACCGAAATCCCTTGCCCTGGACGAGTGCCCCCATACATGCCCCTTCAATAACATAATGTCAAGAATTGGTCTATCCGTTCAAACTCCAAGTCCATTATATTATTTATATCATAAAAAATATTATATTATAATGTAAATATAAAAAATATATATTAAATTATTTATGTTTAGAAATTTAATAGAAAAAATATAATAGTAGTAAATTATATTTACTTAATATTAAATAAAATTAATTATTTTTAAAATAAAAATTGACACACCTAAATGAGCTTGGTTTAATATTTACAAATATAGGTATATTTTTACAAAATTTGAGGCTTTTATTTTGAGTCAAGCTGGACTTGAACAACTATATACGTTCATAGGCTTAACCTGAATCTGACACAGCTTGACTCATAAACACTTTTAAATTTAAAAATTTCAACCTATAAACTTCTTTTTAAAAAAATTATTTTTCAGATTCAATATTTTTCATCAATAAAAGACAAAGTATATATTAATGGAAAAAATATTGAATTTAAAAAAAAAATTAAAAAAAAGATGACGTTTCAGATGAGGTTTGCTTCAAATTTAGAGACGTTCATGAATTGAGTCAAGTCAAATTTAGGTCGAGTCTATGCATAATGTCAATGAAGTATTTAGTTGTTAAAGCTCGGCTTCACACAGGATAAAAACCTGAAAACTTGATCAAATTCACCTAATTTTGCTTAAATCCTTTCAAAATTTTGGATGGATAATTCAACCTTTGAACATGTATATTTAAATCTAACTTTTGACTCATACAATAACTATTATATTTATTATATAATTTATATATAAAAACTGTAAGACATATAAAAAATAAAAATTTAATTTTTGGTTAATATTTCAAATTTAATTGGAAAAATCAATTTTTCAAAATTTGATATACTAAATTTGTTGAGGCAATCTTCAACTATTTTTATTTTTAATTTGTATAAATTAAAAAATTGGGGTTATGTTATTCAAGGGGCACGGATAAGAGCACTCATCCGAGACAGGAGATTTCGGTTCATTTCGACTCGTGATGAATCCATAGGCACTCAAAATAAGTATATGTTTTATCATTGAACTCTTGTTTTTCGCAGGCAAATATGTGCCAGAGCTGGCTGATCTCATTTATGACAACAACAAGGATCCTTCACTTTATATTGAGCTTAAGGGTATTTTGGTATGGTACTACTCAATCTGGTCTTATTTTTCACACTAGACTATGGCTTGCTTGCTTGGCTGGTTCCTCAAGGAGCTGAAAATTTCCTACATGTGTAACAGTTAGGTAATCCAGAAACAAATGATGCTGAAGACTGGAGAGGCATGGTGGATTATGCTTGGAGTCATGCTATAGTATCTGATGAAACTTACAAAATCATCATTGAGAGCTGTGATTTTAAGAGCAATGATACATGGAGCAGTGAAATTTGTAGTCAAGGTGTGGATGAAGTACTCAAACAATATCACGAGATCGATATTTACAGCTTATACACTCCGCTATGTATCAGAGACACCGCAGCTTCCGATGACCTATCGATGCTGCAAGTCATGATGAAACGAACATCCAATATGGTGATTGATATAAATATCACATGCTCCATTTTCTATAATACAACATATCACCTTGTTTAAAACAAAGTTTTTGACATAGTGATTCTATGGTTACCAGATACCAAGGATTATGGGTGGCTTTGATCCTTGCCTTGATGATTATGCAAAAGCTTTCTACAATAGACTCGATGTTCAAAAAGCTCTTCATGTTAGTGATGGTCACCACCTCAAGAACTGGAGCATCTGCAAGTAATAATGCTTTTACACATATCTTTGCAATGATTATAAGCTTATAACTAGGTAAAAGTATTATAGAGGCCCTTATATTAGGAGTGATTGCATTTTACCTCTTCTACTTAAAAATGGCAAATTAATCCCTATACATTAGATCAAAGAGCAAATTGGTCATTATACGTTAGAAAGGTACATGTGTCATGTGGTTATTTCGTTAGCCATACAAATTTTTAATAGTTAAAATTGATGAAATTTTTAAAAGAAATGACCAATTTACTTTTTGATAAATGATCAATTTGCTTTTTGATCTAACGTAAACGATTAATTTGCCTATCTTTTGAGTAAAGTGGAGTAAAAAATATAATTTGACTCCTAGTATAGGAGCCTCCATGATGTTTTTACCCCTATAACTATTGTTGTTTTTAGGGTTAATATATATGGAGAAACTTGAGCTAGACAAATTATAACTATTTGGTATCTAATTTTTTTTGGACCTAATTAGTACACGTAAACATAGAAATTATAAGTCAACTTGGTACCTAAATAACACTATTAAAATATGCTAACGTGGACATTGTTAAAAATATTTTTTTTTTGTCACATATCAAAATGTGAGACTATTACGTGTTATTATGCTATTGATTGTCCACATATTTTAAAGGTATTAGTCGAGTACATAAAAAAAGTACCATGTTAACTCACAGTTCCCAAGTTTAAATATCACTGAAGTCTACATAAATATGGCCAAATTCGAATACCTACGTATATATTAACTCTTGTTTTCAAATGCTAAATTTAACAGTTTTGTTGCCTTTTTGCCATATGCAGCATGACTATATATAATAATTGGACAGATTCAAAACCATCAGTGCTTCCCATATACAAAAAACTTATTGCTGCTGGAGTTAGAATTTGGGTCTATAGGTAACTTTCATGTTTCAAAACAGTCCCCCAAACATTCATATTCTCTGTCTCTGGATATATACACATCTGATGGTGATCGGTTTGTGAGTGGTTTAGTGGAGACACAGATGGAAGAGTTCCTGTTTTGTCCACCAGATACAGCATAAGTGCATTGGGGTTGCCCATAACTAAGACATGGAGACCATGGTACCATGAAAAACAGGTATTGACGATGACAATTATAGTGAAAATGGAAACATCTGGCTTTTAAGTTTTAACTATTAATTTAATCATATTCTATCATGGTGGCTCTATTTGTGACATCATGAAACAATGCCCACCTTGTTATAAAAAAAATTAATTAACTAAACCCTACCATGTGATGGTTTTAGTGGACTAACACTAAAAAAATAAAAAAAAAACCTCTACTTTAATATTATTTTTGAGATTATTATCATCGGATTATTGATTCTCTAAAGTTGTTGTTTATCATCATATTATTGATTTTAATTTATTAATCCATCTTTCTCTACATATAATATAAATGGGACTAAGTTACATTTTGTCTCTGAATTTAATAACTTTTTTCAATTTACTTTTTGAAAATTTTGTCTATATTAATCTTAAAATTTAACAAATTTTTTAATTTAATCCTTAAAGTTAAATTCCATTAAAATGCAGAGACATGGCATTATGAGGTTACATACATCATGCCCTGAAAATTTTAAAAATTATATAAATTTTAAAAAGTACAATAAAAGTATTATTTTTAAAAATAATCATGTAGTGTAATCTCAAAACACCATATTATTATTCTTTTGACAAATCTTAAGTTTAGGGACCAAATTAAGAAAAATTGTCAAGTTTTAAAATTAATATGGACAAAAGAAATTGAAGGACTAAGATAGAAAAAATTACCAAGTATATTTTTCATTTGTTCTTGTGGTCAGGTGAGTGGGTGGTTCCAAGAATACAAAGGACTAACATTTGCAACATTCAGAGGAGCTGGGCATGCAGTGCCTTGCTTCAAACCAAGCAGTTCACTGGCTTTTTTCTCATCTTTTCTCCTTGGGGAAACCCCACCTTCCTCTAGATAAAGTTTTTTTGAGGATTTTGGTCTTAGTATTAATGTACTATATATATATATGAGCAGTGGTGCATGGGAGATGCGTTAAAACCCTAAACAACTATTGAGAATATAATAAGGCAAAATCAATTGGAATGCCTTCAGTTGTAAGGCAATCCTCCTTTTTTGTAGCAGAATTAGTAATAATAAAATGTCCCTTTTTGCACTATATTGTATTTATCTCATTACAAATATATAAATTAACAATATCTGATGACTAATTGCATAAAGCAATCGAAATGTCTTGTAATTTTGTGGATGAAAAATATCATTAAGAGAATTCTATTTTAAATTCAACTTGATTTAATTTCGATTTAATTGAAATCTAATAAAAATAATGAGATTATTGAATACGGAGAGTTTTAAAATAATTGTTCTAACGTATACATACGAAATTTAAATTACGGCTTATATGTGTACATAAAGTTTGATTTTAATTTTGATAATTGTACACATTTAAAGAAATAAATATATACATTTATTTTCATATTGAATTTATATAATTGTTTGTATATGTAATATATCAACGTAAAATGGTGTTAATTTGATAATATTGTTAGTGATTTGTAAAATTGAATCAATTAAAATTTCATATATAAAATCGTATAAAAACAATGTTTATTTATGACACCGTACATTAGATCAAAGTTCATATATAGTTTCGATATTTATCCGAAAGTAAAAATCCCTGATTGTGTTTGATATTGTAAGTTAGGCTGCATTTGTTTCACTGGAAACAACTTTCGAAAAATGATTTCTAGAAAATGAATTGATTTTAAGGAAAAGCTTCTTTTTTTTTTGTATTTGGATGATTCTGTATAAAATATTTTTCGTTGTTTGGTAAATTTTCCTAAAATTATTTTCTAAAAACTGTTCTTTGTGAAATGAACATGACATAAATATATTTGTTACAAAATATTATAATACAATTTCCTTTTGACAATCGAAACTTATTTTATAATAAGATAATATTTTGTAATAATCAATATCATATTTTGTAATAATCAATATCATATATAAACTTGATAATAAATAATGTCTAATTAAAACTTAATTTAAATTATATATATTATACATACGAGAGTACTTATTGACATATATTTATATAATTAAAATATTCATATTTTATACTAGGTTAGAAAATGTCATAAGTCTTTGTATTCTTTGTAAAATTAAAATTTAGTCTCTATACTTCTATTTTTGGGAATTTAGTCCTATTTTTAGATTTCAAAATTTAGGTCCAACTATTAATGCTATTAAAAATATTTTATTAAATTTAGGTTCACTACTACGTCATTTTTTAATTACATGACTACCAAGTAAGTTTTTTATTTAAAATGTCACATCAATTAAATTGACAAAAAATTGACAATATTAACAATTAGACCTAATTTTAAAAGGTGAAAAGTAGATGGACTAAATTCTGAAAATAAAATTACAAGGACTGAATTCTGAATTTTTAAAGAGTAAATGAACTTATGACATATTTTAACCTTTATACTACATTTATCATTGTAGTATATATATTTATTATTAATATATTAATATAAATATTTTAACATGAAGACTATTAATTAAATTTTTTAAAAAATTATTATTAAAATAAAATTATAATATTAAATAATTTATTAAAATGATAAATTGTATTAATAGTTTATTATATTGTCAAATATAAATAATTAAATATGTATAATAATACTGAAAATGATATTATTATTTTAATATTTAAAAAATAAAATTAAAATTAATGATTTATTATTAATATAATAATATTAGGTAATTTAAGTTAATTTTATATAAAAATAAAATTACTCATAGTTCTTTTTAGAAAATGACTTATGTTTTTTAAAAATGTATGTCCTTTTACAAGAATTTTTTTTCTCATTGACCTGTAAGTTATTTTCCTTTAACCAAGCTGATTTCTATGAAATAAATACAAGAAAATACAGAAAAAATTCATAAATTATTTTTGTAAAACAAACGCACTTTTATTAAACGGAAGTTATGAAATTGTGAAGATATTAATATATTTTACTGTATTTAAATTAAAAATAACTATTTTTCACAAAAACTACCCATTTGATGGACCCTCAACCCTAAGATTTTTCAAAAAATGTTCATCTACATAATTGTGTGACAAATTTGAAGTATTTTAGAAAATTAGTATATTGATTTGTCATTTGTTGATAAAAATAAAAATACAGTTGTTAAATAAGTGGCCCATTTACAAATCAATGGATGGGCTTGTGTTGATCAACAGAAAAGGTTTTGATTAAAGTTGGGCTTTATCCTGAGAAAACAAAAAATGATCTAATTTGATTTTAACCCTTCTTTTATGCTATACTTTTTAATTTAATATCTCTACTTTAATGACATACTTTAATTTTAGGTTCAATTTGATAACATTAGTTTTGATATATCTACTATGTTGAATATTTAGATTTAGTTCATCTACTTCAATGACATAATTTATATTTTTATAAAATTATTAGTAGGTTTAAATCGATAAATAAAACTGTTAAATTTTTTGTTAAATATAATAAATTTATATGTCAATTGAATGTTTAACACTATTTAAATAAAATTTTCACAAAATCATTTTGACGATTAACAATGTTATCAATTTGAACCTACTAATAACATAAGTAGAGAACACCAAATTGTATCAAATTAATGTGGAAGATCAAACGTAAAGTTTCAGCATAGTAGAGGGACTAAAACGACAATTACACCAAAACATAATTACATGATTCAAAGCCAAAAGTTGCAATTTTGAAGCAAGAAACAATGACCCAATCCCCAAAATCATGATACATCAAGAAATTATATATATATATATATATATATATATATATATCTTTGAACATTTAAGATATTTTCTGAGATTAAATGCTTTGAAGAAAAAAGGAAACTTAATGTATTTAAGAGCTTCTCTCCTTCAGCCTCTAACTGGTATCATAATATACATCTTGCAAGCATGTCCAGCAACATATGCACCCATTCTATAACGCTTATTCATTGAAACAAATGAGTGCTGCAATAAAAACATCACAAAAAAACATGTCAATAATCCATTAGATTAAAGTTCAAACCATCGAAAAGGACTAAATCATACTTTCCATAAGTCTCGAACGGCGACCAGAGTGGACGGGGAGAGGCCGATTTCCCTCCATTTAACTGATATAATTGCTCTAGCTTGGCTTCTATTCCAAAACACCACCACCACCCTTTTCCCTGATAGAGGCCCTGCCCAAACCTGTGTAGATTTTTGATGAGGAAATCGGTGTAGATTTTTTATGAGGAAATCCAAAAGTGTGATCAAGTTATGTGTGCTCGAAACGGTTTACCTCTAGGCCTCCATTGGATCGTATTTTCCTCCCTTGAACTCCTAGGGAGTCTTGGTTAACATCGATCACTTCCTTGTTTCCAAGAATGGTTAGAGTCTCTTTGCTCGCAGATCGAACATCGCATCCAATTAGGAGAGGAGCCTGGTGATGAAAAGAGTTTTTTAGCATGTGATCACTAGAGGTTTATGTGTGCAAGGTGGAATTGAGAGATAGATACCTTCATAAGAGCCCATATACTGAAATGAGACCGGTATTCCTCAATGTTCATCCCTCCGTTTCCCACTTCCAGCATGTCGGGATCTTGTGTGAATTTTAATAAATTAATGAAATATCACTTTAACATCACTATAACTTGCATGTGCATGTGTGTGTATGTATGAATGCATGCATGTATGTATGTATGTATGTATGTATGTATGTATGTGTGTGTGTGTGTGTATCTGTACTATAACATCACTATGACTTGCGCGAGTGCGTGTGTATGCATGTATGAGTCTGTCTGTCTGTCTGTATGCAAGAAGTTAGAAATTTGCAGCTACCATTCCACCTGCCAGGACCAGCATATCTCCCCCAAATGTTGTTCGAATCTGCTATTGATGTTATACTAGAAAAAGAAATGAATTGTGAAAACAACTAATTCAATGGTTCATCAAGAATCATAAACGGTCAAACCAGTTTATGTATATGTGAACAAACCTTGCCCATGTATCGTTGATATCCCCAGTAGTCCTCCAAGAATGGCCATAAGAACTGGCCCATTTTGCCGGATCCTCTTGTCCCCTACAAAATAACAGTTCTTAAATTTTTGCAAAAAGCTGATGACATAAACTTCATATGCACATATGACATACCATTCACATAATGAGAAAAGGATCAGCCTGCCAGCATTTCTTAATGCACGACTCATCGCAGCATATCTTTTCACAAAACAGAATTACATGTCTGTCACATAACATCAAATGTTCTTTAACTTTGTAATAAACTCGAGTGATGAATGAGACTACCTCGTTTGAGGTTTCGAACCGTCATTATAACAGTTGTCGTACTTTAAGTAATCGACCCCCTGTGAAAATAACCACACTATTGGCCTGAATCCTGCATTTTAAGCAAATTCTATAATTGCAAATGTAAAGATACAAACCCATTCAGCAAAATTTTTTGCGTCTTGATATTCATGCCCGAGTGAGCCCGGCATTTTGTTACTGCAGGTTCTTTTACTGCAGAGATCAAACAAGGTTTTCGAATGTTCAAACGGTTCAATTATTATTTGTTTTGTAAGCCGACCAAAATATAAAATTTATACACGTTTTCATTTACCCCGCATCAGCATATATTCCAAGTTTCAAGCCTTTGGAATGAACATAATCTGCAAGGGCTTTAATGCCGGAAGGAAATGTGGAGGCTTTGGCCCTTAAATTACCCACGTTGTCTCTTTCTCCCTCGGCCCAACAATCATCTGCTTTCGTATAACCAATAAGGAAAATAGTGAAAACTCATGCAATCACCATTAAAGCATAAAGAAAGAAAAAAAAAAGACTTGTTTTGGATTCATACCGAGATTTACATACTTGTATCCGAGTCTTGCCAAACCAGTTGAAACAATAGCATCCGCTGTTCTTGGCAGGAGGGGTAGTCATAAAAGAATATCAAAATTAACATTCTTGAAACACTTATGTGTTTCGATTTTATTCGGTTTGAATCCTAAGTTCATAACAATAAACCGAATTCCATATTCCGGCAAGTACAAGATTGTCAAAGAAAAACAGAGGAAATAGTTCAGTTGTCCCCTTAAAGTTCATTAAAACATTAATAGAATGCAGAGGCAAAATCTATGTTGTTCGGACTCTTCATTTTTCTTGAAGCACCAGTGTTTGACAGATGGATATTACATGGAAAACCTTTGAAAAATGAAAAATCTAACGATACCCGTGTCAAATGCACACCCGTATTTGACACTCACACCCGAGTCCGAATAACATAGGGCAAAATTCACTATGTCAACTAACAATTGAGAGCTAGGGATCACAAAATGATAGGTTGTTGCTCAGACTCTTCATTTTTCTTGAAGCACTCGTGTCGGACACATGGATATTACATAGAAAACCTTTGAAAAGTCTAACAATACTCTCATTAAATACATACCCATATTTGACACTTACACCAGAGTCCGAATAACATAGGGCAAAATTAACTATGTCAACTGACAATTGACACCAAGCGATCACACAATGCTATCTTGCTCAGGCTCTTCATTTTTCTTGAAGCACCAATGTTTGACATATGTATATTACATGGAAAACCTTTGAAAAGTCAAACGTTACTCGTGTTAAATACATACCGGTATTTGACACTCACACCCAAGTCCGAGTAACATTGGGCAAAATTCACTATGTCAACTAACAAATCAACAGCAAGGGATCATCATCACACAAGATTTTTAGAAAACAATAAATAAATAACCCCAACAACCAAATGATGAAAGAATTTGAAATTCAAAGTCAGTGTATCAAAAACTAAATGCAGACAAAAATTCACCAACTTTTAAATGCATTGAATAATTTATATGGTCCTTATTCAAGGAAAGTAAAGAAGGGTCTTCATTTCAAACATCTCTGTGGTGGACTAATTCAGAACCTTAATAAAGAAGTGTTAAGTATAGAATTCATGGGTATGTTCATTCACTTTTAAGCATGAAAATATTTTATTTTTAGTACAAGCAAGAATTATATTACAGGGACCAAACCCTGTACCTCATGCCAATCAACTTGAAACTGGCTAACCATGCAAATAGCAAATTCATTCAAAGTTTCAAACCCTAATTAATTACTGTAATAGAAGAGCACTGAGGACTATTCAAAGTCAAAAAAACAAAAAAAGAAAGTATAAATTAGATTTAAAGGCTGTAAATAGCGTAGTGGTGATGGTGGTGGTCTCAAGCATCAGTTGATTCTATTCACTATTTTTCAGCAACAAAATACCAATCAAATTAATGAATAAGCATGCATGATCCAAGTCCAACATTGAATATAATTAATGCTCACTGCAAGTTTTAAAATTTTGGGTATTTGAAGTTGAAAATCTTAGCAAGTACTTGAATACAAATTCGGGGTTTTATTTAATAAAAATTAGGGTCTTCATTTCAAGCATAATATAAGGTAATTTATCAAATCTATAATTAAATTTCAAGAATTTCTTGATTGGACTGATTCAGATCCTAATAAACAAGTGTGCAGGCAATTCATGGGCATTTTTCGTTCGTGTCAAGCATACAAATAGCAACCCATACCCAACGTTTCAAACCAGAATTAATTAATGTAATAGAAAGAACACTGAAACACTGCTTATAAAAGGGTATTATGAAATTATCTACTGTTGGAATATTCAAAGTCAAAAAACTAAGAAGATGGAAGTATAAATTAGATTTGAAGGCTGGAAACTGCACGGTGATGGCGGTGGTTTAAAGCATCTGTTGATTCTACTATACCAATCAAATGAATGGATAAGCATGCATGATCCAAGTCCAATATTGAATTTATGTAAATCTCAAGCACAAGTTTTAAAATTTTGGGTATTTGAAGTTGAAAATCTTAGCAAGTACTTAAATGCAAATTCTGGGTTTTAGGCTATATACAAATAATTAGAGTAAGTTAAGAAGCTTACCAGTACTTTTTATAGTCTTCTCATCTATATCACAATGAAAGTGATTCCAGCTATTCCACCTGCAAACAATGAAAAAATTAATCACCTTTTTTTTTTATAAAATATGAAGGCTTTAAAAAAAAAAGTGAAAGAATTGATACCCCATTGGAGGGGTACGAGCAACCCCATTGGCAAGAAGGGAATGAGAGTAAGCTTGTTGGCTTCTGTGAGTGGAGTTCACTGGACTTGATGCAGTCACTTGGTGGGCATGCCATAGTAGGTGAAAAAGAGCGGCAAAAAGGAAGGGCATTGTCAATCCTTTACTGTATAGAAAGAGGGGTAAAGATGGAAGATGGGAAATGAAAAATGGAGAGATTGAATTCAAAAGGTGGAGAAGAAATGGGGAAATGGAGATGGGAAGAGGACAGTCCTTTAAACGGGGCATGCATGAGGTGGCTGTCTGGTTTGGGTTGTCGGTTGGGACACAATCTTCTTAATTATGATCTTTGCTTTTACAGCTAAACTAGATTTTATGCGACATTTCTAACATTTTGAACCGGATTTATCGGTTCGGAGAAAAATATTGAATTGATCGGTTCAGGAAACAATATAAATCAGTTAAATTAGATAGATGAACTAAAATTTTATTTTATTTTTTAATTTTTTAATAAAATTAATTTTAATAAAATTAAACGAGTCGATTAGATTAATAAATTAATAATCTAATCGAATAAAGCCAAAAATAAGGCACAAGGCAGGGATAGGATAGTAAATGAAAATATTTGGAGGAAATCTAGAGGATTTATATAAAAGGATTTAAGTAGAAATAAATTCAAAAACAATTTAAATATAATTGATAAAAATACCTCTTTGATTTCTTTTAATTTCGATATTAAATAAATTGTTTTCTTTCAAAAAATTAGATCAATTTAATCACTGTCAATTTTATAAGTTATTAATTAGGAACAATTAATCACAATGTTTTCTATAAAAATCATAGTGCTAATGTTTTTATCAATTGTATGTAATTTTATCGATATAATAAAATATTTAACCCTCTATATTAATTTTGTTAAATTAAAGGAAAATTAACAGAATGTGTAAACTCTAAGAGCTAAATTTGTTATTATACCAATAAAAATATATATAATTGACAAGAAATATCAACGTCGTGATTAATTATCTTTAATTGCTTAATTTTAAAATTAACAAGATTAAATTGCTCTAATTTTTTTAGAGGCATCAATTTATTCAATATCAAAATTGAAAAGGGCCGGAAAACTCTTTTTACCAACATAATTTATATAAGGTGAGAGTCAAATCGAAGCATCACAGTGAAAACATCTCATTGGCTCGTTTGTTTAAAATTATATAAGTATGTGTTTGCTTGTTCAACGTAAATGAACTTGTCGTGAAGATTAAACAAATATGTTATATTTTTGTAAACATGTTCATGGATATATCATTAAATATATCAACGAATAATTATAAATCTAATCAAAATAATAATTTTGTGAAAATGATTCACGTATATTGATGTAAAACTCAAATAATTTTACACTTTTTATAATTTTATATCATTAATATTTTATAAATTTTACTTTCATATTTTATTCAATTATAAATTAAGATTTTTTCCCTCGTTATCACTCTTCAAAAACAATTTATTATACAAATTTATAAAATATATTCTAGGATTTTTATAACATTTTTTTCTTAGAACCTAAAATTATTGTAATCTGACAATGGAAAAAATATTAAAATAGATCATACTTCACATTTTTAAATTATTTATATTAAAATTAATTGAGTCTTAATTTGATTAATATAAATATTGTCGTTAATGTAATAAGATGTAAGTTATATGGAGGAGCTATAGTTAATTTTAGACATAATATAAAAAATATATATAATCAAAATTTATAATAAAATTATTTTTAAAAATTAAACTTTGTGGACAAAGCTCGCAAAATTACAGCTGACAAAGTAGCAGTAATAAATAGAGACTGTCATGTGTGTATTATCAAAATTAGTTAAAACCAATAGATAATTAATTTAGTGAATGAAATCTAAAACTAGCTGTATTAATTAAAAATAAATAGATAATTAATCGATGCCTCTAATTTAAAATTATTGCCGGCCTAAATAAGTAAATATAATTTTTCTTCCTAAAACACGCATGTTTGACATGATTATTGTGGTCCAACATTTTGAGTCGAAGAAACTCTCAACAACAATTAAGAATCATTATTATGAAATATTTATCTAAATCAAGTCTCTACATTTAATTAATTACTTCTGCTGCCGATTAAATTTTAGTTCAATTAATATTAGTATTGTTGCCAGTACAGGAGGATGTGGGTTCGAGTACGCTGATGTTGTTTCAATAGGGTCGGAAGCGTGTAAATTATTGTACTAAAAAATCACACAAAGTTCAATTCCTAGGGAAGAGAGGTGGATCACAAGGATCTCTTAAATACCAAGTCTTTCCTTAGTCAGAATATCCCTTCTATAGTAATTTAATAGCACAATTAAATACTACTATTATACCCTCAAATATTGAAAGAAAAATAGGACAAGAAAGAACATAAGAGTTTTAACGAGGTTCGGTAAATTATACCTACGTCCTCCGGCACTAACACCAGATGATAACTTTACTATCTCCAAAATATTACAAACAAATAGAATTCCTTAAGAATTCTCAAATGGGAGAAGAGAGAAAACTAAGAGAGAAAGATTGGTTGGGATGGTTGAAATGAAAAATGATTAGGCCTATTTATAGTTGAGGTTTAGGGACCAACTTGCAAATGACCTAAAAAATTAGGGACCAAAATTAAATTATCCCATTCAACTTTAAACAACTTGCCTATCACTTTTTCTTTTTTGCCAATTGCACCTCTCACTTTTCAACACTCCCTTAATTGACTTTTCAACAGCTGAAGTGAATTATGCTCTTATTTAAGGGTTGGAGAATGACTATGTCTAGTTCTAAACATTGTATAAAAAAAAACAGATATGATAATAACCTATAATGAGATTAATGTTAAAAAATTAACTCCTCCTTTTCACATTTTCAAAAATTTTCATATTTAAATTTTGAATTTTATTTGAATTTGAAAATTGTTGAGGAATAGGATTTCCAATAATCAGAGTTTTGTTTTTCGTTTTGTCGAGAGCTTTGATAAGTTCAAATAATCGGAATGTTTTGTAGTGCCAAAAAATATAAAACCATGTGAAATCGAAGGGTTTGCATGCAATTGGACTCGACTCCATGACTTACGACATGGAGAAACTCTTCAATTTTACAGGTTCAATTTTACGATTTTTGAGTAAAGATATATATACTTTTTGGTATTTAAGTTTGACTTCAATGTTTAAAGTGATAATATATTTCTTCAGATTGATACCCGAATTTGACTTCTATCATACATTTTAGTTCATTTTTGTAACTAATTAAAATTGAATAACGTGAGTCAATCAAGTTTAGACACATAGCACATATGTCACACTATCCGTTGATATACCACCCATATATAACAACTTAATCAGTCCACATCATTCAATTTTAAGGAGATTACAAAAAATATAAATATCAATTTAAATATTAAAATTAAATTTAAGTATAAAAATATATTTACCCCTTAATTAAATATTCCACTTTGCATGTTATATATATATACACTATGTTAGCATGTCATTATTGGCAGCAATAAGTTTAGAAATTAAAATAATGGCATCCTAATTTGATTTTCTTCTTTCTTGTATTTTTCCTTTTCTGCAATTAAAAATGGAATCTAGAAAAAGCTAATGCAAATCACAGGAACTATTGCCATCATTTCTCAGAAATTAGTTAAATTGCATTGTCAAAGGATTTGACTTGGTTTTACCGTCTACTTCACTCATTTTTCAACCCTCAACGTCAACTCCAACATATCTTCTCCTGTTACTTAATTTTTGTCAACGTTGACATTTTGAGTTTAAATTTCTTTTTTCTACATAAATCAGTAATTTTTTTCTCGTTTTGCTTCATTGATGGGTAAGAAATGGGAGAAATTTCTGGGTAAAATGAAAAAAAAAATTATCGAATTCAATCGTTAGAGAATTAAAAATATTATGGAGCTCCTAATTTAAGATCGGATTACATTTTATCTTTTCTATTTTAAAAAGAATAAATTGGTCTATATACGTTAGATCAAAGAATAAATTAATTTTTTTACTAAAAATTTCATCCATTTTTACTATTAAAAACGGGTTATTGTATTTCAGTTGAGGTACACGTGACACGATTCGTGTCAGCATTATTGTTTAGATCAATTTTTTTTTTATAAATATATTTATTACTTATTGTTTTCACGTAATCTAATACTAAATAATTAGTTAATTTAATAAATAAACCGTTAAATCCAAGTAATTAAAACTTACTAGAACTTAATTGCACATTAATTTCACTATAATTTTTTATATTATTAAGCTAACATAAATCTTACAAGCAACCACTTTTAATTAAGAGTCAAATACCAAAGCTTACGTGTGTCGGACAGTTGACTTTCACATGCGGATGGTTTTACTTCTATGCATATATATCAGTTGTAGACTTGTAGGTAGCTTTGTACGTTAGTCAAATATTTCTTAGTCAAGAACAAGGTCAAATTGTGATTTTGGCTATCTACTATGTTCAAATTTGGGATTTAGTCCCTATATTATAATTTGGCATGATTTGGATCCTCTAATTTTATAATGCCATCATAGTTAAATATGGTCCAATTCAATTGTTAGAAAGGAAAAAATATTATGGAGGACTTTTATTAGGAGTTGGGTTGCATTTTGCCTCTTATATTTAAAAATTGGATAAATTAATCTATGTATGTTAGCTTAAAAAGTAAATTAGTCATTCTGTTAAAAAAATTATTGATTTCTATTGTTAACTATACCGATTAAAAAATTAAAGTGAATTTAGGTTGGAACCTTAAGATTTTCTAAAGCAAAACTTCGATAGAAATTCATGAAAATTAGTGCTGTGTAGTACAGATTGATGAAACCTCCTAGAAATTTTCTAGCAGGAAAATAAATCCCCAATTACCTCTTTATATATATATATATTTATATACAAACTTACATTAATTTCTGGGCATAAACCCAGATTCATCAATGAAATTTCCTGCCCTGTCTCCGCATTTTCAGCTTCTCTTTCTTTCCTTCTTCTTCTTTTTTAAATAATAATAATAAAAAGCTTCTCTTTCTTTCCATGGTGTAAATGGAGAAGACCCATGGATTACTCAAATAACCAACAAACAAATAATAATAATAACTATTTTATTGAATTTTGACCATATTACAAAAGAATATTCATTCGAGTACCAATATATATGTATGTTTCAACAGAAAAAAAAAAGGAAAAAAGTTTACAAAAATTTACAACTTATTTGGAGTAAAAAATTTGGGGGTTTACTACACAAAAAATATTAAATTTTGAAAAAAAAAATCATTAAGAAAATGAGGTTTAAATTTTGAGAGAAATTTTTGAAGTATTATTGTTCAAGATGGACTTTTTAATAGGTCTAATATCATCTCCAGACTCTTTATACAATTCGAATGCTTAAGGCAAGATTCAAATGAGCAAGAGCACTTGTCAAAATGAATAGTGTGTCATGCATGACTATTTATTAAAAAAATGTGAGTGTTTATGTTTTTAGTATTTGAATTTGTCAAGTACTTGGGCTCTTTACAGAATTGAGAGAAAAAATTCAGAGACAATAACAAATCTATTAAAAGTTCATCTACTCCAAACAAACAATGCTTCAAAATCTTCTGCTAAAATAATGTTACAAAAAAAATTAATGGCATTAACAAATAAATTGAAATATCTTCATTCTTGTTGACGACCCTGCACAATATATATGTACTTTTCTTGCTTCAATTACCATCTTCCAATTCCACCAAGTTCTTAATAACAGCATCGGTTGCACAATTCAAGAAACCCGACCAGTCCCTTTAATTACAAAACAAAACAAAACAAAAAAAGTCAGAAATTCCATTTTTTAAAATTATCTTAACATTATTAAAAGTTGTGTTTCATACCCTTGTAAACTATCGAACGTAAGTCCAACGGTATATTTAGCTTCCTCGAGAGCCCAACTAAACCTTTCCAATTCCTCGGCCGAGCTGGTCCCGTAATCCACCACCCGAAGCTGCGACGGTTTCACGTCGTAAAATATGGGTACAACCCTTTTCTTACACTCCATCAAAAGCGCAAGCTCATGTAAGCAAAAGTACGAATCGCAATAATTCGGCGAAAAGATCGCCACGCCGAGCTTACAGCTCCGAATAGCCGGGTCTATTTTACCGAACAGCTTATCGCCGGGTTTCATATTCATGCTATCGAGGAAAGGTCTCAACCCCAACCTGAACAAATGGCCGTGGAGCAACCCCGCAATGGTTCTCTTCGTATCAACCCCACAGTGGTTGATGAAGATATCGCAAAGTGGCGGCTGCAGTGGCGGCTGAGGTGGCGGAGGTGGCGGAGGCGGCGGTGGCCGGACTGAGGCAACTCGGTGGGGTTGAAGGATTTTGCGGCATAAGTTCACAGCTGATGAAGCACAATGTTGCTGCATGGTTACTTCCAAGAACTACAAGAGAGAGATTGATTGAAGTGAATGTTTTAAGGTAAAATACTACTTTTCAAGTGTATATATAAAGGTTCCAAAGATCTAATAAATGGGTTTAATGGGTGAATTTTTATTTTTATTTTTTTGATTTTCAATTTAAGAAATTTAGAAATTTCAAGTTTGACTCTTTGATGCTTTTCTTCCTATTTTATTTGTATAATCCTTCCAACACGTTTAATATCTATATATATATACACCATTTGAAACAGTCTCTCCTGGAAATACTGCAGCTTCTTATAGTAGTAAAAATATAAATATTTAATTAGACTAAAGTGAATGCATTGAAATATTCCTCTTCTTCCTTTCCTTTTATTTACTGCTTATTTTTTAGTTAATATTACTCGCATTAGTATGTATAATTCTATGATTATCAATAAATAAAATTAAATAAATTTAATTTTAAATTATATATATCATATGATTCGCTTTAAAATCCTTCAATCATTTAATTAATTATACCTTAAAAGTGAAAAAATGTAAAATTATATATAAATCCTTTACTTCTTACTTCATTTTATAAACCCATTATTTCTATAAACCAAATATATATATATATATATATATATATATCAAAAGACATAAGCATACATACCTAGAGAATCTAATAATTGAAAATATAATAAAAGTACAAGGCTAATAAAAAAGACTTACAAATTCTAATTATTAATTAATAGTGAATTCAATATTGTATCATAATGTTTACTTGTCATTGGCGGGTCCAAGGGTCTAAAATGAAAAAAAATACTTAGACCACTTAATAATTTATAAAATTTTAAATTAGTAATAGTAAAATTAAGGCTAAGTCGAACAATTTTTAGGGAGGGCGAATGAAATTTTAATTTTATAGTCTATATCTTTATAATTTTAAAGGATTAAATCAGATTTTTATAATTTTAAGGGGCCAAAGTACAATTTTTTCTTTACTAATTTAAAATTTTAAAAAAATTAAAGGCTTAAATAACAGTTTTACATTTTAAAGGGCCATGCCAGCCCTCCTCTAGATTTGCCATCGAGTAAAATTGTATTTTGATTATCCAAATATGATAAAAGTTTTATTTAATCTTTTAAAATTATAAAGATATAAATAAAATTATGTTTTTATCATCGTAAAAATATATAATTTAATTCTAACCCCAAATTATTTTTTGGCTTCGACCCTTATAATCATTATTTTCTTTGTATTAATTTAGCAATGAACCCTAAAAATGAAGAATAATATGTTTTTCTTTTTTCTTTTTGATGAAGCATGCAAAATTTCCATTTACGTGCGTCCATAACTGCGAAAGGTTAGTTCACTTGTTATTTTCAAATCTCATTTGTTTTGGGAATGTAAATTATATATATATATATATATATGTATGTATAACACTATGTGTTACACGTGGTTCAACCTATAATTAGCAACTAATTATGCCATTAATGACTTAAGACTCCTATAGTTAATTCCCAACTAAATTTAATTTATATGCTAATACAATAGTAAAAATATATTTAATTCCCGTTAAAATATATCACTTAATCTTTTAAAAATTTCTAACTTTACCCTCGAGTTTATATATTATTATAGTACTAAATTACATTAAATGTAAAATTTAACTTTATTCACAACTTTTAATATAACATATGAATATATATAATTATATATAATAATCTCAAATAATAGGTACAAAACCCATTAAATTAAAAACACACCTATAATTCATTTCTTAAAACATCATCTAAAAATATATATATGTATTGATATAAAGGAAAGCATACGTTATTTGTATCCATTTTTCAATAGTTTTATGTCACGTTAGTATTTTCATTTTGAAAAAAATTAAATCTAAATTAAAATCCTGAAATACAGGATAAAATTATTGATATACAGGGGCAAAGCCAGAATAAATATTTAGGGGGGGCCAGATAAAATTTTAATTTTTTATAGTTTATATCTTTATAATTTATAAAGGATTAAATTGAATTTTTATAATTATAGGAGGTCAAAGTATAATTTTATATTTACTAATTTAAAAAAGGGCTAAAAGAATAAATTTACATTTTAAAGGGGGTCAAACCAATGCCAGCCTCTGACTTTGCCCCTGCTGATATAGTATTAAACTATTAGAAATATATAATATTTTTATTTCGTAAAATCTTTTCTCTTAATGTAAAATAGTTTCATGGGTATATATTATTATATATATAGCCATAGAAAATCCAAATGAAGAATCATATGTACTGGTCTCTTGAGGCATGCAAATTTTCCATTTATGTACGTCTTCATATGCAGGAAAATTAAGTCACGTGCTACGTTCATAAATCCCATTTTGTCGAGGAAACTGATAATGCCGTTAAACTTGTCGGAATTGCGGCACACTCAGGTTTCACACTACTCCATTTAAAAGGAACAAAAATCATTTTATGGGTTCGTCTAGAATTTTTTTTATATTACTAACTTATAATTTTGATAATTTTTTTATCTTAAGTCTTGAACTTTAAACTTAAATTTTAAATTTAGAATCTTAAATTTTAAACTCTAACTCTAACCCTAAATATTAAATTCGGGAGTTAGGATTCAAACTCCAAATTTGAGGTTAATGATTCGAAGTTTAAGGTGATCACTACCTATAACCTCTCCTCATCTTTTAAAAAATAGCTTAACATTTTTTTACATTAAATTAGCCAAAATTAGTAGTTTCAAATTCACATGATTACTGAGAACTGAATCAGCTCTTAGTTTCAAATTCACATGATTACTGAGAACTGAATCAGCTCTTTAGTTTTCATAAAATAAAACGATCAAATTTCGACAAATTAAAATAAATAGACTTACTTCTGAAGTTATGTAAAGTAAAAGGATTCAATTTAAAATTAAACCAATACCTTTTATGTAACATGCAGGGGCGACGCCAAGCGAGGCAATCCCCTCTAAAAATGGTAAATTTATGTTCAATCCCTCTAAACATTATAAAATTATATTTTGACACCTTAAAAATTTATAATTTAAATTTAACTTCATTAACAATAAAATATAGTGTACCAAATGGGCTAAATTAACCATATATGCCCAAGAAAAATGTTAATTGACCAAATAAATCATTTTTTTTAATTTAGGGAAATAGATCGTTTTTGAAAAGAAAGTATGAAAGCGCACCCAGCTGGACGAGCTTTCTTTGTAATTATCGGAAAACACGTCCTATTGGACGCACTTTAACACTCTCTCTTCAAAAACAACTTATTTCTCTAAGTTAAAAAATCTATTTAATTTATTTATTTATTTTTCGACATATTAAGTTAATTTAACCTAATAGAAAATGAAAAATACATTATATAATACAATAAACGTAAGAAAAAAGAAATTAGATGTGGGCAATGAGTCCAAAGGAGCAGTTTAATATGAAAATACTGACTCATTTAATTGAACACGTCATACTGGGACATGATTAAGGCCAAATTAAAAGGTGGTGGGCTAATGGCAATACCGAAAATAGATATAAAAATAATTTTAGTACAAAGTTTTATATAATCGGTCCATGAGACTTTACTTAAATTAAAGCTGTAGTATGTGAAGTGTGAACCAACTTTTTCTTTGTTATATATTACATGAACCTGAATTTCCAATATTTGATTAATTCAAAAAAAATCCAAGTTTTGAAATTTTAATTATTTTAATTATAACACGGTCAGCAAGTCCAAATTTCATAACTGCTTGAAAAATTAATAATTAATTAGTTTCTTTTAATTTTTTTCCATTAGGTCCCTGGGCAATATTTTTTTATTATAAAAGTATCGAGGAGATTCTTGCACTATAAATTAGATTGTATTTTGTTTTCTCTACTAAAATAAATGAGTAAAATTAGTATTTAAATGTTAAATCAAATAGCAAATTAATCATTCTATTAAAAATTTCATCTATTTTTATTTTTAAAACTGATGATTGTACGTCAATATGAGCTACACTGGTTATTTTGTTGGTCACGCTATTTTTTAACATTAGAAATAAATGAATATTTTAATAGCTAGAAATGACCAATTGGCTATTTGATCTAATGTATAGGAATTAATTGCACATTTTAAAGTAAACAAGGGCCTCTACAGTACTTTTACCAATTTTTGCAATGTTTTAATAACTGAATCGATGGTTGAACCGACCCAATCACCGATTTCCAATTCAACCGTTTGTCTAACATTAAATAAATAAAAATTAATATAATGTTAAAAATATTTTTTTTATTTTGGTTTTTGTCTAGATTTTTTTTATCTCAAACAATTCACTTAGAGGTTGATTCAACCCTTTTGTCTAGACCGATACATCGATCTATTCTTGGTCCAATCAACTTGTCCGGTTCAATCCCAATAACAGTGAAGTTTTAACATCAACTTGGCCTAAATTAAATAAGTTTAAAAATATATTTTTGATACAATATTAGGGATGAGATCACACACTTTGAATCCATGCCAAACAAGTGTCAGATAAAAGATTTAACCATCGCTTTAGACAAATCAATATAAGTTTTAAAATATTTTTATTTAAATGTAATTATAAAAATATAATAAATACGAATATGAAATTATATATATTTTTAATAATTTTAATTTTAAATAGTAAATTAAATTGTAAACATGTGTATAATATCTACTCTATGAACAATTTAGACCTGACTTGTTTACTATTCTATCCATGTTTTGAACATTCTCTCTACCGTATTTGAGTTGACATTTAATGCCCCAAACAAATAATGCTTAGCATAAGGATCTAGTTGATACTATAACGATATTTTAAGGACTCAATTAAAATATTTTAACATTTGAGACCAATTTAAAATATATGTCATAATTTAAATATATCTAACGCAATTGACCCATCAAATTAATCTAAGCAACTTAAATCCAAGACTTAAGATTCCATTTTTCTTTCGTTAAATAAATATCATCGTTAGTAGTTCAAAGGTGTTGAATTGAAGGAGTAGAATAATATATGTATGACTATTTTGTGGAATACAGCAATTTTACAAAATTCAAATAAGACAATATTATGTACAAGCTAAAACATGTTTCTAAGTGTTTGTTATTTTTATATTTAGAATTTAGTCTTCTTATTTTTAATTTAAAGAATTTAATCTCTTTACTTTTTGGATTTTAATAATCTCGTAGATTCAATCCTTTAAAAATTATAAAGATATAAATATTAAAATAATAAAATTATAATTTTATTATGATAAAACTACACGACTTAATTCCGACCCCAAAAATATTTGTAACTTCATGGCTAGTTGTAATTTCATGATTATTTTTCCATGGCTCTATAGTTTACTATATATAACTTAACCATAACTTGAACGTATTTTATCTTCTTTTCTAGAAAATATTTAAACACATAAAACAGGGGAAAATTCAACTAAGAACCATACTCTGTTAAAAAAGATCACAAATTGGATTAAATTTAGTAAAATTAAGATTAAAAATTTTATAGAACCAACCCATTAAACCTTAAGAGATTTTGTAGTTTAAACTAAGCAAACACACACCATTCAATTTAAACCCACTCTGTAGATTTTTGTTAAGCTAAAACCCAAAAATTTTAACAAATAATCTTACTTTTGATTTTTGTTCTTTTTAATCCTTGGCTTTCTTGTTTTTAGAGATACCCCCTTCCAAAAAAAAAAAACATGCACAGCAACACCAAACTGGGTTCTTTTTTTTTTTTTTTTCAAAGCTTCTTTGTTTTGTCATAAAATTATAGAACATTGATTTTTTTTTTGTTTTTTATTTTGGCTTTGTGGCGAATTGTTTGGTCGTAGATTAGTTGATAATGCCAGGAACTTTCTGTGGTTTATCACCAATGTTGTTTGGTCGGAAGCTTGTACAGGTAATTTAATTATTCAGATTATTTTCTTATTTATTGGTCAAATTTCATAAAAGGTCTTTGTACTATGTGTCTTTTGTGGTTTTGATCCTTCTATTATAATCGGATCTCTTTTACTTCCTTTTCTTTTTCGAAAGGTCGTGGTTATTTGGTGTAATTTAATTAATTTCTTTTGGTTAAAATATGCTATATATCTTCGTATTTTTTACAAATTTAGAATTTAATCTTTATATTTTTATTTTTCATGAATTTAATCTCTTTACTTTGCAGATTTCAAAGTCCAAATCTAATTGTTCATACAGCTGGTTTTATTTTTAATTTATTAGTGTGATATTTTGAAATAAAAAATTTACCTTATAGTAATATAATTAAAAAATGACATTATAATAAACCTGAATTTAATAAAATAATTTTAACATCGTTAATAGTTAGTCCTAAAATTTAAAAATATGAAAAATAAAAGATAAAATTCCAAAATTTTGAAGAATATAAAACTTTTGGCTAAATTTAAATTATTTAAAGTGATTAACCCGATTAGATATTCAAATTAAATGTTGATATAAATATAGTAGAAAGATCAAAATTGAAATTTGACTTTATATATATATATATAAATTGAATCTTGTTTAAGCAGGGACAAAAAGCCCCTCTACCAAGGAAGGAAAATTCATGTCAATCAAGTGCCTGCAACTTCATTTTGATTATGGAGCTTAGGAAAAAAATCATTGCTTTCAGGGACATCATTGATCTGCCACCACCTTCTAGCACTTTAGTTTCAACAGACCAGGTAATGCATGAATTTAAAAATTAGGTCAATTATATTTGTAATCATCAACTATTAGTAATTTTTTATAATTGTCTAGCTATTCAAAAATTTACCGGCAAATAAAATATTAATAATAACTTAACAGCTTTTAAGGTTGGTATAATAATTATTTTAACAGTCAATATTTGTCAATTGCGTCAATTTAGTCTTAATTTAAAAAAAAAACTCACAGCATTTACACATTGTGTAATTTGATCTTTTTTAATTTTACTTTTATTTATAACATTAAGGATTAATTTTAAAAGAATAAGAAAAGATGTAAATTATTGTTTTGAATTTTTAGGTATTTTTATTTTGATATATTTTCAATTAAATTTAGTTGATAGATTTTTTTTAACTTTTATGTGAAAAATTTACAAAGAAAAGTAAAATTGAAAAAAAAAGTATCAAATTTTACAATGTGTAAAGGTTGAAGATTAAAATTGCTATTATGTCAATTTTAAAAAATGCATATCATCTTTTCACTGGCCATTTAACTGCCGGTGACAACAAAAATTAAATAATTAAGTAACCATTTTATAACTTTTCGAGAAAAAATATTTATCAGTAGTCGGGTTATTACAAGTGTTACATTAGTTAAAAAATAAGTTTGTAATATAATTAAAGCGATAATAAAATAAAATTAAAAATTTTGAAATAATTTTCAGTTGTTTCAATTATTTTGTGTTGCTGCAGTTGTTGATTGGAACAATGAAAGATCTTCATAAGTTCTACCCTGAAAGCATACCCTATTTTCGCATTTCAGAGTTTAAAAAATTGCCCCTTAATAAGGTATTTTGCCAACTTTTCATAAATTTTTAAGCTAAAAAATGGGTATTCTGAAGGATCGTACGCTAACTGTTTGATGAAATGCCTGAACAGGCGCTGATATACTTTTGCAAGGCATTGCAAGGCCTTGGGGACACATCAAAGATGAGCGATGAGTGGATAAACAAATATAAGTACGATATACATGATAATGACAACTGCAAAAATGTCGATAAACTCGGTATGTTAGTTAATTTTGCTCAGCCATGTTGGCAATGGTCACGGGCGAAGAGGTTAAAGTACAATTTTTTTATTTTAATTTGAAATTTTATAAATTATGCCTAAATGAAAATAAAGTCCGAGGCTTCTGACAACACCCCGGCTTCGCCACTGGCAATGGCTATGTTGTTCTTACATTTTTTTGAACTTTGGCAGTTGAAATTGCTGTGGCTACACTCAATGGATTGATTAAGATAGCAAAGGAGAAATTCGATATGATGGATGAAGATGATGAGAACAAAGAGTTCGGTCCGAAGGCTAAAACGTTTGGAAAGGTTTTGAAGGAATCGTATTCGGAGTATGGCTCGAGTAGCCCTTCTCCGGTGACACCAACTTCTGTCCTGCCTGAATTGATGAATGGTTCGCCGAAATCCTCTTATTCGTCAACACTTTTGTTGCCTCTTCGGGTTCAAGCGGTTGGGAAATCGAATCCTGTAGATGTGAAGCGGCTCGGGTCAGATATGCTTCCGAAGGTTCAAGTCCATGTTCAGAACTCATTGAACCAAAAGAAGGTTGCTGCTGTTGAGAAACAGAAGAAAGACGCAAAGGGCAATTCCCCAGTGAGAAAAACATCAGAGGTTCCCCATTTGAATTCAAGCAATGCTTCCGGTGATAGAGCAAAGAGCTCACTGAATGTATTGCCATCATCGCCTTCAGGGAGGCTACATTCCGAGTTGTTGAAAGATAAAGTAGGTGCTGAAAAATCAACATTGCCATCACCATCACCACTATCAGCATCCCTATTTCCGTCACCGTCACTGTCAGCATCACCATTACCATCACCATCAGCATCACAATTGTCATCACCACTATCAACATCGCTATTGCCATCACCGTCACCATCAGCATCACAATTGTCATCACCACTATCAACATCCCTATTGCCATCACCGTCACCTTCAGCATCACCATTGCCATCACCATCAGCGTCACAATTGCCATCACCGTCACCACTATCAGAAACATCATCTGCAGAAGTGTTACTGCCATCCCCGCAATCACAGCGAGTAAAGATGTCAATGGATATGGAGACGGACATAAGATTACTTCCACCACCACCGAAACCGTCGGCTGAAGTTTTATTGGCACCCCTGCCATCCCTGCCAACAAAGCTGTCAACAGATAAGGCAGTAGATATAAGAGCATTTGCACCATCGGCTCCACCGACAGCAGCATCAGCACTAGCACCACCATTGTTGCAACAAAATGTAGTATCGGGAGGACCGCCATTGCCTTCGCCCCCAATGTTGCAACGAAATGTAGAAGCGGTACAAGCAACAAAAGTAGCAACAGAGTCACAGTTGCCTTCACCACTTTCAATGCTAACAAATATAACAGTGGCTGGAATACCATTACCACGTCCGCCCTCACCTCCACCTCCGGTCTCATCGAAGCCAAATGTAGTGGCTATAGGAGCACCCCTTCCACCACCACCTCCAGTCCTATTGCAGTCAAAAGTAGTGGCAACCGGAGCACCACTTCCACCACCACCACCTCCTCCTCCTGGAACAGTATCAACAATGCCACCACCCCAACCACCGATGATCCTTTCACAGGGATCGGGACCATTGCTGCCGCCACCGCCATCACCCCCCATGTCAAACGGAGGAGCTGCTCCACCACCTCCTCCACATGGTGCGGCAAAATCCTTGCGCCCCAAGAAAGCAAATACTAAATTGAAGAGATCAAGCCATATAGGTAACCTATATCGGGTTTGGAAGGGCAAAATCGAAGAATGTCCCATGCAAGGCAAGTCACCTAGTGGTACAAAAACTGGGGTTGGAACCATCATCATCAATGGCAAACAAGGCATATCTGATGCATTAGCAGAGATGAACAAGAGGTATATCAAGACCTGCACCTCATTCAAATTTTGTTTTTGTTTTTTTTACTAATCACACATTCTTCATTCCTTTTTTCGGCCTCAGATCGGATTATTTCCCACAAATCGAAGAAGACGTCGACAAGCATGCTAAATCAATCACAGAACTCAAAACTGCTGTCAACGCATTCAATACAAAGGACATGACAAAGCTGCTCAAGTTCCACAAACATGTAGAATCCATTCTTGAGAACTTTACAGATGAAACTCAGGTTATTTGAACATTGCTTATCAATCTTTATTGCCCTATGCTTAATGATTCTATGATTATGAAGAATGTTTTTGGGTTTGCAGGTTCTAACAAGGTTTGAAGGGCTCCCAACAAAAAAGTTGGAAGCATTAAGGACAGCTTCAGGACTTTATTTGAAATTAGAATCAATGGTCACTGTGCTACAAAACTGGAAGATTGAGCCTCCTTTGGCTGAGCTTCTTAACAAGGTTGATCGTTACTTCAACAAGGTATGATTTGGCTCTTTTATAAACATAAGATAATTAATAATAGGTCGAATTATGGTTTTAGCCTTAATACTATAGTTAAATTTAGGATTTAATTCTATCGAAAGGAGGCCAGACTCACAAGGGAAGAATCCGTCGAGGACCGAAGGACCCATCACAAGTTCGATATTGGGTCGGGGATGTCTATGCTCGGTTTTATCCTTGAGTTTTGTTTTTCAGCTCTGCTAAGAGCCCAAGCAGGTTCAGAGAGTTAGATCAAGTGGTACCCCTACCCACAAATGCCTTAAAAGTCCATGTGTTCATATCCCATCAAGAACAAATGTATATATTTTTGTTGGTGGGTAAGGGTGTTGATGCTCTGTGAACGTGCCACCTTCTTGTGCTCTTAGCAGAGTAACTTCGTGAACTCATTCGGGCCCTCTGCAATGTTGGAAGACAAAATTTAGGATAAAACTAAGGATAAACGTTTTAGGCCCAATAGCAAACTTGTTGAGGGGTTTGTTGACCCTTGATGGATGACATTTTGCAGACTTCTCCTTTAGTGACACTGACCTTCCTTCAACAAGTCCTAATACTTAAGTATTGGCATGACTTAACATATATTTTTTTAATAATATCATTAATTAGTCAAATAGTTAATACTGATAATTATTTCAGTTAAAATGCTAATGTAGTTTTTTTTTTTGAAACAATTTTTTACCTATCTTCTTTTTCATGCATGAATAAGAATACATGTTAACATCTTAATAGTTATAACCGTGAAATATATTGATTAAATTCTAAATTCATCCGTAATAAACGTATCAAAACCAAAATTTTACCTAAGTAACACCATTTCCTCCCTAACCAACCAAAATCCATACAATTTTAAAACAGATCAAAGGTGAAATAGTCGCCCTGGAAAGAACCAAAGATGAATTAACCAAGAAATTCAAGAGCCAAGACATCGATTTCGACTTCCAAATCCTCGTACAAATTAAAGAAGCAATGGTTGATGTTTCTTCCAATTGCATGGAACTAGCAATGAAGGTAAGCTCCAACTCAATGTCTCCATTAATCAATATTGAAAATTCTTCTTAAAAAAAAAAAAAAAAAACTTTGGTGTTAAAAATAAACCCAGGAAAGAAGAGAAGTGAAGCTAAGAGAAAACGAAGTATCCAAAGCCAAAGCTGAAGCTCAAAGGAAAGTGTGCATTAAAATGCTGTGGAGAGCTTTCCAATTGGCTTTCAGGGTTTATACATTCGCCGGCCTAAGCCATGATGATCGTGCCGATCAACTGACCCCAGAATTGGCTGACGAAAGCCAGATCGATCCTCAATAATTCATTATAAATATAAATTTAAATATAAATATATATATATATATATATATATATATATATATATGGCTTGAGGAACTTGAATTGAAGTTTCAAAAGGGCTTTGTAAATTTAAACTAAGAAAATTTGCAAACTCAAAAAAGCTTGAGATTGTAATTTTTATGTCATTCATTTTTTCCCTTGTAACCAACGTCGAACTATTGATTTTTCTTATTAAATTAATAAAATGTTTATTATTCTTTTTATAATTTACTAAGTGTAATATCAAATTAATACGGAGTAGAAAGTGTTGAAGAATCGAAATATAAATGGACAAAACTCATCCACAATAATTCAGTATGGTGGGATTGGAAAGATATATGTATATATATATATATATATATGAGATAATCATACTGGATAATCGTATAATTCATTATATATAATAGATTAAATTTTACTATCAATCCTTATACTTTATGAAAGTTGTAGATTTAGTCTCATACTTTAATTTGACTAATTTTAGTTATTGTATTTTTAAATTTTAGTCCCGACACAGATAATAATAATCAACTTACTTTAGTTAAATTCAATTACTAGTGTTATGCTATGCGTACAATTGTAAATTTAGTATATGTTTGACAATTGAATTATTCTAAATCTCTATTTTTGTCAAATTTTAAAATTTTAATCTTACGTGAATGATAATCGTTAATCCATTAACTGAATTTTAGTGAATAATATGTTAAAATAACAAGCTCACATCACATGGCATTAGACATATGATGATATATTTGCCTATTATTAGATTTTGAAAATAACATAACTTAATGAATTTAACAGTTATTGTTTGTTGAGTATTGAAATTTTAAAATTCGAAAAAATATAGAGATTAAAAATGACTAAATCCACAACTTCTGCAAATTACAAAGACTAATAATGGAATTTGATTTTTTTTTTATTCACTCCAACTTCACACAATTATGGATTTAATGGAGCAAAGCTTGCTGGTTTCATCTTACCGTTGTAATGATCATTACATCAATGGCTATAGCTTGCAACCAGATGGTTATAAGCAGTTTCAAAGCTCAAAAGGCATCAATTTATCATGTTACAGATATGTGCACCCTAAGCTCCCTAATTATTGTCATACATCTCACTCCGCTTCGCTTCACTCAAAAGATCTCGTCAAATGTCTGTCTCATCAAGGCTCGTTGCCTTATCAAAAGCAAAGGTCTTGTCACGCCTTGTACGCCATCGTCATGCAAACTCCAAATGACCAGTGAAGTGAGACACGACTCAAAAGACATACATTAACACATGTCAGCAGTGTCACATGACTCAACCCATGAATATCAAGATGATGACATCTACCCTAAAGTATGTACATATAGTTCTCCAGGGACAAAATCAAAAAATTACTTTAAGGGATATTAAAAGATTAATGTGTAATTTTATCATTATACTAATATGTAATTTCTTAAAAACTTAAGGGACTAAATGATAAATCTATCGTTTTTGAAGGGCAAAGGTTACCACCTACCCCGTTTACCTTTGTCCCTATAGCTTCCATACACTAAAAAAGGAAAACATTTATGGGCTTAGATAGGCTCTCGACACACAACAATGTAAACCATCTTCCTTTATCTTGTCTCTCCTTACAACAATGTATAAAATAAAAATTTTAATTTCTCACGCAATTTTTATAACAATATCAAATACTTTAAAAACTACACTTTTTCACATACTTTTTAAAAACATATTTTTAAACAAACTTTTTACAGCACCAAATTTGTCCTTAAAAATTATTAAAAATTTCAAAAGGTCATTAAAAATTATATTAAAATTAGTAAACCACTGTTGTAACTTTGCATGAACAGCAAGAAATGTCAAAATGTTCTCCTCTCTAAGTTAAAATTTATATTTCTTACCATTATTATAATCTTATTCTAATCATTAACATAATTAATATTGTTTAATTCGATTTTGGGAACACATATATTTTAGTTCTTTTCTTTTGAATATTAATTTTATTATATATTTTTATCATATCTGCATACATTTTTTCTAATACTTAAATCGAAAGATAATATATTTTAATACCAATTGAATTAAAATTCAATTGACATTTTAATATTTTTATATGAAGATAATTAATTAACTCACAACAAATCTCGTTAATAATAGAAGATTTTATTAAAAAAAATATCATTACTTTGATTAAGGTGGAATTGATTGACTTGTCTTTAGGTAAATATCAACAGCTGATGATAATTGAAAATCTTTTGACTGGTTAGTGGTGTAAATGACAAAGTTTTCTTTTTCTTTTGTCCCCACATTTAATTATCCATTGCTTCCCATACATTTTCTCTTATCATTAATGGAGGCACATCAATCATCTTGCCCTTTAATTCTAATATTTTAATGCTCCACCAAATCATTTTCTACCCTTGTCAACGTTTTTTTAATTCTCGTCTAACCCTTTGCCATTGAAATACAGTCGAAACAGTGAAATATGGTGCAATACTGTAAATTATTGTTATGGGTTCACAAAACAATAATATTTTATCCAAGTCTTTATGAAGGTATATTATAAGTTTAGTGTATGGTTGAACTCGAATTGGTGTTTTGTACGACACTTGGCATTTTTACCCATAAGTGTCTTATAGCATATAAGACGTGTTTGAGTCCAACTATGTGCGGGATATAAAAGCCTAAGGAGGCCCCTCAAGTGCAGCATGCTTGAATTGGTGCACTTTCAAGAAGAAAAGGTTTAGAAATTCTCCAAATGTGTCGAAGATTTTTAAAGCTTTCAAAGAGTATGAAAGTTTGAGAAGAAACCAAAATGGAATCAAGTAAAACGTTTTGGAAGCTCTAGAAAGATATAGCCTTCTATAAAATTGTATATGTAAGTTTATATAGATTACTCTAAAGGTACAATTCTTCATCGTTGAATGTAATAAATCCTAGTCGCAGGATCAAAGGAGCTTGACCTATATAAATTATAAAGGAGATAGCCCACCTTTATTTGTATACAAATAACTTGGCACTTAAACAGTAATACTTCTTATCATTCTCTCAAACTCTCTTCTGTAAGAATCAAGTATAATGTCAAACTCTTTCTCTTGTGTGTTTTAGGTGAGGCTTAAGTCTAACTAGTGACTTTTTGATCCGAATAGAAGGTTGACTTGGGTATATATTAGTAGAAGAATCGAGCAGGTCATATGTTGGTGAAACTAAAGTCTTGGCTCATAACTTAAGGTGCAGGTTGCACCTTCTCAAGCTCGATAATGTTGTGGAAGATTCACTAGTCAATTAGAGAGACATGTGATTGCAACGCATTGAATATTCTACACCCCAGTAGCTAAGGTTTTTTTCTAATCCAGTTTGGTATTTAAACTGACGACCTACATGTGGTATATGATAAAGAATTTTTTTCATTTTAAATTTTCAATTACATTTAGTTTAATTTATTTTAAATTTGAATTTAATATAATTTATTTATTTTATTTTGATTAGTCAAAACTCTTGTTTTTTCTTCAATAGTAATTTGTTAAACAGAGCTCAAAACACAATTTTTTAACATGAGTTTCTTCTAATATTGACAATACTTTTATGAAATTGAGGACTTTGTGAAAATCAAGTCATATTTTAAGCATGTGGTCCCTCTTAAATAATTCATACCCTTAACCATTAAAGTGATCTCAACTTCAATAAAAAGTAAAATTTGAGCATATCCTTTAGCAAAATAGAGAAAAATCTAAATAAATGTAATTATTCTTACCATTAAATTTAATGTCATTTACTAACTATAAAAAAAAAAACTAACACACACAGTTAGTATTTTTGGGTAATTTTTATAGCATTTAATTAATTTAGGTATCAAATTAAAAAATTATCAATTGTGTGCCAAATTCGAAAAATGTGTAAAGTTTAGATATCAGGAAAAAACTTAAATATCAACTAAAAAAGAATTTAAATGTTAGATTAAGCGAAATTAAAATAATATAACATTCATCTTTGGATCTTGCTAAGCTTGTAGCAAGGAAAGTCCACAACAGTGAGTTATCATTCTTTCCTTCGTGGCTTCTACGATTTTGCATTTAATTTCGTGGATAAACACGAAAGACAAAATCAAAATCACTAAACAAAATCAATTAAACTAATCTTCCAATCATATTCAAATACGTATTTGAGTAATTATTACTTTCTTTAGAAGTAAAACCACGCTACCCTAACCTCAAACCTCTGCACATATATATAGTCCCACCATTTGTTCCTGCTTTTTTCTCACGCTTTTACTTAAAATTCCTTTTTCCTTTTCTGTTTACTTCTCTGGGTCATAATTTTTTTTGAGATTTTTGTTTAAGCTTTGTGGGGGGAGGGGGGTTGCCCTTTTAACTATGGCTTCAACGTTGTTACTGGCTCTGGTTTTTGTGATTGATCTTATTGCTTTTGGACTTGCTGTTGCTGCTGAGCAAAGGAGAAGCACCGTGAGTTTTCTTCATACAAAAAAAAAAAAAAAACTATCCTTTTGTTTAAAAAAAAACTATCCTTTTGTTTCTTTCCTTTTTTTTTTTTTGGAGTACACTTTGCTGTATATGACTAATTTCTTATGGTTTGCTTATTTTGTTTATATGATTTCCTGAATGGGTTTTTGATTCCATGTTGTAGAGTTTAGGCTTTTTAGTTGTAAGGTAAAAAGTTGCTTGCTTTCTAGACAAAATGAATATTTGTTATATAGCATGGTTGTTTGTATTTGAAGTTCCAAGTTTTCAATAAGCGCCCACTGTGAAAACTAAGCTAGAAATGCACTTGGGTGCAAAATATTTAACAATAAAGATGGGTTAAACAAGATTTAGTTGCAAGTATTAGTACTTTTACTTACCGGGAAAACCGTATTTTGGGCTAATTTAGTATTCCCGTTGAATTCAAAAAGTGATCTAGTTTGGTTCTAAATAGGCTAAATGCCCAAATCGAGACCAAACGTCTTTACATAAGGGACAAATTTTTTAAAATGGTGTCTAATATTTACAAAAGTGCTCAAATGAGGTAAAATCTTTTCGAAAATACTCAAATAAGTGCTAAACTATTTCAAAAGTGCTCAAATAAGGACTTCTCAAATGTAGTATATCATATTTTAAAATATGTTTATTGTTTTTATTTCTTTTCAAGTTATATCTACTTCAGTTGTCATGTGTTTTATTTTAAACAAGTCAACATTCACCTAATTTTTATGACAAACAGAGAAAGTGCATAAAAAGTCTTTATTTGAACACTTTTATAAAGGTTAAGCTATTATTTTATCATTTTAAGAAAATTGGCGCTTATGTGAGTTACACTTAAAAGGTTGGGCCCTAATTTGAGCATTTAACCGCTCTAAATACATCCTTTTATCATCAAGCTTGTTTAGTTCATGATAACAGGAATATTCAATAAAAAATGTAGGAAAACACTAAGAGGAAACCATGCTGAAAACATTGTATATCTTTAATACCATTTTAGATGCTATGTTACTTCAAGAATGTTTTAATTTAGAACTTGAGGCTAAGGGAAGAAATGTCTTTGTTGTTCTTATTGATCCCAAATAGAGTGCACATGGCCTCTGAAAAGAGGTTATTGCCTTGAGATTTAGGTAATGTATCTGTTGGTTCTAAGATCATAGGCTGGCTATGCTTCTCTCGATGCCAGCAGGAATGTTTCGTAGTTACAAACAATGTATCTACAGCGAACGATATTTGGTTATGCCGGTGCAATCATCGACAATTCTAAATGGGGACATCCCTTGCTCTCTGTTTGCAGGCCACTGTTCACAATAATGGGAACGAAAGTTTTTGTGTTTATGATAAGGATATTGCAACTGGCTTAGGTGTAGGTTCATTCCTTTTCCTTCTAGTCGGTCAGATACTAATCATGGTGGCTAGCCGATGCTTATGCTGTGGTAAAGCCATGAAACCGAGTGGCTCTAGAGCATGGGCAGTTGTACTCTTCATCACTTGCTGGTAATATTTTTTCACTGCTTTTTAACTCCTCGTGTTCGTTTCCCCAATCGTCTAATCAACGTGTTGCATCGGGTATTTCAGGGTGTTCTTTCTCATCGCGGAGGTATGCTTGCTAGCAGGGTCGGTCCGTAACGCATACCACACCAAATACAAGAATCTCTTGGATAATCCTCCATCATGTGCAACGTTGAGAAAAGGTGTGTTTGGCGCCGGGGCTGCATTCGTTTTCTTAACGGCCGTAGTTTCCGAGCTTTACTATGTTAGCTACTCGAAAGCAGCTAGGGATGAGAAGCCTAACAACTATGCTAGGGACACTGGAGTGAGAATGGGAAACCTATAAGATGAGTATATATCTGTGGTCATTGATGATCATATGAAGTATTCTTATGTAGTAATTCATTGTTAATTTGACCTTGGTGTGTTTTTGGTGTAGAAAAACTTAGATGATAACATCTGTGATTGACTATACATTGTATCTTTGACCATGCTGACTTTATCCCTTTTTTTTTTCCTTTCTGCTTTTCAATGTTTTTTACCTAGGGTAAATTCAGAACTTTTTTTTAGAAGTTAAAAGTTAAATTATAAATTTAATTTTATTATTTTTTATAAAAAAATAAATCATATTTTTATTATTTTTGGAAAGTTGAAATGCAACATTTTTCACGTATTAACTTAAGCTTTATAAATTTTTCACTAATTTCATTGTCCTTGTCTACCCATTTGGTGTCACCCTGACCTATTTATAAAACGTTGTAAAAAAAAGCATAATTTTTCATTCAAAAGATGTTTCAAATAGTCACATTCTTTACTCGTGTCTTGTAGTGTTTTTATATATAGTATTACACATGGTACTTCCATCACTGAGTACCTTCATCAGAGGACTTTGTCAATGTATCTCTACCAAAGGTATTGTTCACTCAAGTCCTAAAAACACATAAGCCCATCATTGTTAGTTAGACAATTTATATTGACGTGACAATTATCACCTATCACTTATATACCCTACGACAACGCATTACTCATCAATCTAAGCCATTTGAAAGAATCAATGAACCAACCAAAAGGCTACCATGTGCCTCCATAGGCCTATGCCTTTATAGACTTGTCTCACACCTGCATACCCTACAATATCACATTACTCATCAGTCTAAGCCCTTCGAAAAAATCAACGAACCAACCAAAGGCTACCATGTGCCTTCATAGGCCTAGGCTACTAGACACAAACCATACCTCTCCTAGCTCCTTCATTCCTCTCCATATCCTCCTACTCCATCAACCAATCCTCCAAGAACACCCAGCATCTTAACTTGACAACTCTCCACCCACATAGATGAACCGGCCTTGCATCCTTCACCGTCTACTCCTCCTTCCAGATCCCTTTTATCAAACATATAACAATCTCTCACCGACCAATTTTTATTTCAACAAAATTCAATAAATTATTACCTAGAATCAGAGGAAAAAAAATATATTTTCTCAACAATGCCATAGTAGATAAAAACTCAATCAAAGGAAGCTGATGCTATAAAAACAAATTAGGAAACAGAGAGTGGAAAGTGTAGCCCCAATGTCCACATGCTCTGGATCTCTCAACTTAGAGAGGATGAGAGCAGACCATGTTGGAACAAAGATTTTGGTGCCTACTAAACTAGTAATAATGTAAACATAGAAGTACACGGTTTAGACTGGCCAGCTAGAAGAGGGCAAAAAAAGAAGAAGAAGAAAACTAAAGAAAAAAAAAAAAAAACCCTACTTTCCAACCAGACAAAGAAAAGAGAATGATTCTCAACAAGTGGTCATAAATTATAAAGAAAAAGATATCTAACTATATTACAACTATTCAGATATGTCCCTAAATATGCATATCCACATCAACGACCTTCCATCACATTCAGTTTGCCCAGCATAGCTGGAAAAAGACCCCAGTTTTGAACTTTCATATATCATATAGGTTTTGAAACTATTGGCAAAAGCTGAGAAATCCAACTTTGAAAGTTCGAATTCGTGTCTCATTATATGCGGATTATAATGTGTGGGTTTTCTTCTTATGTCTTGTGTGAGTCTTATCCAATTATTTTCGGATTAGTCTGACTTTTGTCCGATTTTCATTCTTTATGCATTGTATTAATTGTATTTTATATTATAGTTTGGTGTGTCGTATAAATTTATACTTATTTTATACTTATAATTTATACTTGCCTTTGTCTTTGTGTTACCGCATATATATATATATATATATGATATATCCCTCTTGAACGCCTTAGCTTAATGGTAAGATTAAGGTCTCAAGTTCGAGTACTTTATAATTCTTATATAAGTGTGTAAATTCTCTACTAAATTTAATATAATTAATTAATTAATTTATAATTAATTATGATGATTGATTCTATTCCAACCGTAATAGTAATAATTATAAAAATAACATATCCCACCATCTTTCCCACTTTTCCATTCATACACCTAACATGCAAATTCATATTCTTGCATTATGTAAAGATGTAGAGAGTACACAATAATGTACACCTAAAACCCAGAGCTGAATCTGAAAATTCACAGCTTTGTGAACAATAATCAATCTAAGGGGCCAAAAAAAAAAGTAAATGAGAAAAAGGAATCTCCTACATATTAACATTGAATATATGATTAAAATTTGCTTTTCATGGTTTGATCTCAGAATCAACCCATGGTATGTTGTTGAGATCAGTAGAGACCAGTTCATCAATATCATCCAGGTTCCAGTAATTTGCCATGTCCATGCTTGCACTAGGCACTTGCCATGTCTGTGAACGACTACTGTTTGCTTCACCAGTGTAGTTATAGATACTTGGTGAAATGGAGCTAGAACTTGAGCTTGAAAACGGGAATTCTTGGCCTTGAGTTTGAGGTAACAAAAGGGATGATGATGAACCCATTAGCATGTTATTACAGTCCAACAATGGTGGAAATGGATGTTGTTGCTGCCATTGGATTGCCATCAAGGAATCAAGCAACAGCCTATTGCTATTATCACTAGAGGCAGTGCTGGTTTTAATGGCGGTGCTGACAGCTTTGATGCCAGGCTTGAGCCGCTTGTTTTTACGACCACCACCGACAGGTACATTCCGGAGAGTGCCACCTTTAGTCCAATGTCTCTTACAAGCCTTGCAGAAATGTCTAGGCTGTGATTTGTTGTAGTTATTGTAATAACAAAACTTTGTGTTCAAAGAATCACATCTAGGACACTTCAATGGCTGCTGGTGCTGGTTTTGTGTGTGTCGCTTCTTGATTATTGACGCTTTTGGTAGTGTTTGAGCCTGCAACAAAGATTGGCTCCAACCATGACCACCATCGCTAGAAACCTGTTTGGAACTCAATCCCATAACACTATATATCTTTAATCTAAGCTATATGTCTCACATACATATATATACATAAAATAGTGAGTTTGTTTTAGACTTTGATAAACAAATAATGATATGATGATTAATATATAGAAGCATAGAAGAGGAGAGAGGATTTCTTTCTTAACAATGAAGGTGAAAGTGGGGTAGCGAGGGTGAAACGTGGGATTATTTGGACCGTTGATGGTGGAGAGTGATTGGATAGGCTGTAAAGAGCAAAACGTAGAGTTCATGTTGCATGCTATACTAAGTAATAGTAAATTAATTAAGGTATGCTACAATGTCATGCATATCGTATAGTGTATATACATATAATAATCTTCCCTTAACATTTAGGTGGGGGGAGAAAATGGGTCTCTTAAAACCTATAATTTGGGAGTTATGAAAATAGTCTCGCATGGCATGATAGCTGATAGATGATTCTTGTGATGATGATCTTATGCGCCTATGTACATGTGCTTATGCACGTACGGGCTCGCCCTTATGTGTGAAGATCCCCAAGTTGGTTTTTTTCACTAAATATTGGCTCGAAAGTTGGCTCTAAAAACTTTAAAATATTGTTATTTCTTGTTAAAATTTTAATAATTCATTTAATTTTTATATAAAAAATTTGATGTGAAAGAGTGTTTGAGTGGTCGAGTATAGAAGTAGAAAGGAAAAAGGAGAAAGTAACAATTGAGAGAGAGACTACAATGAGTATCTTGGCTCATATTTGGGCCTCGAGCGCCTTATAAATAGTATTGTCGATCCTTTTTCGAGATTACGCATGTCTTTCTATTATTGTTTTCGTACTACATAGATTCGGCTAACCTACTGATATTCCTTTCCCCTATGTGCAGGCTGCCTTATCAAGATAATAAATAAGCGTAGTATATAGACGTCATGTGGTCTCTCAACATGTACTTACCTTATTATTAATCTGTGAGACAGGTGTTTCAAAGTCTTAACCAGTGATATTTAGTCTTTATTTTTAGTCTTAGCTCGTAAGACGAACTCTCTAAGTGCCATTAATTAATTCAGGAGATATACATATAACATGGATTAATTTTATCTAAATAATAATTATCAAAAGTGAATGGTTAAATGGTACCTAAAAAGCTCAATAGGCACACATCAACTTTTGGTGTTGGAATGAAATGGCATTCGGCATGCGATTAACAAGAGAATAATTGGTATAAAATTTTATCTGATATAATTAACAAATGTCATTATTAGTTGTATCCATGAAAGGCTTATCAGAATATGAATATGTATGCAATTGGACAGTCGCTCAAATTTTTAAACCATCAAAGGATCGAAATAATTAGGCCAGGGATGATGCATAAGTATGATTTTATTTTTTAAAGTAAAAAATCAGTAATAATGTAACCTAAATCTTTAGTCGGTTGGTTAGGTAAAGTAGATTTGTATAGCCATTTTTCAATACTTCCCATAACATCTGTCCCACAGTTTAGAAAGTGACTAAGCACACTAGCCAATTGAACGAAAACATGTCTTTATCGATCGTCTGGGAAACCAGTTGGTGGCTACGATGGCGCCAGCGAGGGTCCTCTGCAAAGCACCAATACCCGCCTGTGAGGAAGGAAGCGTCGCCGCTGAAATTGTTTTGTTACAATTATTGAATTGAAATTTGTTGATGCTGAAGAAAGAAGTATCTTCTTATTCTCGGAATAATAGTTCTTAATCTGGTAATTTTCTCTACATTAGAAACTTTACAATGTGCTTTTCTTCATCATCTTGCCTGCAGCATTAACGATACGAAATTATGATTCCGCAGGTAACGACTCTCATATTGTTGAAATTTGATTCGGATTTTTTTTTTTATATTAATTTATTTTAATTTTTAAATTTATTTTGATAAAATGAGTTTTATTTTATAATAATTTATATTATTTAACAAAATTTTAAGGTATTTTCATAAATATTTCTAAAAATAATAATTTTTTTAAAACTTTTAAATTGTTTTCATTATTTCAAATATAAAATATTTATTTTTATATCATACAAAATTAAAATTAATTATATATTAAATAAAAAACAAAATTCAATTAATCAAGAGTCTATTGATGAGAAGGCACTGGGGAAAACTTGAACCCAATTCCTACAGTGATGAATATAAGCGCAATTAAAATTTCTAAAGAGTTATACATTTGTGTACTGATAAGACCATTCACTATTTCTTGAAGCTCGATCTCTCACCCGGATGAACCATATAGTTAAGAGAAACCATGAACCAAAATAGAAGAGCTTGCCCCACCCATGAGTAAATATTTCGTAGTAGCCTCATTAGATCGTACATCTTTCTTGGTATATCCAGATAATAAGTAGGAGCATAAACTGAAACATTCTGGAGCTATAAAGATAGTTATTAAATCGTTAACACCGCATAAAAACATTCCTTCTAGAGTAACTATTAATACGAATAACAAAAACTCAGCTATAACCATTTCTGTACATTCAATGTACTCTACGGATAGAGGAATACATAGAGTTGAACATAGTAAAATAAGAAATTAAAATATTTCATTGAAATTGTTCATTTGAAAATTTTCTGAATCATAGTAAAATAATAAATTGAAAGATTTCGTTGAAATTGTTTGTTTAGAAATTTCTTGAAAAGCTAATAATAGGTTCTTTTCTCCATCGGAACAATAAGGCCGTTATGCTCATTACTAAACTTGTTAAACAATTTTTTAAGAATACTTTTAGAATAAAAAATACATTATTAATATCCCTAACACCCACCCAATTATTTTATTACATGGCAAAATAGTTAAACTAGTCAAAACAACAGACTTGTTAGAAATAAATTTAGTAAAAAAAAAGATTCACACGTGTGTGTATATGATTGCACGTGAGAGAAGTTGGGCTATGAGTCCGGTTATAATTGAATGATGAGATAAAGATGGACTTTTTCAATTTTCTAGTTTATGGGTCTCAATTAATCTTATTCGAAACCCAATATAAATTCAATAATTATCCATTTTGATAGAATTTTTTGGTCAGAGTCTCCTAAGAGTCCCTATACTACTATATAAATTTCATTTTAATCCCTTTACCAAAAATTGCTCTAGCTTAATCCTTATATGTTAAAATTTTATTCAAAGCCTGATACATTTACAACTTTTCATTAGGTTACTAATAATTTGAACAAAATATATCATACTTAATTGATATACTCATGACCGATTGGATCCATAAAAAACCAACCATCTCGAAAAAAATCCATGTATTTTTGAAATACCGAACTGCTAAATTATTAGTAACTTAATAATAGATTATAACAATGTCATGATTTGAATAATTTTTAATGTACAAAGATTAATCTAAAGTAGTTTTTAATAAAGAGACTAAAATGAATTTTACATAGTAATATAGGGACTCCCGATAAACTTTGACTGAATTTTTTAGAAAAAATATCCAAACTGCCGTAAACTAGGACACTAAATTGTTTTATTTATTATTTTTAACAGCTTAAAGTTATTTTATTAAATTTAATTTTATTATAAAATATAATTGCCGAATAGATTTATATAAATTAAATTTTGAAAATAAAAATATAAAAATAATTCTAAATTTATGGCTAGTAATATAAAATTAAGACATTTTAATCTATATATTTAAATTTAACAAAATAAAATATACGATATTAAATAAAAATAATTATATTTTGTAAAATACGAACGGTGCCATTCCTTATTTACGAGGAAGGAAAAGCAGTGAAAGCGAATGCGAAAAGAAGGCACATGCTTTAGCTTTTTAAGAGGCGGCCGACTGTAAAGAGGCTGCTTCAGTTTCACTTTCTTAAATGCATTTGTCAGAAACCAATTCCCCATGTCTTAAATTTATTTCTTAAGAAATATTTTCATTTAAAATTGGAAAACAATAATAACAGTGTGGACATAGGAACATACAACATGTTTTTCCTTACCATGATGTCTTGTTACAAAAATCACATGATCTATTTAACATTGAAGGTAAAATTAATTCATAATTATGATTGTTAAGTATTTGTTTTGTTATCCTCTAAAATGGTTCATTTTCACGTGTATATATAAGACACGATTTATTAAAATAATGTGTTATAAATATGTCATACTTTTTTAAAAGTTACATATATTTTAGATATTCTTCGAGGATTATAATAAACAAGTGATACTATACAAGTAGTTTATATTCATAACAATTGAACTCTTTAAAAGATTATTAAATTGATAGATTGTCGATTAGCATACACGTCAAGCATTTTATATTACAGTGTAACAATGTAATGAAATATAAATTATTAAATGATAGTTTTTCTTGTTTAAAATATAAATTATTGGTAATCCTATGACAAAATTTATTAATGAAATTATTGTGGGAATTTTTTTTGTGAAAATTGATTTTATCTTTAAATTTTTATCTATATTAATAAATAACAACCACTAAAAATAATTATTTACTTCAAAATTTTCAAATTAAAATTTCAAAATAAGATTATTTTCAATAAAGATTCTTTTCAAGTTTTTCTTTTTACCTACAGGGTGGGTTTAATTGATGTCAATAGATATTGTTTAATAACGTAAGATATATTTCTAGAAATTAGTTTGTCTTATATGTATTTAATGAATATTGTCTACTTAATTATATGTAACTTATAGTAAACTACATTATATAAATATTAATATAAATAATATTAAGGAATATAAAACAAATTAAAAAAAAGGAAAATATTGGAGAAGCCATTGGTCAAGAACTCAAGTGAAAGGGTTTCATCAACGTAGATTTCTTTTTGTTTTTGCTTACATCATCATCATCATTATTATTATTATTATTCAGCAGCAATTAAACCGTATCTTTAGTCAACTTTGGGTACATTAATCAACAAGTGGCCTTACATAAGAAAGATCGTAAATGAGTTCATTAGCATGTGCCCAACTTCCCCAAACCCTATAGATTGGACCTAAAATCAAATTGAATAATGGCAACTCCTTACAAAAGAATCATTCAATGTAAATTGCACGACTTAAACAATAAATAAATGTGCCATTGCATCACATTCAGAGATGCAAAATGCATATTAAAATGGGGTGATATTGCTGTACTCATTGACTTCTCAATATTATGTCTATCATGATTGCCAAATGGTGAAATATACAAAAACATGTCTTTTTTATATCTATGATACAATTGAGTGTACTTTTTTTATAAACACTCAATTAATATTTGTTTTTTTATTATACTATTTAACCTTAGAAAATGACCTAATTTGAGTATTAAATATAGTTTAAATATCAATTTAGTCTTTTTAGTATGAAATGGTAAAGCTCACTGCCATAGTTGATGATACCGAGTTGCTACTTGGGTATGTTTTTCTATTTCATTCCATATATCTGAAGAATTACAAAAGATAATATTTTATACTATCATGTTCATATATTTCGAACACTGAGAATCAAATACAAAATTTTCAAGAAAAATGAAGGGGGAAGCAGCCTGGTTTGAAAGATGAATTTGTGGCAATTACATGATTAATGGTCCCAAACTGGATCAGGATAATGGTTGCAATTGGTATATAAATCTAAGAGAATATGGTAAGACAAAGAGATAAATTACATATAAAAGAACACACGCATGGTACCATGATGTAAACCAAGCCCAAGAGTAGGTGTCTTACATTAATTGGAGGCTGAGAAATCACTTTCATGTCTTATTCAAGCAATTACATCCTACATTATCTCTGAATTTTTTGGGTTAATATATAATTTGATATTTGAATATGGTTTTAATGTTCAATTTAGTACCTGAATTTCTTTGTTGTATCTATTTGGTACTTAATTATGTTTGTTAAAAGTACTATGGAGGCCCATTTATTAGGAATTAAATTGTAGTTTGCTTTCTTTCCTCAAAAAATAGATAAATCAGTCCCTATACATTAGATTAAAAAGTAAACAGGTTCTTTTATTAAAAATTTTATCCATTTTCACTGTTAAAAATTGATCTTCATACATTAGCATAAGATATACGTGGCATGTCACATTTTAGTGTTTGGTTATTCTATCAACCACATCAGTTTTAAACAATAAAAATAGATAAAAAATTTAACTAAAATGACCAATTTGCTATTTTCTAATAGTGAAGGCAAAATGCAATCTGACTCTTAGTACGTAATGTTCGACCTAACATCCAAACTAAATAGTGTCATATGACCCAATGAATATTTGACACATATGCTCTAATAAAAAACCATACATACTTAATTGGGATAAAAGAAAACTCAAAAACCAAATTAAATTTTGAAACCATGCGTAAGTGAGGAAAAAACACCCCAAGTATCAAATTGAACACTAAAATTAAACTCAGTTACCAATAGTAAATTAACCTTTTTCTTCAACCAGTAATTGGATAAAATCAAATAAACCCAAATCTCAATTATTACTATCTTTATGTTATAAAGCATGAAAAACATGCATAGTAAAAGCATGATTTAACAACATACTTTTCTTTTCTTTTCTTTTCTTTTTTTACTTTCAAAATTAAAAAAAAAAACAAACAAACAAACAAACAAAAAACTGCATACTATTCTTCCTTTTCATTTTCATAAGTTGAAATCACAGGCAGCAAAAAGAAAAAGGATTAAAAAAAAAAACCCAAACTGAAAATATTTAATGAGATGAATTGAACCTTATTATATATAAATCTGTACTTACAAACTTGATGTTGAAATATTGCAAAAAATACAACAATCTGATATAATATGATGAACAATGCTACCTTCTTCAACTCTAACATCCTTACTTTGCCTGTTCCAAAGATGAACAGTATAGCTTTGTCTTCGGATTTGCTCGAGTTTACGACGTAACCAATCCGATTGAATCCGATTATTAGGCCCTCGGAATAAGCTACGGATCCGACTCCAATCGACCGGATAAAAAGCCGGCGGTGGCAACACGGTGAAGTTAAATTCAGGCCTATTGGTAACTCTACCAACTACCCTTGAAACTAAATAAGGACCATTGTGACCCCATTTATTACCATCAAAAGTAAGTGCAAATTCTTGTATGAATTTGTACAACAATGGATGATGTTTATCAAAAATCAACACAGCATTGTTTAATCTACTCCACGTTTTGGTCTCAATGTTCATGGACTGTGCACCAATCACATTGCTCAAATTGTTGAAACTTTTTAAAACAACAACATCTGTGTCGATATAAACGCCGCCGTATTTGTATAACAAGACCAATCGGAGTAGATTAGACAGGTTTTGTCCTAAAGAAACCTCACCTGGATTGATATTGCCTGTCTTTAATCGATTAAACCATGTTTCTGCATATGTGTGCTTGAATATAGAACCAAAATCAGGACTTACAGTGATTAAATTAAACCCCATGTTTAAAAATGGTTTTAAAACAGCATTTCCTTTTGGGGAATCTAATGAAGTGGATACAATGACAAGACAAGCTTTGGGGTTTGATTTGAACACACTTTCAATGACAAGTAATTCTCTATGATTTAATGAATGTAATGATGAAATCCATGTCATGAAAAAACGAAGCTTACAGTTTGAATTTTGGAAAAAAGCCCTTAATTTGGTGGAGAAAGTGAAACCCTTTGCTGTTTTTGTTGTCCTTAATTGCAAAGCCTTCAATGTTTGAGGACTAAAACGATGAGGTTGTTTTTTTGGCTTTGAAACCATTGAAATGTTGGGTTTTTGTAAAAGAGATAAATGGGTTTTTAAATTTAAAGATGGGTTCTCTTCTTTCACTGCATACATAACTGAGGAAGATGATAATTTTTTCGCCGGTTTGTCACCGGGAAGTATCTCCGGTAACAAATTGGCGGGCTCCGGTGAAGTTTTGGCGGGAACAGAGAGGTTAATATAGAAAACAGAGAAGCCATTACAAGCTAAAAGAAGAAGAAGGAAAAGTGGTAATAAAAACACAAAGCTAAAGACTGAATTTTTGGTATGATGGAAATTATGGTAAAGTTTAGACATTTGAAACATTGTTTTTTTTTTTTTTTTTTTTTTGGGGGGGTTGTAAGAAATTAAAGTGGATTTGTTGCAGATATTGATGGTGGTGGTAATAGTTTCATTTGTACATGAAAAAAAATTAAGAAAAAGAGGGCATTTCAATGGAAGCTAGAGGAAGAAGAAGAACAGGGGCTTTAATGGAGGAAATTGCAAAATAATGGGGATTTAAAAAAGAACAAATTTATTGTAGAAGTGTTTGTGTGGTTTTGGACCTTGAAAGCAAACATGTAAGCAAGAAGAGAGGTCTCTCCAACTCCCAAAGCTGCTTCTATTATTGCTATTATTAGCCAAAAGGAAAAAATAAAAATAAAAAATTGTTGTAATAGAATAGTTTATTTTTGGTTTAAATATGCACTCAGTCCCTTGTCTATTTTTACGTTTAGGAATTTAATCTCTTTGTTTGTCAGATTTGAAAAGTAATGGGTTAAATCATTATTTGAGGTCTAAACTTGTCAACTACTTTCATATGGGAACTTGAACTTTTTTCACCCCAATTTAGTCCCTCAACTTGGCATTTGTTCCCACATTAGAGCTTAAACTTTCTTTTGTCCAAATTAACCCTTGAACTTGGCAATTGTTCCCATATTGGGGCATGAACTTTAAGGTTTTCAAGAAAATGCCATGGATTAACTTGGACAAAAAAAAATTTAGCTCACAATATGAGAACAATTGTCAAGTTCAAGGATTATCTTGGATAAGAAAAGTTTAAACTTAGGTGTGAGAACAATTGTCTAGTTTAGGTTCAATATGAGAATAATTATTTTTAAATATGAAGTCCATATGTACTTCATGATAATTTTTTGGACTTTTACATTTCTTTTGAATTTCTAATTTTAATATTTTTATAATTTTAAAATATTTGTCAATGTGATATATAAAACAAATAATATAATATTAATAGAAATTACACAGAGATTATCATGCAAATTCCGCGTCATGTAAACGTATTATTATACCAAAATATAATATTAATAAACCTTAAATCAGTACTATTGGCATCATTTATAAATAATTATAAATGTTTGAAGTGAATCTTCTCATGTGATATATATTATTCTTTCCTTGACTAATAATAGGACTCAAACTGATACATCAAATGCCAGCCAAAGTAGTGGAAAATATTATTGTATATTGGATAATGATTGATTTATAATTTATAATTTATAAATAATAAACTAATAAATGTTTGAAGTAAATCTTTTTCAAGTGAGAAAATATAAGGTTAAATTTGTTATATAGGTAGAAATAGTTTGTTAATTAGTTATATTGGTTGATTTTTTGAAAATTTAGAAAAATAAATTGTTTTGGAGAGAGAATATTAAATGGGTGCGCTTTCTGTACAGTTGACAGGAAAGTTCGTACACTTTTTTGTTGATATGTCAGGGAAATCGTGGCCAGCTAGACACGTTTTCTTTGAAATTTTGAGAAAACGCTTCTAACTGAGCGCACATTCCCTAACATGTCAGTAGAAAGTTCGCCTAACTAGACACGTTTCTATTTTCTCTCTTCAAAATATTTCAAAAAAATCGAACTATATAAGTAATTAACAAACTATTCAATATATGGTTAATTTAACCAAAATATTATTCTTTCATTGACTAATAATAGGGCTTAATTCTTTTCTCAATCGATACATTAAAATGCAGCCAAATGTCGTGGAAAATAATGCTTATTATTCAAATAAATGATTGGACCTCAATGTTATCTGACTTTGATTTTCCATTATTTAAAATACCAAATATAAAAAATTTAATGCACGTTTTAGTGCTTGAATATTATTTTTTTTTCGTTTCAGTCTTTAACGTTGTCGAACTTTTCAGTTTAATCATTTGAATGTTAAAATTAATTGCTGAATTATTTAATTATTTAACTAATCATATATTGCCACGTGTCATACAATGATGTAATAATGATGTCATCATAAAAATTTTAAAAATAAAAAGTATTAAAAATTAAAAATTACAACAATACTATAAAAAATTTACTAAAATGTACTAATTACTAGAGAATTATAAAAATATTAGAAATTTTAATATTTTTAGAACTTTATGAATCACGAGCTTGAAAATGAGATCATTGTCTATTCAAAGAATACCACCTATTATAATTATTTTATAATTCAATCAATTGAAATTTATAATTGGTAGATATTTTTAGGTGATAAATTTAGAGAAAATTTAAAATTATTTAAATAATAAAATAATTTTATTTAAATTAAATAATATTTTAAATTATTCCAAATATTTGTTACTATCTCAAGATAAATTATTTGTCTCTAGATCAAAATCTTAAAAACTATTGTCGAGTGCTTGACCATTCTAAAAACTTTGGTACAAAATAAAAAGATTATGTGTGCGATGATGAATGAAGGAAATTTACTTCAGACGTTGAATGGGAAGTGAGTCAAATAAATATGCCGTTAATAACACCGGTAAAGTACTAAAATTGATATATTTTAAAATATTAAAAAGTTGAAATAGATATATATTAGAATTTTATTAATACAATTTTAAAAAAAATTATAAAAATTAATTGTGTTACAATAGACAATTTTATCAAATTTTAATATTTTAAATGTGATTAGCAAAGGTATATTTTATGAAAAATACAACAATTTTACTATTTTAATATTTTTGTACAATCTTTTATGATTTCTAATCATTTTTAAATTTTAAATTTTTTAATTTTTAAATATTTTTACAATTTTTTAAATTCCAACATAATTTTAATTTTTAAACAATTATATATTTTTTTATAATTTTATAATTTTATAAAATTTTTATTTTTTAATTTGTAGTTTTTTTCTAAATGATGAAGTCAATGTATGCCCTGTGACAAATTTATGATTTATTGGATATCCAAGTCAGGTTTTTTTGTATTCAACCATTTTTCAAATGCCCAAGGGATTAAACCAAAAACATTTGATAATGTTAGGGATTGGATTTTGAACGTTTGATAGCGTTAAGGATTGAAGTCGGCCAAAAAAACACTTTAAGGACCAAAGTGAGAAAATGTTATACTTAAAAGGGCTAAAATATTCATTATATAAAAAATGAGCTTATTATTCTCAAATAATTTAAAAACGAGTATGGATAATGTGGTTTTTTGGCTTCTAATTTCAAGATTAGGTTTATTTTGGTTTTTTTTGGGGAGGTTTATTGGTATTTAACTCTACAATTAAGTCTAATTTGGTTTTTGAACTTTTGAAAGAAAAAAAAATTAGATGACATTTGAAAATTATAAAAGTAATTTTTAAAATTTTTCTTAGTGACATGATATAATCTTGTAGTATCAAATTAATAAATATTGATAAAATCCAAATTTAATGATGAAAATGGCTTTAGTTTTCAAATTGTATCAAAGTAGATAGAAAAATACGGTTAAATCACCTTTGAGGCTTGATTTTGGCGACTTTTCTCATATTAGGGTTTGAATTTTTTTTTTGTATAAGTTAGACACTGAATTTGGCAATTGTTCCCACACTGGAGTTTGAATTTCTTTTAATCCAAGTTAGGCCATAAACTTGGCAATTGCTTAGGCCATAAACTTGGCAATTGCTCCCTCATTAGGGCTTGAATTATTTTTGTGCAGGTTAGTCCTTAAAAACCCTAAAGTTCATACCCCACTATAGGAACAATTGTCAAGTTCAAGCCTCAATATGAGAATAACTACTAAGTTCAGGGACTAACTTGAACAAGAAAAGTTCAAGCCCTAATATGAAAATAATTGCCTGGTTTAGGACTCAATGTGAAAACATTTACCAATTTTAGGGCCTAACTTGGATAAGAAAAAGGTCTATCCCCTAATGTGGGAATAGTTTCCAATTTCAAGCCCCAAATTGTAATTTAACCTTAAAATACAAATATGACAAAATAATTTGCTAAGTTCAGGGATTAAAAATTATATTAACCAAATAATTATTTCGTTAGTTGGTTGCTGTGTGTGGCGTGGGGGGATGTTGCGCCTGTCGGTAGGCCACACGATAAAGGGTATTTTTTGATCCCACATCGACTGTGTCTTGTTAGTTTCTTACGAATTTTGTATAAAAAATAATCAGGAATTTCAATTATTATGTATCCTTTTTGACTAAAGAAAAGCTGCTCCTATGTATTTGTCATATGCAGTTCAACCAAAATAAATTACTGCCTCTGAGACCATGTTTTCATAATTTGTAAGTTGAAAGATGATCTATAGATATTTTTTAGGGTATTGTTCACTCATGTTATAAAATTATTATTAAATTATTTGATAATTTTCATTTAAGTCATTGAACCATTCAAGTTTTTTTATTTAAGTCATTGAATTATTAAGTTTTTTTTTCTTAAGTTTGGCTTGTGAGCTTCAAGTGATAATTCGATGATTGGTACGTTAGATCAGCACTCATCGACGTGTAGAAAAACATACCTTAGGTTCAAGTCAATGTAACAGCCTAATTTTCAGTGATGTCGGAACAGTGATTCAAGATCACTAAATCAGACAAATGAGTAGGAAATATTATTAATTTAGTGAGTATAAGTTAAATGTGAAGTTAGGAAAAATTTTGAAGTAGTGAATAGTGTACTAAAAATAAATATTAAAATAATTAGAATCGAAAACGAGGTATCGAGATCTCGAGAATTTTAAATCGAGACATAAATATTTTTATAAATATTTATGGAGTGTTAATAAGTCAGTATTAAAGTTTCGTCAAGAAATTTTAAAGTTCTGATAGTTAATTGAAAAAAAGGACTAAATTGTATTAAATGCAAAATTGTGGGAAATGATTAAATAGCTTAAATGATAAAAGAAAGAGGGTTTAAAAGGAAAATAGACCCAAGGTCTCTTTGGGCTGGACGGCAATGGCATGAAATCAGCAAGAAAATAAGGAGAATTAAGGGCAAAATTGGAAAATTGCAAAATTTACTTAATAAAGCTAGGACTAAAGTGGAATTATCTAGATTTCTCTTTATTTTTCTGCATTCTCATCAGCAAAAACACCATGGAAGAGTTCCCTTAAGCTGGTTTTTTCATATTTTTACTTCAGGTAAGTTCAATTCTTGATTATTTATTGAATTTTTTGTGTTTTTGTGACTTTTACAACTAGGTCCACTTCTTAAATTCATTAGTTTTTGATTCTATGAAAGAAATTGAAAGTTTCTATGAATATGTACTGGAAGTATATGATGATTTGGCATGGAATTAGAGCTTTAAATTGTTTATATTCTGATATTATTGAAAGAATTGAATAGAAAGTGAATGTTTGGGACCTAATTGTAAAAGTGTTTGAAGTTAGAGTTTTATGTAGAAATTCTGAATTTAAATAGTTATGAAATAACTTATAATGTCTAAGAAAAGTATTAATTGAGAAAATTATCTTAATTGAGAGGTTAATTGAGCAAAGACTGAATTGTATGAATTGTGAACTTTGGGGCAAAATAGAAATCAACATTTTGCACTAAAACTGTTTTGGACAGCAGCAGTAATCTAACTTTGAAAAATCACCAAAAATTTTATAAATGGAATTAGAGTATGAATAAAATATGAAATTAAAACTTATTGAGTCTAGTTTCTTATAGAAGAAATTATGTAAGCAATGGAATTGTAAATCATGAGATATGATAAATTTTGTGAGATAAGTTCAGAATGATTTCGGGTTCCCCTGTTCTGACTTTGTAAAATGATAAAAAAATTTATAAAAATAATTATGGGCTTAAATTTATATGTTTAGAATCCTGAATGAGTCTATTTTCAATATAAATAAACGGGAATATCATTCGAATCCTGTACGAGGAGATAATTAAATTTTAGTGAAGAAGGGTCGGAACTGTCAGACAGCAGAACAGGGGAGACTTCAATGAATAAACTGTATTAATTGGTCCAACCAAAAATTATGAAATTTTTTTGGTAAGAATATATATGAGTCTAGTTTCATGAAAAATTAGAGGATCTTAATTTTGAGTTCCGTAGCTCCAGATATAAATAATTTAGTGACTACGACACGGGTGGATAGTCTGAATATTCACATAAGTAATTAGTGAAAATTATGGATAATGTTACTTACAAGTGTGTTATTTATACCAATGATGTGGATGGAGAGGAGGAGGAGGAAAAATATATGAATGAATCGTGTATAAATTAAACACATGCCCGATTATAATCGATAAGTGTTAGATTAGAAATGATATAATGTTTTATGTGGAATATTTATTATGAAATTATGATTATCGTTATAATACAAAATTTGTACTTGTGAGTTTATATGGCTAAATTTGTAATGCCCCTAACCCGAATCCGTCACCGGAATAGAGTTACGGAGCATTACCGGAGTTACCGATTCATTTATCAGATATTTCATTAATCCGATATCTTTTCTTTTCCACGTTCAAGTCTCGTATTCAAGTCATCCGGATCTTTATAAAGAAAATTGATCGTCGTTTTCATTTATTTAATGTTATAATACATTCAATCAATGCTCTAAACAAAATTATCATTTTACCCCTAAACTTTTAATTAATGACGGTTTCATCCTTAGGTTAAAATAAAATAAAATTATTGCAATTTAATCCTTATTTCCAACCGTTATTCTCACACAAATTGATAACAACCTATGAATTCTATAAAATATCAGAATTTTCCATCATTTCAACACTTTTCAATTTAATCCTTAAAACATGTTTTTCCCTAGTCTTGAGCTAAATTAATAATTTCATTAAATTTTGTAATTTAAATAATAAAATAATCCATTTCATGCAAATTGGTCATTTTTAACCATTTTTTTACAAAATTGCCCATAAAATTTTACTTTTATTCAATTTAGTCCATGAGCCTAAAACATACAAATTAGCCATGCTAGCTGAATATTCATACATATTTTCCTCCTCCTCCTCTCCATTCCACATCCTTAATTTATATAACATGCAACAAGTAACATTATCAATAATTTTACTATTTACTTATGTATATTCAAAACTGTCCATTTGCGTCATAGTCACTAAATTATTTATATCTTAAGCTACAAAACTCGAAATTAAGATCCGCTAATTTTCCCTAAAACTAGACTTACTTATATTATTACCATAAAATTTTCAGAATTTTTGGTTTATCCAATAAGTACAGTTTATTCTTTAAAGTTTCCCTTGTTCTGCTGTCTGACAGTCCCGACCCTTCTTCACTAAGAATTAATTATCTCATCGTACGAGATTCAGATGATGTTCCCGATTATTTATATTGAAAATAGTCTCTTTAAGGATTTTAAACATATAAATTTAATCCCTTAATTATTTTTTTTCAATTTTTGATGATTTTCCAAAGTCAGAACAGGGGAACCCGAAATCATTCTGATATTGTCTCACAAAACTTATTATATCTCATGATTTACAATTCCATTGCTTACACCGTTTCTTCTATAAGAAACTAGACTCAATAAGCTTTAATTTCATATTTTATTCATCCTCTAATTAGATTTATACAATTTTTGGAGATTTTTCAAAGTTAGACTATTGCTGCTGCCCAAAACTGTTTTAGTGCAAAATGTTGATTTCCATTTTGCCCCAAGTTTCACAGTTTATACAATTTAGTCCTTACTTAATTAACCCCTCAATTAAACTAATTTTCTCAATTAATACTTTTCCTAGATATTATAAGTTATTTCATAACTATTGAAATTCAGAATTTCCACATAAAACTCTAACTTCAAACTCTTTTACAATTTAGGTCCCAAACATTCACTTTCTATTCAATTCTTTCAATAAAATCAGCATATAAACAATTTAAAGCTCTAATTCTATGTCAAATCATCGTATACTTCCAGCACATATTCATAGAAACTTTCAATTTCTTTCATAGAATCAAGAACTAATAAATTAAACAAATGGTCCTAGTTGTAAAAGTCACAAAAACACAAAAATTTCAAGAAATAATCAAGAATTGAACTTACCTGCAATAAAAATATGAAAAACCAGCTTAAGGAAACTCTCCCATGGTGTTTTTGCTGATGAGAATGCAGAAAAATAAAGAGAAATCTAGATAATTCCACTTTAGTCCTAGCTTTATTAAGCAAATTTTGCAAAATTTCCAATTTTGCCCTTAATTCTCCTTATTTTCTTGCTGATTTCATGCCCATGCCGTCCAGCCCAAATAGACCTTGGGTCTCTTTTCCTTTTAAACCCTCTTTCTTTTATCATTTAAGCTATTTAATCATTTCCCACAATTTTGCATTTGATACAATTTAGTCCTTTTTGTTCAATTAACTATCAGAACTTTAAAATTTCTTGACGAAACTTTAATACTAACTTATTAACACTCTATAAATATTTATAAAAATATTTATGGCTCGATTTTAAATTCCCGAGGTCTCGATACCTCATTTTCGATTCCAATTATTTTAGTATTTATTTTTAGTACACTATTCACTATTTCAAAATATTTCCTAACTTCACATTTAACTTATACTCACTAAATGAATAATATTTCCTACTCATTTGTCGAATTTAGTGATCTCGAATCACTGTTTCGACACCACTGAAAATTAAGTTGTTACAAAATTTTAGTGATTATTTGTTAATTTTATGAATTTCATGAAGTGTTATTTCATATGTATTAATGATAAAATCGTGAATAATGTAAAAGCATGAAAATTGAATAAATGATCAAATTGAGCATTTCAGTTCAATGACAAGATGAATTGAAGGAAAAAACCATTGTTGGACCATGGCAACAAGTGATCAGTGATAGCTTCGGCTACACTTATCTGATCAAGGATAAGTGAAAGTGATAAGTAATAGCTTCGCTACACTTATCGATCAAGGACAAATGACAAGTGAAAAGTGGTAGCCTGGCCACCGATCGATGAAAAGTGGTAGCCGACTACCGATCGGTGAAAAGTGGTAGCTTCGCTACGATCGATGAAAATGGTAGCTTCGCCTACACGATCAATGAAAATGGTAGCTCGCCACCGATCAATGAATAGTGGTAGCTTCGGCTACAAGTGACAAGTGATTTCCGTATAAGACCATATCGGGATATGGCATCGCAGTGATATATGCTATCAGATAAGACCATATCGGGATATGGCATCCGTAAGATATGTGATTCGTGTAAGACCATAGCTGGGCTATGGCATCGATATGTGATATGTGATTACGTGTAAGACCATAGCTGGCTATGACATCGATATATGAAGATGTGTAAGACCATAGTTGAACTATGACATCGAGTAAACGAAGTACTCAATTTTGTAAGACGTTCACTAATTTGACAAAGTTTGGTAAGTGTTACATGGAATTATGTGATACAAGAAGTACGAGTTGATAAGATATGAGTATAGAGCTTGGTTGATAAATGAATTCATTTGTGATTATATAATTGTTCATCTTGAATGTACTGTCCATATATATTGATAACTCAAACGCATTAATGAATAAAGTTCCGACATGGAATAAATTGAACACGAGACAAATAATTATGAAATTGAACTCGGAATTCATGAAAATGATGGTTATTGATATATGGAGACATGAGACATTGGTATATGAATATGGAAAATATTTGATAAATGTGTTTATTCATAATTATGGAATTATATACCTCATGTGTACTATTTGCATAAAGATGATATTTCAAATACTTTGGTTATTTAAGCTTAAATATGAAACAGTATGAAATCAAGATAAGTTGTTATAAAAATATATTTAGATTACAGAGATATAGCTGATATATGTTGTATGATTACATAACGTGAAATTGTGTATATATATGAGAAATTTAATGAGAAATGAGCCCATACACGTTTCTTGTTATTTATATGAAGTGTATGACTGACAAGGGTGATGAAGTTATAGACAGAGAGTTACACGGGTTGAAAACACGGGCGTGTGACTCTCCAAAGTGTGAAAATTTTCTAAGTGTTGCAAAAGTTTCATATGTTTAAGGTTTGGTCCCGAACCACCCTGAATGTATGTTTTGGGCCCCCTAGGCCCATATAAGGGACGTTAAACATATGTACGAAAGTTTTTATTTTAGAAGAAATTTTATGGCTGATTTTTACATGATTGATCATATTAAGTTCGGTAATGCCTCGTACCCTATTCTAGGCTCGGAATACTGGTAGGGGGTGTTACAGTCAATATGATGATTAGTATCAAAAATTAAAGAAAAAAACTATTTGAATTTTAGTTCGCAAATTTATGACGCTCAAAATTGTTTTATGGGGAAAAATTAAACTATACAAGAGAAAGGGAATGAGAGCTTTTAATTGGTGCAGGTGTTGAGAACAGAGAAGGCCATACAATAACGATTTTAACAACCTAATAATTTAAACAAAAACTTTTGAATAGTTTAATGACCATTTGTAACATTTCGAAGTTAATTGACCAAAACGTAATTTATAGTGACCTCAATATAATTTACGCTATTTTTATAGGGTGTGCAAGATATTGAATATATAAGGAAGATCGAATTGGATAAATAAAAATAATTCAATTTATTCGATTTCCAAATTTAAGTGATTTACTCGATGAGGTATCTATTTTAAATATTTAAACCGAATAAATTAATTAAACATTAAATCCATCTCAATATTCAAAAACATAATATCCAATTACTTTAAAAAATTAACCCAAATAAAATATAACCAAATCCAATTAATTACCTAATTAATTAAGTAAATATACAATAACTCAACTTAATTAATTAATTAAACCCAAATATAAAATTAAATAATTAAATTAAAAATAATCCAATTAGCTAATTTGAATAAATAACCTAATCCATTAAATCACCCAAATATAAAATAACACATCCCCAACACATTTAATTAACTTAAGGTAAATATAAAATTTCTATAAATTCATTGAGATAAAAATATATCATCAACCAAGATTCAAGATTATACAATCGAAAGAAATTTAAATTTTATGCCAATCATTAAATATGAATTATCGAGTTAATTTCATTAAGAATAATATGAAAACATAAAATAAAATTTAAAGAAGAGATTAATTTAATTAATTTCAATATTATAGTAACAAATTGATTAATATTAACGAAGGATAAATTTTTTCAACAATTTATTTAATTGGTTTTCATATTTTGAAATTTAAAATTTCAATATTGAAAAAGAAGAAGAGAATTTTCGAGAATGTGATAAACAAGTACAACAATTTTTAATACATTATTTTAGTTTCTACCATTTTTTCACTTTAATCCTTAATTTTTTTACTCCGATCAATACTTTAAAAAATGATATTTTTTCGATGACTAAAATAAAAACGACCTAAAAGTTTGGTGACCAAAATAAAAGTGAAACACGATGTTACATGTAAAGTTAATCGCCATTAGAGATTTAGCGGTGACTAAAATGAAAGCGCCTTAAAAGTTAAGTTACAAAATTGCAAAAATTTCATCTTATATGACCAAAATAAAAACACCCTAAAAGTTAAATAACCAGTTAGGTAGTTTATCCAAAGTCAAATATCTCCACGTCATATTTTCGTGTCTTATGCAAAAATTAATGGGCTTTTTCATTCGGGTATAAACACAAATAGGGTTCTTTGCATAAAGAGGGTCCATATTTAGTCCTGAAGCAACAAATTTTCCCTACTTAATTTTTGAACTTTTGTCCATGGATACTTGTGCCACATAATCACTTAAATTATTATAATTTTATAAAAATAAATGTCACATGACACAACCTCAAAATATCACGAATTTAAAATTGAAAAAAATTATAAATTTCAGAATTAATTTCGACAAATAAAAGGTTCATCCCCATTTGCAATATCCATTATTTTTCATAAAATAAAAGAAACATAGTATTTCAAAAACCATAATTTTATAAACCAAAAAGAACATACATAATATTCGTTTGGCAGTTTGATAAAATGCTATAGAACAAACTTTCCACTTAAACAACAGCTGGAAATAATAAATATATTTATTAACTCTAGAGGAGACCTCTTCTTCTCTTGTAGTCACTAACTGTCAAGGTAAGAGCATGTCTCCTTCCATCATTCTCGGGGACTCGGCATCCAATGGTTGCTTCTATCCTTTGTTTCCTGGCCATGAATCCAGCCACCGCGCCCTCGTGACCACCGAACTTCCGAAGCACGTCCAATGAGATCGGAAGCTCAAAGTCATGTAGCATGTTAGATTCTGTCCCTTCATCGACAGGGGCATTTGTGTCAACCAATTTCCCCGCACCTGCAGCTTCTTGCAAGGCAGCTGCTGTGGCTGCCCTGCCAGCCTCAGCAGCAGCAGCCCCTGCATCATTGCCATTTCCACTGCCAATTGCACCGTTTGTGTCACCATTAGCTACCGCTGCCGCATCTCCTCCAGGAGCCTTTGCATTATAGTAGTTCCTTGATCTAGTCCACCTCCTCGAAAATGGATCATACCCAGCTTCCCCTGCTTTTAAACCAGTATTTACAGGTTTCAATCCAGATGCATTTTTGAAATTCTCAACCCTGTTCTTTCGGTTCATCTCAGCCAACCTAACAGCCTTGGCATCTTTCTCCTGTGACTGCCGGGAGGCCTCTAGTTGCTGCAGTCTCTTCTTAATCCTCTCAACCTCTGCATCATCATGCTTGCTTTGTGCAATTTCTAGGTCCCTTCTCAATCGGTCCTTCTCAGCTGCAACATTTAACGGTCTAGATGAACTGGACTTTTTCTCCTGCAACATCTGCTTTACGGTAGCTGCTGAGTAGACAAAAGTTTTGGCCTTCTGTAATGCTTCTTTCTTTTCAAGCACATCTTGCTTGCTCGGCATCCGGCCTCCACTTCGCTCCACCTCCCTAATCAATTGTCTAAACTCCTCCTCTAGCGGTGGGGAGTCTGAAATCATAGCCATCTGCCACCTGGCAGCGGAGCTTTCGTTTCCCCAAATCACATTCAAGTACTTATATGTTGTCTTGGTCTCTAGTTTGTATGTCCGATCAGGATCCGTGGCATCAACATTCCTGACCATGCAGAGCCTGTAGATAGCGCCAGTTTTTGACCGTCCAATACCGACTCTTACAAAACAACCCACAATCAACTCCTCGAAAAATGGCTCCATAAACCATTTTGCAAGTTTTGACCTTCTGATAGTAATTTCCTTAATGTCATTAAATGTTGGCCCATTTGGCCCCCATGTGCCCCTCTCATCCTCACTATCAACCATTCCGCCATCCCCAGTTGACCCTTCGTCTTCACTGTTAGACCTGCTTTCACTCTCACTCTGACTAGAGCTACTTAGACTTGATGCAGTGAAGGGTTTCCTCTTGACTGGTGATAAGCCCCGGTTGCCAGAACTGCCTCTAGATGCATCTCTCAACTTACGATGTGCCTCTGGATCCTGCTGCTTCAGCCGTTTTGCTCTCAACTCATTCAGGGCATCATCTTTAGCAGCAGCCCTATCCGCAGATCTAGCCGATGACCGCACTCCGCGAGAAGAAGGAAGAGGCGGAGTCTCTCTCTGTGACCGGCTAGGCCTATCGTTTTCCCGCTTCGATCTAATCTTCTCAGTAAATTTCTTATCACCTCTCTTATCTGCTCGTTCCGACAGAATCATTTCTCTTTCCAGTTCAGTCAACTGCGCAAGCTGTCTCCTGTCTTCCTCATTCTTGTAAAGATCGTCACCAACATCAGATTCATCACTGCTGTCACGCTCTCGACCAGAACCAGCATCATCATAATCACCTTCTTCCTGACTGCCCTGATCATCATCTCTTTCAGCAGGGTCTAACCTCTTCTTCAATGGAACTTGTGAACCAGACGGTTTTCTACTTGCATACCCATGATCATCATCCGAATCATCATCCCTAGAGTCACTTCCCCCATCTGAATATGAACCTTCACGTCGCCTTCTAGATGGTGGAAGTGAGTGTCGGTTCCTTCCCCCAGTACCAGTTCTTCCCGCTGCCTCAAGAAGCAAATTTTCTAAGTCTGCCATAATCACCCGTGCACCCGTCTAGGCTGTGACAATTTGTTTCACCTCTGAAACAATTTTAAAAGTTATAGTAAACCAATTTGAACGTTCATATATATATATATATATATATATATATAGCGTTAACCAGTTTGAACATTCATTAAATATACTATCCACAAGAAAATTATGAAGAGAAACTCATTAAAACGTCACAAAGCATGTAAACCCGATTGCAGAGTTTTCTTAAACTCTATATAGCCAATGTAGGGGATAACAATCAATGACCCTTTTTTTTTAATAGTAAAACAACTTCGACTGAAAATACGCTAACAACTAAAGGGGTATAGTTTTGTAACCTTAGCTTATACAGATTTATTCTTCAGCTCTTTTTTTTTTTTGCCATTATCAATGGCCAATCTTATAATCAAATAACAAAGTACTATAATAAAGCAACGATTCCATGAAATTACTTATCATAATCAAAACCAGATCTAAGCCAGATAAACTGAAAATTCACAGTTTTTCTTATTCTCTACGTAAAACAACTTTTACAAAAAAAAAAAAAAGTAAAAGTAAAATTCGGGACAAAAATTAAATACCACAATTTAAAAAAAAAAAGGATGATACCGGCGCCGACGAAGCGACGGAGACGCCGCCGCCTTAACGTTAAACAGAAAGGGAGAGAAATAAAGACTAACCTGGGTATCGCGAAAAGCTTTATCGATTTCGTGGCTAATTTTCTGATCTGGATATCGAATCAGAGAGAAAATCAATGGGTAATTAGGGGAAGAATCGGAAAAGGGCAAAGCACAAATCACTGGGTTGGATTTGAAAGGGCAAAGAATTTGGACTGAATTTTTACTTATAGACCCATTTATTATCAGTTGCTGGGTTTTCTTTTTTATTACTTTTAAACCCAATTTTTGAATGCTGTCTTCGGCCTATTTACGAAAAGGGTAAACTGCACCCTCTAAACGATTAATAAGTTTTACATTTTTATCACTCAATTTAAAAAAGTTACAAAATGGTCACTAACTGGCTAAGGTAAAAATAGAAACACCAAAAAATTCAATATAATTAGACGACCCATGACACTTACATGTAGCACACCATCCTATATGATCTCTCTCTTTTGGCATTTTAAAGAAAAATGTTTAAGTTTTAGTTTTTTACATAATTTAGTCCATCTATTTTTGTAATGTCATTAATTAGTTTAAACAATTAATATTATTAACTATTACAATCAAAATGTTGACGTCAAAATTTCTTAAAAACAATATTTCAATCAAGAAAAGTATTCCAACAAAAAAAAGATTTTATAATGATGGTTTGAATGTATTTTTAAGAAAAAAATCCTAATAAGTGTTTTCAATGTTATTTTTATTGTTATATAATATTTCTTAATTTCAAAATATTATATAGAGAATTTAATAAAAGAATTTTAACTATGGTAACAACTGAACTTAAATTTTAAATTCAAAAAAGTAGAGGATCGTATTCACGAAAATAACAAAGAAGGAGACTAAATTCCAAATATACAAAGTGCAGGGGCTTAGAGCATATTTTAACCTTCAAATTTTTACTTTATAATTTTATACAAATAAATAATTAAACCAACACCAAGCGTGAACTCAGAACCATACTACTATATATTATTTCATTAAAATGAAAGTTCAAGTTATTTGGTAAGTTTTTATTTGATAAATTAATTTAATTTCAACTATTAAAATAAAAATATTTGAAATAATATTTTTCTTGTTAAATTTTATATTCAAAACATTAAAATCGTTATTGAATAATAAAGTTTTAATTAAAAAATTAAAGCTGATTGGGAAATTCAATAAAATTAAAGTTTAATGAAAAATTCAATCACATAAAATTGAATGATAATTTTACCTATATTCGTATAGTATAATGATAAAATTCAATTAAAATAAAATATATGGATAAAATTGGCAAATTTATAAGCTTAGAAAAATTTATTAATTTCTTTCTTTCTTGAAACATAATAATTAATAATGAGTAAATTTTTATTACATTTTATTTATTAAAATATTTTGTGTGAAATATAACTTGATTTTATTAAAATGGAATCATGAAAAAAATACAAAATCGACGCAACATATAACAGTTTTGCATATCATTTGTTGCCATAAGGGCTACACACTAAAGTAGGTAGTTTTGATGAGTTAAACTATAAACGAAGGCAAAAGAAAACAAATTTCAAAATGAAAAAAATAGAAAAAAAAAAAAAACCCACCCAAAAATGGAACTTTACATAGAAAGGTGGAGAGTCATGAATAGTTTGTAGGGAATATCGTATTGACCGTACGTGAATATACGATTGCTCATTGAGAAATACTGTGAGTGTTTTGTTATCGACAAGATTCAAATTTCCTATACTAAAATGTAGATAAATTAATTCATACACATATGATTAAAAAATAAATAGGTCATTATGTTGAAACTTCCATATTTAAAATTAGCTTATGTACGTTAAAATAAAATACACGTGGCACATCATGTGTCATTATCTGATTATTTCGTTAATCAAACCAGTTTTTACTAGTACAAATTGATGAATTTTTAATGAAATAATTGATTTGTTATTTAATTTAATGTATATGGATTAATTTATTCATTTATTAATGGAAAGGTAAAATATAATCAGACACAGACTTTCATTATACATTTATTAGAAATATTCCTATTCTTCAACTAATCTGTGTGTATTTATAATTATAAGGTACTATTTTTATATTTGTACGTATATTTATGATTGTATAATAGTACGTTGTAAACTCTAATAGAAATTAAATTCATTAATAAATTTCATTAAATTATGCTTAAGCTGCTAATTAATAATTAATGATATTGCATTGATTATTCAATGATTGTAATTAGTCCCAAAACAAAGTTTGAACAAGAAAAGAATTTTTAAACCGACTAATAAATAGATATAAATATCATAGTGTTTTATTAAATATGTACTGTCTAAAATTATTAAACCAATAAAATATAACGTCCTCTTTTACGTTTTAACTTAAAATAAATTAATCCATTCATTATTAAAATTGACATCAAAGCTAAAAAAAACTTGTTGAAAAATAACAAAAATTACGAAAAATCTAAACTAACGGAAAGGGTCAAAGCAAACAGACGGAAGCGAATCTATAAAAAAACGTCAACAGCAGCCATATAAAGCGGCTGTCTAACAGGTTTTTAACCCAATCCAAGATTTCATAAATATCATTCAAGTCCTTCAAGGTTCTGGACATTGTTTAATTACGTCCTTCCTCTGACATCCTCCTTCGATTAGGTCATTTTTTTCCCGTGCACGCCCTTGAGAAAAAGGGATAATTAAAGTTCGGTCCCTCTCCCCGGTCCCCACACCCAGCAATGCCAATGACGCCTTCACAGTTCACACTAAAATTTATAATGGTTTAATATTATTGAATGGATCTAGGGTTTTCTCAAATCCTTCATCACCGAAAAAAGCAAACCATAAGAAAGCCACTTTTTTTTGGGGAAAATTTGAAATACAAAATCGGAAATCATCAAAGCAATCAAGCGAAGAAGAAAGAGATCTGTTATTAGGTTTTTTTTTTCAAATTTTTTGAGATCAAATACTCCCCCAAAAGAGCACAGATCTATGTGAACAAATCCGGTCCAAAAAAATAAGGAGAAACCCTAAATTTCTCCTTCGGTCCTTCAATTGAACTTGCAATCGGCAAAAACTTGTGGTCAAATCTAAAGAGAATCGAATAGATCGAAAAACAATTTTGTAAAAACTTTTTGTTTTTGATAAATTTGACGAGAAATTTTGAGAGGATCTGAATCTGGTGATGAGTATGTACAAATCGGTTGTGTGTCGAGGGGATGAAGTGTTGGGGGACGTTGAGATTTATCCACAACAGCAGCAGCTAAGGGAAGAAGAAGAAGAATATGGGGGAAAAATAACGGTGATGGAAGAAGAAATGAAGGAAATCAGGATAGGATATTTGACGCAAGGCAGTGAGAGATGTCCACCACTGGCAGTGTTGCATACCATTACTAGTACTGGGATTTGCTTCAAAATGGAATCATCAAAGGACAACAACTACTCATCTTCATTTCAAGACACGCCTCCGCTTCATCTTTTGCACTCCGAATGTATCAGAGACAACAAGGTATAGCCCACCAATTTGCCCATCAACTTGAACACAAAAAAACCCAGAAAAAAACAACTAAGCTAAAATTAAGTGGGAAACAAACAATAAGTTTAAAAAAAGGAGTTAATACTAATTGCCCATAAGCTACTACTAACATACTGGACTCTTTACTGGACAGACATTTTTACAGGACCTCCAGTTTGAAATTTAGACGATTTTTTTGCAGAGCCCAAGATCCTTGTAAAAAAAATCATCAACTTAGAGAACTGGGAATTTTAACCAGTTGTAGCTCTTGATTTTGTGAGAACTGTATGAACTGAAAATGCATGAACTTCTGAACTGTGAGATTTTTTGACAATTTTGGGGAAGTTGCTGATGCCCTAATCCTTGGTAACTTGTTGAAACTCTATATTTTTAGTCCAGAAGCAGGAAATATGAACTGGTTTTTTTGGGAATTATGATTTTCTAGAATATTAATTTCTTGACAATTTTAGAGTGAATCCATGAGTTGCATGTACCATAAAAACGTTAAGTCTTGAAGTCTTCTTTTGAACTGCCCAGAAAACTTGAGCTCAGCTGTTTGAAGCCATATCCCTGAATTTTCTAAGGTGGGTACCATACGATGGGAGGTCCCTAGGTACACCTTTAGATATTTATGGGCAAAAGTCTTGTATTGTAGCTACTAGCCTGGTATCATTAACAGAGTTTGGGCTTTGTGAATGAGCTTAATTTGAATGGTTCTTACAATTTCTGAGTGAAAACTTTTACGGCAGTTAATGCTACTTCTTTTTGTTATCAGATGATGTTTTGTTTTCCTTAATCAAAATTTTTTGAGAATTGATGGTGATGTTATTTGGTGCTTCCAGACTGCAGTAATGCCTATGGGAGATTGTGAGCTCCATTTGGTTGCAATGTATTCTAGGAATAGCGATAGGCCCTGTTTCTGGGGATTCAATGTTGCAAGGGGACTCTATGATTCTTGTCTTGTCATGTTGAACCTAAGATGTTTAGGAATTGTATTCGATCTGGATGAAACTCTAGTTGTTGCAAATACAATGCGATCATTTGAGGACAGAATAGAGGCTTTGCAGCGAAAGATGAACACCGAGGTTGATCCACAACGTGCTGCAGCTATGATGGCTGAGATTAAGCGTTATCAAGATGATAAAGCCGTATTAAAGCAATACGCAGAGAATGATCAAGTTGTTGAAAATGGGAAGGTGATTAAGGTTCAGTCTGAGATTGTTCAACCCTTGTCTGATAATCACCAACCTATTATTCGACCACTCATTCGATTACAAGAGAAAAACATTATTTTGACACGCATCAATCCACAGGTATAGAATTTGCCAATTCCTGTAAAGATCTATTGCATATTGTTCAATTGTTCTTTTCTTGCATCTGCTATGGTTAAATGCTTCTCTGTTCCATCCCATAAATGAGGAACTGTTGGAATCTTTGGATTTTATGCAGTTAATCATTTAGAGAGTTATTTTGCATGTTCTTTCATGGTTATTGTCGATTATATATTGCATTATTGACTCTATATTTTCCTATAGATTCGTGATACTAGTGTTCTTGTGAGACTGAGACCTGCATGGGAGGATCTGCGAAGCTACTTGACTGCAAGAGGGCGTAAACGGTTTGAGGTTTATGTTTGTACAATGGCTGAAAGAGATTATGCTTTGGAAATGTGGAGACTTCTTGATCCTGAGTCAAATTTGATAAATTCAAAAGAATTGTTGGATCGTATTGTCTGTGTCAAGTCTGGTAAGCTAGTAATTCGTAGAGCTGATTTACATGCATGGCTTGCAATTTGAGTTGCTTTCTGTCCTAAATGTTCCACTACTTGGTCGTTTTGTACTAATTAAGTTTTTGTATGATAGGTTTGAGGAAATCATTATTCAATGTCTTTCAAGATGGCATATGCCATCCCAAAATGGCATTGGTTATTGATGATCGCTTAAAAGTTTGGGATGAGAAGGATCAGCCTCGTGTGCATGTTGTTCCTGCATTCGCTCCATATTTTGCTCCTCAAGCTGAGGTATGCACAATCAGAAATTGGCTTCAACATCTTTTTTTGTAGCATGCACTTATTGCAACTCTATATGTTGCAGGCAAATAATACTATTCCAGTTTTGTGCGTTGCGAGAAATGTTGCCTGCAATGTTAGAGGTGGTTTTTTCAGGTAATAACACTAACCTTACATTGCATAACCTTGTCAGTCTTGTAACCTAAAATTGAGCAATTTAATTCAATTGCTCTTATTTGTTTATGCCTTCCAAAATTTGCATTAAATAACCCTAGGAATTGATAACAGAGAATTTGATGAAGGCCTTCTGCAAAAAATTCCTGAAATTTCATATGAAGATGATATTAAAGATATTCCTTCGCCTCCTGATGTGGGCAACTATTTGGTCTCTGAGGTTAGTCATGACGCCTTTTTCCTTAATTTCTCTGGTCTTGCTTGTTATATTTATGGGTTATAAATTGTTTTGGACCTTTTGATATGGCTACTTTGTTCCTTGTTTATTACTAAATTTGCCATGCCTCTCAGGATGACACTTCTGCTTCGACAGCAAACAAAGATCCACCTATATTTGATGGCATGGCAGATTCTGAGGTTGAAAGAAGACTGAAGGTAATTGACATCCTTAGTTTCTTTGGATCCATGCAACTGGGCTTATATAATTTGTTCTTGTTTTCTCCAGTGTACTGTGATTAGGTAGCGAGTTCTGATTTTAGAGTAATTGTTACTTATGGAGGTGATCTGTGTGAATTGAATTTATAAAATTTTTCATTTTAGTTTGCTTGTTTCATCCAGGAGGCAATTTCAGCAGCCTCAACAGTTTCTTCAGCAAGCATTAACCTAGATCCAAGGCTGGCTTCTTCTCTTCAGTTCACCATGCCATCTTCTAGTTCAGTTCCATTGTCGGCAGTTCAGTCATCAATGGCATCATATCCGAACATGCAGTTTCCTCAGGCAGCACAAGTGATTAAACCAGTGGCTCCTGTTGTTTCCCCAGAACCAAGCTTGCAAAGTTCCCCGGCTAGAGAAGAAGGTGAGGTTCCAGAATCAGAATTGGATCCTGATACAAGGAGGAGGCTTCTGATATTGCAACATGGGCAAGATACCAGAGATCACACACCACCTGAACCTGCATTTCCCCCTGCGAGACCTGCAATGCAAGTTCCAGTTTCACGTGCTCAATCACGTGCAAGTTGGTTTTCTTCTGATGAGGAGATGAGCCCACGGCAACTGAACCGGGCAGTTCCCAAAGAATTTCCTTTAGATTCTGAGCGAATGCATATGGAGAAGCATCGGGGTCCTCCTTTTTTCCCTAAGGTTGAGAGTTCTAGTCCATCAGATAGACTTCTTCGTGAAAATCAAAGATTACCAAAAGAGGTAATTGGTTCTTTGTGGTGGCATGGCATGAAGCCATGATTTTTATGCTAAAGTGGGAGGTTAAAGTTATCTCTCATTGCTGAAACATAGTTATCTTAGAGCATAATTCATTTGCAGGCACTTCATAGAGATGATCGTCTGGGGTTAAACCATACACCGTCTAGTTATCATTCTTTTCCAGGTTAGCTGAAGCAATTAATTGCGCATTGAAATGAATGTGAAGTTTCTTGTTATTGTTTGTACTCTTGAGGTTTAATCTTACTTTAAATTCCAGATATCTGATATGTAATTGGTATAAGTTTTTGAGCAGGATGAGGTGTTTCTGTCATTTTTATTTTTTCTGTTTGTTTAGTTTTAATGACCCTGATTGCTATGTTGATATATTATAGTTGTTTGATTTTGTTATATTGGAATGTTCTACATTTTGAAGGTGAGGAGATGCCCCTTGGTCGATCATCTTCTAGTCATAAGGATCTTGACTTTGAATCTGGACGAACTATTCCAAATGGAGAAACTCCGGCCGGAGTTTTACAAGATATTGCCATGAAGTGCGGAGCCAAGGTAATTTGGAAGTAATTTCTAGTATGAGTTAGGTCATAATGTTTATGTTACAATATTATATGGTTTTATCTTGTTTGGCCATGTTTCTACTGCTTATAAAATTTGTTTCTAAAACTTGTAGGTGGAATTCAGACCAGCTTTGGTTGCTAGCATGGACCTGCAATTCTCCATTGAGGTATATAAAATTATTATTTTTGGGTTTGTTTTCATTTGGTGTCTCAGAATCTGAGATGGAGACATCCTCCTTTGCTTATCCTCTTTATTGCCTGTGGTAGGCTTGGTTTGCTGGGGAGAAAGTTGGTGAAGGTACTGGGAGAACAAGAAGAGAAGCGCAACGTCAGGCTGCAGAGGATTCTATAAAAAGCTTAGCTAGTAATATATCTTCCTATTTTTATTGTCTGCTTTGCTGAACTTCTATGATATAAACTGGATACAAAGAGGGTAGACAGTGAAAGGGCAAAATGCATATTATGTATATTTTCCAGCAGTAAGAGCAATGCATTTCACTTTTTTCTTTACCTTAAATCATGCATTAGGCCAATGTTATAGAAACTTGCGGTAATAATCTAGAAGAAAATTGCTTGATGGGCAGCTTTGCCTAGCTAAATAGAACTTTTCTGTTAGAGAATTCTTGTCACCAGATTGTGAGTTTTCCAGGCTTGTGGTTAAGTCTATGTTGAGTTGATTTTGTTTCTGGCATGTTTCTTTCTTGCTGTCTGTTGATTCATTCAGCCTCTCTTCTCATGGTGTTCTTTTGGAGCGATTCTGACTATCTTATAATAAACAGATACATATTTGTCACGAATTAAGCCTGATACTGGGTCTGCACAAGGGGATTTAAGTAGGTCGGCCAACACAAATGAGAATGGCTTTCCTGGTAATTTGAATTTGTATGGGAACCAGCAATCCTCTAAAGAGGAATCTATGCCATTTTCAAATGCACCGGAACCATCTAGGCTTCTTGATCCAAGGCTAGAAGGCTCCAGGAGATCTATGGGTTCAGTCACTGCACTTAAAGAACTAGTAAGATCTCATTAACTTGTTAGCTTTTAAGTCTTTAAGTTTGGTAACTTGCACTAATATAGTCCCTAGGTTGGACTGATAATATGTGGTTTGTCTACAGTGCATGATGGAGGGCCTTGGGGTAGTTTTTCAAGCACAGCCTCCTGCATCTAATACATTGCAGAAAGATGAAGTATACGCACAGGTTTGCATTTAACAAATCTTCTTTTATAATGAGGGACAATGAAACAACAAAAAATGATGTTGAAGACCATCAACTTGAACTAAGTGATCTCTGAATTCCTTGGTGATCCCTATTAATATATAACTCTTCTGTCATTACTTTATGTGGCATTAAAAGAAACGATGAGGACTTTTTAATAATATTTAGTTACCTTTCACTCAATAACGTGTCTACTCCTATTTATGTTTTAGGTTGAAGTAGATGGGCAGGTTTTAGGAAAAGGGACTGGTTTCACATGGGAAGAGGCTAAGATGCAGGTATACCTTTTGTTCTGTTATATTCAGAATTTTCTTTTGTGTGACATTATTTCTTACTGTATAATAATTTTTGCTGACTGGGCTCTTTTATCTCCCCCTTAGGCTGCTGAAAAGGCCCTCGGAAGTCTAAGATCAATGCTCGGTCCATTTACTCAGAAACGTCAAGGTTCTCCAAGGTACATGATCTTTTACTCGTAGGGAAAAGAAAAACCATTGTTGCTTCATTTACATTTTCTTATTTGGTGCATCATTGGTTATATATGGACAAGGTCATTGCAAGATATGCCAACTAAACGCCTAAAGCCTGAGTTCCCACGTGTTATACACCGGATGCCCTCTTCTGGTAGATATCACAAGAATGCTCCTCCGGTTCCTTGAAGACACCTCGATATGGTAGATTTTTCCTCATTTTATAGTGTAGCAATTGTTGTGACATCTGTACAGTACGCAATATGGACTACAAGTCTACAACGGGTGAAGGCCATCAAGACCTGCAACCCACGTTGACTGTTAAAAACTTCGAGTGTTTCTTGCATATGACGTGTCTGAAGCCCAAAAGATGAGATGTTTTTATCAGGGTAACCGAGGCTTTTTATTCACCATGCTATCCTTTCATGGGGATAGACATTCATTCGGTTTCAAACAAGGTGGCAAAAGGGAGAACGCCAAATTCACGGTGGAACTCGGTTAATTCGGGACTTGAGCGCTTAAGAAAAAGGAAGACAAGGTTGAGCTTGTTGCTATGTAAGATTCAACAACAGTCAACATCGTTTACTAACTATAGCCAATGTTTCCCTGTTTTTTTTAACCATAGGGTCCAGAGCTGTGGCCTAACTGGGTTTGATTGCTACATATAAATTGTGTCAATCCATGAGAAAATTATTACTCTCCCAAACCGTAGTCATGAAATTGGTGAAATTTGCTTTCAGTACACACAGCTGCTGATGTATTTACAATTTTGATCATCCACGAGTTTGCCTTTTCTATCATTTTATGTCAGTTGCTTAATCTCAATGATGTTTAGAATGGATCGGACCAGTCGGTTAGACCCCTGAATGGGTCGGGATATTGGTTCGGAGAATGGCATTAAACTGGTTGAATTAAGAATCGGTATAAATTGGTTGAAATTTTTATTTTTATTTTTTAATTTCTAATAATTTTTTAACCAGTAAGTCGAATCAGTGAATTGATGATTTAATCGGTTTGATTAGTTTTAAAAAGATTGTGTAATGTATTGATGTTGGTTTTACATTTTTTAAAGAATATATAAAAGAAATAAAGAAAATCTAATTATCCAACCTAACTGGATTCATTATCGAGTTAGATTTTGAAAAGAAAAAATTAATTGTACCGTATATTCTCCAAATATATTAAAAATATATTAAATTGGTATTTAAATTTAAATTTATATTTCTAAACTATTAAGTTATATTAATTAGGTATTTTTTTATTATTAATACCATAAAATTTTGTTATAATTTTTATTTTAAATTATATCACATAAGATTTGATGAGTTTAAATATTTCATTTTAAATTATACAACAATTTTGTCTTTTCATTTAACAATTAAATGTCATTTATTTTAATATGTTTAATTCAAGTTGTCCATGTAATTACATCAAATCCAATTTAACATTTAACATTTAATGCGCGAGCTTACAACTAAGCTCACAAAAGAATTCTTGTCATAGCTAATACTTTAAAGACTTAATTAGAATATTTTTAAATTTGGAGTTGAGTTTATAATCTGAATCACAATATAGGGACCCTGTTGAAATTAACCCAATAAATAATGCATGAAGTTAACTTAATTCCTGAAGTGAAAACGCAAGTTCACCAAAAAAGCAAAAAGTATCCCGAAACAGCGTCGTTTAGCTGTCTTTCAATTTTCAACTAGAGGGATAAAAAAGTAATTTCAAATATTATTTTTATTTTTCTTACCAAAAATCAAGTCCTGGTTGGCCGTCAGCTGTAGGTGTATATAAAGGTCAAAAATAAAGAAATTAAAAGGAAAGTTCAAGAAAAAAAAAAAGCGAAGCTCTCTCTCTTGTTGTAAGCTAAAAAAAAAGGCTCCATTTTCGATTCCTTTTTCTCTTAATTTTCTTTAGAGAAAGAGAGAGATGGCTTCCTTTGATGCGTACGGAATGGAAGGAGAAGAGGTTCATGCAGGTGCAGCACCTAATAACCATCCTTTCGATGTAGACGACGACGAGAGCTATTCCAATTACGGCTCTTACTCTAACTTCACCGACAATCAGCAATTCCCGGCCGACGGTGGTGATGTGGCGGTGGATCACTTGGCTTCTTCTCCTGAGATCTTCGGCTTCGGATCTTCCGATCCGTCCCCTGCTTACTCGCAATCTCCTTTCGGTACTACGATTCCTGTGGAAAACGGAAACGGAACGAATGGATTTAGCGGTGGAAACGACGATGTTTTCAGTTCTGATGGTCCTGTGCTTCCTCCTCCTACTGAGATGGCGCCAGAGGAAGGCTTCCTTCTTCGCGAGTGGCGGCGGTTAGTACTTAGTAGTAATAATTTCTTTTTCTTTTCTTTTTTTTCAAATTGAATCGCTTGATTTGTCCACTTTTTGTTTGGATTTGATTGGTTCTTTTGGTTTGGCAATGCTTCTCAGCTTAGATCTGCTAGGCGTTTGAGTAAGCTATGAATTGTTGTTGCATTGGTTGAACTCAGATTAACTTGAATTCAAATTTGTTAATGATCATTTCGTGTTTCTAGATCTGCCGAGGTTTTAACTATCGCGTCAATCAACTTGATTTTCCGTTTCATTTATGTTTCTTATGAAGTTCAAATTTGTTGATCTCTCTTGTTATTAATTGAAGTTCTTGTTCAACTTATGTAAGACTTGGTTGATATTTAGATTGTTGTAATCCTTAAGTGTTCAGTAGCTGTGATGGATAAATGGAGAAACTTATTGAATATTACGTGTATGATCTCATTAGGCAGTAGATTTAGAAGATCCAGATCCACGTTAATTTTCCAATCAGGAGATGTTTGAATAGTTTTCTGAATAAAGTATAAACTAATCACCTTTACTTAGGCATTAATTTCTTTGAAAGAGCATTTGCATTATATGAGAAATATGTTTCAGAGTCATGAGGTTGTGAGTCTATAGTTCCAACTTGATTTCTTGTAGGTTGAAAAAACATGTTCTCTTCCAGTTTATTAGAGATGAGGAGTGGAGTTCTATTTTCACAATGATAATACTTACTACTGAGGATAAACATTCAATAATTACCTTGTTTATTGAATATGAGAATTTTTTCGCATCTATAAAGTCATATAATGTTTAAAATGCTTTCCTTTGAACCTCTCTTTGATTTCGATTCCAATGACAATGCACATAATGATCTCAACATTCGTGGTTTATACTGTATTCATTCATGACAAAATTTCTTTATTTTTTTTATTTTGATTTTTGCTCGTCTTAAGAAGATCCATGAACTAATGTGCCTGCTATTCTAAATTAAAGACCATCTTGATTGATTCTTTGTCTTTTTTGAGAATATTTGTTGGTTTATCTGGAATAAGTTATTGTAGTATCAGTTCTACATGTACTGATTTTTTCGAGTTACCTTGTGTTCTTTATACTAGTTGAGCTATAGGCCTATTTAAAGGTCACGTTATTGTCGGACCAGCAAGGATTTTCTAGTCGAGTCTGGTCCAGCCCAGCCCAGTTTATTGTTCATTTAATAAAAAATATAAAATGTTTTAATATTTTTAAATAGTGAAATGGACTTTTAGGCCTGGCCTTCATGGCAAGCGGAAGTAAAATTTTCTTAATCTAGCTTAACCCATGAATACCTCTAATAAGATGTATATGGTAACCCTTTTCTTTTCTCTTTCTATATGTAAACTCTGTTGCTTTTTAGTATCCAAAAATTTTGATTTCTTATCTTGGTTTTGTCGTTGCAGTCAAAATGCCATTCAGCTTGAAGAGAAGGAGAAGAAGGAAAAGGAATTGAGGAACCAAATTATAGAAGAAGCTGAGGAGTACAAGCAAGCATTCTATGAGAAGCGGGAAAAAACCATCGAGACCAACAAAACTAACAACAGAGAAAGAGAAAAGGTAATATTCTGAACAAATCTTCTTTTTCTCCATGCCCAATCGATATGCAATTATATGATGATGTCTCACCACTTGATTATTTTTTGGGCTTGGAGCAGCTATACGTGGCTAACCAAGAAAAGTTCCATAAGACTGCTGACAAGCACTACTGGACTGCAATAGCAGAACTCATCCCCCGTGAGGTCCCTAACATCGAGAAAAGAGGCAAGAAGGATGCAGAAAAGAAACCGTCAGTATTTGTCGTCCAAGGACCAAAGCCTGGAAAACCGACCGATCTTTCAAGAATGCGACACATTCTTGTGAAGCTGAAGCATTCACCTCCACCTCACATGATTCCACCTCCACCTGCTCCAGCAAAGGACGCTAAAGATGGAAAGGATGCTAAAGATGGAAAAGACTCGAAAAACGTTGACAAGGCTGCATCGAATGGAACTGCAGAGAAAGGGGCACCCGTTTCATCTGCAAAAGATGGGGCCGCCCCCACTGGCACTGCTGCTAATAATTCCTCCGCTGAACAAGATGCCGCCGCCACGATCGCTCCCACCAAGGACCAAACTGTTGCGGAACCAGAGGCAACAGCAGCCTAATTGCTTACAACACATTTACCATGGTTGTTTCCTTGCCCTATTCTTTTTTGTTTTTGCTCAAGGTTTCGATTTCAAATTGCATTGCCTATTACCATGGTATTTTCCTGGGAAGGATTTAGTACCATTAGTTACATACACAAGTACTATTCCTAATTAGTTTTTTGTTTTTTTTTTTAAAACATTTCAAGAGATTGGACGTCAACTGTGATCGTTTTATTTTGCTTGTTGAATTGACTTTGTGGACTTATTATGTTGCTTGCAAAGTTACAAAATTTGTCTATAATCTGCGCTTTGCTTATTATCATTTTCGTGGTTTTATCTTTGATTGTGTTTAAAGCATCGTAATCGTGGTTTTATCGATGATTGTGCTTAAAATATCATAAAAATGACCTATTTAATAACTCTTCTTATATGTTAGTTTTCTCAAAAAAAACAAAAACTTCGCTATTAAGAACAGAAGTTTCTGTATTTTAATATAATTTTTTAATATTGAAATTGGTTGTTTTAAAAAAAATCTTATATAAGAACTTTAAAGGAAAAATATTATGTATTTCTAATTTTTATTTTTGTACATTTTACAAATTAAGGTACCAATAAATAACCACACAAGGCAAGCATTTTTTATTTACCAAGCTTGTCACTAGCGATAACAACTTCATTGCAAGGTTTTTACTGGTCCAACTAAAGTTTTTACTGGTCCAACTAAAATAAAAAATGTATATTAAAAATTGCTCAGTTGAACTGGTTAGTATCGATTATTAGGTTAATCAAATTCAATGCCCTTTTATGGATCGATATCCTGATCTGATTTGCCAATTCAGTTCAAACAACCTTTTATTTCAATAATGAGATTTTATTGAAGTACATATTTCCAAAATAAAAATAAGAATCCAATGCTAAAATTCAATAAAAACAGAAAAAAAAGGAAACTATTACACCTACCCATATATTGACAAGAAAAGTACAATATGAAATTAGACCTGAACACTGCTCTACATTCATACAATGTCTACCTGTCTTACAACTACAATCATCTAGAACAAAAGGAAACTATTACACCTACCCATATTCTTCTCATTTCTCACCCCCTTAAAAATCAATGTTCTTAGTTAACGTTTGTTAAAATAAAAAAGTAACCTAACAAATTATTTTATCAACAAATTTTATACAGAGAAACAGGTTCTAGTGTTAAAAAAGCCAATCATTTGTTTCCTATGTTTAAGCTTTAAACCAGCAGCAACTTGTAAAGCTTCCAAAAAGTACATACCCGTACATCGAAAAGAGGAACCGAAGTGAGCCCCTGACAACAAATACATAATCGACATTCACCCTGGCAGCTTCTATACAACTCGAACCCAAGGTCCGCCGCACATCGGACATCCATAGGCCCAACGACTGATCCACCAACTCACCCGTTCATTTTGACTAGGTTGGTGGGTCGAATCAGCCGAAGCAAAAGCTGAAGTTTGTCGCAAACATCTCATGCACTGCACGATATAAAACCAATAGATATGTTATCAATAGGAAGTTCATCAGAGAGAGTTCCAAACAAACAAGGAAAATCATATATCAAAATGACATATTTCAGCCCGACACTAGTGTCATGGTCGACAAAAAGACCATAGCGTTCAATTAAAATCTCTGGATGCGTGCGTTTTACATAAAATACGTTGTCCTTCCATGCACCATTCTAAGCACTGTTACATCCTAATTCTATTTGACACCAACAATATTTGGAGTCATAACATTTCAAATCTTATGAGTGAAAGAAACTCTCCAACAAGAAGATCTACAGTTAAAGTCAAAGCCAGAAGCATTTATTTCACACGATAAAATGGCAGGACGACCAGCAGACCATATGAGCACAAGAAATGAAACAATTTACTTTTTGATTGTTCACAGAGGCAAGCAAATACCAAGCACCACTCAACCTCTTGTAAACTTAAAAGTGCTATATAAACTAAATGCTTTTTATTGATAAAACAGGGAAAAGAAATCTCCCAGTTCCAACTGATAGGAATTAAAAGCGTTTTACGAGGTGATCCTACAACAAGAACTGACAAAGACAAACACAGAAGTTAAAAGAGTAAATGTTTAAGAAAATTCTCAAACCTTGTACCAAACACCTTCAAGACCAGTCTTCCACACAGCAGTCACAACATCTCGTCGAGATCCCATTATACCGAGATATGCACCCAGGCCAACAGAAGTGTTTAAGCCAAATGCTGCATCTCTTTCAGACAGCCGACGCTTCCTTGGCCAGAGGGTTTGTACTCCGTAATGGACGTTAGAACTTTCCATTGAGCTTGTATCAGGCATATCAATCGTATTGCTTAGCCTGGGAATATCATCTCCCGGGCTCATGTCCTCCAGATCTGACCATGGACCACCAAACATATTCCGTCTGTGCCACTCTTCAGATGAGGGATGTAATTCTAACTCTCGCAGTAACAGACCAGCAGCATCTGCACCCCTAGGCCGAGGCATGTTCTGCAGACAATTCAGAAACATAATGGAAATTAAAAGGAATCTGGAACAACAATTAGAACATCAAAGTGTAGGAGATTCCCTTATGCTAATTGAAACTGCTTTCATTAGCACAATATCTAGAATGCACTCCATAGATTCAGAAGAATCGACAAACAGACCGATTAGATACCCATATTATTTGCTTTTATCAGTACATCTCACTAACTACAAAGATGCAAATCATGACTTACATTATTTTTTTGTTGCCTAACTTTTATTAGCTAGATTATGCAACTAGGTCTCATAAACTTGGATGAAATCTGCCTACCTGCATATGTGGGCCAAGGGATGCTTCTACCACCTCAGGCAATACCGTATAATTTCCATCAATATAATGCAACCGCACCTGGATGCTGCTGCTTCCCACCTGAGAAACTGGTAACGGGTGTGGTAGACCAGAGGTACGCCTACAGAGATCCATAAGAATAAGGAAAAGAACCTTTACCTGCAGAGCAACATACGAGGTTTATTATATCAAGATATCAACCCAGTCTGCCATTTCAGCAGTCCTAAATATTACTTGGGACCCCTGAACACAGTTCCTAAAGAAAAAAATTCACATTACATAATTACTAGTGATGGTAGTGGTAATGGTAGCAATAAAAATACACAGTAACTACCTCCTCAAACGTGTATCCTTGACCAGCATTCCCAGAACCTAGCTTTCCTGTCCTCTGACCTTCCTCAGCACCTTTAGCTCCAGGTACTAATTGCCCAGCTCGTGCTCCCTGGGCTTCATCAGGTCTAGTCATGGTTGTTGGCTTAGCAGCAACAGAATTGACCTCCTCCATTTTCCCAGGAGCCCCAGGCTGATTTTTTTGTGGATTTGCATCAGTATTTCTTTGTGCATAGCGAGGCTGTAGAGCTCGCCGAAAGAAAAAGCAGAAAAGTAAAAGTTGACATAGTCTATGAAGAAAATGGCAATCCCCAATAAGCCTAACAGCGGGTGTTCCAGGGAAAGTTCCTGTATTAATGCTTATTGGCATAAAGGACGAGGGGCCACTTATGGTGTTCGGAGTTGAAGTGGAAACTCCGTCAGTTGAGCCACTAATCTTAGCAATAGCACCCTGTACCCAAGCTTGCATCTGTGTGCTTCCAGTCGAACTTGTCGTGCCACTTTGACCAGCTGTAAAACATGGGTTTCTTGCTGTGACTTAGGCATATAAATATAGCAATTTCAAAGGTACAAATCAAGAAGGGTAACAGACACGAAGTTCTTCAGCATCACCCAATAAAGCAAAAAGAAAAAGAAAAGCAATTTTCAATGTCAAAAGAAATTGCTACTGACCCTGACTAGTTGCTGGAGTTGCTGAACTTTGGGTAGGACTTGTTACCATATTGCGATTGCTACCAGTACCTGCAGTAACAGCATGGCTAGCCAATGTGCGGCAGAAACTTGCATAACGACGCAAGCGTGTAATAAAATGTGAAGCCAGATCCAGAACAGCATCAACATAAGCCTGCATATTGCATCAACAATAGTGCATATAAAGCTAACAAAAAAAAAGGCTGAACTCTCTGCTGAAAGAAAACGCTAGTGGTAGAACATATAAGAGTATTTTCATATGCCAAGATGTGAACTGCTTATGTGGGGAATAGTCACTAGTCTAACAACATGATCCAAGAGCAACCATATACCCTCGTGCTGCACATAAGAAAGTTGCTAAACTTATGAATGAAACAAAGGTAAAAAATAAAGAAGCAACATCAAAAGAATGGACAGTGAATATATTTTATTTCAAAAGTTCAATTTCAGCAGGACTAAAGACTTATTACATGTGCAGGTAAGTCAAACATAGAGGCAAGACCTGAATGCTCTGAACAAGAGCTGGATCAACAGCCATTGCTTCAGGATCAATGCTGGATAATGTCTCGCCAGATGCCTGCCATGGTTCTGATACTAATGCTGAAGGATTTACTAAAGCTGATTCAATTCCTTTCCCTAGCATATCCAGTAGCAACCTTGCTTGCATATCTAGAACCATTGCCCTAACCTCTTGGGCGTTTGTACCTTCCAGTAGCCTGCACTTTATCCTGTCCAGACTCTGCAAAGTATAAAGACAATATTGAACTTTCAAGCAAATTGAACAACTACCACTGAGAAGTTCAAAAGTTCAAGCTTCTCATTTATATTATAGAACATGAAAGAAGGAAGCAGAATTAGACAGACAGGAGAATATTTAGGCTGTCAATTTCAACGAAGCTGGTAGCATGATAGCCTCATTAGATGAGGTTCAAAGCACTGGGGTACACTTTCTTTAAACCATGTAATAATTGGCAAAGTTAATAACCAACTAGAACTAATAATGTAAAAACCAACAGCCAACCAGATAGTGCAAAAAAAAAAAGTTAGCGAAAGACATACAGGTCCATACTGTTGCCTGTGCTGAATAGAAGGGAGAGAGTGAAAATCCGCATCTAAGACAGCAATCACGCTGTTCAGAGAAACTGAAAAGGACAATAAACATCAAAAACAGAAGTCAAGTAAGACTAGGTGGTGATACAAAATGAATATGCTAAGGAAAAATATAACTTGCTCTTAGGTAAAAAATTTCAACAGATAGTGAAAGCTTGTTTACCAATGCCATCCTCAGCAGCACTCTGCGTACAGCCAACAGCATCCCACCAATCAACTCCAACCAAAAGACTCCACCAAAACCTGCTCCAAGTTATTAATAATAGTAATTATAAAAATCCATCAAATCAGTACATGTTTATAGATTAGCTAATTTGGTACCTCTCCGCAATAGCACGTTCCCAGGTTGATGAGTTAGCCTTTATTTGACTACTTGAAATGGCAGGAGGAAGAACACGGATTATCTTCAACATGGTACGGTCCTTGCTAGTGTCATGCCAAACAGAAGCAGAACAACAGCTTGTTGAAGAGAAGGCAGGGGCAGCAATAGCAGAACCAACATTAATTTGGTAGTTATCAACAGCACTAAAGTTTGGACCAGAAAAAATGTGGACTCCACCCCGAAGAAACGAAATAGCTATCTCTCCACCATGCGCAGAATAAACAATTCGAGCAAGGGTCCTAACGTCACTTGGTAGATCAAAAGGATCAAAACTAACCCTCTTTAACTTCTCGGAACTCGAATCAGATGCTTTACGAGAATCAGAAGTTGGTCCTGCAGCAGCTGCTTGGTGAGACTTAAAGTCATTAGTTGGTGGTATGCTTGTATCCACTTTGGACACCCAAACAGTCTGCTTAGGTGCCTGCCCACCGAAACTGGAAGAAGGGTTCCCAAATATATTATGGAGAACAACAGGCTGAAGAGATGATTCCCACCGTTGCACTCTCCAACCTGTGATTGTAGGACCCTCGTCTGGATCATATGGGGACATGTATTGTCCTGCAATAAGCAAGATGACAGAATTTAGAGATGACCGACTAACAGCTTGTAAAATATGAACTATCTCATTCAAAAACCAATGGTATCAACAGCAAAGAAGCATTCAGTCCAAAATGAAGTGTATACTATAATTATCATTGTCATGCCAATGATCTATTTCAGTTGCAGCCTAAGTGTCCCAATACAGGCCGGAATCATGACCCATCTAGTCTTATTTTCTAATTTACAAGTAAAAATACCGTCATAACGACTAATAACTTAACAAATTAATCAACAAGCAAGATTCTCCAAGAATCAGAAATATCAACTTAACCAAACATTAAAAAAAAGCTTTTTTAATAGGAATAGCAAGAAGTACACAAATTAACTTGAAAGATCAGACAAGTACCCTCAACAATAACAACAGCAATTACAGAACCACCCCGAGTTGGATCAAAGGCAACTGCAGTTACACCAGAGCCCCAAGTAGTGGTTGCTGCAGATTGTGCTGCAGCCTCAGGACTCACATATGCTGAGAAATTTGAAACTGGTGAGCAATGTAGTGAGACAACATCATTAAAATCTTGATCTGCTGTCTTCTTCCCTTGCTTTGCTTCAGATATCAAATATTCTTGCCAACTAAATAAATATGCAGCCAACGGGGCAAAACCAGCCCAGTTGGGTGGATTAACTGAGGGTGGGATCCCATTACTTGTGCTCGTCTTTGCAGTGGCTTGAAATCCATTTCCAATGCCGGGAGTAACCTCCCAGACAACGACAGTAGATGGGTTTACAATTGGAACGCCTGCCACATGCATGGCACCACTGTCCGTTATTATTGCATCAGCAGCCATGATACCACTAGGCCCAGCACCCAATATTCCCTTGCTTGTGCAAAACCACTTTCGTGCTACACTACCCTGCGTAGGGGGCCACTGGGACCAATGAAGTTGAACAGATCCTGAAGAGAAGACGGAACAAACACACAGAAAATTGGGCCACCTGGCTGTAAAAGAAAAAAAAAAAACACATTTTTCATACAAGCAATGAGTACCTTCCAAATTTCTATAATGATTTCAATGTGAAAACAGAAAGAGCAGACCAAATGACAAGTTATGACCAAATGAGGTCATCATCAAAGGACACTAATAGCTTCTATATGATCCTGGAAAACAGCCAACCTTACAAATCCAGAATGTTTACAAATTTATTCTTGCACAAATCATGAATAGAACACAAAGTTGTGAGCAAGACCTCAAACACTTAATGAGTAAAAGCTACAAACCTGAATTTTGAGACTGATGAGAAAGAAATTTTTCCTCAAAAGTCGATTTTGAGTTTGCAGGATTACTGGATTTTGACGAAAGCCACCTATACTGATTATCAAAATACATAAATCAATAGCACAAGCGATCAGATCATTAACATTATGGTAGCAAAGGCAAAAAAGACAACAAATGAGCAGAAGGTACCCATTGAAAGAATAAAACAAGGATGTTAATAAGGGAACAAAATAAAGAATGTTCCTTTACTCTTATTTCTTCACTTGGAAGGATTTAGTGATGGAAAGAAGATCCATCACTGTCATTTCTACATGGGATGAGAAGTTTAAGGCAATTTATAAGAAGAGCAACAAAATTACACCACAATTCCAAATTACACGATAATTCATATCTCAAATATCCATTTCTAGAAATCAACTTTGTGGGCAGTAAAGTACTTACTGGAGACACCCCTGACAACCACTTTGTAACAACAGCTATATCCTGTCGCCACTCATGCTCACGCTTCCAGAAGCTAGCATCACGTACCAGATGGGCAGGCCCCTGCAGTTAAACATCAAATTTTAGTCCAGGGTAAGATTTTATGGCCACAAATGAGCAAGAGATAAACCAAATGATGTCATAACAGAAAACTTAAGGAAACACCAATACTGCCATTGTAACTAAGTCTGAAATGGAATTATATAGAGAAAAGCCATGTTAAGAACTTAAAGGGAGGTCACTTGAGCATCTGAAAGAAACAATCTAGTGTGCTAGCTTACTTGGGATGGCTGAGTCCAGATGGTTACCCTCCCATGGAAGTTAGCTATCAGTAAGGCACGAGGACAAGAAGTAGGAGACCATTCAATAAACTGAACAGAATCACGAGGAGAATCTGCAAGAAATGTGCAGAGCAACCAGTCATATACACAATATTGCGCCAGACTTACTACACCTGTCAGAGCTAAAATTGTTAAGAAGACATGTCGACAGTGACAACAACCACAGCAATGTGAAATAAATAAATAAAGATATGAAGCACACAGTCATAATCACACTTCCAAGTTCCACCTATACAAAGACCTTGCATAACTATAAAGATGAATTAAAAAATCCAACACTGTGAAATCGACACTTGGCACCACTAGGTAAGTCAAGATATTCAGCCAGGTTCATGAGAACACTTTAGCGCTATAACAATATGAGCTGAAAATGTAAAATTAAGCTACCTGCTGTAACATTGAACACCGCACACTCAGTAGGACGCTCTGGGATCACAATTTGTATAGGGATCCAGAAAGCTGGATTCGCATTAGAACTACAAATAAATAAAACACTAAATGAGTTTTAATTTTAAAAAGGTGTATAGAATAACTGACTTTCACAACTTTAGTGTTCCTGAGAAACTTGAATTCCCAATAATTCTACAATTCACTTGTATGATGAAATATAGCAGAAATAGAATCTACGAGGAATTTATCATTCTACAAAGATAAACATTAGCAACGTCACTTGGAAGTAGAAGAAACAATTATAAAAAAACAACTAACCTCGGAATCCTAGCACAAGTTTCAGTCGCACAAGCAATAGCATTCAATTTCCCACACCAAGCAACAGCACTGAAACAAAAAAACAACAACGTAATAAACAAACCAATCGAGAAAAAAAAACAAGTGAATTGCAGAGTTGACTATGAATTGAACTAAAAAAAACTAACCTAAAATTGCGGCACAATTCAGGTACTCTCATTTTATACCGCAAATTAGACTTCGGTTGTTTCAACCAAATACAAAACACGGTAGCTGGATTAACCGGATCCTCTTCCATCACAGTATCTTCACTTTTACCCGACGAAGCGACAACAACTTCGTCTTCTCCGACACCAGAAACCGGTTCAGAACCAACCGGTTTCTCCAAGCCCAGCTTAACGGCAGAATCAACCGGCTGGGCCACGGGCTCTTCCTCTGATTCCTTGTTATCGCCCAACCCTGGCTGTTGATTCATATCGAAGAAGAAAAAAAACAAAACCCTAAATCTTTATATTTATATAAAAAAGATGAAAAAATGGAAGAGAGAGAAAGAGAAAAAAATGCAAGCGGAGTGGTGCAAAAGTCGCAATTGAAGGCGACAGGTAGCACTGTAGAGAGAGAGAAAAGTGAGTTGAGTGTTCGTTTTTAGTGGGGTTAGTGCGATTTGAGATTTAAAAGTGTGTTTTTTTTTTTTTTAAAGGGCAAAGGTAATTTCCTTCTTTTTATTTTTTTGTGAGAGTGGAAATGTGAATTTTGGGCGTGGGAAGGGAAAATTTAGTAACAGTGAAAAGGTGGGATCGGACGTTGATGGGGTTGCCGGAGGGGGACGGGAGCCGTGGCGGTGGCGGGGGGTTAATTGGTGGCTGAGAAATCTTGCTTGGTTCGGATTGATGATTTAGTGAAATATGCGAGTTAAGTGAGTGGTTAATATGGGTTTGGATTGGATCCAAGTGGTGGGTGGGTGGCGGCTCTGATATTTGCCCAAATAATTTGGGTTTCCATTTTAAAAGAATCTTGTCTTTTTCTTCAAATGTTGTGTACCGTAAAAGGAGGTTATTTAGCATTATAACTTAAATAAACTATTAATAAGTAAATATTTTGATGGCTTGATTTTAAAAAATGATTATTAAATTATTGAAAAGTTTAATTTAATTTATTAAATTATTTGAAAGTTTTATTTAAGTTATTAAGTTGTGTTAATTTCTTTTTAAAGTATAAATAATGAGCTCCAAGTAATGATTTAATGATGACGAGTAGATAAACATACTTTAAATTTAAGTTGATCTAACAATCATTATCAAAAATAGGAGAAGAAAATTGCTTAGGTTTTAGTTTGCAGATTCATGATGTTCAAAGTTGTTTAATGAAAAATAAAATGAACTATAAAATAAAAGAGAGTGAGAACTTTCAAATGGTGCAGACAGTACAAACAAAAAAGGTCATATAATAATGATTTTAATAGTTCATTGATTTAATTGAAAACTTTTAAATAATTCAAGGACCATTTTGTAACTTTTTAAAATTAAGTGATCAAAACATAAATTTACTAACATATTAATGACGTTAAATGTAAGTTACCCTAAAACTGTTAATTAAAATTTTGATTTACTATAAATATTTTCCTCCAAATGTAATCTTAAATTACAAAAAAAAATTATTCAAATAGAATCAAATTTCATATATTTCAATAATTTAAAAAGTAAATAAATTTTAGCACATTGAAAATGTCATCAAACGTAAATTGATTAAATTCTTTGAAACTTTTCGTCATACATCGAGCTCTAATCATTTTTTTATTTATTTTAAAATAAATTTCAAAAATATACATAGATTTTAATAGTTTAATTATGATTATTAGTATCACCAAATTGACAACATTGTTAATTGTTGCCATTAAAGTGATCACGTGATTTTTTATAAGCAGCATTAGAAGGTTAGTTGACATGTAAATTTATTTTTAGTTGAATATGATTGACGAAATTTTCATTTAGCCTTGATTATGTGATCGAATAACAGTGAAATGAATTTTCATGTCATCACTTTAATAGTAATAACTAACTATATTATCTATTTAGATATGATAATAACAAAGTAAAGTAACTAATTATACCGAATGAATGAATTAAATCCCAAATTCATTACAGTAGAGGGACTAAAAGTATAAATAGATTTAATATTTATTTAATTTGTAATATAACATATGAATTTTAATTTTATGGAATTATATATATGTAATTTGAATATTGATTCAATTTTTGCAAAAAAAAAACTTATAAACATGACAACAATGTACTATTATTTATTGCATACATGAAGTATTGTAGTTACTAGATGTGAAAATAGTTAGACTTTTTTTTTCATTTAACCAGGTTTAAAATATGGGTCAAATTTTAAAAGATTTGAACAAAAAAATTAAGCCCATTTAAAATATGTATCTAACTTAGACTATATAAATGTAACTGAACTTGATAAGTTGTATTTTTTTAACCTAACTAGTACCTAAACTTAAAAACAATAAGTCAATTTGATTTTTTTTAGTTACTTGACTAACATGATTAAAATATGAAACGCTGCATTGATGATTAATAACATGGTGACATATAACAAATTCACATTTTGACACGTGACAAAAAAAATTAGAATTTATAAAAAAAATTACCACGTGTCAAAATGTATAAACGTAATATGCCACCATCACGTTGGTCCTCAATGTCACGTCAATATATTTTAATAGTGTTAATTAGATACCTAAAAAAAGTACCAAGTTGACTTATGGTTTCCAAATTTAGGTATAGGTTAGGTCAAAACAAAGTTTAGATATAAAGTATGTATAAGCTACCAAGTTCAAATACCTTCATATATATTAACACTAAATAAAAACATCCTTATAACAATATAACATTGTAAAATGCATGATTTATTTATTTATTTACCAATTGAATCAATGTCTAATTTTTAGTTGACTCGTGACACTAATTTCATTAAAAAATTAAATATGGTATAAATATTAATAGCATGCATAAATTCAAATCTAAATCCAAACCATGATTACTAGAATCAGACTCAATTGTTTAATTTAATTGGGAATTAGTATCCAATTAATTTAACCGGTACTATAAAACTAGAGAAGAGAGTTGTTGCAAAACTAGTTAGAATTTGATTTAATTTAGTTCAAATACTTAATTTAATTTTATTGTTGTAATTTGTTAAATAAATGTTTATGTTTAATTATTATTTATTTATGTTTTCAACCTTTTCATTTTTCTAAATTGTTTAGATATTTTTATTTTGCAACAATTGAATTAATGATTCGATTGATTGATTCGATCGCCGATTAAATTCTTATAATATTAATCAAAATTTGACCCGAGTTATAAACACTTTCACTAACTTGTAAAGTTAAAAAGCCCAACATCAATAATAATTGGAAAAAATAGTATTCCATGGAGCGGTGGTTAAAGCTAAGATGGGTTTGGATGAGAGGTGGAGTACAGTGCGATATATTTAGTTTACTTTTTGTCTCATCTTACAGTATCACTACAGTATATAATCTCACCGTACACTTCTATTTTTACACTAATCACAAATAAACGCACCACTCATTCAAATATTTTATTAAAAAATAGTTGAAACCAAAGTATTGAGTCCAGTTATTGACATTAAATTTTAGGGGATGTAATTAAAAATTTTGAGAATTCTAGTAAGAATTTTCAAAAATCTTAACATAGGTCAAGACCTCTTAAGTCCTAATGAAGATCCGCCTCAGGAACTTCGAACATAAGGGAAGAATTAAAAAAGAAGAAGTTTGAGACAAAACGACGGCGGTTAGAAATACTGAAAAAACAGAATGCCCTGGGCCCAGTTCTGGCCCCTGGGAACTTGGCAAGAGGCTAACTGAAAAACTCGAGAAACCGCGAGATATTGTTACACTTCGTTTTTCAGTTTTTTCCTCTCACTTCACAGCCTCTCAACCCTCAAATTTAGCCAAAAAAGGACTGAAAATCCATTAAGCCATGAGCACGACGCCACAAGGAATTCACTCGCTAGCCTTCAGGGTAATGCGGCTTTGCAAGCCGTCGTTCCACGTCGAACCTCCTTTCCGTCTCGATCCTTCCGATCTCTTCGTCGGCGAGGACATCTTCGACGATCCACTCGCCGCTTCTAACCTCTCTCCACTCTTATCTAGCCACGTCAACAAGTCCACCGACTCCTCCGATATGACCTTTGCCAATAGATTCCTCCTCCACCACCCTTCCGATGCAATGGGCTTCTCTGGCCTCCTCGTCCTCCCTCAATCCTTCGGGTCTCACCACACATACGTCTCTTTATTCTTCATTTTTTGGGGGTTAATTGTACCATACGTCCCTAAGTTATGACCAAATTCTAAATTGGTCATAACTTCAAAACTCTACAATAATATTTTATTGTTCCTCTTTGTTAGTATTAAATGTCAGCTTAAATGTGAGGTAAAGGGATTTATAAATATTTTTTAACAGGTCATATTCAAACTAACAGTCAGCATCGATTGGAAGGATTTGAACTTAAGGACCAAATTTGAATTTGATCTATAATTCAGAAATGTCCTATGCAATCAACTCTGTTTTTCATTAATCGTTTTGTATTTCTTTTTATCTGATTTTTTTTCTGGTTTAATTAATATAGGGCGATTTACTTGGGAGAGACTTTCTGCAGCTATATCAGCATTAATAACAGCTCAAATTTTGAAGTTAAGGATGTTATTATTAAGGTCAGTCTGTTTAATTGTTTTCTTTTTTTCTTTTCATGAATTTGCTGCATTTTTTTATTGATAAGAACTGTTTAACTGTTGCATTGATAACGTGTTTGGAAAGGAAGAAAAATTTGAATATTAATTGACATTTTTCGCTTGTAGTTTGGTAGGACTTGGTTCCTTCACCTTCTTTAATTGAATTTATTAAGCTTTTATGTTACTAAAAGTTCCAGATCACGTGCTTCTTTTCAAGCTTGAATTTAAGTATCTAAGTTCAGTGATCGTTTTATTTATTTTCATCTCTGTTAGATAAGTGCCTGAATGAAGTTTTGCTTGCAAGCTCATACACTTTTATTCTCAAAATATGTGTTTAATTCTATACAACAGATCAAGAAATCTTGGGTTTATTGTAGGCAGAAATTCAAACAGAGAGGGAGAGAATCCTCCTCTTGGATACATCAAAATCACCTGTTGGAACGATACATGCAGGAGGGCATTATGATTTTATTGTGGAACATGATGTCAAGGAACTTGGAGCTTATACGTATGTAGTAACAGACTGATTTTGCTATCTCCTGCGGTTTCTTTCATTAATTATTTTTCCCCCGACATGACCGTGATTTGTTGCATGACAAAAAATTAGGATGGTTTGTACCGCGTTGTATAGTGATGGTGATGGTGAACGAAAATATCTTCCACAGTTTTTCAAGTTTGTTGTTGCGAACCCATTATCAGTTAGGACAAAGGTACTATCCCATGCCTTCAGAAAGAAATGAAATAATTCTAATGTACATGCTGCCCTGAGGTAGCTTCAAAGGCATTTATTGCTTCTACTTTGTTCTTTGAAATCTTCTCTTGGCTTTTCTTTTAATTTTTCATTCAGAATTGTAATGTTTCTTGCCTCTGTTGTGCAGGTCCGCACTGTCAAGGTAGGTTGAGATTGACTTGAATTCTCTAATGTAAGTGCAAAAAGCCTAGATATTCATGCTGCTGCAATTAGATTCTTTTAATGTAATTAAACCATAGAAATAAAAGGTTAAATTGGCTTGGCACTTATTGCTTTTTGATTTTATAAATGAAGTTGATATCAAACGAATTCCTAAAGCTAAAAGTTAAGTTTTAGAGCCTCTATCCCTCCTTAACTGAGCATTGTGAAAGGAAAGGGCAAGGGCTACCCTCCATTATGTAACCCAGCTTCAGTGTTTTCTTTTGGCTTTCTTTCCTTTTGTTGTTTCTCATTTTTTATCATTAAAACCAAAGTGCGCAGATGTGCATGTATCCTTCTGTTGCAACTTGCAAGTCAGTTTTTGCAATATGTAAAGCTAACATCTCCTGCTTGGAGTTGCTCGTTTGGTTTTATAGTTGTCGATAATGTCTAGTGCAGCGAATACTAGTTTAAATCTGTAATAGCTGAGTGTTTCCATCTCAGGAAACTACCTATTTAGAAGCTTGCATAGAGAATCATACAAAATCAAACCTTTATGTGGACCAAGTTGAGTTTGAACCAGCTCCTCATTGGACTGCTAAAATACTAAAAGCTGATGAACTCTATCCTGCAGATAACTCGTCAACTGGGTAAGTAGTGGACATATCACATGGATGTATCCTTTTGATTATTTTATTCTCAGCAGCTTGTCCTTGCAATGCTTTCAAGTCCTATTTGATTTTCTCTTTGATTGTTTAACTAAAATTATTGTAATATTTTCTTATTTGTTAATAATCATTTACTGGCAGAGAGATAGTTAAGCCACCTATTCTTGTTAGATCTGGTGGGGGAATTCACAATTACCTTTATCAAATGAAAATTTCTTCACCTGGTTCTGAACAAGTGAAGGCAAAGAGGAGTAGTATCCTTGGTAAACTTCAGATATCGTGGCGTACAAACCTGGGTGAACCAGGCCGCTTGCAAACACAACAAATTCTTGGCAATGTAAGTTAAGCACTCTTTTTATTTTAAATGACTTCATATTCTCTATTCTGAAATATGTACCATATAAAGAAATCATTTGTCTTTTATTCATTTTTGAAAAAAAAAAAAAGAAGGAAAAACACTATCAAACGCTCTATGTTATGTTTATTGAGTTTGAGATCTGCATAAATATCAATACCTAAAAAAGAATTATTGAAATCATTCTGATATGTTTTTCCTCTTTTTCAGCCTAGTAGTTGCAAAGAGATTGAGCTCCAAGTTCTGGGGATACCATCTTTAATCATTTTGGATAAGCCCTTCTCTGTATGTTTATTATTAAATGCAATTCTTTTACATTTTGGGAAACTTTTTTTTTTTAAATAGAAAACCTTTTCATCCTAAAGACAAAACTTAAGGTCTGCCTAGAGTATCTTGCTTTGCTTCTTAAGGTCTTCAGCTTCGTCCTAAAGGAATTTTTAATCAACCTTTAAATGACTTAGTCTCTATCTTGCAGGTACATCTGAATCTCACAAACCATACAGACAGTGAGTTGGGCCCATTTGAGGTCTGGTTATCAAAAAATAGTGCACACGAGAAGTTTGTTATGTTCAATGGTCTTCAGACAATGGTAATTGATTCAATTGACTTCCGACATTAGCTTATCATCTTTTGTCCAAAACTATTGTATTATCTTCTTTCTGACACTTCCTGGCAGCATATATACCTAAAGCTTACCTTTATTGGTAGAGGTAGCGGGTGATAAATGGAATTTTGGATTAGATTATGTTCTTAGAACTTCTTGATGAAGAGAGATTTGTGCTAGGTGGGTGGCTAAAGTGATATGTCACACCACATAAAATGTATACATGAAGGATATGGTAGAAATTCATATGAATCTTGCCTTCTTAGAGCTTATTGATGAAGAGGGAGATGTGGTTGTTGGCATTTAAAGAAATCTGGTCAGTCTGCATGAAATGTATGTATTAATGGTATAGTTGAAATTTCTGTCAATGTAATCTGGTCGTGACAACTGAGGATTGCTTAGATTTGTCCAATCAAGCCTCAAAATAACCGGATAAGTGAATCTTTTCTTAAATATTAGGCTCACAAGTTACTTTTCTATCATTTTCCATTGTTGCCATGAGGTACTGTTTACATGTATGAGGTAGTTGCATGCACAACTCTGATGAATTGCTTTCTTTTGTCTTCTGATAAGACTCAGTACCCCAGTAATATTAGTAAACATCTATAATTATACTTTATCTGTTCACTTAATATCTTAAAATATGGAAGTTATGATTTGCTGCAATACTTACATATGGATTTGACCCTTTTCGTACAGGCATTACCAGCAGTGGAGGCATTCGGTTCCACTGATTTCCATTTGGTATGAAGATGATTTACAGGCAATCATTTACTATAAAATGGAAGATGTCACATTATTTACTACTTATTCTACTTCTCCCTTGTATAAACTGCTAAAGACAGTTGGATTACTACTAAGATTTTTGCTACCATTGTAATAATTTATGTGTTCTACTTTGCATGTTGCAGAACGTGGTTGCAACTAAACTCGGAGTCCAGAGTATTAGTGGACTTATAGTGTTTGACACAAAAGAGAAAAAAACTTTTGAACCTTTGGCAGATGTGGAGGTTGGTATCATGTTATATGTTTTATTGTAATATCAAATTGTTAACATCAATTTAGTTCTAATTAGATTTGTCAATTAGGCGAGTCGAGTTGATTTTGGATCTAATCAATTCAGATTTTAAAACTTCTTAGAACATTTCGGGTCTAGGTTATTGTGGGATCAAATTTTGCTAGTTGGTTCATCTTGGGTTAAAATCATTTCACGTTCCTTGTTTAGGTTTCGATTGTTGCCTTCTTATGATCAAATTGGGTTAGACTTCAACATGTCTAATTCTAATATGTATCTCATCGATTGAATTTTGCAGATCTTCGTGGAGTCAGATTGATTTATTAAGTAGTTCTCATTTGTCAGGGCTTGATGAAAGGTTGAACCATCAACTTAAAAAGGTGTATTTGATGTAATGGCATCAATTAGATTGCGCAGCGATGAAGCAGACGGCAAAATAGTTAATTACCACTCTTGCTCCCCTATGGTCAATTACAAAAGGTCATATTTTTGCAATCTTCATATGATCAAATGCTAAGCTGCATCATTTATTAGATGATAAAACTCTTCCAGGCATTTCAGTTATCAAGCCATGTTAGGATTTCTTTTCTAATTTTTTTTCATTTTATTTATCAAACATGCCTTTTACAAGGCATTTTACGATTTCATAAACGAGGAAATAACCCCCCCCCCCAACAAAAAAAAAAAACATAATAAAATGTGGGTCATTTAGTATTGAATTATTCAAGCTTTGGAGCCTCGCAGTGCCCAATTGGCTTCGCTACCAACTCGGGGCATCCTACTTGTTCTCGACTGAGCATCGGCCATGAAATTGGCACCACACATCACCCCTTCACTGTCAATTCTTGGCATTGCCTTCATTTTGCTCCTCGGATGCTCAAAACTCGTCAATCCTTGCTCACTGTGGAACATACACCCTGTATTCACACACACAAAATGTTAATACAATTGTTTTTGTACGGAAATCTTTTAGAATTATAATATAATACTGGTAAAAACTAATCAATATGAAGCACACATTACCAGGTGGAAATGGTGCAAATGATTTAGCACAGCTTTCTTTTATAAGCTTCAAGTTATCTGAAACAACTACTGATCCATCAGCTGCTACACCCCAATAGAGTTTAACCCTTTCATCTGCACCCTACACACCATTAAATAAAAACCAATTAATTAATTTAATAAGAAAATATACATTTGAATCATCCCAATTATATGGAGAAGTTGACTTTGAAAATGGTCTTACCAATGCAGCAAATACACTTCCAGCTTTGCTATCATACACCACAAATCCATAGCTGCCTTCAAGATCCTTAAGGACCTGGTCAGCCGGGTACGGACCACGGTCGCGGAGGGTCCGATATGCTTCGATGATAAACATGGCTTCATTGGTGCCCTTTGACAGCCCATACTGCTTTAGCAGGCTGCTCAAATTATTCAAATCCCCCAAGAATATGCAGTATATTTCATCCACTCCACAGAACAACCTACATTTCCATCAAAATCCAGAAACTTCAATTAAACAAAAAATAAATGGGTTTCTTTCTTTGAGGACAGAGAGGTTATTATTTTACCTTTGATGATTGGGGAAACGATTCTCTGTGGGAGCATAAGCAAAGCAAGCTGAGGATCCGAACCCCATTGAGAAAGCATTGTTGGGATTTGAAGAAAGGAAATGGTTGATGATTTGATTGGGAAGCTTGGGCTTGTTTGATGAAGTGAGTGAAGCTGGGCTATGCAGCTCCTTTGGTGGATTCATTAATTCTTTCTTGAAAATGCCTAACATCCTTTCACTTTACGAAAACTAAAAATGGAGATTGATTCAAAAGGAGAGCTAGAAGCAGGTAGTTTGAAATGAAGATGAAGATGAGATATTGAGAAAAAGCCCCGTAATGGGTTATATATACAATTGAAGGATGATCCATAAAAAACGTGGCAACATTATCCAAAACTCGATAATTGATGCCTAGATCACACGTCAATATCGAAATGTAGATATATTAGTTTACACTTCACAACAACTTTTTTGAAATTTAAAAGAGTTAATTACAACTAAGGTTCCAAATTACAACCCAGATTTTAAATTAGTCTTTAACTTTTAAAATATTTTAATGTAATCCTCAAAATATAAATATTGTATCAAGCAGATTTTTTGTGGACCTAGGCATCATTTTGGATAGCATGTGGACTAAATTGTAAGCATGTGTACTTATTGTGTATACAACTTAGATCTGATGTGTTAAAGGAAAAAAGAAATAGCTTTCTTAAATTTTGTTAACGCTGTTTTCTTTTTAAAAAAACATATCATATTCAAGTTGCTTATGTAGTAGTTACACACGAGTTTACAAATATGCTTTACATCCAATGGAGTGACATTGAACAATTAATTGATTGTTAATTTGATAGAACGGTTTAATTGACACAATTTTGATATTTTGAATATTTGATTATAATGTTACTGAAATTACGTATTAATTTAAACTTTGGATAATAGTTTTAGGATATATAGTGTATTTAACCATTTTTATTTTCTTTATACTTTTATATAAATATTACTTTTAGTTGTATATGTATTTAAAAATTACTACAAATTCAATTTTGTATCATTAAAACATTTATTCTTCTTACAGTGGATTTTAATGGTTTTCATGTAAACCAGATAAAATATTGCATGGATAAGGACTTATCTTGAAAATTTTAAAAGTATAAAACCTTTGTAATATTTTAACCTAAATATATTTGGAAAGAGACAGGAAACTTTATCCTAAAACATAAAATTATTGTAAAAATATTTTGAACCAACCATCAATTGGAACACTGAAAAAATATTTATTTTATATATTTTTTATCATTTCCATAAACCATATGGTTCCTTTCCCAATTTCCAATTTTGGGCAAATATTAGAAACATCAAAATTACCATCGGGGACTATTTCTTTTTCATAATAAACAATAATAACTTCCAATATTGAATGATTTGTTCAAAGTTAATCATAGTATATAGGGATCCAAGAAGCTTGTCTCACGGCTATCCTTCTTAGCCACAAAAAACCCAATGAATGGAAGTGACGGTGAACCCAGTCAGCACATTAATTTGATTAATTTCTTTAAGGTTAAAATATTTCATAGGTATTTGTGTTTTCAAAATTTAAGATTTAGTCCCCTATTTTTCATATTTTAAAATTTAAGTTCAATTATTAACATTCTTAATTTTTATTAAATTCAGGTTTATTATAATATTAATTTTTAATTATATTACTATCAAGTGAGTATTTTTTAATTTTAAAATATCTAATTTTAAAAATAATTCTAACAATGTTAAATGTTAGAATTTTTAAATCTAAAAAACAGAGAGATTATAGGAGTATATTTTAACATTTTTTAATTTTTTATTCAAGACTTACTAGTATATGTAGGAGGACGAAGATTCGAGTGCGCTGAAACGCATTATCCTCTTATTAATTATTTGATATAAATTAAAAGTAAATGGCTATGTTAACCTTTGGGCCTTGGGTATCCCAATACCAGTATAATTTATTTTTTACAATTAACGGATATACTTTGTTTTATTATTTAAAATAAATTTAGAAATCTATATCCAGTATTATATAAAAACTCAAAAATTGTACGGTTTTAAATATTAAGTAGATAATGTCGATCGAGTCTTAACTCAATTGATATAAGTATTATTGTCAATACATGAGTATGTCGGTTCTAATGCATTGAAACGTATTATCCTTCTATTTAAAAGTTGAGGAGAGACTATAAATAATTTTAAACATTATATCAAAAGAGTAGAATCTATAATGAAATTTTTTAACAAATAAATAAATATAATTCAGATTTAATTTGATATAGATAATAAAAAATTTAAAATTTTAATATATTTGTGGAGAATTTAAATTCGGATAAGACTTTTTGCCATCAACATAACCTTCCTGTTGCATCTATGCTTGATTTGACCTTATCACCGACGAATAATAAAATATATTTCACTTTTCCATATAAATTTAATTTTAAATTTTAGAGATAATATTATTTTGACTAATGGCAAATTTTAAAAGAAATTATTTTTATGAATCATAAAAAACATGAAATATATTTTAGAAATATAAAAAATAATAATAAATTTTAATACATTTAGTTAAATTTAACTAATTTATCCTTTTTATCGTTTTGATCAAAAATTTTCCTTGAATTATTTTAACTACGAATTTTCAAATTTTAGTTAAATTATTAAAATTTTGACGTCACCAACGTAATAATTTATTTATACTTCATAAAAATATAAAAAATCCAAAAAAATTTTAAATATCTTCCACATCAGTAACTAAAATACATGAAGACTATCATCTTAGTCCATTAAGATCTTAACAACTTAGTCTAAATTATTATCCAATAAAAATAATTTAACTAAAATTTAAAAGTTGGGATTTAAAAGCTAAAATGATAAAAAAATAAAGTCAAAATGAAAAATAGTAAATATTAAAACTAAATTTACTATTATATATTTTTTATTCGTAAAGGTAATAAATAGCAAAAATGTCAACCAAATGAGCCTTTAAAATCAGACACGCACAAAAAAAAAAAAAAAAGCTATTGGCCCGGCCTATTTTCTAGAAGGCTTATGCATATAAACTTTTGGAAAAATTGGTCTAAAGGGCTTTCAAGTGATTATAAATTTGATCTTTGGTTGAATAAATCTTAAATTTGTGAGAATGTTGCAGATTGGTGGGCTGGACAGCCCATTTTATTCTAAGAATTCATTCAAGGACTAATTTCGTATTATTGTAATAGTTGAACTATGCTTTTATTTTTATTTTTTGAAAAAAAAATTCGAAAAGTGCAACAAAAATATACAATGAAAAAGTTTGATTTGTAAAGTATTCAGTATTACGGTAAAAATTATAACAGAAAATTGAAATATTCGTTTTATACGTAATGTTAGAAACTAAATCATAAATAAATTTAATGATATTTAGTTAATTTAATATAGTGATACATGAAATATACATTTTAAACACAATTAATGATAAATAAATAATTTAAATAATTTAGTATAATAATACTTGAAATACAAATACAAAATAATTTAAATTTTAAATATTTTAAAATAATTAATATAAATAAGAGTGTTTTGATGATAATTAATATAATTATACTTAAAATATTAAAGAAAAATATCTTTAAATTTTATATAATTTTCTAAAAAATGCTATTTAAGAGTTAGTGATTACTTTTTTATTTACTTGAATAAGTAAATTAAAGAACATTTATGGAAAATATTTTGCAACTTTGTCAAAAAAAAAGTCCAAAACCCGTAAAATAGAGTCGAGTTTATCAAAATAAAAATTCAAAGAATTAAAAATAAAATAAAAACGAATTATCAAAGACAATTCAATAAATTCAATAAATCCAATCGAATGGAACTCAATCCTTAAATAAATTAAATGTTGGCATTGAATAATGGGCAAAGATTTTTTTTTTAATGAATTATAAGAGGAGGACAAAATCCTAACAGTAACGCGACTAACGTGACTTAAATTCAGGTTATATTTAGAACGATGAATACTATAACTATCATACTAATACACAAGATGCGGGGGGTAAAATATTTAATCATTAAGCGTAACAAACAAACTTTTAAAAAAATATTAAAGCTAAAAAAAAATTACTGCATAATTATGTTCAATCATGAGCCTTAACAAATGAACAGGAAAGAAGAAATCATGAACCTTAATAGAAATTATTATCTAACATGATGCTTTAATAATTGGTCTGAATACTGTTTCAGATTTATTTTTAATTTGGAATTAAAATTTTATATAATTTAATGGCCTAATTTATATTGCTTTTATTTAGAAAAATTATTATTGAGGTCTCTATATTAAGAATTAGATTATATTTTATTCTCCTTAATCAGAAAATAGGCAAATTAGTTTATATATGTTAGGTTAAATAGTAAATTGATCATTTTGTTAAATATTTCATACATTTTTACTATTAGAAATTGGTTTCTATAAGTCAGTTATGAGGTACACATAACATACCATATATGATTGTCGATTATTTTATTAGTCACACTATTTTTAATAGTACAAATGAATGAATTTTTCTAATAAAATTATTAATTTACTCTTTAATCTAACATATAGAAATTAATTTCCTCATTTTTCTAATAGAGAGAACAGAATACATTTTACTTATGTACAAAAACATTTATAGTACTTTACCATAACAATAGGTTGACAAAGAAAATATCACATTTTTATTTTAAGTTGTCACATATTTATAATATAGTTTTATAATATTATTAGTAGATTTAAATTTGATAATATTGTTAATTTCTTTCAATAAAGTAAAATGTGACTTTCTTAAGCTCCTAATGTCGGCCATAATTCCTTTTCTTTTATCATTTTAGTTTTTAACGCTTAAAATTTTAATTAACTTTTTTAAAATAAAAATATTATTGAACTCTTAAAATTTTAATGACATCGATGTTATATATATTTTATTTAGGATGTGGAATTTTTTTAATTATGAATTTTTTATTTTGAATTTTTTTGAAGTAGGCATGGTCAGTCCCGTAGGCTACCATGTTTATTATTGCTAAAGTTTTACTGGTATGACTAAAATTTGAAGATGGAGAGACAAAAGTGGCAAACATTAGGGTTAATTTTGTCATTATATATTTTTAAGCCTTAATCATTAACCTGACATGAAAATTTAATGTTAATCGAATATGTGGCCTTAATTGTGCCATCGAGTAATAGTATAAACGAATCATGTCAAACGACAACAACTACTGATTCATTCAATTCAGTATATATAATAGAAGGACTAAACTTATAAATATACCTTAGTACTGAGTATTTATAATTGGGTCTCTAAATTCGGATTAAATTGTTTTAGGAGTATTAATGTCTATGACTTTAGTCCTTTTATTATATATAAAACAAAATTAAATTTGTGGGAAATTTTAAATTTAATCAATGTAATCATATTTATTATAAAAGGACAGATATTTTTAAAAATTATATATAAAAGAGTTTAGTCATTGAAAAATAGATTAATATTTTCTTTTAATAAGGATTAAGTGTGAGTTTAGATGAGTGGTGTAGTGCGTTTAATTTATTTTTTATCTCACGCTATAATATTTAATCTCATCGTTACCTTAATTGTTATACTAATTACAAATAAATGTACCGTTCATTTAAATTCACCTTTAAAAATCTAATCATCAATTTTAACAAATAATTTGGTGCGGATAAAAAAAATCAAAGGAGGAATAATAACATTTACATAATTATGTTCAATTATGAACCCTAACGAATATTCTCTCATTATTATAGTTCTTGGTTGGAGTTGGATACCATATGATTATTTGACAAAAATATGATGTAATATCATATAAAAATTTAGAAATAATAAAATAATATTTTAATCTCTCTATTGTATCATTAAAAAAGAAAAAAAAAACATTACAGCTAATAAAAGTTACTACATAATAATGTTCAAATACGAGAACCTTAACAAATATTCTCTAATTATTATAGTTCTTGATTGGGGTTTGATATATTATGCTTATTTGACATAATATAATATTAATTGTAAAATAATTGAAAATAATATTATATAAATATTATTTTACAACATAAATCGGATTTGGTAGTTTAGTAATTCGTCTAATTGTGGTTTGAATCCTTCTATTATATTGAAATTTAGATTTAATTTTTATATTCTAATTTGAAATAATTTAATATCTTATATTTTTATGATATTATTAGCAGATTCAATTTGATAGTATTATTGGTTTTTAACAACTTTAATCATTCAAATGAAGTGTAGATTTATAATTAATTGAAAATGATGCTTGGCCCTCGGAATGGAAAATTTTTACTTAAGTCCTTCAAAAATTAAAAAATTATAATGTAACGATAAAACTACACTTCGACCCTTTAAAATTTTAATTTAATTATGACCTCCTAAAATAAAATTTTAACTTTGCCCTTAATTGATGATAAAATTTTCATGTGACGTTAAGTATACGACCCAATAACAATAGAAACATTCTATTTCATCACTGGAATGACAATAATTAAAAATATTATCAACTTGAACTTATTAATAGCATTATAAAAGTACAATGACCAAATTATGTTAAATTAAAGCAAAATTGTTAAATATAAAATTTTAACATAGAAGTAGGTCGACTAAATCATAATTACACCTTAATAATTTCCTTTTCATAATTGAAAATACAAATTGTTAATGAAGGGATAGAGTAACATTTAAGGTGCCTTTAGATGGGTAGTGCGTTTACTTTAGTCATTGAATTTGAACATTTTTCATCTTGGCTCTTAAACTATCTTTTATGGTCCACATTGATTTTGAAATTTGGTAGCCTTTTCCTATTTGGTCCCTAAACATGAATTTTGTTAAGGCACTTTGAGATTAGCACTTCGAGATTGTCGTGTTATGAACATTTTCTTAGAAAAAAAGAATTTATAATACTTTTTTTTGTATTTTAGATTTTATTTATTTTTAAAAAATTTAGGTAAATGTGATACATTTTCAAAGCCCCACATCATTGTGTCTTAACAAAAGCCATGTTTAGGGATCAAATCAAAAAAGTTTTCAACTTCCAAAATTAATTTTAAAAAATTAAAGACCAAATTAGGAAAAAAAATGCTAAACTTAAGGAATAAACGTTGCTTTTATAAAAAATGGTAAATTTCATCCAATGTCACCAAATTATTAACAAGTTTACATTTTGATCACTCAACTTCAAAAAGTTACAAAATGATCACTGAACTATTTAAAAGTTCTCATTTAAGTTATTGAGCTATTGGGAAAATTTTATTTAAGTTACCGGGTTGATAAAGTTTTTTTGTTTAAGTCTCGCTAGCGAGCTACAGACGATAATTCGACAATCAGTACGGTGGATCAATACCTATCAACAAGTAGAAGAACATACCTTAAATCCATGTCGATCTTATGATCAGTGTAGAAGATTGGAGAAGAAAGTTGTTTGGATTTTGGTTCGTAGATTTAGTGGCATTCAAAGTTGTTTTATGAAAAAACTAAATTATAAAAGAGAAGGGAAATGAGCAGGGGAGAAGCTAGACATTTTTTTAGGAGGACTGAAATTAAATTTTAATTTTTAATAACTTATATATTTATAATTTTTAAAGAATTAAATCAAAATTTTATTAATTTTAAGGGGTTAAAATGAAATTTTAACTTTACTAATTTAAAATTTTAAAATTTCTAAAAAACCTAAATGGACAATTTTCCATTTTAAGGGGTCGGGGCTCCTGCTAGCCTCCTAGATACTCCACTAGAAATGAGAGTTTTGGATTAGTGCAACAGTATAATAGTGCAAATAAAAAAAGTTATATAGTAACTTAACTTTTAAATAATTCAGTAACTATTTTTTAATTTTTTAAAATTAAATTATAAAAATATAAATTTATTAATAATTCACTGATATTAGAGTAATTTACTCTAAGAAACGTAAAACGTCAAATTGTCAATGTTCAAAGAAAGTGTAAAACAAAAGCTACCGAAAGCAAAAGGGGGAAAAAGGTAGCAGACAAAACCTCCTAAAAGAAGGAAAAAACAATCACAAAATTCATCAAATTAGATTCTGATAAAGATATTATTATAAGTGGGACAATTTTTTGGGTATCGGATAAGGCGCGTGTCACGGACTGTCAAGACAAAGTTCTATTTGACTGTCATGGCTACCTAGAATTTAGAACCACCACCCCACCAATATTGAAAGTGAAAGACGCCTTAAAAGACACTGTCAAATAAAAGCTAAGCTTAGAGAAGGAAACTAGGGTTTATTTTTTGAGGGGTGAAGGATTGATTGGAATTTGATTGTTTTTTCTAAGAGATGTACACAAGTTCTATGCGAAAATCTTTCAAGGATTCTCTTAAAGTGCTTGAAGCTGATATTCAACATGCTAATACTCTGTAAGTGTGTTTGTTTTGAAAGAAAATTTCTGGGTTTGATTTTTCTTGTTTCTTAACGGTTTGGGTTATTCTTATTTTTTTGGAGAATTTTTGTTTGTCTTTGCTTTGATTTTTGTTTGGGAATGAATGATTGTTGATAAAACTTGAAACTCTTTTTTTTGTTTGTTTGTTTGAATAATTATTGTGAATTCTGTATTGGTTAACTGTAACAATTTCCTATTTTTAGTTGCTCTTAGGCCTTCCATGTTTGATTCTTTGCCCTTCTTTTAGAAACAAAATTTGGGTGTTAAATCATTGGTAAAAACTCTCTCAGATTTTGAAATTGAACAAATTAATTCCTCTAAAAAATATTGGAACAATTTAATATTGTCAAATTTGAAAATGAGCAGTTAATGCCAATTAATCACGATTTTATTGTTTTCTATCAATTTGGTAATGATTTAACAAATTTAGCCTGCAACATTTGTGTTAAAGTTGAGGTTAAATTTGTTGATTTTTTAAAATCTGGACCAAATTGATAAAATATATAAATATTGAGAGCTAAATTTATTATTATACCAATCAAAATTATGTCTGAAAACCTTAATGCTATGATTAATTGTCCTTAATTGCTTACTTTCAAAATTAACAGGGATTAAATTACTTTAATTTTTGTTTGAAAAGGACCATTTAGCTCAATTTCGAAATTGAGAAAGACTAAGAGAGGTTTTTTCCCTAAATAGTTTTTTCTTTTAGCTCATGAAGTGCGCATTTTATTTTAAAATTAGCTATTTTGAAGTTTAAATAGGAGTGAACTGCTAGAAAAAAACATGTATTTCTGCTTTGCAGCAGTGTGTATTTTCACATAATTCACTATTTCAGGTAAAAGTAATATTCACACACTGTTAGTGGTCAGATTGTATTTTATCTTCTTTATTTTAAAAATAAACAAATTAGTCCATGTTAAATTAAAGAGCAACTAATCCTTTTAATTAAAATTTTCACCTATTTCTACCTTAAAAACTAATGTGATTGATAGAATAAACAAATATTGCATGCCACATGTACTTCATTTTATGGAATAATTTGGTCATTTTTTAAGTAGAGAGACGACATACAATCTGGCTCCTAATACAAATGTCTCAATATCTCAATAATATTTTTTAGTAGTATTTCACCGATGTATTTTGATCCATATTGCTTAAGATTATCATTATATATATTCTTCTCATTCGGCTTAAACGCCGGCTCGTCGTGTTGCAGGGCATCAGATTTTCCGAGGGAATATGATGGTGCATGTCTTCAAATGAGGATGTCGTATAGTCCGGCCGCGCACCTCTTCTTATTTTTGGTGCAGTGGACTGATTTTCACCTTGCAGGAGCCCTTGGATTGTTAAGAATACTAATTTACAAGGTTATAGTTTGTTACTTTATGTTTAGCTCGTAGTTTTTTACGGTGAAAATCAGTTGATTTCGTCACCATATATCACATTCTGCAGGTTTATGTGGATGGAACTACCACGATGTCTACACATGAAAGGAAAGCAAGCATCCGAGAATTCTACAGTATCTTTCTCCATCTGAGTCTTTTGCTGTTTGGTGAATGTGTAGAACTTAGGGGTGTAAATGAGATATTGGTGCTCGCAAGCTACTCGATTTTGACTCAAAAAAATTCAAACTTGATTTGGTAATTATCGAGCTGAGCTCGAGTAGCTTGAGATGTCGATTAAGCTGAATTCAAGCTTAGTAATACTTGACTCAAAAGGCTCTCAAGCCATTGTGCTTTTCATATTTTTATACGATTAAATTACATTATTGCCTTTGACATATATGATTATCCTTAAGCTTAATTATCGAGCCAAGTTCAAACTTGAGTACAAAAATTGGTAAAAGAGCTGAATATCAGACTCGAGTTTGGTAGTATTTGGGCTCGGCTCAGCTTGATTACACCCCTAGTAGAACTAATGGTTCTCGATTCCTATGTGTCCAGCTGTTATCTATCCCTCTTTGCTGCAACTTCAGAGCGGTGTCACTGATAGTGAAGATAAACAACAGAAAGCGGCATGCGTGGAAAGGTATCGTAGAAGAGAAGATGAAGAGTATAAGCAGCTTACCGATATTGATTTCGAAAGAGAAGAAGAATGTGGAATATGCATGGAAACAAACAGTAAAATGTTGCTGCCGAACTGTAATCACACCATGTGCTTGAAATGTTATAGGGAATGGTATTCTTCCTCTTCCATGCCTTTAATCCTCTTATTTCCTTTCAGTTCTTACATTTTATCTGCTCATAATTCATCTAACTATGCCGACATCCTCTTAAATCCTCATGTTTTGACATCAAAAGTGTTGATTTTTGTTCTGATACGGCATGCAGAATGGAGAATATGATGTTTCCTTTACATTTTCTTACCGTTCATGTCTCCTGTAATCCATATAGCTTTCGAGTAATTGAAACGTATTTTGGCCTTCTGTCGAGTTTCTTGACTTCCTATCATGCTTGTTTTCAAACTGTATCCTCCATCTAGGAATCGGGTTTGAAAAACTGTTGATGTCATCATTTAGTTAAGGTGTCCTCGGTTTAAGCAAATCGCTTTACCACATAATGGTAAAAGCAAAACTTGTACCTCAACGTTCACAGTTCAAATAGACAAGGACTGCTGACCAGTATGGCTAGTATTCTAGAACAATAACCCGGTAAATGTTCTCGGTTTAACCGGTGTTTAGTGACTGTCAATGGATACATTACTTGCAGGTTGCCTTAAACTCGGTTTATAGTTTCCCATTTTGCTAATTCTCGAATAACATTCTGTTTCAACGAATTGCAGGCGGTCAATATCACAGTCATGCCCTTTCTGTCGTGATAGTCTCAAAAGAGTTAACTCGGGGGATCTTTGGGTATATACAGACAGCCGGGATATAATCGACATGGCCACAGTGACAAGGGAGAATCTTAGAAGGCTTTTCATGTACATAGATAAGTTACCACTTATTATCCCTGATACCATTTTTGATACTTATGATTCTCATTTAAAGTGATTAAATATAGTCTAAAACATCAGCTCCACGATCAGAGCATTTCCGGTAAAAGTACTATGGAAGCTCTTAATACTAGAAGTCAGATTTTATTTTGCCCCTCTACTCAAAAAATGGACAACTAAGTCTCTGTACATTAGATCAAAAAACAAGTCGGTCTTTTCTGTTAAAAATCTATACTATTAAAAACTAGTATGGCTAATGAAATAACTAAACAGTAACACGTGACGTGCCATGTGTACCTCATGCTGATGTATAAGGATCAGTTTTGGAATTTTAACAAAAGGACCAATTTGCTCTTTGATTTAACGTATAGGGACTAATTTACTTATTTTTTGAGTAGAGGAGACAAAATGTAATCTTACTTCTAGGACAGAAGCCTCCATGGTACTTTTACTGAGGATTTTCTTATCGTATTTTCTTGATTGCATAAGGACCAAATCTCTCGATTTGGCAAATTTAGCTAATCTAGTATATGCAATGCCTTTTATTCCCACTTCTCACCATAGGCAAAAAGACCATGCCCGAGTTATTGTGGGCTGGTGCTGAAGTTGAGGTATATATAGTTCATGTAGGATCCATAAAGAAAAACTGTATTTAGTACATTTTGTACATGCTTGTATAGCCTTTTATGTTTGCTGATTAAATATAATAAATTCCTTTTGCCAAAACCATATGTTGTCTTGTTTGATTCTTAGTTCTATTTCTTTTTGAGCTTCTTGTTCTTTTGAGGTTTGCAGATTCATGGAAATGAGATGAATAATACTGAAACATAGTAATATCTGAAACTGTTAATATAATTTTTAGTCCCTAAACTTGCCAATTAAGTCCACTTTGGTACTTGAATTTGGCAATAAATCCATTTTGGTTTCTAAACTTGGCAAATCTAAAAGTTTGATGACTTAACACTCTAATATAGTGTCATAACTAAGAATAGGTTCATTGTTTTTTAATTTTAGGTGATGATGTGACATAATCTGAAAATGTCACATCATTAAATCTTGATGAAATCTAAATTTAGGATCAAAATGGATTTAGTTGCTAAGTTTAAATACTAAAGTGAATAAAAAAGTGGTACCAAGTAATGAAGTGAACATAATTACCAAGGACTAATAGTTATATTAACCCCAACTGGAAAATAAAAAAAAATGTTTCAAAGGAATATGCTCAACAACTTCAAATAAAGCTAATCTATGGAAACCTTTTAAATAAGGTTAAATTCTGTTATTAGTTATTGTATTTTGCAAAAGTTTTGAATTTAGTTTCTATATATTAATTTGGTCATTTTTAGTTCCTGTATTTTTCAAATTTTAAAATTTTAAACTTTACCAAATAATATCTGTTAAATTTATTTACTTAAGTTATGCTATTTGCAAAATGTGATGCTTTAAGCACATTGTCATGTATGCAATGTCGTGTTAGTTTGTTATTTTAACATTTTACTTGATAAAATTAGTTAATAGATTAACGATAATCAATTGGATTTAGATTGAAATTTCAAAATTTGGAAGGTAAAGAGATTTAGAATGATCTAATTGAAAATATAGATTAATTTACAAATATATGCATAGTACAAGACTAATCATTGAATTTAACCAAGCATAATTAACAACTTCTATTGGGTTGAGGACTTAAATTTCAAATTTTGTGAAGTATAAGGATTGAAATTGATCAAATTATAGATATTAAATCCACAATTTTTACAAAATATAAGGACTAATAACAAAATTTAACCTTTAAAGAATATGCCGATCAACGAACATGTTGTAATATTGTGTCAAATTGATGTTTGATCACATGGCTTGTTCATTGTTTTTTTCCTTTCCATTGTTTTGGAAAACAGCCTGGCTTGTAGTAATACTATTATGGTTAAAATTTTCTACAAGTCCCTGTACTTTTCAAAGATTAGGATTTTAGTCTTTGTATTTTTTATGGAATTTAATCTTTATACTTTTTAAATTTTAAAATTGAAGTTCAACTGTTAAACTCTATTAATATTTTTTTGTTAAATTCAACTTAATTTCAAAGTCATTTTTAATTACATGGTTACCAATTAATTTTTTTAATTAAAAATGTTACAACAATAAATTTAACAAGATTAACAGTTGGAATTAAATTTTGAATTCTGAAAAATAGAAGAACTAAATTTCATAAAATAAAAATACAGAGACTAAATTTCTAATTTTGAAAAGTACAAAATCGGCTACTATTTTAAGTTGAACCTATATCACTCAAAAAGTTTTTTGGTTTTCTTGTGCACCATACAGCATTGTAAAATTAATCCAAAAAAATTCGAACCCCAAATGTTTGAGCTTGAATTCTTTTAAATCCGACACGATAATTGTGAAAAAGTCCAATAGGATCAAAAAGTAATATTCTTCATGATAATAATTTTTTGGGTAAACTACTAAAATAATCACTTTTATTTGTATCAAATTACATTTTAGTCATTTATATTTAAAATGTTACATTTTAGTCACTTACGTTATCATTTTGTTATGAAGTGGTCACTCTACTGTTAAACTCTATTATCTCCCTAACGGTATTCCTACATGGTAGTCCAAATGGGTTTTAGATGTCAACTTAGATGTCCAGTTGCTAGGACGAAAATATGTTTTAAATTAAATAAATTTAATTTGGACTACTACGTAGGACATTTAAGTTGACATTTTAAACCTATTTGGACTGCCATGTAAGACCACTGTTAGAGAGGTAACGGAGCTTAACGATAGAGTGACTACTTCGTAATAAAACGATAATATAAGTGACTAAAATGTAATCTAAAATAAATAAAGGTGATTATTTTTATAATTTACCTAACTTTTTATAGAAAAAAGTAATGTCACAGCGCTCGAACATATATGTTGTCCGGATATTCTAGGGTGGCAAAAACAATGTTCTGTTCATGTTAGCTTGAAAAGGGGAAAGCAGAAACCACCCGAAAGCAATAAAGTAAATCAAAATGAAAAGGTTTAATATATTATTTTGTGTATAAATTTTACTTTAATATTCAAATTGCTATCTGATTTTTTTCAAATTGATACCTAAATTTGTCTTTAATATTTAATTTAGTGTATAAGTGTTTTCAATTTAATACTCGAGTAATTTTTTGTCCTAATTAAGTATTTGAGTTTGACTTTAATGTTTAATTTCGTATTTTGACTTTTTTTCATGGTTCTAAAAATTGGACCAATGGTCAAATTAATTTAGCCACCAATTCGGTTCAATTAAATAAAATACTGAAAATTCATAAAAATGAAAAATTATAAAATAGGTTCAACTAATTTCTTTTGTCTCGATTCAAATGGTTCCGAGCGATTCATTCAAAAATTAGTTAAACCATAATGGTATATTGATCGGTTTTTGATCTAACTAATTTGACTGATTAATCCGATCTAATTTCAATAATAATGCTTTTTTTGTCTCATTAAGTATGTATATACCTTTTTACTAGAGCACACATGTCAAATATTCATTGGGTCACAAAAAGCCATTTAGTATAGGCACCAAATTAAACATGAAGGACCAGAAAAAAATTTAAGTATTAAATTGAACACTAAAGGTAAACTCAAGTACCAAATAACACATTAACCCAAATAAGAAAAAGTCTCAAAATACAAGCTGGATATTTTTAAACCGTGAAAGAGTGAAGACCGTTCAATCGATAATACACGTAAAAAACTCCTTAAAAAAAAAAACTTCTTTTATGGCGGTTTTTTTTATATATTATCATACACAGAAAACGGAAGGCACAAACTTCACATTGGAAAAAACAAATACAAGGAGAAGGAAAAGAGGGGAAAAAGAGAGGAACGAAACATAAAGGGATTTGGACTTTGGAGGGAAAAAAATAGAGAAAGAAAATGGGGAAAGGAGGGGACAAGAGAATGGAAGAGAAAGATGAAGGATTAGCAATGGCGAATGATTTCTTTTGGTCATATACAGATGAACCTCATGCTTCAAGGAGACGTCAGATCCTCTCTAAATACCCTCAAATTAAAGAGCTTTTTGGTCCAGATCCCTTTGCTTTCCTTAAGGTATATATGTTAATATCCTTCAAAAATTTTTGAATCTCGTTCTTCAAATTTTTTTACTGATTTTTTTAGATCCCCAAGCAATGTAGCTGGTTAATTGTATTGGATTTTGATTTTTTTTTAACTTAAACGGAGATCTGGGCCTTGGATTTTTTTTTTCTGTTTTGGTTCTGGTTCTGATTTATTTTTCTCTCTGTTTTGTTCATTGAAAATCTGGGGTTTTAGAAAAAAGTCACTATTCAATTTTTACTAGGAGTATATATATTTTTTAAAAAAAATATCAAACCTTGAAACGTATGCATTTTGCTTCAGCTATGGACTGCCATATACTTGTCTTTTTTTCATCTCATTATTCAATTTTTTTTCTCTGTTTTGTTCATACTTAAATGGAAATCTGGATTCTTTTTCCTTTTTCCGTTTTGGGATTTAAAAAAAAAAGTCATCTTTCGGTTCACATTGGTTGGAATTAAGCTCTCCCATGAACTTTTGCACTTCTACCATGAGCTCATGAACTTTAGCCTTTAGTTGTAGTTTTCATCAAAACCCAAACTACTTTTAGGTTTAAATGTGCCTCTAGTCCCTGTTCTTTAGGTTTAAATGTGCCTCTAGTCCCTGTACTTTATGGAAATTAGGAATTTAGTTTCTATACTTGTATTTATAGAATTTTAGTCTTCTATTTTTTAGATTTCAAAGTTCAGGATAAACTATTAACACTATGTATATATTTTTTTGTTAAATTTGTTGCTATGACATTTTGAAATAAAAATACTACTCACTCGCTAGTAGTGTGATTAAAAAAATGTTGTAATTAACCTGAATTTAACAAAAACATTGTAACATTATTAACAGTTGTGTCTAAATTTTTGAAATCTGAAAAGTAGAGGGACTAAATTCCTTGAAATACAAGTATAGAGACTAAATTCCTAATTTTTGAATAGTATAGGGACTATAGGCATATTTTAACCTTATTTTTATTTTTGCTTGGGACTTTGAAGTGATAGAGCCATTTGAAATGAATTATATAAATGAATATAAAGATTAAACCTTGAAACTTTATGCATTTTGCAGATTGGTGTGGTGGTTTTGATTCAACTATGGACTGCCACTATCCTCCATGATGCTAGTTGGCTAAAAATATTGATAATTGCTTATTTCTTTGGCTCATTCCTCAACCACAATCTCTTCTTAGCCATCCATGAACTTAGCCACAACCTTGCCTTCTCAACTCCGATCTACAACCGTTGGCTTGGGATTTTCGCTAACCTCCCTATCGGTGTACCTATGTCCATCACTTTCCAAAAGTATCACCTCGAACATCATCGTTTCCAAGGGGTAGACGGCATCGACATGGATGTTCCAAGCTACGTTGAAGCCCGTGTCGTGACCAATGCTTTCTCAAAATCCATATGGGTTATCTTCCAACTCTTCTTCTATGCGCTCCGACCTTTGTTTCTCAAACCGAAACCCCCTGGTTGTTGGGAGTTCATAAACTTATTCGTTCAGCTCGCCCTCAATGCAACCATGGTTTACTTTCACGGGTGGAAATCTTTCGCTTATTTGATCCTTTCGACATTCGTTGGTGGTGGAATGCACCCGATGGCAGGCCATTTTATCTCCGAACATTATGTGTTTAAACCCGAACAAGAGACTTATTCTTATTATGGTCCTCTTAATCTTTTGACATGGAGTGTTGGCTATCACAATGAACATCATGATTTCCCTAGGATCCCTGGGTATAAGTTACATAAGGTGAAAGAAATCGCACCCGAGTATTACGAAGGCTTGGAATCGTATAAATCATGGAGCCAGGTTATTTACATGTATATCATGGATCAAACCGTCGGACCATTTAGCCGAATGAAGAGGAAGATCTCGAAAAAATCCGAATAGGTGATGAGTTTTTTCCCCCTCCCCATTTGGGATCTTTTTGTTTTCTGTTTTGCCTTTCTGTGTTTCAGTATGGGGTTTACTTGCATTTTAAGGCTCAAATATGTTATTGTTTTGTAAACATTGTTGAGGTATTAAGATTCTATTATGTAGTTTTTAGATGACTGAGCTAAGTTTATTCATTGATTAATCTTTTAAAGATTGCTTATATATTTATTACATAATATTATCTTTGAACATTTGAAACAGGTTATGTTTGGTTATTTTCCAGGCTAAAATATGCTGTTAGTCTCTGTACTTTGACAGAATTTGCGATTTTGTCCCTATGCTTAAAATGGTTAGAATTAAGTCTGGCCTTTTCTATTTAGAAATCCCAATCCTAGCACTGAAATTGTAAGTATTTTTTATCAAAATTTATCAATTGGGTATGTTGGTATTCATGTGATGGGGCATATGATTAATGAAAATTAATAATTTTGAACTTTTAAAGTACAGGGATTAAAGATCAAATTTTGTCAAAGGACAGGGACTAATGACATATTTTAACCTATTTTCTATTTCACTTGCATATTTAACATGACAGTTTCTTACCTTAAAACCCATCAACAATTTTTAAGGTCTTAATTATGCATACAATATAAGAACAACTACAAAAAAGCACCACATAACACAAACGTATGAACGTGTCAAAATCTATATAATACAAATTATTAGAACCTTTAAAACGGAAAAACGACGTGAATTTACGGATTTATCCTTTTTAACTCAGTGCTGAAACTTGTTTTCTGGTATGAATATCAAGGATACATAGCTTGGTGGTGTTTTGTAATGGTGAGCTCTCTGCTTTCATTTGCGAATGATGAAAATTTGGCTAACACCCTTTTCTTTCACTTGTTCATCTGCTTAATGATAAATCAATAACATTAAATTAACATAAAAAACAAAAAAAGTAAATAAAGGTGAGAGTGTCCTATAGTAGGAGTTAGATTGAAATTTGCCCTCTTTACTAAAAAAATAGACAAATTAGTTCTTGTAGGTTAGATCAAAGAGTAAATTAGTCTTTCTATTAAAGATTTCATCCATTTTTACAGTTAAAAGCTAGCCTCTGTCTACTAGCATGATATACATATGACACACTATGTATCACTGTCTAATTATTTCCTTAGTCACACTTGTTTTTATAGATGAAATTTTTAATTAACTAAAAGGACTAATTTGCTCTTTAATCTAATGTACATAGACTAGTTTGTACATTTTTTAAATAAAGAAGGTAAAATGTAATTTGACTCTTAGTATAATGATTTTTTCGATGTTTTCTCCTAAATAAAGAGAAGCCAAAAGAAGAAAAAGTTGGAAAAGGCTTACTTACATTCCAAGCTTCATTCTTATTGGCAAAAGGAGGGTCTACAATAACATAAGCAGGTTGTTGAGGATGGTTATTTATTAAAGGAAGCCTAGCTTGGTTGAATTCTTCGTCGCTATCATAGTTTGAGCATTGGTTAGGGCCACAAGCTCTCAATGCCATAGCCGATAGTACTGAAAGTCCCTGTGAATACGAGGGTGGGAAACTTAACCAATAAACATCCTTTCATCATCATGTGATCTAAGTTCATGAAACTTGCAGATGAAGTTACCTGTCCTAAGAAAATAATGAAGCCAATCCATTTGAAGATGTCAATATTGGACTCGACAAATTCTTTGAAATCATGGAACCTTCCTGTTGGATCTTCAGGCAAATCCTGGTATCATATCAACCAATGATAAGAAATTGAAACTAAACTGCTTTGAAACGAAAAAAGGATTGAAATGAAACACGTCAAGGAGAGGTTGAACTTGCTTGGGGGAGATGTATTCGAAGTATTGTCTAAGAGTTGAAGGACCTTTCAACAATGGTTGGTATTGTCTCAAGGTATTTGTGCTTGGTTTTATCCTGAGTTCTGTCTCCTAACTCTGTAGAGAGCCCCAAGGGGTTCACGGAGTGAGAGTGCCTCACCCACCAAAGAAATGTGAGCATTTACTCGACGGGGATGAAGACAAAGTAGGGCACATAGTGGCCTCGCCTCCCCTCTCCTCAATGATAGATTTATCTTTTAGTCTCTTAAATCTTTATGAAATTACATGTTAGTGTAATGGTAAAATTGCACTTAGATTGAAGACTTTTCCAAAAAACAAGTTCAGCCTCCCTTCAACAAAACAAATAGAGGAAAAAAGTCTCATATACCTTTTCCCACTCCGAATTCAAGAGCACATCAGCTGCAATTCCAGTTTCCACCAATAAAAGCACTGAGATAATCACCATGTACTTTTTTGCTACCATTAAAGAAACAACAAATACATTGCTTGGAAAAGAAATTTTCAAACTCAAACAAAAGCATACAAAATGAAAAACAAAAAAAGGATACACAGAAAAGGCAAAATCCATTTGCAGTATCAGCAGCAATATGGCCTAAGCATGTTAATAGGCATAAGGTGATGCCTGTGCCCAGAAAAGTATATATAAACCTGCACTTGTTTTTTTGTAATTAGCTGAAAAAAAACTGATAAGATTAGATGAAAAATGATTTTCTGTATATATATAAATACATTACCATGGAGCAGTGGAATTGAAATCATCAAATGAAGAGCCTCCCATGTCTCTTTGCCAAATTCTTACCATCCAAAAGCCATATAAAATCATAGCAATACCCACCATTGCCATTATCAGGTTCACACATTTCAAAGCTGATTGTAGGCAAGATTTTATGATTCTTGCCATTATGGGAAAGAAAACCCCAGAGCTGGTTTTTTTTCTGTGATCACTAATCTGAAAGATTAACAATAAGCTACTTCGGGGGTATCTTAGATAAACACTATAGACTTTGGGAATATAGGACAAGGAAAAATTGGTGTGGCAAATGCGTAATGGCTTATCAGTCAAAGAAACAGTGACATTTTTTTTGTTTGTTTTCTTACTGGTATTCACATAGAAGAAATTATTTTCTTTTAAGTAATATTTGTTGTCCAAAAGCATAATCTTTGTGATCTAAATACACAAACTTTTTCAGTTTTCCACAGGAAGCATTGGGGGAGGGAGGATAAATGGCCAAATCAATTGACAAAAAGGGGTTATGATGGAAAGAATGATTGAGATAAGAGAGAGAGGGGAGGGGGGAAATTTCTGGGAAACTATCTGTTTGTATTCTTGTTGCTTGGCTTTTTACATTTTGTCACACTATCAAAAAATGACACTTCCCATTTGAATTTATATAATAAGTGATGCTACTTGGATTTCTTAGCACGGAAGTTGCTGTGGTGTAGTGGTTATCACGTTAGTCTTACACACTAAAGGCCCCCAGTTCGATCCTGGGCAGTAACAAAATAATATATTTGCCTACTGTTTTTTTGTTCAACCACGAAGATTCCAATACTAGGAATGGTTGCACAAAAGCCAAATAAAAATAGGGTCTCAAGCCCAAACCTAGCATACAGAGGCTGATGTTCATACAATGACACCCCTAGTAAACTCGAGTCAAACTGAGAGAGGAACCCTTGTGTACCATCATCGAAGAAAATGGCATGCAACGCGTGATCGAAGATCAAGCATATCTGATACAACACTTGATCCCAAAAACCCTACTACAACGAAAAAATAGAACTAGTAAATTACAAACATCCCAAAAAAAAAACACGTTTTCGATGCCAATGTTCATAATCTTTTTAGTGAATCTCGACGTAGCTCCAACAACAAAAGATCTTCAGATTAAATGAGACAAAACACGAGGCCACGAACTCTAGAAAGCAAGCCTCTATTAGCTTGATAAAAACAAGCCATGAAAGGCTCAAACACGAGCCATAGGAAGCTCAGTACAAGCCCTAAAGGCTGGTTTTGCTCATTTACATAATTTCCAACATACATTCCAAAATTCATTAGCTGTTTACTTCGTAAGTGTAAAATTCCACCAATAAATAAAAATAGAAAACTGAGAACCTTGGTTATAAAAGATTGTCTTCAAATATTGGTTTCTTTCATTAAATATAGTAAAATTGATTTGGATAATATAAAACTATTGACAGGTGCTTTTGTTGAAAATCTCCATAGCAGATACAAAGGCAGGGTGCAGTGACAAATAAAGGATCCTATCAACCTTTGATTTTAAAGCTTAAAAAATAAATGAGCTGTTCTTCTCCCCCATTCCTAATTTATTTAGGTTGAGAGCCTCCAATAAAAAAGGAAATTTTCATACAAGGACCCTGCTCTTGCTAAGTAGAGATTCCTAGCACCCTTTTTCCCTACCAAAACTTCGAACAATCTCAATTGGCTGGTGTCATCGAGAGATTGGATGATATATACGTACTAAGTATACAACCTACTTGTTTTGACCACGAAGATGCTCGCGCATAAGCATATGAATCTCTGCCTTGACAACCATACGCATTTTCTTAGCATCTTCCCATAGTAAACCATTATGCATACGAGCAAAGTCGGAAGCAGCCTCAAAGACATCCTGTTCGATAGAGGAAGACGTCAACTCCAAGATATGATAGCATAATGTTCAGAGATAAAAGAAATATATCACTCAGATCAAGAGGCTCGATATTACCCTCGAAGGAAATTCATCGTAAAAATGAGCTGGAGTCATCTCAACTCTATTCAAGTCAGTTTCCCACAATCTTATCTGCAACAAAAGAGCAACTACGTGAACATCCCTAGAGTAATCAACTTTCGAACTGAAAAGAGCAAATACTCGATATGCTTCCCTTGAAGCAGGAATGTATAAGTTTAAATGAATTAGTCACGTAATAGAGCCAAAGTATTCAAGCAGATTAAGTATTCAACCTGATCCGTGACATTTTCAGGTACCGATGGTATTTTCGCAGCAACTCGAGGATGTGCATTCTGCTGAAGGAATGTAACTATCTGTATTCAGGAGTTACAAGGAGCTGGTTAGACTATGTTAGATCATTTAAGTTGCTACTTTTTTCAATTGTGAGATTTCTTGCATGTCTAGATCCTTCAATTTGGGATATCAAAGAGCAAATAGAAATGGATGCTAACCTGCTCCGCAGTAATGCCATTTTCAAAAGCATTATAGAGGCTTTCTTTTGTTATTGCACCAACTATGAGGTTTGGAAGTTGATACTCTACCCTATAAATATGAGCACATTATCGTTTTAGTGAAGAATTCAATAGTTAGTATAGAAGTAATAAAGCTGAGAATCTTAGAACAAGCCAGTGAAAGTGGTTGGCTATATATGTGAATCAGCAGATTACAGGTAAATTCAAGAGCCTTTTTGAAGTGGGTAGATAAAGAAGTGGAGAGCTAGAATCAGAAAAGAGATATTATTAATCGGCTATTCTTTCAATCAAGCAGAAACAGACCCTTGTTTACTTACTAAAAATGTATTACTACATTTCTAACTTCTCTAGACTCCTAATAGCATTAAATCAATTTGGATACTTTTTTTTAATGGTATCGAAGAGGAAATTAATTTTTAATCAGAAGGTTGTGTGGTTACATTTCCACCTACTGGCCCCAAAGAGTTTGGAGGAAAATAAGAAATTTTTGCTTTTGACACTGGGTGATTTTCATTTTCCCTGGAACCATTCTGGAAAATGATATCCAAAGTTATAAAATGGGAAGTTCATTGAGGATTCACTGCTTCATACCTTGCGAATAGACGTAAAATTTCACAGTGCAACTTAGATGATGAGTATGCGTACATCCTAAAGTTTGTTTCCACAACAACAAATCCCTGAAGTTATATAGCAAAATAACTGCATGAGTAAAGTGTAACACAGCTAGGGAAAACAATGATAACAGTTAATACATCAGAAGCCATGTATTCACACAACTAACTTAATTAGCCATACCTGTTTTCTTGATGATGAATCTGTTAAGCTCACTGAAAGATTGGTGGCTAATTTAGTAGGTATAAACCAACTCTCTTTCCTGCCCTGGACATATGCAAATACAATAAAACCATCATAAAGCATTACTTAAAACAGTTTATCTGTGTATTCCTATAAGAAAAACTAACTTTAATTAGGACAACCTTCTGAAGTTTGACCAATCCCAAGTCTGCAAGGTCCTTGATCATAGTTGTCTGGTCATCAGTCAGTGTATCTAAACTATATGCCTATGACAAGACAAAGCAAATTTATAGAAAATGTCCAACAAATTGTTCACAAAAGTTAAATCTAAAGAACCTCAAGAAAAGAAAGCATTACCAAAAGGAAGTAAGAGTCTATGCAAATAACAAAATACAACAAAAGTTTCTTTTTAGGATTAATAATGTAGATACTTGCTAAGAAAACATGGATTAAACAAATGTCAAGCATAGGCTTCTTCCAAAAAAAAATTTCTATGAACAATCATAGATCAAGGGTGAAGTTATAAATGAATATGACATACCTCACCAGGGGTATGAAAACTAAGTTCTAGCAAAAAACCAATTAAGTCTGCTTGATCTACACCTTGCTCCTGCACCAAAACATGAAAGTCCGAGCATAAGATAAAAAGACGGGCTACAAAATGACAGAAAAATAGTTGCATCAATGTCTTCCAATTCAAGTAAAGGCCAAGACAAGGAGCCAATTTCTATTTTTCCTTCATTAAGCTTATCAGTATATGGATCCATCAATCCCCAAACACTTATACAACCAAAAGTCCCATATAGGAAATGGCACCTTTTCCCTTGAACTAAAAGTAGCTGCTAATGCTCAAGCACACAAGAATACACAAGCTATTACTTTAGTGCATGCGCACAGTCACACCCCCTAGGGTACATTCACATTTAAGAGGATAATATATACTAATAAACCAATACCAAATAAAAATTTACAATAAATTCATGCCAATTTCCCCTTCAAGAACCTAACAAACAAAATAGCTCTAACAAACAAGTTCCAAGCAGAACACAATAATTATCTCATCAAATATACCTCTGAATTGGAGATATACTCTCTGATAATATACCAAAGCTGAGCATTTGTATCCATCAACTGTAAATTACACAGATGAGAAGTAATTTTAGGTGACAGACAACCAGAAAAGAGGCAAAAGGGCCGTGAGTTTCATGATGCACACCAAGAATTGGAAACCACTCTCGGTTAATCTTGGAGCTTCTTTATCTCTGTAGAAACAGACATAAAGACATCATGACACCAATCTTGAGATATAGAACCCTCGATATCTATTGCATAAAAGAAATGAAGCTAAAGTTCATGGCAGGATATAGCACCTCTGACGCAAAAGACCACGCTGAAAAATTCTCATCATGGAAGAGCTGAAGCTCGTTGATTTTTCGGCTTGTCCTGAACTTATAAGTTGCAGCAAGAAACACTGCTTAACAAAGCTGAAGTAAGAAGCAGCTCAAACATTAAAACTAAACAGTTGAGCAAATTCAAAACTAATTGCATAATTCCGCATCACATACACTACCATTAAGAACATATATTATGCCAATGAATCGATGAAAAAAATAGGTGAAAGTCACACCTCCCATTGCTCATGTGCATAGGCATCGAGCTCCTCTGAGGTTGGAAGCCTTGCAGTAACACTTTGAGGCATTGGTTCTCTTGGCAAAATCCCACTGCAAAGTATAATCCTTTAAATAACTACTACAACAATAACACAACATAAGGAATCTAGTGGCATAACAAAAAATTAACTACGCATGTGATAGAATTGGCTGTAATTTAAGTAATAAGAAGAATATAATTTAAACCGGCAAATTTAAGGGTTTTACAAGTATGTAAACTGATAATACATAACAAAGAGAAAATTTTAGCCCCTTACATTTTGACAACTAGCCTCTAACCTGGGAAAAAAAAAAAACTTACCCAGATATCATATGTTTCCGGAGATTAGTCTGAAACGTGGAATTTAACTTGTAAGTGGTTTCCTTTTTCCTAGCAAAAAGATAAAGATCGATTAACACAGTTCATACGACCATTCCCTATTATGCACAGTAATAAGAAAAACAGTGATTAACACAGTTCATACGACCATTTCCTATTATGCACAGTAATAAGAAAAACAGATGCAAATGAAGCAAAAAGTAGTTGCAATTGCTTACCGATCAATTACTTCAAATACTCTTAGCTGAATCAACCGATCGATTGCAACTTTGTGCTTAGATGATCCATCAGCGAGCAGCCACTCCTGCAACGACTTGGATGTTATGGGAATATCGATGTACAACATTTGTAACACGTATTTCTTCGCCAGCGGCGGCAACGACCTGCTCAATGAACGAATGCTTCGATAAATTCAGAGATTCGTTGTTTTCTTTAATGTTACGGATTAAAGGGGGGGGGGAGGGAAGACCTGAGAATGGCTTCGCAAATGAACTGATTACGATAGAGCAAATCGAGCTTAATGGCGGGCAATGAAGCCACCATGTCCATGAAATTCTTGGCGATAATCTTCACCTGAGGCATTTTTGTAAAAAAAAAAAAAATCTTCTTTCGATTTCTAGGGTTTTGGTTTGCCTACGGATGTACAATCAGATTGAAACGATCTGAATACACCATTGATACAAAGGAAAATTATAAGGGTTTAAAGTTGATAGGTAGATATTAAATTTTTTACTACATTCTTATTATATTTTAAAAATACGAGTAAATTTTTCATTTTATTTTATGCCACTGAATTTTATCATCAATTTTGAATTTTATTTAATTTCTTCACCAACTTTAATTTTTAATTAATTTCATCATTCAATTTTAATAATTTGAAAACATAATTTAATAAGAATAATTCTTCTAAATATTTTATTTTATTAATTAACAATAATTTAACTTACAAATATTAAACATTAGTAGATTAAATTAAAATTTCTATTTAATGAAATAAAAATTTGAAAAATAAAATACATATATAGTAAAAGAAAAAATCAAGTTCATTTTTGTAAAATAACTTTTTTATTTCTAATATTATATTTATTTAAATATTAAATTAAAATATAAAAATATTAAATATTGTCTTCTAATTATTTTAAAATAAAATTGAATAGTAAAAGTTGATAAAAATTTTAACTCTTAAAATTCTGTCAAATAAAAGTAAAGCCACAAAATTCAATATAGAGAAAAGTATAGTGATGATTTTATCTCCGGTTCAGAACGACAATAACAAATACCATTCAATATAAAGTACATTAGTAATTTTCAATATCCAATTTATCAAATATTCAATATTATTCCACAAGATTTTAGTTTTGTTCAACTAACATATTCTTACTAATCGAAAAATATTCTAATCAATCTAGAGATATTTTGATTCTATTAGTAATGAGGATTTGAAATATCACGTATTATCAATGAAAGAGAGATTCAACAATTAAAATAACTATTAATTTTTTAGGATCCTTCATTTCTTCAAACGAAAATAGAATCAGATTGATTCCTTAAGTGCCTTTTTTGATATTTCTCAATGTCTCAACTATTCAAGTAAGGTGAGAAACAAACGAATAATCGTATGCATTCAGAATAAATAGAAAATCTTCTTAAGAATCCTAAAAGATCCATTTGTTTTTTTTTTCTAATAGATGATTAGAACTTCATTTGGATTCGAATCTTACTGAAAGGTCTATTAGAGATTAGAAATTGTTCAAGAAAGAACAATATGTTTCTTTTGTCCCTTCCAGACGATTAAAAAATAAACAAATAGTTAAACGTTACGCTACGATTTTGAATCAGACGAGATATTTCAAAAAATGACAGATCTGTTCATTATATCAATAATCGAGTCAAATCTGGTGTGATTTGTCTTTTTTTATTTATTCATTGAGATTGGATAAAAAATAATTATTGAATGAAGTATTTAATTCTAGAGATGAATCGAAAAATAAATCTTTGTCGACTAAAATATAGTGACAAATTTGCATATTAATCAATTAATTGTAATTATTATGGGTTGCCTTTTTCTGTTCAATTATAGTGTAGTAACGACGAGTGAACAAGCTCTAAGAGAGTTGAGAAAGCTCAATTGGACCACATTTCAAAATGTGTTAATTGTCAAGTGTAGTTGAGTTTGAGATATTAAAAATAATAATATTTTTACTTAAATTTAATTATAAAAATATCTAAATATGAATATAATATTATTTTTTATATATTTTATTGATTCTAAATAGTAAAATAGGCTATGTGGATCCAAGATTGAAAAATAAAAATCTAAAACGACACAAAGTAAGCTAAACCACTTGACCCATGAGTAAATGATATTTGTACTTACAAGTTATTTGAGTTTAACTCGAAAAAAGCTTTAATTTAATTTGAGCTATAGAGTAAATTGAGTTTGAGCATTTTAAGCTCATATATATATATATATATTAGATTTGAGTTTGAGAGGAAAGGGGAAATGTTTTACAAGCATCAAACTTTGAAAAACTTACATAAGAGTAATAATAGAATTTAACCAAATAGATTTAACAACTACCATTTGGTCAGGATTAAATTTTTACAATTTGAAAAGTATAAAGACTAACTTTAATTAAATTAAAGTACAGGTATTAACTCCACAATTTATGCAAATTAGATGGCCTAATAGCAGAATTTGACTCAATTCATTCGTAAAATCACACGTGTACCGAGATGTTGAAATCTCATTGATTTCTTTTTTCTTATCAGCAAGGAAAGAAAAAAGGGAAGTGGAAGCTGGGAAGAAAGATGGACTTGCTGCATTGGAAGCTTTTTCCTCTGTCAGCGCTGCTCGCTTCTTTCCTTTTCTTTTTCTACATTCAAGATTCTTCCAAGGTTTATTCTAATTAAACTCTAATTATTAGGTGTTAATTATAATCTTAATTTTCGATTTTTGTATTTTTTTTTTCTGTTTGACATTGATGAGAAAAATAAACAGATGAAACGAAGATTTTCTCAGTTCTGTGACTTTCTTTTAGGTTTAGTATCTGGTTTAAGAATATCAAAACTAAGGAAATACTCTGATGAATTTCAATCTTAATAATCCTGAAAATGATTATGTGATTTTAGCTTAAGCTTTGCTTTGTTTGCTTTAAGGAATTTACTTCCATTTACTTGCTTTTCTTGTAACGCAGTTTTGTCGTTTTAGATATGATTTTTTGATATCGTCGATCAATTAAATAAACTGAAATTATGATTTCATATTTGACAGTCATCTCAAAGCGGTTGTAGTCTTTTTCCTCACAGTCACTATTGGATTGCAAGCAAGCGCATTGTGACACCACAAGGGATTATTTCTGGTGCTGGTATGTAAAATGACTGGTATCACTATGAAGATTTGATAGAGTAAACATGGGAATCTAGTTCATTATGTTGATAATCAGTGTTACTGCTAGACCATTTTGCTGTACTTAGTACTTCATTTTGTTTATTTGTTTTTTCCGGATGTGTAAATGGACAGTTGAGATAAAGGGAGGGAGTATCGTATCAATAGTTAAGAACAAGGATTGGAGTGGCAAATTTAAACAAGTAGTTGATTATGGCAATGCAGTTGTCATGCCTGGCTTGATCGATGTGTAAGATATTAGATCTTGTTTTCTACCATTCATGCTACTTAATAATTCATTCGCAATTTGTTCATTTCCCCAACAGTAAATACATAGCATAGCACTATGTTTGGTGGAAAGGAAAGATGAAATAAAAGGGAATGGAATGAAAATAAAAAGTACTTTCTCCACCATTTCCTTCAAGTGGTAAGAGGGGAAAACACAAGAGGACTGAAGGAAAATGGGTGGATTTGCATCTTTACTTTTCCTCCAATTTCAGGCCTTCCGTGAGAGGAAACCAATTTTTCAGCTTAATTTAAGAATTTCATTTACAACTTTACCCATAATCTCTTTCTTTCACTTTATTTTTCATCCTTAAGATCAAATTGAATGAAGGAAAATTAACTTTCTTTCCTCTCTCTCCTTTTTTTCTTTCCTTACCGTTTCTGTCTCTCTGATTTCCTTTTGTCTATCAAACATAGTATAAATTCTAAGCAGTAATGGAGATAGATAACTGCTTGAGCATGAAAGTAGATGCAATCAAAAGGAAAATTTATAGTGCATAAAAGTTGCTTACGTTTTGTCCATGGTAGGCATGCACATTTAGATGATCCAGGGAGGGCAGAATGGGAAGGATTTCCTTCAGGGACTAAAGCAGCTGCTGCAGGTATATTGCTTTATATGTATAAATTGTAAACTTGTATTAACATATGTCTCCTTTGGTAATAAATGCAAATTATAAATAATTCACCTTCTTTGAGTAAACTTTACAGTTTTCTGTGGTGGGTTTGTTTGCTACTTATTTACCAATTAAAATGTTTATGGTTGGTTTTGGTTGTTCAGATAAATATGTTGTTCTTCCTTATTTTCCCTTCATGATCAACAGATATATTCATGCACTATTAGTCCTTTAGAGTTGTGCTATTGGAATTTGGAATATTTCTTTCTTTTGGTTGGCATACTGTGTACGCACCTTAACATTTTATTACTGTATGTGTACAGGTGGCGTTACAACATTGATTGACATGCCTCTAAATAACTTTCCTTCCACTGTTTCAACAGAAACCTTGAAACTCAAGGTATGCCTAGTACATATCGATGACAACATAATAGATATGATATATATCATCTATTTGAACGCCGTTTCTTTTGACAGATTGAGGCTGCAGAAAAGAGTATTTATGTTGATGTTGGTATGTTCCATGAACTGTACCTTAATAAATCTCTATCTCAAAGACTGAAGTCTAAATAATATACCATGACCAGGCTTCTGGGGAGGTCTAGTTCCTGAAAATGCATTCAATGCAACAGCTCTGGAAGCCCTCTTAGATGCTGGTGTCCATGGTTTGAAGGTAAGCATCTAATGAAATGATTTAGTTATATATCATTTGCATAGTTATGCCACCAATAGCATGAAGGCTGGGTCTTTGTATTTTCTTAGAAAATTATGCCACCAATAATATTGTATGATTAATCTTAATGTCATGTATGACATTAAGAATTTCCCAACTGGTGAATGCTGCTTTGGATCCTAAACCTAATGTGCATTAGTTAAGGTGAGAACTCACTGACATCATTAGAACATACTAATTCCGTTTCGTAAGTCCTAACAAAGATATCTTGTAATAGCAGGGTTAATCATTTTTGACAAAAGAAATTTTATCTTACGACTTTTATGTTCATGCTTTGCAGTCTTTTATGTGCCCTTCAGGGATTGATGACTTTCCTATGACAGATGCCAGTCATATTAAGGTTCGTTTCTGATACCCGTATTGCACTCAACTGATGATAAAGCTAGTTTTCCTTTTGAAGCGCGGCATATTTGCATTTCTGTCTGCATTTCTTTTTCCATGTTCTTTAGTCTTGTGATAATGCATAAACAATAGTCTTCTGATCGATATACTTTAATCAGTGTTTGAAACATTGGTGATCTTTAGTCTATCTTCTGAAATTCATGTCAATTTGCTACTTTAGTCAGGACTGTCTGTATTGGCCAAATACAAGAGACCTTTACTCGTACATTCCGAGATTCAATCAGTTGTTGAAAGCCACTTAGAAACTGAAGATGGTGGTGGTGATCCTCGATCATATTCAACTTATCTTAAAACAAGGCCACCTTCTTGGTAAGTTGAATTTTCTTTTATTTTATTCATTGGGAAGGAGCATGTTTAAATACTTTTGTTTGGAGCTCAGTGGTTTTATATATGTTCTGCACAGTTTACAAATTTGTTGAATTCTGTTTCTTTACATGGTTTAGATTAATCTTGATTTCCCACTCAGGGAGGAGGCAGCTATTAGAGAACTTTTGACTGTTACAAAGGACACCAGGAGCGGAGGTCCGGCAGAAGGTGCTCATCTTCATGTGGTTCATTTGTCTGATGCCAGTTCTTCCTTAGATCTTATAAAGGTATTTATACGCCACAATCTCTCTGATAGAATTCCCTTGCTTGATCATGGCACAATTTTCGTGTTCTGTTTCCTAGTCTTCAAACTGCCAATAAATTACTGCTTGTGATATTGCACTTTCATTGTGAACGCATCAGGAAGCAAAAAGGAGAGGTGACAGCATAACTGTTGAGACTTGCCCTCATTATCTAGCTTTTTCAGCAGAAGAAATTCCTGATGGAGATACTCGTTTCAAGTGTGCCCCACCTATCCGTGATGCAGCCAATAAAGAAAAACTATGGAATGCTTTAATGGTATTGCCATTAACTTTTCTGGTGCAACTAGTTGACATCGATCCAGTTTCTTCAAACCATTTCTTTTCTATTTTTGCTAATGTTCCAGGAAGGAGATATTGACATGCTGAGTTCTGATCATTCACCAACAGTACCGGAACTTAAACTCCTGAATGATGGTAACTTTTTGAAGGCTTGGGGCGGTATATCATCTATACAGGTTGGTAAATTTCCATTTAAAGAAAAATGATCTCGAGAAACTGTTTGCTTTCTTCCTATATAAATTTCTTATACCATGTTAGACTAACATTACTTCCTCAATATTATGCTAATTTTTGAACAAAATGCTTTATAATATCATCTCTCTGGCTTCAAGGTTGATATCCAAACTTCTGTCTGATTTATATTGTTATGCCGATGCATCATTTCTTCGTGTCTCTCTTTGATTGTTATGTACTCTTACTTGGTACCAGTTGGTGGATACTGATTAATGCCCTTTTGTATCGAGACATATGCAGTTTGTTCTTCCTGTGACATGGTCATACGGACAGAAATATGGAATAACTTTGGAACAGTTAGTTTCATGGTGGAGCGAGAGGCCTGCGAAGCTTGCTGGACAACATTCAAAGGTCAATTTTCTTAAACTATCTTTTTACATATGCATTTCCATTGATCCCCCTTCCCCTTTTTCTGGTGCATTACGAATGAATAATCTGGAGATGACAACTACATTGTTTAGGGAGCCATAGCAATCGGAAACCACGCAGATGTCGTTGTTTGGGAACCTGAAGTGGAGTTTGACCTCAATGAAGATCATCCCATGTTTGTTAAAAATCCGGTACATATCCCTTTATCTCTATTATTTGGTAAAAGTATCACTGAGGCTTTTGTATTGGGAGTCCGATTATATTTTACCCTCTTTACTAAAAAAATGAGCAAATTAGTCCTTGTACATTAGATTAAAGAACAATCTGGTCGTTTTTTATTAAAAATTTTATCCATTTTTGCTGTTAAAAACTGGCGTGCCTAATAGAATAACCAAATAGTTACACATGGCATACTATGTGTACCTCATTTTAACATGCAAACCAATTTTCAGTAGTAGAAATGGTTGAAATTTTTAACAAGAGGATTAGTTTGCTCTTTGATCTAATATACAGGGATTAATTTGTCCATTTTTTGAGTAGAGAGAGCAAAATGTAATTTTGCTCTTAGTAGAAGGGCCTCGATGGTACCTTTACCCTGTTATTCCTATCTCATACATAATTCTTGTTCTCGATTGGTTCTATTGTTAAGTCGGAGTATGTTTTCTCCCCTATCGAATGCAGAGTATATCTGCCTACATAGGCAAAAGACTGTCTGGAAAAGTGCTGGCCACTTTTGTAAGAGGGAACCTTGTTTACAAAGAAGGGAACCATGCTTTTGCTGCTTGTGGTTCTACAATCCTCGCAACATAGCATGGAAAAAATGGGTAACATTATTCTCATAAACATCATAACAAGCAATGAACTTTTCTCAATTTTCATAACACAAAATGAAAAATAAAACAGTTAAAACGCAATAATCACGAGTTGTACAATATATTTAATACATTTGTCTCCTAGTTTTTGTTTAGGATTTTAAACACATTTAATTATTTATGTTATGTTTATCTTTACATAGTTAAGATGAAAAAAAAAAAAAAAAGGCGTGCATGCTAGTATCACTAAATTTACGTCTCATCTTTCTTCTCACCATAATGCATTGTAGTAAAATCTTTATTTATCAGCAACTTTTACATTTTTTTTAAGGGAATGCTAAATTTTTCAAGAAAGGAAAAGAAAAACATGAAATTATATAAAGAAAATATTGTAAATTACATGTGTTCATGGGTTGGGTTGGGTCATGTCATTATTTTTACATATTTTAAAAATATAAATTTTATTTAATTTTATATATATTTAAGTAAATTTTAAATATAAGCGACTTAATATTTTTAATACTTATTTTATTGTATAATATATTTAATTTTCATTTGGTATAAAAAATCTATAATAAATTTAAAAATGGAAGGAGTCAGGTCGGATATTTTTATTTTTTTACAGAAGGTCGGGCTTTTTGTGGTAGAACTCAATATTGACCTTTATTTTAAATGGTTTTATTTATGATTTAGTTCTTGAATTATATTAAATTTTCATTTTGGTACTTACTTTTGGTTTCCCACTTCGGTATTTAAAATATCATTTTAGTTTCATTCTACTTTAAAATTGCCGGTGTCCAATAGAATGCTCCACGTGTAATTTTTTTTTAAAATCGTAGATTAAGCTATTTTAAATTAATCCAATTCTTTTACGAAATTCATTTTCCGAGATTAATAATGTTGCACTAAAAATATCTTGGGTAAAGTGGAACAAAAGTGATAATTTAGATACTAAAATTGAAAATGAATATAAGTCAAGGATCAAATGGTAAATTAAACTATTTTAAATTAATCTAATATATATACTATAACAATTTGAAGTTATAAAAGGAAAACAATTTTTATATGGCATGCTTACAATCTATCATTTGTCACTATATAATTCTCCCATGTGTAATTGTTTATTATATTTTAAAAATTATTTACAGGTAATATATATTGTAAAGAGCGTAATTAGGTAATACGTACCAAATTTAAATTATATTTTATAATTAACTATAATTAATACAAGACTCATAATCAGCAATAATTTTTATTTGACTTTTTTATTTTTGATAGATATCATCGTATATAAAGTTTTTAGTTGTTGAAATAATAAAATAAATATTTGAATTGCTAAAATTCTCGGCATTACAGTATCTTTTAAACTTGAAACATTCTTTCCCTATAGCTGTAATTATGTGTAGCACTTTAATTTGGATTGTTTCATTACTTTATTTTATAGCATCTACAAATGAAAAGTAGGAGTAGGAAATATACACGAGCGAAAAGAAAAAAAAGTATTATATTTCTTTTTAGAATTTGTCCTTTTCATGGAACACGATCATTTTTAACTTTTTAATAGATTTTAGTTTGATCTTGGGAAGAACCATTATGAAATCAGGAAAAGAGAAGTGAATTTAATGTTGATTGAAGACGTTGTTAGTGGAAGATGATGTTCATGATGGTGGTTGGCTTTTTAGAGAAAGGAAGAGTTTTAGAAAATATAATTATTCATCTAAAGAAAGAAAAAAAAAATAGAGAAGTGAAAATGAAAAAAGAAAATAGAAGAGTCAAAGTCATTAAAGACTATTAATAATAAAACTTTACCTGAGAGTAAATATTAAAATCTAGATTTTAGATTAATTTCATTTTAACTCCAATTATACATTTAAGTAATTTTATTTTAATATATTATTTTATTCACATCATTATATTTAACTATTTAAGTCATTTTTATTATATATTTTAAATTTTATTTCAAATTTGAACATAAGTTTAGTTTTTGATTATGTTACTATTTCAATTTTTAATTTAATAAATGCTTAATTTATTGTATAATTTAATTAATATGGTTATATTTTGCATGATATATAATATTTTATATTTATGCTATGTGTATTTTAAATTATGTTGTTACTAAATATTATAAAATATTATATAAAATCAAACAAAGATCGGATAAAAATTATTATAAAATAAAAGTACAAGACAAATAAACAAAATATGAAAATTGTAATTGATTAAATGAAAAATTTAAAAATTATTCGATTCCATTTTTCAAAATGTATTTCACAATTACATTAATAATTGTTAGATAAAATTTAAATGACATAACACATAATATATGCTATAATTTATTTATTTTAAGAATAATTATTTAATAATATATTTAATCCGTGCATAGTAGGGAAATACAAACTATATATTTTATTGAAGTCATTTTCCGAGATTAATTACGTATCACCTAAAACATGCTGATGTGGCGCGTAGCGGCGGACGTTTGGTATAGTTTAAAAAACAGAAATGGATAAGGAAAAACCCATCCAACTGAAATCTAAATAATCTTCATGCAACTCTCCACTTATTTCCTTTCCCTCCAAAATCCTCCGTCTCTCTCGTACCGCCACCGTCTCTGCCACCACTATCTCTCAAAAAGACCCTTTCGGCACAAACTCATCTGCACGCTCGCCAACTCAGCCGATCAACGCTCATCTGAACTCGTCACCACTCTCCAGAGCGAAACCCTAAAAACCTTAGAATGGCCTTCCCTTTGCAATTACCTTTCTCCCTTCACATCTACTTCCATGGCCTTCTCCCTCACCAAAACTGCCGCAGTTCCCGTGGGTCAATCGCGGGAAGAGTCCCAGAAGCTTCTCGACCAAACCACTTCCGCTTTGCACGCCTTGGAGGCCTTGAAGTCGGAACCGTTGGATCTCTCTGTAATCGAAGACGTCTCGGAGATCCTTCATTCCGCGGCTTCAGGACAGGTGCTAACGGTAAGGGAGCTTTGCAGAGTTCGTAGGATGCTCGGTGCCGCGAGAGCTGTCTCGGAGAAGTTGGCAGCTATCGCTGAAGGTGGTTCTTTGGAGAGGTATGATTAATTTATTTTCAATTTTCTCTTGCTTTTTTGACACAAATTTAATCTGCATTAAAAAAAACTGTTAATAGTTTGTAATGGCTTAGGATTATATATTAGAAACGGTTGGAGTTATAGTTTTCGTATTGGTCTTACTGTCCGTACAATGGATTAGTGATAACTGATAAATACACATATAATACTGAGGAACAACATCTCTAAAAGATTTGTAATTGCTTTCAAGGCGTGTCTTAATGAGTGTTAAAGCTTCAAGTTGAAAGGATTATCTTTATACGTAGCAAGAAAAGGTCAGTTACGGTGATGAATGCTTTGATTCTTTTCACAAGTTCAGAAATTGATTTTATGTTTCTTTAAGGATTCGAGCTTTTGATCTTAATAGAGTTTGGTTTTCATATTTTGCTTTTCCTAGTGTAGGTACCTCAGACTTTTAGTATCTTAGACTCTTAGTTTAAAATGATTTTGGTGTAAGCAACTTTATTTGATGTGTCTCTGAAAGGTTCTTATTTTTGTTTGATTCAATTGGGAGAGGGCAGTCTGTCATATGATATCTTGTCTTAGTAAGGGTCTAATATTGTTTTCGTGGTACTATAGATCCAACTCTGCACTGCTTGTTTCCTGTTTACTTTTATGAAATTAAATATATAACCTGCCTGTATGAATGTTAAATTTAGTTTTATAGAATCTAATTCTTATTATTGAATTTTTTGCCAGGTACACTCCATTACTTGAAATACTTCAAGGTTGCAATTTTCAGTTGGAGTTGGAGCGAAAGATAGGATTTTGCATAGACTGCAGCCTTTCAACTATCCTTGGTAGAGCAAGTGAAGAATTGGAGCTTATTAGAGAAGAAAGGAAGAGGAACATGGAAAATCTGGATTTTCTGTTGAAAGAAGTATCAGTTAGTATATTTCAGGCGGGAGGCATTGATAAACCTTTAATAACGAAGAGGCGGTCAAGGATGTGTGTGGGTGTCAAGGCTACCCATAAATATCTACTTCCAGGTGGTGTGGTTCTAAATGTTAGCAGTTCCGGCGCAACATACTTTATGGAGCCCAAAGAAGCAGTTGAGTTGAACAACATTGAAGTAAAGCTTTCAAATTCTGAAAAAGCTGAAGAAATGGCTATCCTAAGCCTGCTTACATCTGAAATAGCAGAATCAGAAGCTGAGATAAAGTATTTGTTGGATAGACTTATAGAAGTTGATCTTGCTTTTGCTAGAGCTGCATATGCTCAATGGGTGAATGGTGTCTGTCCAATTTTAAGTTCAAAGGAATCTGAAATGTTAATTTCTAATGGCGCAGATAATGCTTTGTCAATAGATATTGAAGGGATGCAACATCCGCTTCTCCTTGGGTCTTTTCTAAGTAATTCCACAGATTTTATCACATCCAACTCTATGGGTCCATCTGTTTTGGGCAATACAAGTGGTGAAATGACTCCTATAAAGTCTTCAAAAGTTGTATCCAACTTTCCCATTCCTATAGATATTAAAGTTCAATGTGGAACGAGGGTGGTCATTATTTCAGGACCCAATACAGGAGGTAAAACTGCTTCAATGAAAACTTTGGGATTGGCATCTATTATGTCAAAGGCAGGCATGTATTTGCCTGCTAAGAAGCAGCCAAGACTTCCATGGTTTGATCTTGTTCTTGCAGATATCGGGGACAGCCAGGTAGTGGTTTTACCTTTTTTTATGAGCGATAAATTCTCATTTCCTTAATAGCTTTTGTCCTGACTCTTCTTTTATGATTGAAGTCTTTGGAACAAAGTCTTTCAACATTTAGCGGGCATATATCACAAATTTGTGAGATCTTGGAAGTAGCCTCAAAAGAATCACTTGTCCTCATTGACGAAATTGGTAGTGGAACTGATCCTTCAGAAGGTGTGGCTCTATCCACCAGTATCTTACAATATCTAAAGAATCGCGTTTATTTAGCTTTTGTGACAACTCATTATGCGGATTTAAGTCGCCTTAAGGAAATGGACCCTCAGTATGAGAATGCAGCTATGGAATTTTCTTTGGAGACCTTACAACCCACTTACCAGATACTCTGGGGTAGAACTGGTGATTCCAATGCATTGACTATTGCTAAATCAATTGGTTTTGATGGAAATATAATTGAACGAGCAAAGATGTGGGTTGAGAGTCTAATGCCAGAAAAGCAGCAGGAGCGCAAAGGTGTGCTGCAACAATCGCTAATGGAGGAAAGGAACAGTTTGGAAGCTCAGTTCAAAAGAGCTGAATCTCTTCATGCAGAAATTATGAAACTTTATTACGAGGTATGATTTTAGAATTTCAACTCATCAGAACATTTTTTTGTTGCTGCTTGCTCTTTGTTATCAAGAAGAGAAGTGATAATAGGTGTTGATTACTTATTCGAGGTCAAGCTGTATTATATGGCCAGTTATTAGAACATTGGAGAGCTTAACTTCGTTTTTTTCAAGACTAGTATATGTTCTGTATTACTTATTGTAGCAGTTTTTTTATTGTTTCTTGCTCTTGATAATGAAGGTTAGTAGTGAGGCAGAAAATCTTGAAGAGCGTGAGAGAGCTCTCAGGGCGAAGGAAACCCAAAAGGTTGAACAAGAACTAAATGCCGCAAAATCCCAAATTGAAACTGTAGTACAGGAATTTGAGAATCAGCTCCAAACTGCTAACTCTGAGGAGTTCAATTCGTTGGTTAAAAAATCGGAATCTGCGATTAACTCCATTCTAAAAGCTCATCAACCTGGTTACAGTTTCTCTTTTACTGAAACAGATACAAGTTCATATCAACCTGTGTCTGGTGAGCAAGTCCATTTAAAGGGACTGGGAAACAAGTTAGCTACTGTTGTTGCAGCATCTGAGGATGATGACACTGTTCTAGTCCAATATGGTAAAATTAGGGTCCGTGTTGAGAAGAGTAATGTTAGACCAATTTCAAGTAGCAAACAGAATATTGCGATCAGTTCTGGGCAGAGTTTCGAAAGACAGGTTTGTAATAAAGAATGCTTTCTTAAACATTTTGCTTTTGTTTTATGTGTTATATTTTTTTAGTCCTCTTATCGGGTTGGGTACCATGCTGAACATTTTGGTGAAGGACAATAATAGCAAGAACTAAGTTGAGTAGTGGGTGGCTCTGTTTGATATACCCTGCAGTTCAATTGATTAGTGGGGCTGACTATGTTGGAATGCAGCTCCCCTCCCCCTTATGTATATTTATTAACCTTTTCCTTTTAATCTCCCAATTTCCAAGGTCCTTTTTGTCGCTACTGGGAAAGCCAATCCATGACTATTCCCGTAGTGTATTTTCTGGTTCTACTGGTTGTCATACTTGCATTACTAGCGCAATTGCTTATTTAAGTTGCACTTCAGTACATATCCAACAATGTTCTCTACATCCTTTTTTTGAATGCCTCCTGAAGCTTTTACAGACAAATAGCCCATAGCTTGTTTCCTGCATATTTTTCACAAATTATTGACTTAGATCATGTAGATGCAATGAAGTTGGGTTTTTCCTGCCGACACATTGAATCATACTGTAAAAAGTAGCATTTTGGGTTTGTTTCATGTATAAGCTTATAATCTTCTCCTTGTCTTGGAGTTGAATTTAATAACTCTGATTCTGATCGTTTTTGCTATAGGGAGAACAGAGCAGAGAGGTCCCCAGTAATTCAGATGCTACAGAAAGTGGTGCAATTACTTATGGCCCATTAATTCAGACATCAAAGAACACTGTAGATCTCCGTGGTATGCGAGTTGAAGAGGCTGAACTCCAACTTGACATGGCTATCGCAGCAAGAGGATCAAATTCAGTTCTCTTCATTGTGCACGGCATGGGCACTGGTGTCATTAAGGAGCGAGCACTGGAAATGTTAAGAAATCACCCACGCGTGATGAAGTATGAACAGGAAAAACCATTGAATTATGGTTGTACGGTTGCTTATATCAAGTAAAGGACATTCATGTTCCTTCCACTTGACTGCACTTTCAGTATATATTTGTATACACAATGCGGCCAACTTTTAGATTAATTGGCAATTTTGATTGTTTACCTCAGTTCCCAGGCCTTGGCTTGGCATGAATGCTTCGTCAATGAAAGTAAGCTAATAGATCTGAGTAGCAAGTTGTAACGGTAACAATACTAATTTCTTTCTTTATCCATTATCCATTAATCCTAGCTGTCCAGTTTGAATTTTTCTGAATAACCCCATCATTTCTGTTTTCTTTTTCTTTTCTTGGAAACTGTGATCTGAGACGTCAGCCCATCTGAGGAAGAAACAAAAAATTTTGGCACCATTCTTGCATGCAAGGCATGCCTTAGCTTCAGAGTCCAGGTTACACGTGAGACCCAACTTAAAGCTTTGTGTTGTGCCACATGCATAGACCCCAACGTAATCCTTTTTTGTAAGCTAGTGAAAGGAACCTTCATTATTCTTTCAGTTACAAGGCTACAGCAATTTAGAGATAAGCATGAACTGAAAGTATTGGCTCCATTTAGGGTGCCAAGGATATGCATTAGCTTTAGTATTAGTGTTTCTGCAAAAATGTTGGCGGTTTTCGAGAAAGCAATAGGAAATCCACCGGAGGAGCTCAGGCTTCCTTCAGTTGGATTGGATTCAGACGGTAAGAAAACTCGAGAAGAAATCTTGCAGACTTTCAGGTTGTTGTGGCCAGAGTCGACCTTTTACCACCTTTCAAATGGGAATTTCATGACACTGTCACACGGAGCACAAGGTCCTTTGCATCCAAGGTATTCAAAATTCATCCTTCTCCATATTTGGTTATGAGCTGAATTATATAATCTTGTTTTCTTTCCTCAAATTATCTTTGGCTGGAAATAAAGATTATACACTGAATGTTTCATGTTGCATCTCATAAAATTCAGAAGTTCTATAATCTAAGAACTTTAATGCTTTAAAATAAAAAATAAAAAACTAATTATTATGACTAACAAGGTAATATATCCTATCTTTTTCAGAGCTATGGCTTGTACTTCTAGTATCAATTTCACATAATAGATATATATAGGTTCCCTCTTTCAATTATTTGATGATCTAACAAGAAATGTACCAGCAGGTCCATGGTTGTCATGGATGACATCTTCTGCATCTTTATTGGGACTCTTGTGAACATTAGCGAACTTAGGCGACATTACGGCTTGTCCAGACAAGCAACAGAAGCCATGCTTGTGGTTGATGCTTACAAGGTTTTTCGAGACCGAGCTCCGTATCCACCCGATCAAGTCATTAAAGATCTTGAAGGAAAATTTGCTTTCATTCTTTTCGATGCTAAATCTAGTACTCTCTTTGTGGCCAGAGTAAGTAGATATAACCAAAATGCCTTCTTCTTTTTTTTTTTTTAACACTTACGTAGTTGTCATTTTAAACTTTATAACATAATTGTTTAACAATGTTTAATTAGGACCGTGAAGGAAGCATTCAACTTAAATGGGGAATGGCTGGAGATGGCTCCCTGGTATTATCAGATGATCCAAACACCATAGAAAAGGCTTGTGGAAAATCCTCTGCTTCGTTTCCTCCAGGTAAAAGTATTGGTCCAATTGTGGTTTTAGTCCTTTTAACATGCTGAAATTTGAGATTTGATTTATTTATTTTGATTTGGCCTAATTTGATCTCCTTAACTGTAACTGTTAACTTTAGTCATTAAACTGATGAGTGGGTTTCTTTTGCTGATAACTTTTTTACTGTAAAAACCCATGTCACTTTAAAAGCAGCAGTTAACAGCTAAGGTTTAACAGTGTTTTCAATCTTGACCTGCAAACAGGGGCCGCGGCGGCAGGGGGTGCTGGCAGGTGCCTGACCCCCTAAAATGGGAAATTCAACTTTTGGCCTTTTAAACTTTATGAAATTTTTAGTATATGGTAAAATTGTATTTTGACCATCAAAATGATAATATTTTGATTTAATCTTTTAAAAAATTATAAAGATATAAATTATTAAAATAGTGAAATTACAATTTAATTTTCATAAAATTATACAACTTAATTTTGACGTGTCCAGAAAAATTCTCTAAGTTCGCCCATGATAACTTATAAAAGTAAAGTGACAAAATTATGCCAAATATTGAAGAGAATTCCAAATTCCAATATAGTTGGGGGACAAACAATAATTAGACCAAAAGTATTTATAAACTTACCTTTCAAGTTCATTTTACTGCTAAAAGTACAAATTTATGTATTTGTTAAATTTTACAGGCTGCATTTTCATGAATGGCAATGGCCTTGTAAGCATTGATCATCCAGTCCATAAGGTAAAAGCAATAGCTCGTCAAGATGACGATGGGAAAATCTGCGGAGCAATGTTTCAAGTCGACTTGTTTACGAGACTCCAAAGCATTCCTCGTAATGGCAGTGCCGCGAATTGGGCAGATACTGCCATCGTCGAGGGAGACTGAAAAAAGGGGAAGTTTTTATCGGAACGGTAGGCGAAATATTGCCTTTTCGTTTACATTGTGGTGAAGTGGACAAGATCTGAATTCTGGCCTAAATGTTTCATGCTTGTTATGATTTTGTGCTTTGCATGTGTTCATGTTGACATCTGTTTTTTTTAAAAAAAAATGTTAATTCAGGTAATAAGAAAAAAGACAAAGTTAACAAAATGTCTGGTAACATAAATCATAATTTAATTTTACAATTAATGCATCCAAAAATACACAAAATAATTTGTTTTAGTTAAAAAAAGAAAAGAAAGAGAAATGTTAAGTATATACACTAATTAAAGGGTCTAATTATAATTTATAATATTATAGTAGGTTTAAATTAATAACATTGTTGTATTAAAGTGATGATCTGCAATTTTATTAATCATGATAAATTAAAATAGAAGCATCAAATTCCATATTTCAATATGATGGAGGGACTAAAACCATTATTAGATCTTAGCTAAAGTTATTTTGTTTTGAGTCTACTGAATCATTAGTGGAGTGATTATCCTTTTTCATATGAAGAAATATTTTAACGTGTTATTTATATAAAATTCAATAAAATTACCAAAAATAAATTTTACTAAATTTTAATAAACTTGTTTTTCCCTTTTTTTTTTTTTAAGAACCAATACAAAGATAGTACAATATAAGTATAAATATATGTCTGATCTATTATAATGCGGAATCAATTAATACAATGCATAACGGATGAAAACATGGACGAAAACTAGACTAATCCGAAAAGAGCTAAACAAAATCTATGCAAGATATACATCTTACGCTTTTAACTTTTCTCATATGTTCAAGGTTTTCAAAATCGATCGATGGTCGAAGTGATCAGGTTACTAGTCCAATCGGTTTTCTAATTCAATTGAATAACTTATTTAAAAAATTGAAATATTAAAAAATAAAAAAATCGATTCAACCGCTAATTTGATCTATTCATGAATCAATTGATCTAACTCCTTCAAGATCAAATTTTTTATTTAATTTGCCCAACTAATTAATTTGATCCGATTGTGAAAACAATGATATTGTATTTTGAGAACTTGAATGATGATAATATCATATTTCCTTAATGAAAAGTTTACCTAATTAATCCATATTTTACATCTTAGGCTTCGTTTGTTTCACAGAAAATGATTTTCAAAAAATGATTTCTGGAAAAGCTAATATTTTCTGGTGTTTGGATGAATCTGTGTAAAATATTTTCTATTGTTTGGTAAATTTCTTAAAAATATTTCATAAAAGTTATTTTCAATTAAATAAACATACATTTGAGATTTTCTTTTTTTCATTGTTTAATTGAATTTATTTTTGTCTATAATTTTATATTTTACATTGTTTTTGCATATATTAAAATATTATATTAAATTCGATTCATTACAAAGTTATTTTTAATTACATGACTATTAAGTGAGTATTTTTATTTAAAAATGTGACATCAACGAAATTGACAAAAAAATTTAACAATGTCAACAATTGGACTTGATTTTCAAAATTGAAAAGTAAATGGACTAAATTCTTGAAAATAAAAGTACAAAGACTAAAGTACAAATCTGTGAAGTGTACATAGACTTATGATATATTTTAACCTTTATATTACAAAACATTTATTATTAATATATTTATAATTATAATAAATATTTATTATTAAAATATTAATATTTAATATTTCAATAATATGTGAATAATATTATTCAAAATTATTTTTTTAAAATTTATTATTAAAATAAAATTAAAATATTAAATAATTTATTAATAATTTATTACAAGATTAAATATAAATAATTAAATATGTATGTTTAATAATATTGAAAAATATAATATTTTAAATATTTTTAAAAAAAAATAAAATTTATTATCAATATAATAATATTAAGTTTATTTTAAGTTAATTTTATAAAAATAAAAGTATCTATAAACTATAGATGAGCTCTTTTTCAAAAATAACTTTAAGCTTTTCAAGAGTGTAAGCTATTTGACAAGAAAATAAGGTTTATTTTAAGTTGACTTGTAATTTATTTTTGTTAATTAAACTATTTTCTATAAAATAAACATAGAAAATACAAAAAATATTTTCCAAAAATATTTTACATGTAAACAAACGCACTCTTAAAATTTATAATTTTGTTGTATAATTAAATTCATATACTTATATATTATTATATTTTTCCTCAAGGAAAATTCTTAGGTATTTTCACGGACTTCCCAAGGAAAATGAAGGTTAAGAACAAATCCTTTTCTTGAAAATGAGAAAATAATATAAAAATAAACTAAATAAATAAATAAAAGAGGAAAAATATCCTCTAAGACTTGAAGACCCACACACGGCTAAAACGAAGGAAAAAAAAATCAAATTTCTAAGCAATTTCAACAATTTCAGTCAACCAGATTTTCTGCGTAATAAAAATAAAGAATTTACTCCGACACTCTCAATCAATGTACTCCGACACTCTCAATCAATGTAGCAATATCAAATCTTACTCATGTTCAGCGCCAAAATAATTTTTTTCCCTTTTTTTTTCCTTTTTCAATTTTTAAATATTTTAGTTTTTTTATAAATAAATAAATAATTCACCAAACTCTGCAAGAATTTCAACTTCGCCTCCTCCAAAGCCTTTCACTGAAAAACCCTTTGGTAAGTGCTTTAAAACTCTCTATTTCCTTTGAATTAAAAATTATAACTTTTTTCCCCTTTGGAAGTTGATTCTTTGCAGCCAAAATTGGTAATATTTGATCTTTTTTTTTTTTTTTTTTTTGTGTGTGTGTGTTTTAGATCGTTTTCGATTATAGTTATGGCTATTAATATTTGGTTGCTGAATCTTAAAATCATTATATTTTGTTTTCAAGTTTGTTGTTTTTGAAACTTTAGAAAATAAAGCTCTCTCCTTTATATCCCAAAGGTGGATTGTACTAAGTGTGTATATATATATATATATATATATATATATATATATATAACATGGCAGAACCAAGAGTTTTGTGGTAGCTTATGATGATACTTCTTTGATCAAATTTGAATTTTTTTTTTTGGCTGATGACTAGCTTTAGCTATAGAATCTAGATCTGTTGTATCTTAATCATCTTTTTTTTTTTCCAATTTTTGTTGGCTACAAATTTGCTAAATAATGTGACCAATGTGATTCATCCTTTGAAAAAAAGTTTAAATGTTGATTATTGATATAAACATTATACATTGAATCATTTCTTATTTTTACCCACATGGTTTTTTTTGGGGGGTTTTGAAGCTTGATGAAATGGAGGTGTCTGGTTTAAATGGATTGAGATACGATGAGGAGAGTGCATTGAACAGTTTGCTTGATGCATTCGGATCTGTATTTTCGCTTAACGACATTGCTTCTGCTTACTGTGAAGCAGACCGGAATGTGGATATAGCCAGTGAAATTCTGTTTAGAATGCAGGGGAATACCTCTGTAGAACGAAAAAATGGTGAAACTTTGGAATCATCCCGAGCTAATAATTCCCGGAATTGTTCTAGAGTGAATGGGGATTTTACAGCCCCTAAGCAAATATGGCGACTGGTTTCAGCTTCTAGTAATGCAACCAATAGCGAGCTGAAAAAGGATGAACCTTTGGAATCATCCAGTAGTGATAGTTCTCAGAATTCTTGTCAAACAAATGGGGATTCAAGAACTGTAAAGCAAAATTGGCAACCGATTTCAGCTTCTAGTAATACGAGTAATAGCAAGCTGAAAAAGGATAAACCTTTGGAATCATCTAGTAGTGATAATTCTCAGAATTCTTGTCAAGCAAATGGGGATTCAAGAACTGTAAAGCAAAAATGGAGACCGGTTTCAGCTTCTAGTAATACGACTAATAGCGAGCTGAAAAAGGATAAACCTTTGGAATCATCTAGTAGTGATAGTTGTCAGAATTATTGTCAAGCAAATGGGGATTCAAGAACTGTAAAGCAAAAATGGAGACCGGTTTCAGGAGGCATTGTTTCGAGCATGCTTGGAAAGGGGTATATGAAGTCCGCCCCTTCGACTAATGGTTCCAGTCCACGAACCAAACCTTTAAAGGTAGACTCAAAGGAGTGGCCGGCATCTGTATTTTGGGGAGAAGGACGTAAATCCAGTCCTCCAAAAGAGGACCGTTTGCACAAAGATATGGAAGATTTTCTTTTCAAAATGCTTGGCGCGGGATTTCAACTTGAGAGGAATGTGATCAAAGAAGTTCTCGGTAATCCTACTGTTAATCATTGCCTATATACATAAGCACGTCATACATGATCTTGCATGACCACTAATCTAGTTTTATTTATTTATTGGTTTATATGCAGATAGCTGTGGATACGACATGCAAAAGGTATAGATACTATCCTCATTTCAGAAGACCAAATGTGCTTTTCTGCAGATTTTTTGATGCAAAGTATCATGTACTAAAAGGGAAATGAATTTTGTATTGCCTTGATTTACTGTTCGTTGATCTTTTTCATTGCTATTCTACTTCAAAGACGCTTTCAAAGGTTATTCTAACGGTTCTTTTCCCTCTCTATTGATTTATAAGAGTATGGAGAGGCTCCTTGACCGGTCAGCTATGAGTTTGGATGAAGGAAATAAAATTCTCGGTGAGTCCAGTAAAAAGGTTAGTCTAATCAAGTTCGTAAAACCCTGTGACATGTATCATTGTACATGGTATTGTGCAATGTCTGTAATTTAAGCTCTATGTATTAAGCTTGCCTTCCAGAAATATTTTTATGTTCTCTATTTGCATTAAACTCAATTATATAATCTTCAGGATCGGTTATCCTTTTTTCTTACGAATTCCCATTTTTACAGACTAATGATAAGCATCCAATATCAGAGGAACCTTCACACAAAAAGTAAGTTTTATTATTTCTTGTTAGAGTTCATATTAGTTATTTCACACGAAAAGTAAGTTTTATTCTTTACAGTTCCTAATGGGCTATCCCAAAATGTTTTACTTGCTAGCAGAAACATAGGTTTGAACACCAATGGTGGAACAAGACAAAAGAAGGATAGATACGATCTCCAAAAGGAGATTTGGACCGCTTTATTTAGTGCTCCCGAGAGATTAGATGAATTGCCTACGAGAAGAGTGAGGGCAGGACAAAGGTCTATTGCATTAGGAGAACCCGTGGAAGGACCCCTAATTGACTTCGATTCTGAGTCCAAGGTTGATAGAGTTCACTCGCAAGAAGATAAAAAAGATGGTACGCGACATCGTACATTTCACTTGGAAGTTTATGTAACTCAGTATTGAGTAATATGAGTAATATGCTCGAGTTCCTTTTATTTATATGCAAATTTTAATTCATCTTATTCGATGCTTTACATGCAGATGAAGATGAAGAATATGGTTTCCAGGCTCTTCGAAGAGCTGTGACGGAATATAGGGGCACAATGAAGGAATATTATAAAGCTGTAAGTCTTGTGGTTTTAAAATCGCAGTCAATTTTTGCATGTTGACACTATCATCAAATGTTCGATGCAATTTATACGTCAATAACCTTTGTATTCTAATTAACTGCGATGCATTCCTTGTCAGGCTATTGACGCTTTCGCTAAAGGGGATAAAGATCTGGCAAACAGACTTGTAGAACAGGTAAAATATTCGTCTAAAATGTAAAGTAAAATATATGCATAATCTGTCGCCTGGGATGAATGCAGTGTCATGAGTCGATTACCTGAATTATGGATGAATTTGGTGTGGCAGGGACAATTTTTTCGTGAAAAGGCTTGCCAAGCAGATGAAGAATCAAATCAAAAGATTTTCGAAACTCGGTTAGCTTCTTGTTCTTCAACATGTTTATGGACCCGTTTTTTATACTCTCTCTCTCATATCCTTTTCTTGATTGGATTTGTCAGGGGCCCAGATGCGGAAGATGAAATTTCACTCGACTTGCATGAACATGGCGCAAAGGAAGCAATTCGTCTTTTGAAATGCCATCTATCTTCACTAGCAGGCATCCCATGTAAGTCAAACCATTTCTTCCAGAATATGATTTTTACCCTTGAACTATGCTGTTTTATGAGTGAATGTATCCAAGAGGTCCTTTGGACCTGATCCAATTAGTCCCTCTACTATTAAATAGATCAATTTAGTCCCTATACTATTAAAAAGAATCAAATAAGGCTAAATTAGAATTGAGTTGACATTTTCTGTTTATAAAATGTCTTGAAAATTATTTTTTTCAATTATACAGGAAATGGTAACTCTGTTATAATTTGGGCTTACTTGATTTTTTTAGTATTATGGGGACTAGTTTGATCCAGTTCTTATAATACAAGGATCTTCCAGGTACTTTAAACCTGTTTTTTCACTCATGGTTTATGTTTTTCAACCAGCATTCAAGTACCTAAAACTCATTCTAGAAACAAATGAAGAAGACTCGTCAAAAGGCCGTCGTAGACAATCGGTAAAGTTTTTCAAACTAATCTCACTGCCTCGAATCTCGACCGTCAATTCAAACAGACTCAGAGAAAAGCCAATATTTTAGGTACCGATTTGGTTGGTTTTAAATGTTTCAGGTTAAGAGGCTGTTGGAGAAAGAATCAATAACATGGAGTGAAGGTGAAACTTGTGGAGTAATAAGGATTCGGTTAGATAAAATAAACCCTAAAAGCTTGAGCTTTGGCAAAAAAATGCCATCTCTTTGAACATTAAAAGGCTATTGTTTGATGAAAACTTGAGCCTAAAGATTGAAACTTCGCTGTGTTGTTTGATTCTTTTTGGAAAACTGTATTTTTTTTCTCTAAATTATATTTTGTTATTGCAAAGCAACTGTAATGAAAATTGAAATTAATTGGAATCTTGTTTTTTTGGTGGTGGTGAAATGATTTTTTTTGTTGATTTTTTTTTTTAAATACAAGAATAGGGTAAAGCTCGAACAACAGACACAACTAGTATAATTTAAACTCAAACTACACCTGTGGCGATAAACGCGTTAACTATTAGCCCAGATGGGTTTTTTTTGCATCTTATTTCAAGATTAGCTAGCAATTTGATTTAATGATTTGCAAACAACGTTCATGGTCAAATTATGATTTTGGTCCTTCTATTATATTGAATTGTGATATTGGTCTTTTATTATGATAAAATTTTAGGTTTAATTGTATTTTAATTTATTATAATTTGTTCTTTTTTTAGTGTTATTAGTTTGTAAAAATTAATGAAAGTATCATGGAAGTTTCTATATTATGAGTCAAATTGTATTTTATTTTATCTACTAAAAAAGAGTAAATTAATTTTTATGCGTTAAATTAAAAAGTAAATTAGTCTTTTAGTTAAATTTTCAACTATTTTTATTACTAAAAATTAGCGTAATTGATGGAATAATTGAATAATTACACATGGCTCACTATGTGTATCTTATGTCAATGTACAATAGTAAAAATAGATGAAATTTTAACTGAAGGATTAGTCTGCTTTTGATTTAATGTATAAGGGCTAATTTACTCATTTTTTGAGTAAAGAGGACAAAATGTAATCTAACTTATAGTATAAGTGCTTTCATGATACTTTCACTTTCAAAATTAAATAGATAATTATGGTAATATAGTTAATTATTTCAGTTAAAATGTTACCATGAATTTTTATTGAACTAACTAGTAATTATCATACAAATACGGATTAAATTAAAAAAAAACAAATTATGCTAAATTAAATTGCATAAGTTAAAAGGGATAATATAATTTTTGCTTCTAAATTTGGTTACTAAGTTCATTTTGGTACTTGTACACTTATTTTATTTACTTTGGTACTTGAATTTGCCAATTAAATTCATTTTAGGCCTTAAACTTGAAAAATACATTTTGAGATTGTGTTACGTAATCGGACAAATGGTTAAACAGATCAGATTATTGGTTCCCAATTCAATCAGTTTAATTAGTTCATCTGCTAAACTAACAATAATTCATAATTAATTAAAATTTATAAAAAATAAAAATATATATAGTTAAATTGATTCGACTATTAGTTTTTGTGTCAATTTTTAATTTTTATCGATTTCAAGTAATTTTCGTTTTAATTGGTTTAATCCCTTAGTATATCAGTCAAATTTTTTATCTAAATCGATAAATCTTAAAAAATTAAATTTAAGAAAAAAATGAATCTAGTTTTTAAATTTAATAGAAAAGCTATAACCCTTTAAAGGATACAGATATTCGACTCACTGTTCTTTTTAGTAGGGCCTAGAAAAAATGAGTTAAAAGTTAATCGAACGGCCAAAAACAAACCAACGGCGATTGATCAATATAATCGTCAATAAAATAGCGTGGAAACAAAGCAGGAAATCCATGACCTCTTAAATACCTAAAAACAAAGAACCATGTTCCACTTCAAGGTTTTTTGGAACTGGTTTTCGAGTGGTTTGTGAACAAAACAAACACACACACATAAAAAAGCATTAAAAAAAGGGTGGAATTGTGTTACTCAATAAGCGCCGTCTACCAATCTCTTCTCCATTTCACTTCGAAGCAGAGAAGAAAATAGCTCAAATATCGAAAACCGTAATAATGGGAGGAGGTGGTGCTGGTGGTTCAGTGAAAGATGTGCTGTCCAAGGGTGAACTCGATGGGTTACGGCAGAGTGGCGCAACGCTTATCCTTCACTTCTGGGCTTCATGGTGTGAGGCTTCAAAACAGATGGACCAAGTGTTTTCTCACCTCTCCACCGATTTCCCCAACTCTCACTTCCTTAGGGTTCTTCTTCGAAACTTTGAAAATTTCCCTTTTCAGTGATTTTTATCGTTTTTTTTCTTCTTTTGGGGGTAAAAAAATTGTTATTTGAATGAGGGATATTGATTTTTTTTTAATTTTTTATTGCAGGTAGAAGCTGAAGAACAGCCTGAGATATCTGAGGAATACTCGGTTTCTGCTGTGCCTTTTTTTGTCTTCTTCAAGGTAAAGTCTTTTGGTGGGTATTTTTTAAAAAATTGAATATGTTTTAATTTTATGAATTAGAGTTGGCTAATTCCTGTTCTTTTTAGGAGTGTACATCCCTAGTGATTTTCGAATTGGTACGCATGTTCCGTAACAGAACAGGGAACACTAGCAATATAATTCAGTAAAACTAGTTATTTGTGTTTATATTTTTGTATATCACAAAAACTATATGTAAGTTCCAAAAGAAAACGCATCCAGTTCCTACTGAACGAACTGGAGAAGACTATCCCTAGTGAATTTACGTTCTAGTTTTTGTTCTTCAAATTGGACTGATCCGCGTTCCAAGTAACATAGGTATATATAGATGAAATAAGTAACCTTATACATTTTGGTGGTGTGTGTGGATTTGTAATGATTGAATATTATTGGTTTCTTTTATGGCTCTTCCAGACAGGTAATAGAGGGCAAAACACAAAGGTTGATTTCTTAGGGCCACTTGTCTATACTGGTCCGATCATGGACATACACGCATGCTAGCAGAAAATTCTATTTAATTCTTGAATATGATCTAGGCCTGCATGTGGAGAAAAGAGCAAAAATGTTTACGAAATATTGTTAATTGTTACTTATTTTCACAATAACTTGGTTGTGCAATTTTCAATTAAGTGACCATTGAAAGAAAATATATGATTATTTTTGCACTTGAGTTGATTTAATTCATGAATTTATGTGTCAGCATGCTAGAACTGAAGTTGGTTCAATTCATGAATGTACCCTGATTCAGTATGTGGACTAAAGATGAAAAGTATTGTGAAATATTGGTTTCATTCTTATTTTCTCGATAAATAGGATGTGCAATTATCATTAGCTGCGCTTGTTCTTACACCGGGGAGTGGGGAGTCCTAGGCTAAGAGTTTCCATGTGATAGGAGGGACTTCCTATAGGTAGATTGATCCTTTGAGGGATGTTGAATTCACTCTAAGCTTGTCTTGCCAGTACTAGAAGGTGAGGGGAATTGACTTGGGCATTTAACCAAAATTGCCCGTACCTCTCTTTTCCATCTTGAATAAAGCAATAATTTTCCATGTTACCACCGACTGGGGCTGGACTATCCAATTGTGACTGTTCTTTTTTCTTTTCAATATTGCAGTTGATAATTTGCTCTAAGTTCTATCTCTTGATGCTCGTTTTGATTAGTATTCCATTTTGCTATTTAAATATTCTCCAAAATGTGAGCTTATGATCAGCTTTTTCATTGTTTCTATTAGGATGGAAAGGTTGTCGATAAATTGGAGGGTGCAGATCCTTCCAGTCTGGCCAACAAAGTTGCCAAGGTTGCTGGTTCAACTAACCCCGGAGAAGCTGCTGCTCCTGCTAGTCTTGGGATGGCTGCTGGCCCCACCGTCCTCGAGAGTGTCCAAGATTTGGCAAAGGCAAACGGTTCATCCCAAACGGGAAATCAAGTGCAAACTGGTCTCGATGACAAAATTAAGAAACGATTGCAGCAATTGATTGACTCTCATCCTGTAATGCTATTCATTAAAGGAAACCCTGAAGAACCCAAGTGTGGTTTTAGCAGAAAAGTTGTTGATATTTTGAAGGATGAAAAGGTGAAATTCGGAACATTTGATATTCTATCAGACAATGAAGTTCGGGAAGGTTTAAAGAAGTTCTCGAAGTGGCCAACTTTTCCTCAACTCTATTGCAAAGGTGAACTTCTTGGTGGATGTGATATAGCAATTGCCATGCATGAAAGTGGTGAACTTAAAGAAGTTTTTAGAGATCACGGAGTTGATATTATCGGGACTGAACAAGGAACTGGTGGCATCTTGGAACCGACCGGATTGACCGCAAACCTAAATTCTCGGCTTCAAAGCTTGATTAATTCAAGCCCGGTTATGCTGTTTATGAAGGGAAAGCCTGATGAGCCCAAGTGTGGTTTTAGCCACAAGGTAGTTGAAATCCTTAAACAAGAGAAAGTTGATTTCGAGAGTTTCGACATACTCTCAGACGATGAAGTTCGTCAAGGACTGAAAGTTTATTCAAATTGGTCAAGTTACCCTCAATTGTATATTAAAGGTGAACTTATCGGTGGATCAGACATTGCGTTAGAGATGCAGAAAAGTGGTGAACTCAAAAGGATTTTAACCGAGAAAGGCATTGTTAAGGAAGAGACACTAGAAGACCATCTAAAAAGTTTGATTTCATCTTCACCGGTGATGCTCTTTATGAAGGGTACCCCCGATAATCCAAGATGTGGCTTCAGCTCTAAAGTTGTCAACGCCCTAAAAGAGGAAGGCATTGATTTTGGGTCATTCGATATTTTAACCAACGATGAGGTTCGACAGGGATTGAAAGTCTTCTCAAACTGGCCGACCTTTCCTCAGCTTTATTACAAAGGTGAGCTTATCGGAGGTTGTGATATCGTACTGGAACTGCGAAACAATGGTGAACTGAAAGTGACACTGTCCGAGTAAAGGTGGATTCAGTTTGTTTAAAATAAATGACTTTTGGGGCAAACCTTGATTTCATTTCCCGATTTCTCAGTCATGAGGTTGAATGTATGCCAATTAACAGTACTTAAAAACTAGTTTTTTTTGTTTTGTTTTTCTTTTTTTTTTCTGGTTTTAATTTGCTTTAAAACTCTTTTATCTACTTGTGTTTTTCAAGTTGATTAAAGTTCGTACTTTACTGTATGTATATGCACAATTTGCATCTTTGAGCAGTGGGAAACCTTTGTCTATGCCTTGTATTTTGGCATATTTTTAGAAGATAAAAATGTTTAACTTCCATCAACATTATGGATTATATTTATTTCTTAAATTAAGTTATTGGGTTAATATACTATTTAGTATATGAGCTTGGCTTTAGATTTTTTTCTGCCTTAGTTGATACTAGAATTATTTTCCAATTGAACACTCAAGTTTAGCTTTAATATTTAATTTAGTACTTTTTTTTCTATTAAGTACTTATTATTTTTCATCATTTATGTCAAATATTTATTGGATCACACAATGTTTGATTTGAGTACCAAAACGAAAATTGAAGTCAAATTAAAATACTAAATTAAAAATTAAAATTAAATTCAAGTATCAAATTGTATATAATTTTTTAAAAAAAGCATTAGTTTATATCATACGGGCCAATCAAATATTCATTGGTTCACATGTAGATTTGAGCGTCAAATTGAATATTAAAGCCGTACCAAATTAAACATTGAAGTACTAATTCGAATATTAACCTTAAAACTTTTTCATGAAAAATATTGAAAAAAACAGAAGCATATATCACCTGCAAATTATTACATTACATCAAACTAATCACAATTCAAAATTGATAACATTCACTAAAATTTACTATGAAACTAGCAATTAATAGACTTTTTATGTAAATGAAATGCTCCTCAAGAACAGTGCTAAACAAAACTACAATACGTATCCATTAAGAAAATTCACATAAGCCGTAGAGGCAAATGAGATAACCACAAAAAAGAAGGGGTAAAATTCAAAGTCAATATGAATGAAAAATGAGGAACCAACCTAATGAATTTAGCTGGATTTCATGGCCAATATTGATTTTGTTTCTTCATCTTCATTTATCTTATCAGCTTTCATGAGGTCCAAAACCTTATCCACTCTTTCACCATGTCTTATATTTGCCTTCAACAAGGTATGATACATTTTTCTATCGACCGGAACTGTTCTATTCAATGACTCCATGAATTCTTCCACTTCCCGAACACTGCCTTCATCGCCTAGCCAATCCAATATACTCGTAACCACCCTTAGGTTCGGTTTCCACCCCTTGTTCTCCGTGAATAACGATAGGGCCACCTTCATGCACTTGAAAGCCTTTTTTGCTTGACCTTTATCTAAGTAACTTGCTGCCACAATGCCCCAACTATTAGGAATGGTTGTCTTACCTTTCTCCTTCAGGTTTTCGAGCATCGTTTCAGCCTTTTCATGTAGACCCTTTTTAACATACCCAACGATGATGATATTCGGTATCCGAAAATCGTAATAGTTTCCGGATGATTCCCATTCTTTGAGTATTTTCTCAGCTTCTTCAAACTCATCAAGCTTCACTAGAGATTGGAGCATGATAATGAAATCCTTGTTTATATACCTTTTACAAGCTTCTTTCTCTAGACCCCATAATCTGAAGACTTCGGCTTTATTTCCCAAACTCGTATAGAGCGATATTAGATGATTGTAGCCTGTTCCATCTTTATTATCTAGCTTCTGTTCGGATTTTTTTAGTGCATCAATGGCTTTTTCTGTAAGGCCTGCTTTTATGTAGAAATTGGCAACAACAGCATACGTGTTCCAATCCATCTTGATATGAGGTTGATCCTCCATTTCTGTTAAAATTTCTTCAATTCCCTCAAGATCAGACCTCACACCTAGAGAATTGATGCAGATTCTGTAACTGAAGTTGTCCGGGGATACGTTGTTCTCTTTCATCTCCCTCAGTACATCAGGTACTTTCTCGTGCTGTCCAATATTTGTGTAAAGACACATGATATCATTGTAAGTAAGAGTTGACGAGGCGAAACCCAACTCCTTCATTTTCTGCAAATGAGAGAGCGACTTGTCTATCTGGCGCTGCCGCACATAACAATTCAGAAGAGCACCGTATGTCTTCTCAGTTTTATCTTGGTCCTTCAATTTATTAAAATAGCTTTCCGCAGAAAGAAATCCACGAACTTTACCGATGAGATCCAACTGCACCGCATGCTCAGTAGGTGAAAAGGCACAAAGACCCTTTTTATTCATCCATTCAGAAACCTGCACCCATTAGACATCAGTTAGCCATAATCAACGGTTCAATGTTTGAACATTCATATACCAACTAGAATCGCAATTCCTTAACCGGAAACTTTCATGCCAATGCTTATTCAATCACTATAAACTAAAAAAACCGGTATCAAACAATTTAAATTTCAAGCTCCATGCCATAATCAGCTTTAATTAACAAGTCTATATTTGCAGCCCTAAGAACAGCTCACATTAGTCCATTCTCCACTTTAGGAAACAATGTGGAGTATCCATTCTTTTAAAATTGAAACTTTTTTCTCTGTTAGTTGCTATGTTCATAATTCCAGTCAAACACAGACTCACTTTTGCAGGTCAAAAAAGTCCCCATATTTTAACCAAAATTTACACCACAAAATAAGCCCTGCATTTTGCTCAATCATATCCATTACTTGAGCTTACAGATTTCTACATTATTTCAAACAAAAAATTTCCATATTAATTCAAATCATCTTATAATCAAGTCAGCAAATCATTAAGTTTTCACAATGCTCTACTACTTAATTCGATATTACCATGAAAACCCAAAAGGATAAGCGCTTCAAATACAAATTTCAAACAAATTAATGCGAATTAGACAACAACCCCCCCCCCCCGGCCAAAAAAAACAAAAGCAATCAAAAGACCCAAAAACCTGAAGAGCCTGAGTGAAGCGCTTTCGTTTACGAAGATCGTGAATGATGCGTTGAAGCTCAGCAACTCGAATGTTGTTCCCATGTTTAAGCCAGTCGTCAAGCTCCGCTTCGACGCTTTTGTCAGGGCTACCCAAAGGACTGATCCTGGAATATAAAGTGGCTTTATTGACCCTATTAGTATAATAAAATCTGCTGAAAAACCCATTTTGAGCTAGGGATTTTGAGCTCGACAACAGCTTCGTGGAGTTCATGCCTGTCTGCTGGGGATTTTTGGCACTGAAATGAAATGAAATTCGAAACCTTCGAGTAGGGTTTTAGGAGATACACAGATAGGGGTTAATAAAATATTGGGCCATTTTTTGGGCCTTTTTAAATAATGGGTTAATATAAGACTTTAGATTTGGGCTTTTATAAATAGGTATGAAATATAACATATTTTTATTATTGCATCACGTGAAAAAAATTAATTAAAAAATATGTTTAGAATTTTAATAAAATAGAAATATATATTATTTCTACACATTAAACAAAAATAGTGATATTTAAAGAAAATGAAGACTAATATACTATTTTGTACATTAGTTAGGCTTTAATTTTTAATTTGATATCTGAAATTTTTTGTTTCAATTTGGTACTTGACTTTGGCTTCAAGAATCACTTCATACCTAAATTTATTTTCAAGGTTCAATTTAGTGCTTAGATTTTTGAATTTTGATACTTAAAATTTTCCTTATCTCATTTAAGTACTCAAGTTTGGCTTTCAGATTTAATTTAATATCTGAGTTTTCTCTCTCTTTTTTTTTCTCAATTAAGTACTCGTGCTTTTATTAGAGTACATATGTCAAATATTTATTGAATTGATCGGTCTGGGTACCAACTTAAACATTGAAGTCAAACTTGGGTACCAAATTGGAAAAAATTAACTTAAGTATCAAATTAAATATTACAATCAAACTTAAGTACCAAATAGTATATTATCCCACGAACACTTCCGATCATTTTGGCAAATGGCCTGTGTTAAATCACAAAATGAAGTGATGAAAGCAAAGGTTAATCCATAAGTTCCATGACCATATATAAAGCTAAAATGAAAACTCTTTTTTCTTTTCATTTTTTCATTTTCGTTCATTTTCTCAAGCACCAAACAAACCATTTAAACCCTTTTGGCTACAATGGAAAACGAAAGAAAATAACAAAATCAACCTAGCTAACTAGCAGAGCCTAGTTTCTTTATGATCACTAGTTCCAGTGTGTTGAGCAATGCAATCCAACAGCTTGATCTGCAGATCTTTGAATTGAGCTATTTGGGTCTGCAATTCCACCTTCTCTCTCCTTAAATTCTGGTTCTCCTCTATCAGCGTTTGACGATGAACATTTGTACTTTCTTCATCAACAGCACTGCTGCCGTCATTCATGATCTGATGATGATGATGATCTTGATGATCATCACTTGAAGAAGATGCCTTCAAGAAAGCAGGGAACACACTTGGCTCGCTTTTCTTGCGTGTTATCTCCATTAACATCTGCTTGTAACCTCTCTGAAACTTCTCGTGCTTGAATTCCCATCTTCTTGATGATGTCTTCTTAAACCCCTGCTTCAACATCAATCCATTATACACTGTGATCAACGCTATATTTTTTAACATGAAGGCTATATATTTAAGTCGCTGCAACCTTTTGACTTTACTAAAAACCTTCGAAATTTTGACTAAGGCTACGTAGTATTAACGACACCATTATCCTGTCCGATTCTCGTTTTGGGAAAAAAAAAAAACCCTGAGTAATTAGCGGAATATCAGTATCCAAACCAGATTTAATCTGGTTGTGTTTAGATTAAAGACTAAGTTAATTATTTTGTTAATAAATTTATCTAATTTTTATTAGTAGTAAGGGACACAATGCATGCCATTAGCAATATCATTTTTACTGATAAAAATAAATGAAATTTATAATAGAGAGCAATTTACTGCTTAATTTAATACTTTGACTAATTTACTATTTTTTAATAAAAAGGGTAAAAATTTATTTGACATAATAGTCCTCATGGTATTTTTCCCATAAAATATCTACCTTTGAATTAAAGATTTAAGAGTAAACTATTAAATAGTCACTTTTATATTTTTTCAAATTATATTTTAATTATTTATGTTTAAAATATTACGTTTTAGTCACTTACGTTAACATATTGTAACATTTTATTTATCGATCCGTTAATTATCGTTAATAGTGTAACTTTAAGTTGATGTGATACGTTAAATCATCATTTCAAATAAAAATTTAGATTAAATTATACAATTAATTCTCATAATTTTTCAACAATTTAATTTTTTCTTTTATATTCTTTTAACTTTTTTCTTTAGTTTTCATTAGCGTATGCTTCTACCTCTATTTTCTTTCTTTTTCATCTTTTTAAAGTAAAAAAATAAATTACTTAAAATAAAAAATATAGAGAACAATTGTAAAATTTAACTTAAAATTTTCTTTTGAAATGATAATTTGATATGCCACGTCAGTACGTGACTAAAATGTTAAAACATGATAACATAAGTGACTAAAACATAATATTTTAAATATAAGTGACTAAAATATAATCTAAAATAAATAAAAATGACTATTTTGATAGTTTAGCCAAAATTTAATCTTCTCCGTTGTAGTCTAGTTGGTTAGGATACTCTGCTTTCACCTGAACGACCGGGTTCAAGTTCCGACAATAAAAACAATGAAATATGGATTGCAAAAGAAAACGGTACTATATATATACTCACTCACATATGTATTAAGTTGGCGAATGAAGCTGGAAAAATTATTGTGCTTGAAATATCTAGGCAAAGTAAGATCAGAAAACTCCGCCGGCGACCAAACCACGAAACCCGTTCCTTCATTGTTCCACGATACTATCTTCTTCCTCCTCCTGCTACACCCTTCCTCTCCACTTTCTTCTTCTTCACCTTCCTCTAACAAAGCATATGTCTTCGCCAAAAATGGTGCTGGCCCTTTCGCCTTTGGCGACGACAGGCTTGAATAATTGCTACTCATTTTGTTACTCATCATCACACCACTCCTCTCTCTTTATTTATACCCTTAAAGTTAAAAAGCTTCTTTGCTTCTACAACTTTCTAATATATATATATATATATATATGTTTATATCACACACCTATTGGAAACTACTAGTGCCGTGGAAAGTGGTTTGTTTCTTTGGTCTTTCTTTTACTTTCTTTAGTGATTTTCTTTTAGATTTTTCTTCTTTTGGGGGGTTTTGGGATTAGATAATGCAACTTTGTCAGGATTTTATATATATATATTTTTCTATAACGAACAGTTTATTTTAACTTATTAGAAAAAGGGCGAGGGTATACTAATATAAAGTATTGTTTGAGCATGCACAAAAGATTGAAATTTCATGCATTTCGGGCACATGGGGCATTGTCTTTTTTTATTTTTTGGTCAATGAATGAAAAACAAAGACCAACCTCTGTTTGGTCAAATTAAATGAAGCTGTAGTTTGAGTTTGTGGAAAAAAAATATTATTGTTGGAAGTATTTGTCTTTTATTTAGTTCAATATTAAATTTAATCCAATTATTTCGAGAAAAATTGATGATGAAAAAATAAATTCAAAAATGCTATTTTTCACAAATTTATAAATTAATTTTTTTCAAATTTTAAATTTAAATTTAATTGTTAACATTATTAAATTTATCGGTGATACGTTTTAAAATAAATAAATAAAACTCGCTTTGTAGTAATACAAGAAAAAATGTATTGTAATAGATATAAATTTAACAAAATAATTTTAATCTTGTTAATAGACTAAATTTTAAATATAAAAATATAAAATTAATTTTTAAATTTACAAAGAATACAATTAACTATGTGATATTTTTCTGAAAAACAAAACAGCTAGTGAAAAAAATTAATTGTTGATTTGTTTGATTTTCATTAAATTTACGGTTATTCTATTATAAATATAGGTGTAGCTAGAAAACTTTTTTAGTGGAGGTCAAAATTAATAGTCTATATTTTTATAATTTTAAAAGATTAAATCAAATTTTTATTATTTTTAGGGGTTAAAATATAATTTTATCTTTATTAATTTAAAATTTTAAAAATTTAAATGGCCTAAATAAAAATTTTTCATTTTAAGAAGACCGTCCCTACCAGCCCCTAGTTACGCACCTGGTATTAGTATATACGCAGAAACTAATATTTGGAAGCATAGAGTTTAAATAATCTGAAAATAAATGAAGTGATTTACTTTTTTATATTTTTATTTTCTATTTTGTATCAATTCGTTTTTATTAATAAAAATACATAATGTCATCATCTTCAATGGTACATAAATTTATTTTGCTCGCTTTTAGAGTTTTAACCTTATAAGATAAGGTATGTCCAAAATCAAACCTTATAGTATAAGGAACTCTTGGATATAAATATTTCTCCTGTTAAAACTTTGACTATTGAATATTGATTGCTTGATTTCAGTCAAATTTCAACTTAATGCATGACACTTCAATTCCTTATTTCTTATTTCCTTATAAATTACATGTTGACATATATTTAAAAATTAAATTAATTTTAATATTATCGATATTTAATAATTACATAAAATTTCAACTAAATATAAAATTAAATCGGATTAACAATAATATTTTTCTATATATAATACTCGAGCTCAAAAACGTGCTAATATATATAACTTTCACATATTTTTTTAAAATAAAATTTTATTAATACAATTTTCTTCATCTTTAATACTAGAATTTTCTGACAAAATAAAAAATTGAGAAAAAAAAATAAAGAATTAATAATGGCCGCGATGTCTGACTAATTCAGGAAGGTTTTGCTAGAACTTTCGATTTTCCAGCTGTTTTACTACCAATAAATTTTATTTTTGTCGTATGATTGATGTGATACGCAATGTTTTTTAAACGGACGGATGGCTGAATCCATTCCCATCATGCTACTGTTTCGATTAATATCTTCCTAAAAATTCGGTTTAATCGTTCTACCTGTTAATTTTATTGATTTAAATTGGTTATCAATTTAATCAGTTTAAAGCTATTTTTTAGATCAATCTCTCAACCGATAGTTCAACCTCGGTATTTTACTGACGGGTTTATTAAAATTTTGCTATAAATCTCTTTAAATTTAGAAGGTAAAAATATTGTGAAAATTACTGTGTTAAGAATCGGATTATATTTTATTTTTTTTATTCATATACGTCAGATCAAAGAAAATATTGGTCCTATTTTTAAAATTTTCACTTATTTTTACTATTAAAAATTTATTCTATAAGATACACGTGGCATGCCAGGTATAATTATTTGGTTATTCAATTAGCTGTGCCGGTTTTTAACAGTAGAAATAATTGAAAATTTCAACCGAAGAGGACTAGTTGGCTTTTTTATTTAATGTACATGGACTAATTTGTTTATTTTTTGAGTAAATGAGATAAAATACAATCCGACTCTTGGTACATGAGTCTCTATTACACTTTTACCAAATTCAAAATTTAATTCCTCAGGAATTTAATCTCTCTATTTTTCAAATTTTCAAATTAAAGTTCAACTATTAATGGTGTTAAAATTATTTTGTTTAAATTCAGATTTATTACAGTGCCATATTTTTAGTTACATTGCTACTAAATGTGTTTTTTATTCAAAGATGTTGCACCAATAAATTTAACAAAAAGAATTTAACAATATTAATAATTGAATTTGAATTTTAAAATTTAAAAATAGATTAACTATATTTTTTAAAATAAAAATATATGAACTAAATTACAAATTTATGAAAAGTAGATGTTTGATTTGATTTTTTTACTGTTTTAATTTTTCTTTCTTTCTTTCTATATATAATATTAAAAATAGTTTGAAATTAAACAATCCTATTAATTAATAAATCTAATAACATCATCCATCATTTTCAATTAGAGTAAATTATTATTTGATGATAAATCTGTTTAAGCGTCATATAATTAGTTTGGTTTGAGTTGGAGCAAAGGTTTTTAACCTCAATTTAACTTAATTAATTGTAATTACTTTTTTACGTTATATTTTACGATAGTAAAAATATAATTTTATTATTTTAATAGTCTATATCTTTATAATTTAAGAGGTTAAAGTATAATTTTATCATTATTACTTTAAAATTATATAAATTATAAAGTACTCTAAATAAAAAAATTCTATTTTAAGAAGCGAGAGCTTGAAGTCAAAGGAGCTCTTCTCTCTCCACCCGTCAAAAAGTTAAAATTTATCACTAAGCTTATTAATTTTTTTAATTAAACCCTTAACCTTTATTCTGATTGAGAGTTGAAAAGTTTTTGAAAAAAAACAATTAAAACTTTAATTATATCCTTCTAATTTTTTTGAAAATTTTAATTCATCGTTTTAAAATTCAATGCCACGTTACCCAAATCTCAAATGAAAAGAACACAAAATGGAGTGGAGTTTGAAAGGTGGGCACACTTGATTTGACTGTTAAAATATAGGGTTAGGTGTTTACCTATAGAATTCAAACAAGATTGCACGCCCATGAATCCACAATTAAACCAATAAAACCCACTTTTTTTTTGGTCTAATTTTCCTTCCCCCTTTTCTTTAGACTTGATTTTATTTATCCCTTTTCAAGGCTAATTTCTACTATATAAAATAATATTGGAATTAATAAAATAAATTATACATGAAATTAAAAATAATTCTTAATTTAGATAAAATAAGCATAATTATCTAAAAGGTTTCAAAATGAATACATTATCTAAAAAGGTTTCAAAATGAATACATACGTTTATTTACTGAGTGGTTTCAAAAAAATAATTAATAAATCAAACCGAAAATATTGGACGTGTGCATTCATTTCGAAATTTTTTTTTTAGATGATGAAGGATAAGCTTCATCAACACAATAAAGGCTTTAACCTTAGCATCAATAGAACATTATGACATGTTGACAATTGACTTTGTCACAACTCAAACACGACATATCTGAAGTGATTGCATGTACTTGATACGATAATGAAATAGGCCTCGGATGGTCCGAAGTGGCAAGCAAAAACCAATAAAAGAATTGAGCATTCATCAAACTAGAGAGAAGGACAATAAAATCATCCTTAAAATCACTTGTAAAACTGAAATTATATGCATAAGCAAGACTAAAAAACGTGTTACAAGAGCAAACAATAACTTTTAAAACTGGTGACTTATTAAACAATGGAAAAACAAATAAAAAACATATAAAACTTAAGACAACACGGGTCCAAATCAACAAGTGAAATAGTTTATTATTCTGAAATACACTCAAACAAAAAAAAAATTAAGAAGTTGATGAAGAGCCACCCAATTTCCAATAAAATACTGCTGGTACTGGTTGGTGGAATTTTAGCGAACAATAGACACCATCATCTATCCGTCATAAATTGTGAAGACAATAAAAATACTTACAAAATATATCTGTAAATTAAAAAAAAAAAGAGGTATGTAATAAATAATAAGAAAAGAAAAAAACGAAATTTAACCAACTTGAAAATTGACCCGCCGCTAAGCAAAACATATGGTGAGTCTAATATAATCTAAAAAATATATTTATAATATGGATTAGTTACAAGAAAAGAAAGACATGATAATAATCATTCACTAAGCACATGCTTTGCTTGATACTTAATCAATAATCATTGTTTTTTCTTTTTTTTTTTTTTGGTGAAGTGGGTGCCTACGTGAACTGCACCTAGCATTGCTCTGCTGAAGTATGAAAGTCTACTATATTTAAATTAAATAATTAATTTATGATTAATTTATAATATAAATTTTGGTATTTAATTTTTTGATTTATCTAACAACATTTTGATTATCTAAATTTTTATTTATTTATTTTAGATATTTGTATTTAGGGACTAAGTAAGAATTTTTTTAAAGGCTAAAATTGAATTACGATTTTTTAACAAGGCTAAAATACGATATTATCATTATATTAACTTATAATTTTGCAATTTCTAAAGGGACCATAAAAAAAAATGTAATTTTATCATTGTTAGTTGTGATATAACCGTGTGAGCGCATGTGTACTTCCTAACACCATCTCTGTTTATGTTTTATATTGTTATTGACTTATTTTTCCTATACTTAAAATTTATGATTAAGTTAATGTCACAAGTCAATTAAACATCAACTTAGTTAAAAATAATTAAATAACCATTTTTATATAGTATGTTATATTATTATTAGGATCTTTTATATTTATATTAATAAAAACCTTTGAATCTATAACAATGAAATTTAGGCTTTTCATACAATTTTACATAAACTTAAAAATACAAATTTTTATCTAATGTGCTATATCTCGTACTTTTAAATCCAAAATAAACATAAACAAAGATAAAAATTCTTTTTTGTATATTTTATATTCGCTTTTACGATTCATGTTTTAAATTTAAGACTGCCCATTTTAAAATATTATCTCCAAGAGTCAAGTACACATTCTCTTTAAAAATATAATATATTTCACCATTCAGTAAACGAATGAAATGTGATGAAAGTGAATAAATTGGAGAAAGTGAATAAATAGGAGAATATGTACATATCCAATAGATATTGAGGTCCTTATATGCTACAATTGGACTTTGTTAATGCTACGCTTTGCCTAACATAAACCCATTCCCAATGACTCTTTTGCTAGGCTCAAGCCCATATTTTTGCTGCAATTTGGTAGGTAAACCAATATTTAATAATAACATGTGGGCTTTGAGCTATGACACTTAACCAGTGGTCCATGCACATTGACCCTTTTCTTATTGCTTGAGCTTGCCATTGATGTGATCAATGAAGTTGATGGAAGAGGAGGGGAACTTTGGCTCTGCTTCTTTTTTTTTTTTTTCGGTAGGAAAATAAAAACATTAAGCGAGTATAATATAATCAAATAATTTAGTGAAGGATATCACTTTCAGACTCCAAAATCTATTGAATAAAAATCAAGGGATTCTTGAAAAGCGTCAAGCCTAATGGATTATAATATACATATTTTACCGTTCTATCAGCAACCATATTATGATATTTAGGAATGTACTTAATTCTTATCTTCCAATTTTGTTTGAGTAAATAACTTATTAATCATAATTTCGCCAAATTATTGTTGACATCGCTACTTGCGAGTAAGGTCTCCACAAGAAGTGTATTATTGCACTTGACCTCTAACTGTCTATAACATTTTTTTCATGTGATGCATAAACCTTTAAAAATAGTTCGAGCTTCAATATGAGTTACTGTTTCCTTGCCCACTTTTATTGAGTATTCACATAACCATTTTTCATTTACGTCTCTAAATACCCCACCAATCAAAATGTTATCATCATTAAACGATATTATACCATCTGTGTTAATCTTAATCCGGCCTGGCTCCGGAAGTAATGTGTACTTCATCAATACCGAGATATTCGGTTGAAATCCCCATGAATCCTTCGACATGTAACTCTTTACCCAAATTATACCTATATCCACAAGATCTTGAACACACAATTATTACTATTAGCAAAAATATAATAATTGCGAATCTTCCATAACAACCGACAAAAGAAAAAAGAAAAAAAAAGAATGCTACTCAAAATTCACCGCACTCCAATTTGTAGTGTTCCTCAAGTTTCATAATAACCAATCGCTATGCGTCAAGCAGAAAACCATTCGTCGGAAGAAAAAATAAATATCCACCTTTATTTTAAATGCTCCACTGTGAACCCTATATATGTACATCCATCACTTACCTACCCTTTTTATCATAAAATCCTTGTGAACCACCCTTTAGGGATCTAATTGAATTGGTGATTGTGACTTCATATTCCCCACATTACCCTAATTTGTCAAAAAGAAATAAATATCCACCTTAGACGAAAATGATTACTAAATTTTCTTTTTAATACATATGATTCCTATAGATTTTTAAGTGGTTACTTTAATTTTGAGTTGAATCAATTTAAGATTAAAATTTTTGATTAGTTTTGTTTTAGAGAATTGAAGTTATGTTAAATTTTGATAAATTTAAAATTTGGGTTATTTTGAGCTTAGAGGCACAGTTTCGACTTCATGCACTTGTTCATTATAAATAATTTGAATTTGAATTTATGATTTCTTTGAAATTGTTTTATTATTAGCAAGTGAGACAAATGCCTTAGATACTGACTTACAGCCAATTGGAAAAGAAATGGTAGAATTTTCAAATAAAATCTAATATTATATTAATCATACAATATAATCTCATCAGCTTATGGGGGCTATACCACAAGTTTACATCTTAATTCTTTACAATTTATACAAAATGGCAAGTAAAATAAGAAGCTCAAAATACAATCAAGCACAAAAGGAAACAACAGAAGAGGAAGATTGAAATTCTATTCAGTGACCTATCAGCCTGCATCTCATGTCTTCTCAACCTCGGGTTATTACCATTTCCCGTTAGGTAGTGTGGGTTCGGATATGCGTATATGCTTTCCGAATTTCCGAACACCCTTGCATATACCATCTCTCCAAACATCCCAACAAGCGGATGATGGAATCCGGTCACTCTGGAACCTCCGAGGTTTAGCAACGGGGAGGATGAATCGTGTTCGTAGGAAGCATGGGGGTTGTAGTTTTGGTTTTGGTAAGGGTTGCGATAAGGAAGCTGCTGACTGTTCAGGGATGTAGGTGATAAGAGAGGATGTGAACTGCTCGCTGGTGGTCTTGGAGGTATCACCATACCCCTATAAAGTGCCTTGCCTTGAAGTTCGGATTCAGACTGGCCACGACCATAAAGGGGAACCATGGTAGTGTGAGATATACCGGCTTTGCAAACAGGGCACTGCGGATGATCGTCTGAGGCAAGGGAGGCACTCTGGACATGAAGCCATTTATAGATGCAAGGCCAGCAGTAAAGGTGACCGCAGAGTGTAACAATCGGCTCATGTGCAAAATCTAAGCAGATATTGCAGTTGAAGTTACCATTCAAACTCTCTGGTGTTGAAGCACCTGGGACGGTCCTCCATTCCCGAGCATAATATTGTTCAAAATCCATGGATCAGTTCGAACAAACTCAGATTTAACCAGTAGGACACTCTTGATCTCTGAGAAAAAGAAAATGAAAGAGGATCAACACATGAAAATGCCAGATATTAAATAAAGGAGCAACAATCGAGCAACTAGAACCTGAGAAAGATAAAGACCAGGAAAAAAATGATAAAAAACTAGCACCGAAGTAACAGCTATTTATGCAGAAAGACATATAAACGGCCAAAATAAGGAAAAAACACCAAACGGATAAGGCCTCAACTCATATAGCTTTATTCACATTTTTTTCATGAAAAGGGCCAAAAGTCTTACTACCCTTCTACCAAATGGATAAAAAAAACAGCAAATTAAAGGGACCACAACTTACATTCATGTATTTCAATTTTTATAAGAAAATGTACAACCATTCAACACATAGAGTATAGATATCAGTCGCATACGTATATCCATCATTCACCCTCGAGGTAACTTTGGGTCCTAGTAAAAGCTGATAGATTAGGTAAAAGTATCATGGAGGCCCTTATATTAGGAGAAGAGGGGATTTTGCCCCTTCTACTTAAATAAAAGGACAAATTAGTCCCTGTAAATTAGATCAAAGAAGCAAACTGGTCCTTTTGTTAAAATTAAACCCATTTCTACCGTAAAAAAACTGATCATTGTATATCAACATGAGCTACACGAGTCATGCCGCATGTCACTGTCTTGTAATTTTGCTAGCTATGCTAGTTTTTAACACTACAAATGGATGAAGCCAGAAGTCTGACCACCCTTCTACCAAATGGATAAAAAGTAAAAGAACAGCAAATTCAAGGGACCACAACTTACATTCATGTATTTCAATTATATTACAAGAAAATGTAAGACGCATACGTATATCCATCAATCACCCTCGAGGTCCCGATAACGAAAACATTGCCCTCATGGTAACTTTGGGTCTTAGTAAAAGCTGATAGATTACAACACCTAGTTTTCTAACTTAGGGTTTCCCTATCACATTGGAAGACTTGAAGGACAAAGAACATACTGCAACTTTCTATGTTTTTACATTGTTATGTTAAAATTAGGTGAAACATGAAAACATTGTAAGCCATATAATTATTAAAACGAAGCTTCCAAGAATCCACCAACGACAGTACATTACATGGCCGATCAAAAGTAGATCCAAGAACAAAATTCTCTCGTTACAAAATCGAATCGATGTTTTGGAAAGTATATCACTGAGTTCCTAATTTCCTATTTGTTCATAATTGTTTTTTAATCAAAGTTACCAAACACAAATTAGGGTTTGGGAACAATTAATTTATTTCTCTAACTTCTTTAAATTCTCAAAATACAAGAAAAAAATTTCCTGCGAAAGATTAATTTCAATATTTTTTCTACATTTCAATTCAAGTTCCAAAAACAAAACCCTCCAAAAAGAACCAAACTTTATTCGATCAAAAGGTACAAATGGAGCGATCTTAGTATTAATCAAAATTAAAAATAAATACGACAAGTAAAACAATTACGTACCTATAACAAGAGCCGAAAATCCGACAAATTCTTGAGTTTGTATTTATCGTCTCGCTTACAAAGAAAACAAAGAAGGCGATTTATAGAATAAAGGATCCACTGGGCCTCGATTCAATGGCAGTTTTTATATGAAAAAGAAAAAAGAAAAAGGAAAAAATAATGATAAAGGATAAAGAGATCTGGAATGGAATACAGTGTAGCAAATCTTTTTTTTTTCTCTGATTTTTTGACGTTTCTAATTCTGCATTTCTCTATGTCTGCTTTTTCTACAATTTGCTTCACCATCAAATGAAGTGAAGCCATCCTATGTGACTTTGCCACGTGGAAGGACGTAGTCAGTGTTTTATTTAATTCTTTCCGTTTTGATTTGATTGAAAATGGGATATATTCCAAGAGAAAACTATCTCATGAGTCTCAGTTCATTTATATAAATATTATTATAAAATAAAAACGTGAGTTTGAGTATATTAGAAATATTATTATTTTTTATCTATAAATTAAAAAAGAGTTATAAGTAGTTTTAAATATTATATAAAAATAAATAGATATGATTAAAAATTATAATAAAATTGTTCAAAATTTTTTTAATAAACTTTATATTGAAATTCTAAGCATCTTATGTTGAATTATTTATAAAATTATAAAAATATTAAAATTTTTAGTCTACTTTTAAATTTTTTGTAATTTTTTCTTATAGCAGCGTATGATTGACTGAATATTTCAGCCACTTCTTTTAATATCCAAATGATTGAATTGGGAATATCTTTTAACATTAGAGACCAGAGTGAATAAAAAAAATACTTTAAAGACCAAAATGGAAAAAAAGATGTACTTCATGTACTAAAGTGTGCGTTAAGCCTATTTAGATTGGATTTTAAAATCATTATTCGTCGTAGTTTTAGAGTGGATATGGATAGATGTCTTGACATTAATTATTCGAATCTATGTTGCTTATTCCGATAATAGATACAGACTAAGATATCTGAATTCATTAATTATAAAATGTTTATAATATTTTTATATATAAAAGAATTTTAATATATTAGAATCTAATTTTTTACATATTCGAATATTCAAAAATAAAAAATATAGAAAATTTGAAATTGTGTTTTATTAAAATATGTGATAGATAATAGTATTTAATATGGATTTAAATAATAATATTTGAATAATATATAGTAAAAATGAATTTAATTTTTTTAGTGAGATTTATCATTCCTTATTCCAATTTTAAACTAATGCAAGATTTAAGTGGGAATAAATTTAATAATTTTCCATCTTTGAAAATGATATCAGGCATTTTTTTTGGCTTATTTTGAATTTTATTATTTATGAGAGTTAGAGAAATACAAATATAGTATTATTATAAGTATATATCCAATTAATTATATAATAGAATTAAATTAATATAAAATAAATACGGATAAAGAATTAGAGAATAATTTAATTAAATTCACACATGATAATGATGTATGATGAAATTGAAGATCGACAAGTAACGGTTATATACATACAAATTTTAACCAAGATAAAACTCGAAGTTAAATACTTAAAATTTTAAATTTTAACAATGCTAAAACACACATTAATTTAAATTTTATTATTTTTAATAAAAAATAAAAGAAGGTCCTCTTCCAAGACACGTGTCATGCACACACCACTTTATTTTCCATTTTTGAAAAATGTTTAATTTTCGATTTTAATTTTTTAATATACTTAAATTTAATATTTAATTTTTATACTTTAATTTTAAATAAAATTTAATTTTTATATTTTATAATTTTATTATTTAGTTTAAATAATTAATATCGTCAAATTTTAATTATAATATTACGTGGTTATATATAATTTGAAAGCATATTTTAAATCTATAAAGTTGAGAGATTAAATTCTTGAAAATAAAAGTTAAAAGACTAAATTTTAGATATACGAAATGTAAAAACTTAGGGACATATTTATTTGAACCAGTCAAACCGACCAAGATATCAATCCGGAGAGAGACATCAGATCAAGTGTCTTGTGAACCAATACGAGTCAATATAATTAAGTTAAAAATCGATTGAATTTTTTTAAATATTATTATTTTTATATTTTTTAATGATTCGCTTAATCAAACTATAAAAACCGATGATCTAACTAATTCGATCTATTCTTAAAACTTTACTGCAATATATTTAATTTTCAAATTTTTCTTTATTTTAGTGACCGAATGATAATAATCCACCGCTTTTGGGAACATTACCATATAATAGTTTCTGAAATTATTAGGAACGTTGCATTATTTTGTTCCCTCAACGCTCAGCCGCATTTAAAATCGATTAATTTTTTAAATTAAATCCAAAAGGATAAGTGAATAGAAAAACCGGTGCTTTACACCTGTTTCACCAAGTATATGATTGCCTATGTTTACTAATGGGATCACCGTTGATCAGTAATCAATGATGCTGCTAAATGAATCGGACGACTTAGATTTGATTTTATTTATGCAATAAAAAGAGCCCACTAGAAGACAGCAAAAGGATGGTGCTATGGTGGGGCCATTGCTACCCTTTTTCTTTTCATCAAATCTGTTTGTAAGATATGCTATGGTTAATACACTATTTTTATACTTATTTGTTATGTGAGATTGTTAGAAATTCTTAAATTTCATCAACGCCCCACCCCCCACCCCCTTCCATGAAAGGAGAAAATGAAAAAAATATTATTGACTGAGTTATTAACAATTTTATTGATTGAGTCTTAACTCGACATCAATATTATTATTAGCGTAGGATAATATGAATTTGAGTGTGCTTTGAAGCATATTGTGTTGAAAAATATGGACATCGTATATATAATAATAGTAATTATATATTATTATTTACTATTATAAAATGTTAGTCTAAATTAAAAATGATCTTATTTGGTTAAAGTTTATTTGGTTTTAGTTATTAAATAAAATATGGGTTAATATATGTAGATACTCTAGTAACTAATTTCTAATTGATGATGGACTGATTAAAAATGAGGGTTAATATGCAAAAGTTATATATTAAGGTTATGATGGTTTATTAAACTTTATTTCAGATTTATTTTACAATTCTAACTCATTAGGGTTATACGTGATTTTATATATTATATCAAAAAGAGTAGATACGATAACAATTTATAATGAAATTAATATTAAAAAAAATTTAAATTTTTTTCAAGTTTTATTAACGTTGATGAAAATTAAGAAAAAAGTCAACAATATATTAAGTTAAACTCGATATGAATGAGAGAAAAGATCTAGATTCAAACTTAAATAAAAAATGAAACTTAACAATCATGGATGTGGCCATCTTAAATTCAACTTATTAAATGACATTTTCTTTATTTATTTTTTTATTTTAAAATAATTTTAATAACCAAGATCCTATATTAAACTCAACATTTATGAGTGTAAAGATACTTTAAAAAAATTTAATAAATAAAAATTGTAGAAATCTAAGTTGTAAAATAAAAAAAGTTCTCAATATTAAAGTTAAAAAAATCAATTGGAAATAAAATTTGTAAATTTTGATCAAACGAAAATAAGCTATTTGAATATTTGAATTGAAAGAAAAAGAGCGCCAATTGAGCGCGTAACAAAAAACGGCATTTCTTATATCCAAAAACGGCCAATCCTCTTCCTTCTCCAAAGCTTCAAAAAATTAGAAAAAAAAAAAAAACTCTCTAACTCACACGGAGAAAGGAAACGTCTCTCGCTCTCCTTTTTCTCCATTTTGAACTCCAAATTTTTGTAAAAAAGAAAGGAAACCAAAACAATGTCAACGAGCAAAGCAAGAAACAAAAAGCGTGGATCGGAGTCCTTGCTCGGAAAATCGGATCCGAAAACCCGACTCATTGATGATTTCGATCCTGATCCTGATCTTTCTAAGTCATTCTTCACGACTACTGTTCTTCTATGTTTTCTTTGTATGTGTTTATGTGCTTTAATTTGATAAGCATTTTGTTTGTTGATGAAATTTCAGTGATCTCAAAGGGATCATGTCGGCTCTGCAACTGATAAAAGAAAAAGCACAAAAGGACGGGAAAAAGAAGAACGAAGAGACAATTTCCAGGTAAAATTAAAATTTGATTTCACTTTTTTTTTTGTTTTAAAAACGATATTTGTTTGAATTTTATAGTCAATGAGAATTTTACATTAGAGCTGTGATTTCTTTGCGGTTTCCTCACCACCCCCTCCTCCTCAATTTCAAAGATGAAGCTGTTTTTTTTTTTTTTCAATTTTCATATTGATTGCAGGTGTTCTTTTACTTTTATGCTATTTGATGCATGATTTTGGTTGGTCAGTTCAAGGAATTTTGTACGAGTTAACAAGTAGTAATTTCTTAATTTGAACTCCATCATTGAACTTTTACTGTATTCAGATTTGAATGAATGGTGCATGTGTTATTATTCTATTTTCTATCAATTCCTTCGCTGATTCGTGAAGATCATTACGTCTATGCTAATGGTTTCACAAACTGATGCTTGACTAACTTTAATTTGAGCAAATGAAATAACAAAACTGTTATATTTGTTTGTTTAATCTTTTTTCTTCTTCTTTTTTTTTTTTAAATTCTTATCAAGTTCTGCCATTATTTAGTCTCTTGTATATTGCGTTGACAGTGTGGCTGCTGAGATAAGATCTAAGCTTGATGATCTGAAGTCAAAAATTGAGAAGGAAAGGTAAACTATATTAGCCTACTTATAATCCAACCTTGAGCCAAAATTTAAGCATATTTTTTCTGATCTAGATATAGTAATTTATTGTTGTTTGTTTCTTTTTACTCTAGACAAACATTTGCCAAGGCACTTACAAAGAGCTCAAAAGAGGTATTTACTTAATAAAGATCTCAGGGATCATCCATGAAACCGGTCAATAAAAGTGAATTTGTTAATTGGATTTAACAAATGGCTTAAAAGCTTGAGATGGTAATGTAATTTATTTGTTTTGCAGTGTGAAAATTGCTTGAAGAGTGAGACTGCTAAGTTTCAAGAGGTTTACGAGAAATTCTGCAAAGAAAAAACTATCCACATGCAGTCTTTGAAAGGTAGTTTTTGAAGATCTATTAGAATATCTTGTAGTAATACATCTGTCAGTATCCTACGATAGGAAAGTTGTTTATTTAAACTTTAAACTGCTGCTGATATGATAATAAACATTCTGAAACTAGTTTTTGGCTTATTTCTTTGGAAACTTGGTTAGTAGTCTTTATGATTGGTATGTTTTAAATTTTAGTATAATAAATGAAGTTCTTCAATTTTTAAATTCATGCCTTGGCTCCGTAGTACTGGTATACCTTTACTCTTAAACATGTATGTATGTCATCAGCGTTGAATACTCAAATGGAACCTTTTCTGATAATTAAAGCTCTTTTTGCCTATTCATTTCTTTCCTTAAGTGACAACTAAATAATTATGTGTGCTTGCTGGGTTGAGCGATAAAGAATTTAATGTTTCGTCTTTTAAATAAGGTATTGGATCGAATCGGAAAAACCATAATTAACATAAACTAAACTTTTCAGAATTTGAAGTTTATGATTCAAAAAACCATGATTTTAAAAAGATAAACTGAAAAACTTTATTTCTATGCGAATTTAGACTTTTGATTGTATTCTGATTTATCAATGCTATTCCACAGATACTATTTCCAGATTTGAGGAAGACAAAGAAAGGCTGTTTGTGCGATATGAACAATTGAGTAAGCTATAAATAAAAATGCTGTTCCTCGATTTTAATGAAGCATAATTTATACTAATTTTGGTATTGGTTGGTACATTAGGGAAGAAAGAGAAGAGCTTGATAATCGAGCAAGAGAAATTCTATGCTGATAAAATTGCTCAGTTGGAGGAGTCATTGAAGAAAAAGAAACAGGTTATTAAACAATGAAACTGGCAAATTTGTTGACTTGAAAAAGCTTTAAACATCTATTTTTATACGTTATGCAAATGCAGGATGAAAGAACTTTCAGCATTTTGAGGAAAACTCTTGGGTCTTTCCTCGACAATGGTTCGGATGAAGACTTCCCACCTGAAGATTGAAATTTGTTTACAATGAAAAAGATGGAGACATCTTACTGAGATATATAATCCTTTTCGTCCTTCGGTAAAGTCTTAGTTTATACGTTTACAGCAATTAAAAATTCCATGCATTTCTATTTTGATACAGCATCAAAAGGACGAAGTTAAAAACAGCGGTTGTAGTTGCAAATGCCAGTTTTGGGATGAAAATTCTTTGCCTTGATTATTTTGCTAGTGAAACTGCTAGAGTTAATGAGGTAGGGTCTTACTATTTTCTGCTAAACATTATCAGCATTAATTTCTTTAGAACCTATCCACTCTTTGCATTGAATAGTGGGTTTTTGAAGAAGCACATATGCAGTCAAATGATGGACAGATTAGACCGATATAGTACACCTATAATCAATTGTGTGGATTGAGTTGGTTTTAAATAGGGTTAATATGTGTTTTAAAAATTTAGTGTTATTTTAAATGCTTCATATTATTTAAATTTTTAAAGTGGAGTTATTTGAGTTTATCATTTGAATTATTTATTTGATGATTTTAATTTAGATTATTTTAGATTCTGATTTTATTATATTTAAATATTTTAAATTCTTTTAATATTTTATGACTAAAATAAATTGAGTGGAGTTCTTATTCGAATATCATAATGCAAAGCATTGGAGGGATCGTTTCGGAATGCGCTGTTTTGTAAACGTTATCAGCTTGAGTTGCCAAACTCAAAATTTGGGGGTAATTGGTAAAGGCAACGTAAACTTACATTACATCAGCATCAGCAAAATGGCATAACAGAATCTCTCATCCCGAGCTTAAGAATAAATACTGATATTTTGTAGAAAAAGAAAATTACGTTAAATATTAACTTTTCGTCAAAATTTTAATTTAGTCCTAGATTTTAAAATATTTTAATTAAAATTTCAAAGTATTAATATTATATTAATTAGATTTTTGTTAGTCTAATTGTCAGTTTAGGTGTTAAATGATAGTTTAAAACCAACATGGTGTATCTTGACTTATATAGAGTGGTGGTTAAAGTTTTTTTTAGTTACTTGTTTGGCACGGTTCAAATTGTATTTACTTCTCTCTTACCCTAAAATTGTATAAAAAAATCGTGGTGTATTTTAAAATATATGGATTAGAAATAATTTATGAGATCGACCTATATGTATTTATAATTTAATTTATATATTTTGAATGTTTCTTGTCACAATCTAACGGATGAATTGATTAATACTTTCAAAATTCAATAAGAATATTTTAAAATTAAGGGATCAGTTTAAAATATGAGCATACTTTAGGGATGTAAAATGTAATTAACCAAAGAAATAAAAAAACACAAGGATAAGAATCGCTTACCCAATACCTCACCGTATCACATGAAAACAAACCCCCACCATTCAAAGCTAGATACAGTGCCCCAAGCTCCTAATAATCAAAGATTCGATAATAGAAAATTCCTGAAAACCCACCAGCAATTGTTCATATGGTCTAATGTATATCAAACAATCATAGAAACCATTATCATTTGTCGCCCCATCTTTGAAGAAGAACATGGTTTGTGAAGCTCTGTCCTTAACCATCCCTTTCTTTACAAATTTAGCCTCCAAAGATGCTAAACTAGCTACTAACCGCTATAATTTATGTCGTTCAACTCCAAGAATTCGATGCTCAAGTTCCAGTGCAGAAGGGCCTGTAACTGCTGGTAAGTTCCCATGCTTTCTCCAGTTTTCATTTACTTTTTTTTTTTTCCTTTTTGCTACTTAAAAATTGATTTTTACGGTGTTTCTGATACAGATAAACTTGAAAATGATTATGCCTTGACTGGTTCTGCTTATGATTTTGAAAGAGGTACCATATCGATTACTCGTGAGTCCTTATCTTCTCCAAAGAAGGTAATTCTTGTAAGGCATGGCCTTAGCACTTGGAATGAAGAGGGTAGAGTTCAGGTTTGTTGCCTCTGGTTCTCGTTAATTAGTTTCTATTACAAGATATTCATCTAATTTTAAGGAGTTTTTTCTTTTTTTTGAGTTTGCCATCATTGTGACCATATATGAAGCTAGACTATGTTGCTTGGATTCGTGTGGAAGTGTTTGCTATGGTTGTTTGTTCAAAGGGTATTTTTCTTAAAGAGTCGTATTTTCGTACCTATGTTTGAATATATGAATGATGAAAAACATCAAATTTTAAGGAGTTTTGAGTTGGCTTTCATTGTGCTTTGTGAACATATATGAAATTAGACTATGTTGCTTGGATTCGTGTGTAAGTGTTTGATATAGTCGTGTGTTCAAAGGGTATTTTTCTTAAAAGGTCGTATTCTCGTACCCATGTTTGAATATATTTCAGATACAGGTGCAGGGTTTAAGCATAATGAAGAACAGAGCGACATAGAAGTTGGTTCTTCCATTTGTCTCCGAATCCCCAAAATTATGCAGTGCTGACTTTGCTATCTTTGTGTTGCAGGGCAGCTCAAACTTATCTGTGCTAACAGAAGCCGGAGTGAAACAAGCTGAAAGGTGTAGGCATGCCCTTGCAAATATGCACTTTGATCAGTGTTTTTCAAGTCCGATATCCCGTGCTAAGGTATGACTACCGACCTTATTTGTTAAGGTTAGATGTATAGGATTCTTTTTGTATTTTTGAACCATCTTTCTGTAATGCAGACTACTGCTGAAGTGTTATGGCAAGGGAGGGAAGAGCCATTGGTTTTCCTTGATTCACTGAAGGAAGCCCATCTCTTTTTCCTTGAAGGCATGAAAAATGGTCTGTTTCATTCATATATATACACGTATAAGTATGTATGTAAAACTTGTCTTAAGTACATTACTAGCTTGGTCTATGTAGAAGTTATCATCTAGCCGGTTTTGAAACTCAATTAACTTAAGTAGCTAATTTCTGCTTTAGAATAATGCAAAAACATTCTGCAAGTATTAGACTAAATGATATTCAGAATTTGGAGGCAGTGGATGCTAAGGTGATATATCCAAAGGAGTACATAACATGGAGAGAGGATCCGGCGAATTTCTACGTCAACGGTGTTTACCCTCTTCGGAGACTATGGGCAACAGCTAGAGATGCTTGGAGGGAAATATTGTTCACGCCGGTATACTCTCTTTTCCATTAACTTCTTTTTTTGTAATCGCTATATCTTTTGCATCCCGAATAAATTTGATCGATGAGTAATGGTGTTCATCATTTATCAGGGTGAAAGTTTTTTAGTTGTCACTCACAAATCAATTGTAAGGGCACTTATCTGCACAGCTTTAGGGCTACCCCCTGAGAGGTATGTCATTTTCTTAACATATTATAACTATTACCATTGGTGAACTGTATGTTCTTGCCAATGAAAACTGTATGTTCTTCATGTACTTATAATTTCCATTTCTTGCCAATGAGCTTTTAGAGATCTTGTTTAACTTAACTATTTGCTGCAATTGTAACAATAGAATAAAGAACATGCATCTAGGATTCACATATCGTTTTGGTTCATAAAGGTCTAATTATGGTTTCTATCCCTCTGTTACGTTAAAATTTGAGATTTAATCATTTTACTTCAATTCAGCCTAATGGTCCTTCTAACTTTATAATTAGTAGGTTCAAATTGATAACATCGATGGTGTCTGCAATTATAGTGATGATGTTATATCAGCTTAGAGGGATTAAATCCCGAATTTTAACATAGTTGCTGGACTAAAACCATAATTGAACCAAATACTGTTGCATTGTTGCTCGACTTTCAGCAGCTTTCTCTAACAGTTGTTTTTCATTCATGCTTCAGGTTTCGGTCAATCGATGTGAACAATGGTGGTATATCCACATTTGTGTTCAACAAAAGAGGGGAAGCAATGCTTAAGTCATTGAATATGACTGCTCATATGTATAGCGATCATGTGTATCTTTCTTGAATCTGTTTTTGAAGCCATAGCTGTTAATAATGTGAGAAACCAGACATAACCAATATGTTTGTTTTTGTGTAGTTCATATGAACATAGGATTCTTTACCTTGCATAAAAACATTACACAGGTTCCTGAATCCTGACCATTGATTCGAGTTTTGCCTAAACCTATGGGGTAGCAAAAGGTTCGTCTTTGAGATTACTTATTTCACTAAATCAACGTCTTCTTTAACTGTTAATTTGGGTTTATGATTTGTTTCCTACTGCTTGCTTTTTGTTCAAGTAATTAACTCGATTGAACTTGAAAACATTTTTACCATCCCAAATTGTGACTAAAATGCCAAAATGACCTAAATCCCAAATTACTCGAAATTGAAATGACCAGAACTTATAATAACTGAGCTCCAAAAACCCGAGTCTTGAACCCTAAGAAGGCTGAACTTAAACAACCCAAATTTAAAAATGACCAAATCTGAAAGAACTAAACACCGAAAATGACTGAAGTTGAGAATTACCCAAACTGAAATGAACCTGAGCTTCTAAAACCGGAATTGATTCAATCTAGACTCTAGTTTTGCATTCATATAAAACTAGAGGATACATAAGTTGGCTTTGCAAAATTTGGCTACCATGCAAAAACATATTGATTTCAACATTTATTTCAGTATCACCCTATGATAAACATACCAGAACTGAGAAGCAAAAGAATCCATAGGGAAAAAAGAACAAAGAACATAAAGCCCATAGCTATAGAACAGGATGATCGAAAAGCGTTTACTATATTTGATCTGGAAAAAAAAAAGTTTCCACCATTACTTGCATCACAAGCTATAAAAGTTTTTCTGAACAGTTTCCCCTTGTAATTCCTCACTGTTATCTACAGATACTTTTTCGTATACAGCATCTTTTCGAAACCGTTTAGGTAGTAAATACTGACCTCCGTATCGCTGCTGCAAGAAAACAAAGATGGCAAAGAGCAGACCACCACAAGGTATAATGATATCCCAGGCAGTAGAATAAAAATCCATTTTGTGGTTTGCGTATATGTACGATAAGTCGAGATATCCTGAGGAACTGTGAGCTCTGTAAAGATCATATGCGTGAGGCAATAGACGGACCAGGGTTGTTCCGATGTAAAACGAAGCAGCAAGAGCTGTTTCGTTTGATTTGGAGAAGATGTTGAACAGAATCTGTGGAAGCAAAAACCCATCGAGAATCAAACCGCCGTAAGACTTAAAGTCGGTCCAGAAAGAAGTTTGATGGTAGAAACGGTTTTGGTATGGAACCATTCGGAGCCGTTTGTGATGGGGTTGTAGAAACGGGGTCTGGTGGGAGTTTTTCCATCGGTGCACGAACCAAGCTATCAACCCACCAGTTAGGTATAAAGGTAGGGATACGTATAATGCTTTTTTCTCTGCGTCCCGAAAGCCCTTTTGGCTATCATCACCTTGCCGTATGGACCAAGTGAGTTGGAGAAGACGAAACTGCAAAAGGAAAGCTACCATTGTTACCGCCCTTACTATTATCTCGTTTACTTCGAGCCATCCACCACTTTCGAGAAAAGCATTTTGTTGATTACTGTTTTTTACGAACAAGGCCTCGAAGTTCAACAATAGAGGAATCATGTGCCCCAAAGTAAGAACAACGAGCATCAAGACAGAGATAAACGGAAGCACTTCCGGGTGTCTCTTCACATGAAAAAGCTGCATTCCAACAAAAAGACATGCGAGTGTATTGGAAATTAAAACCATGGTAATCTCCAGATCCATTCGCCAAATGGATTCTTTAGCCTGTCCAGCATAGAACGATCTCGAGGAAAAATTAATTGGTCCAAAATAAAGAGGGTCCGACTTGATCCGTGTGCTTTCAATTGTCCCCTTAACACGATACTTTTCTGCAACATTTATAGGAGAAAAATGGATAGTAACTAAAATGTCACAGTCCAATGAATCAGTTTTTATCGAACTATGATTCTTGTATCTTACGTGTTTACATCCAACCATGCACAGAACACCGGTATGTCTATCATATACACCCTCAGCAGAAATTTCAAATCCTTGGGCCAAAACAGGTCTGTTACTCGAATAATACGTGTAGCTAATCTGATAGCTGATATTCAATAGCCTGCTATCATTATTGCTCGGAATTGCTGACTCAAAAGACAACGGTAAAAGACTGTAAGACTGATACTTGTAAGGCTGAGCACCCACAAACATTGGGTTCGCAATACCCCATGCTGACTCTCCTTTACTATCTATCACTGACATATCAAATCTCATATCTATCGAATCAGCATTAGGGTATGTCTTTCCCTTGTGTTCGGCAACATGCTTACTTGCATAAACTCTTCTAGCACTGTCAACCTCGGTATACTCGTATCTTAAACCCGGAACATTCTTTAACCCAGGTGATACTTCCCAAACACTCCTGAACCGAATCATATCAAAGTAACTCGGATCCTCCTTGTTTTTATCACTCCAAATTTTCCCCACAATCGAATCCCTATTTCTCAATGACAAAACCTTGGGGTATCTCAAGCTAAACTTAATCGAACAATCCCCAATTAATGTTCCATTCAAAGAATTCCCAAATTTCAAAATTCGACAAGCAACACCGCAAAAACTATTCTTCTTCTCATCCCATGCTCCCTCACCGATCAATGTCTTGTTAGGATCGAAAGGGAAATAATTACGGGTCCAACTCGAGTTCCGGAAACCCAACAAAACCTGCATTTTCCCTTTATCCACACACTTAATATGCTTAAAGAACATGAAACTAGGAACAAATTTAACATCTTTAATGACAAAACTGCAATTAACTTGATCACAATTTCCATAATCCAATTCAAACCTAATCTTACGTTGAACAACCACTGAACAAAATCCCCCATTTGCTTTATTAACATCCAAATTTTCTCCCTCACTTAAACAAGAACCATCCTTTCCATTATCAACCAAACTAAACTCATAATTCTCGGAGTTTCTAATGCCCAATATGGGAACAGGCTCAAAGTAACTCGAACTATGTTCAGAATCCAAACTTTGAAGAGCCCCAGAGATTAAAGTACCAGAAACATTGAAATTATTCGAGTAATTTAGCTTAAGAACAACATTAAAAGTCCTGAATTTACCTGCATTGCCATTGCTTATCCCTGATCCAATCATACAAAGCCTCCCAGTTGATTCCGACCAAAACCCACCAAGCGAAAAACTTGGCGCTCCCCTTCCGATGACTGGGATTTTCGGTCCCCTGATCCGGAACTGCCGCCGTAAGCCTCGGCGAGGGTTTAAGATACCGCCATTTGGAGAAGGAAGGGAAAATGATTTAGGAATTTGTAAAACGAGCTTTCCTTGAACTTTATAAATTCGGGTTTGATTACTACCAAAGATGTCGTGAGAAAACTGAGCACTAAACGTAGCTGCTTTGGGCACATCGACGGCGGTATTTGATTGGAAAAAAATGGAGTCTCCGCCACTGAAATACCCAATTTTAAAGTCGAGGTTGTTAGAAACGGTGGTGGGGCTGGGAAAAAGAGTGGTAGGCTCCGCCGGAGATACCGGAACGACGCCGTTACAGTGTTTGATGTACTCTAATGGGATTTCAGCATGGATTAAGGAGGCTTGAAGGAGGATAAAGAAGGTGAAGAAGAGGAAGGGACTTAGATGTAAAAAATGGGTTTTCGAATGGTTTTTTGGGTAAACTAAACGAAGAAGTTTTGGCGGCTTCATTGTCGGGACTGGTTTTTAGGCAATGGCGAAAAGAAGCCTTAGAGCGGTGAAGAAACTGAGTCAGATCGGTGGGGTATTTTGATTTAAAGCGATTTCCATTAAAGGGGCACGATTGGGAGCGTTGGGTGTTTTTTTATTTGATTTTATGAGGGTTTTTAATGACGAAATTGTAGAAAATTGGGGTTCACCATTAAAATTAGATTATTAGGACATGATGTTGACTCTTGAACTCCATTGATGGTCTGTTGGCTCTGCAAACAAAAAACGCGTCCAGAAGCCAAATGTTTTTGAGAAAAAAGAAAGGTAAAATTCCGCTATTAATACCTCTACTATGTCTAAAATACGGATTTAATCTTTATATCATACTCTAATTTTATCACTTTTAGTTTTATATTTTTCAAAGTTTAAATTTAATTTTGAATCTTGATTCAAATGGCATTAGTTAAACTTGTTTAACTTAAAGTTTTCTATTTTCAAAATTTTATAGGGTAAATATATTATCATATATATAATCTCATAAAACTTGCTATTTTAACATAAAACTTACTAAAATATTTTCGTTTTATTTAAATATTAAATTTAATAGAAATTGTTTAAGTAAGAACTAAAATTTTAAATTTTAAAAATATACAAAATGAAATTTATTAAATTATTGAGGAAAGATTAATAGTAAAATTTGACTTAGCAAAACTAAATCAGAATACAAAGATTAAATTCACGACGTATGTATAATATAAGGACTAATAGCAAAATTTGACAAAAAAATACACGAAAATAGATGGTTGAATTGGTTTGTGATGGTGTTACTTTGCTTTTTAAAATTTAAGGATTATTTTAGATAAAGTCAATTTCATTTTTGAATTATTTATTTGAATTTCGAATTGTTTTGAGTTCAAGTTATTTTAGCTTGGGTTATTCAAAGTTTACCAATTGGGTTTATTTAGGGTAAAAATACTATTATAATCCGTGTACTAAGAGTAAGATTGTATTTTTCTTTTTACTAAAAAAAAAATGACAAATTAATCGTTATACGTTATATCGAAGAGCAAACTAGTCTTTTCTATTAAAAACTTTATCCAATTCTATTCTTAAAAACTGACATGATTGATAGAATAACCAAACAGTCACACATACACCTCGTGCTTACATACGAAAACCAACTTTTAACAATAGAAACAGATAAAATTTACAATAATGAATAAATACAGTTCGACTCTTATTACAAAATTCTCTATAGTACTTTTATCATCATTTTAGCTTGAAGTCCTCTCTAATATTGAATCATCCTAGTCCAATTTAACAAGACAGGATATAGGAAAGGCATAATCTAAGAAAAAAAAAATTATCAAAAGCACACCAATCCAATCATCATTCACTTCTTATTTCACAAATCTTATTTGTTTTTGCAAACAATAATAGTTCTATACGGTCATAGTAAAAGCCTGTTAAGCATGGCTTTAGACTGTGATACAAGAAAACATTGCAATCTTTTCACCAAACCACACCTGGAGATATATGATACAGAGCTTTCCTTGCAGGAATCTTTATTCGATTTTCGTTTTTTCGAAAATTATGGTGAAGAATATTATACAAAGGTATTCATGATATGATAACAGGACATTCACTTATTCAGCCCTCGGAATTGGCTGCAATCAATTCCCTGATCCGAAAATGCCTCCACAAGCTTCGGGAGAAGCTTCGAGAGCATGATTTTGAATCCAGTTGAACTTCCTTTGAAGTTTTCATCACGGTCTTTTTTGCCGCATTTGAGAGCATATCCTACTGGTGCACCTTCCATGTATGCATTGCAAGCTGTGATGATGGTTTCAGCATGTTTACTAAAATGCTCCTTGACAAGTGCCTCGAAATGCTGCAACGGTATTGCAATAAGAATAAGTGACTCGAAAATGGACAATGCCATTAATTTTTCTCTCATTTTACAGAACGGGACTCTAATGTTACCTTGGGCGGCTTGCGGAGTACATAAAGCATAGACTGGCAGGTGATGAGGAACGCGTTTTCATTGTAGCTCACCGAATTTGTCTCCCCCTCGGCTCTTCCTAACTGTTTATCGTATCCAGCTTCGTTGAAATAAGGTTTCTCATTAAGCACAAGAGCCTGGAGGGACAGAAGAACTTGTAGAATCGTGGAGCTTCCTGGATTCCAGACCTCAGTGTCGGAACCTGTCCACGTATTTAGAAGGCTTAAGCAAACCTTCCCTGATTCATACAGGTTCGGATTGAGGCGTAGCCCCCATGAATGGTAGTGCACCAACTGCAAAAATTCGACTTCATGAGTCTTGTTTACATATATATATATACACGTTCATGATTTACGTGAATATTCACTTTATGCAGAGACCAAGTAGAACTTACAGGTGGTTCGTACGGATAGTTAGAAGGGAGAAAAATGTCAAAAAAGAACAGCCCGTCATGGTAGGGCGTGCCAGGGGCACCAACAAGTACCGCTCGTAGTAGATCCATCCTTTCCTCGTAAACACGAACATAGATAATTTCTGCTAAGGTCAAAAATAGTCTCGTGACAAAATTGTCAAGTGAACTGATAAATGTAAAACATAAAATCATTACAAAGAGTAAGATAAAGAGCTAACCAGGGAGATTTTTCTCTAGGATACTCCATTCTTGTTGAACCTTTTTCACCCAACTTCGTTTCACCTAAAAGTGCGGACAAGTACGAAATTGAAAATGATTCAGACTGTTTTAACAGCTCGAATTGTATGTTTAAGGAGTCGGATAATGTTACTAACCTGAGACACGGCCAACACCTTGCTTTCACCAAGGAAATGGTGATCGGAGCAATCACTAACCATATCAAACTGCCTGTATCGACTGGAAGTCTCGTCGAGTCTCGGCATCATATTGTTTTCTTCGATCTCTTCTGCTTCCTGCTTTATGTTTGTTGTTTCGAATATCTGCATCTCGCTCGGATCTAGCTCGGCAGAGTCATTGCAAGTTTCTGAGACTTCTTTCTCGAGAAGAATGTCATCTTCTTTTGCACTATGAGAAATAAAACTAGATGACTCTTGGCTTAAAAGTGTTACGGGAGCAAGGGATCCAAGGAAGCTAGAAACAATGCTAGAGAATAATTCGATAGCAGCTTGAGGACGGAAGAAGGAAGCAGGTGCCCATGAGAATTTCTCGCCACTTCCATGTGCACTATCGAAACTCAGCAACTCCTGAAAATAGACATAATACAAGATTTTTTCATGTTGTCAAATTCCTGGAAGTATAAAAACAGTTTCATTTTAAGCCACGATTCCCTGGCCCTCATTAAGAGTTTGGGTTTACAAGGCTGGTATTGATTATTCAAGTTCCGTGCATGTTATGAGCAATCAAACTAAAATATCATGAAAACCGAAAGTTGGATTTACCTTTCCTTTGTGGCTATTAGGCTGTGTCTCATGCACGAACATCTCTTGGTTAAAATCCTCGGTATTTTCTTCATAGAGACCGGGAGTTGTAGCTGAACCTTCACACTTATCAATACGGGAAATTTCATATGGTGCAACCTGTGTGACAAAGTTTAACGATAAATTTGAAGGATATTTGACTGCTAATTGATGAGTAAGAGACAGAATATATTCAACCAAAAATGAGTTCAACAAGTTCCGGGATTCTGAATTTATATGCTATGCATATGATTCGAATCACGGAATAAGGATGAATAAGATTCAAACCTTTGTTGGAATACCAGAAGCCCATTTCACCTCCAAGTTTCCATCTTCAAACCCAATGACAACGCCGATACAGGATGGACAATATGCACAGGGACGGTTGTTCTCATCCCTTTTCATGTTTTTGCCTTCCGAAGCAGCTTCGGTACCTTTTTCAGCCTGATCGCCAAAATGGTTCTGAATTGCCTTAACCACAATGTCACCGAAACAGTAGCAGTAATTTGGGTGCTCAACAAGTTCATAAGCACTAACAGTTTCCTCCATCTGCTCTCCGTCAAAATCATTTGCTTGAATCACAGCTTTATTTCTCCACAGTACCTTAACCATTCGTTCTTTTGCATCCACACCGCAAACCACACCCCATCTTTGAGTATCGCCATTGGTTCCCTTTTCAAAGACAAACTGATGAGGCCAAAATTCGTGTGCGTTTGCAACACTAACAGGAAGTAAAGTATGTGAATCTAGTCCCATACCGCAAGTACCATCTTGCCATGTAACATTAACTTTGGTCCTTGTCTTGATGATAACAAAGAGTTCCTCCGGTCTTGATCCCGGGTTTCTTATTTTAAATCCTTTTTCTAGTTTCCAGTTACCGTTAATCAAGTCATGAGTTGATGCATGGAGAAACTTTCGAGAAGTTCCCTTGCCATCAGCAAAAGAAAGCATACACCAATCACCGAGCTGCCAATTTGCATGGGGAAAAGACACCAACAAAGTTAAGTCTTTTGCCTCCTGCAAATGCGAGGGAGGAGAGGCACTCATATCATGATCTAGGTGAGCAGAGGAAATCCAATCAACATAAACAAAACCTGCTTCCACACTAGAAACAGTTCCTTCATCCCGATTTTCCCTCCAGGTACCACATAACCATCCAGTTGAACTAGAATAATCCGAAGGCACAACCCGTACTCTCTGTCCTGGATAATACGGATATTGCGAGTCGTCAATTATGTTGGGAGAAACAGGCACAAGCTTGTCTTGACCCATGGCAGTGACTTCACATTTTGAACCGTCATCAAAGACAATAGTAACACGGTCAACAACTTTATCCACTTTACCAATCCAAGTCGAATTAACAACATAATCCCCAACAGAAATGGAGCGGATCTTCAAAAGTTGGTTTGAATTTATATCTTTTATGACTTTCCCATTAACAGTCTCAAGATCCACAAACATATCAATATCAACAACTCTGCCCATCTGTCCACATGGATCTGTTACGGAGCGTACAATGTCTCCATGAAAGAACCCCCTCTCAAACGAGAGAAGGTCATCAATTTTCCCAATACTTTCTTCTAGACTTGAAAGAATGGTACAAGCCCGGCCACCATACAGAAACTCTGTGTCTTCTTGTTCCTCACTACTGCCACTTTCACTAAATGTTTCCCAATCAGAATCGGTGAGTAGCATATCCATTTTTCACCACCTATGAGAAGATGTATGTCAAATTTAGTTCAACATAAACAACATATGGAGGATTTAGATTTTAGTGCCACTTTTGGGCAAGATTCTGACCTTAGTAATAAAACAATCTTCGGGCACGATTTTTACTTTCAAAGCTTTGCTATCTTTAAGAGCACGACCTATGCTAGACAGAAACGACCATAAAAGATGGCGCATGCACCTGTGAACGCATAGAAGCTTTAGTTTAAAACAGATATGCTAATATGAAACCATTCATTAAGTGTTTCACTTAATTATAGAAACTAAACTATTAGTTGTTAACCTATTATTTTTTTTTTCAAATTCTATAACAAAACAATAAAAAGTCCAGGTAGAAAGGCGTACCGGTACGTAACTCCTGCTTGAACAAACTGAAGCACCGAAGATATGATGGGTCCAAGTTAAATGGTAATAAGGATAGTGAGTTAATAGTCAATCCCGAAAGAAGACGTAGCCAAGGATATGACTATACTCTTCTGTTACGAATCACGGAATGTATCTTCTAGTTGGTTCAATTGTTCGTAACAGATAGTGAGTCAAATGTCCTGAAGAGGATATGTTGACTCTATTGCCAAAGGAGATGTGCCCTAAAACGGACGAAGGGAGTTAACTATGAACTCCAAATGCCAAAGGAGATTTGCCCAAACGGGTCCAAAAGTTTACACCGGAGGAAACTTCCGAAGGGAGTAAACTTTCGAGGTGTTTTTCTTCGAATGTCAGTGTGAAGTTCCTAGCATGAAAGGAGAGATCCCTATATAAATAACTGCAAATGATGACCAATAAACACTCCTTTCTTTAGGAAATTCACCTGACCCAAGGAACTTTTAGTAACTACTGCCAAACAAGATTTTCCAATTCAGCAACTTCACACACACACGCGCATATATATATATATAAACTATGATGCCAAAGGAGATATGCTCCAAAGTAAAGCTGAAATGACCGTCTTTTTTCCCTCAAACAAAGCGGATCTGCTTCACGAAGAGTTCAACTAAATCAGACAAGGGATCAGTGCCGCTTATCAAATAATGTTTGTGAAGAAAATTTATTCCAACAGTGGCTTTTCCTTGCTGAAACTCATGAGTGCTTCTTTAAGACATTTAACATTCCCACGAAACCTTCAAAACAACAACCACCATAAGTTATATCCCGCCCTATTTTTTTTTCTAAAAAAAGCCTTAAAATGTGATTCCCATATTCACATTTTTTATTAAAAAAAGAAGAAAAAAGCTAATGGTGCTTAATAGATGATGCACAAATGGATTAAGAACAACAAAAAGAATGTAAAATTTAAGAATCCACTTTATAACAAAAAAGCATAGCAGCTATACCTACATATAATATTCAAAGAAATAAGTTTTCAGATACCCTCAATTAGATTACTCAAACTCAATGAAAAAGCCCCATTTCTTTACAAAATTTGCAGATTTGAACAAGTTTTCTTTGCATCAACATTTCAAAAATCCAAAATTCAAATAAAAACATACCCTTTTTTTTTCATTTTTTTCAGCATGCAGGCCATATAAACATAAACAAGTACAACTTTGAATTCTATAAATAAAAATTACAGCTATATAAAAAGTTAACACATATTAACAAAAAGTTCAAATTCTAAAGCATGGTATAACCTATGAGCAAAGAAAAAATAAATTATATGAGATTTTCATGGAAAAAAATGAATGAAAAAAATAAAAAAAAAACTTACCATTTTCCGCATCTGAAAAAGAGTAGAGCCATAAATCCAAATGAAAGAAAATTTATCAATCACAAACTGTACTAATTAAACCAACTCAACCCAGAAAAATAGACTTAAACTCCATTTACAGCGAGAACAAGAATTCGTCTTTTTTCCTTTCAAATTTCACTTCCAGCTTCCTTTTCTCGCTGTTTTTTCCCCTTTTCCACCGGTCCAAACAACATAAACAAAAAAAAAAAAAACCAAAAATACAAAGACCGGGAAATTTCAGAGAGGTAGTGTTCCTCTCTGAATCCCCATAGCTAAGACGCCATTAATGAAGCTTGAAAACATTGCAGAGTAGAGTAAACAAAAGAAAATAAACTTCGGGTTTCGGGTGTTTTCTTGCTTGTTTGAACGTTGAAGAAGCAGAGCTGTAATGGTAATGATATTCTTCTTTTTTTTTTCTTTTTTTCATCAAAAGGAAAAATATTGAATTGTGTATAATTAATGCAATGCATAATTGCATACAAAAAAAGAGAGAGACAGAACGAAGAATATACACGGTATCTTAATTATACTGTACGTTCTTTCTCGTAATGACATTATTGTCCCTGTTATTTTTTCTTTTATCACAATCAACCCAAAGTGCTAAACTAGAATTTTTTTAATCAAGCTTAAATTTAATTTTTGTTCTAATTCTAAATTTAATCCCTCTCTTTTGCAAAAATTGAGAAGATAGCCCTTGTAATTTGTCAAATTTTAGTCATCGTACTTTATGAAAATTAAAATCAATAGTTCAACGATATATATGTAATAAATTAATTAAAACCAATGGTTCAACAATTTATTTGCAATGTATTAGTAAAAACAAAAGAATATGAGGATCAAATTCTGATAAATTAAAATAATGAGATTAATTTTTTAATTTTAGTGAAGTAGATGGATGAAATTAAAAAAATACTTAATTTACTTGTAATCTTTTTAATAATACTTTTCTTCTAAGTTTTAGTTTAATTAATTGAAACTCCAAACCCCATCCAGCTTTTCCAATTTTATTATTAATTAAACAACATTAAAAAAATTGCAACTATAGAAAAATATTGATATTTAGAGTTAACTTCAAGATTTAGATTTTAAATAGGCTGATTTTAAATAAGTTTTAAAATATTAATATCATATTAATTAAATTCATTAACTTTGATATTAGCTTAAGTGTTAAATATAAGCTTAAACTTAATGTGGAATATATTTAAAATACGAGGATCAATTTGTTAATATTATATACTTATCACGTGAATGGCTTGAATTTGACAAGTTAAAAAAACTTTTTAATTATTTAAATTTAATCTATAACAAATTTTAATAATAATATTTTTTTAACACGTTAAATTCAAATTGTATATACTGTAAATGCATATTTTACCATAAACGACATTGAGGGTTGGCAGGGCAAGAAGCTTCCTAAAATATATATATATTTTAGCCCTTTAAATTTTAAAATTTATATATTAGTAAATGGTAAAAGTACGTTTTACTTGAAAATGATAAAAATTTTAATTTAATTTTTAAAAATTATAAAATACACATTAATACAATAATTTTACATTTTAACTCTAGTAAAAAATATAACTCAATTCTAATCCAGAAATAATTTTTGGATTCGTCCCTGAAATTAGCCCTAATATATAATGATAGATTTAATTGAAATATGAAATTCTTCTTCCAAACCTAAATGCTTCGTTGCTTAACCAGGAGACATGTTTAATACTAATGTTTTTTTTATTACACATAAAAAACAATAATAAATCATTAAGAATATGCTGGGAATATAATGTCACTAACTAGATTCTATACTAATATATATATTATATAGGCAGAAAAATTCATGTCAGAAATGTTGCAAGAGAAAACAATTTCAATGCTGCTTCTGGTAATGAAAGATCAATGTCAGACTTTTCTAATTAACTATGTTTCTGTTGCAGCCAGATTTCATATTCAAGTATTTAAAAAAAATAATATATTATTTAGTTTTGAGTTTAGTTTTAATATTCATTTTAGTACTTGAGTTTTTTTAAATTGATACTTAAGTTTTGTGTCCTAATTAAGTGCCTATATTTTTTATTAGAACACATGTGTCAAACATTCATTGGATCATAATGTTGTTTGGTTCGGGTACCAAATTAAACATTAAAACCAAACTCATTTACCAATTAGTATATCAATCCTAAAAAAAGTTAAATTTTAGTATGTTCTTTGAGTTAAAATGTTGTTATATAAGTGCGTTCTACTATTCGAGTTTAACTTAAATGTTTAATTTGGTATATAAGTTTTTTTTGTCCTAATTTAGGACTTAGGTTTGACTTCAATATTCGCTTTGATACTAGGCAGTGGCGAATTTAAGAGGGGCTAGCAGGAGCCCCGGCCCCTTTAGGGCCCTTAAAATTCTAGATTGTAATGGTAAAATTGTATTTTGGCCCTCTAAAAATAATAAAAATTTTATTTAATCCTTTAACTTTAAAAATTATAAAGATATAGACTATTAAAATGATAAAATACTATCGCAAAAAAATACAATTTAATTTTGACCCCACTCAAATTTTTTGGCTTCGCCCTTGATACCAAGATCCTTTTTTGTTCCAATTAAGTATTTGTATAATTTTTTTACTAGAGCACGCATGTCAAACATTTATCTGGTCATATGATGCTATTTGGTCTAGGTGCCAAATTAAAACTCAAGTACCTAATTCAAATGAAAAATTCAAGTACTGAATTGAAAATCGAAACAAAATTTAGATATGAAATAATATATTGATCCTCTTTTAAAAAAATATAACTATGTTATTCGAGTCAACATGTACTTCACTAAAGTGTATATATATTTGCTATATATATATACTTTTATATATCTATGTGGTTTATTTAGAGGAAAATAATTTTATGACGAAATGTAGCTATAAACAAAGCCATTTCTTGATAGATATAGATTAATAGATATAATAAATTGACAAAACTGGCATACAGCCAATAGCAAATGCCAATTTAATTGGGTTTTCTTTTAACTAACTATAAAATCAAAATGAAAGGGAAACAATATCTTTGTTCTTTTTGTAGGTATATGTATATAATATTATTAGGATAAATTACATCTAAGGATACTAAATTATTAGTAAATTACGCGTTTTGGTCACTCAACTTTAAAAAGTTATAAAATGATCATTGAACTATTTGAAAGTTTTTATCTAAGTCATTAGACTGTTAAAAGCACTACTATATGATGAAATAGCTTGAACATCGTGAATCTGCAAATCAAAATCTAAACAGATTCGATCTTTGACACTGATTGTCAGATCGATTTGGGTCTAAGTTATGTCCTTCTACTAGTTGATGGGTATTGATTCACTATACTAATTGTCGAATCGTTATTAAGAGCTTGCTGTAAGACTTTTTTAAAAAATATAACAATCTGGTGATTTAAATAAATACTTTTGAATAGTTTAATGATCATTTTATAATTTTTTAAAGTTGAGAAACCAAAACATAAACTTAGTAAAAAATTAATGACTAGTCTATAATATTATTGTTTAGTTGGAAAGGAAATAAAAAATGCTCATTGAAAATGACTTGTTCCTAACTATTAATTTTCCACTACAAGGTTTCATAGTTCTCCATTTTAAATATATTTTATACATTCTTTTTTATTTTTTATTTTTAATTTTCTCTTTTTAGGTGGACAACAAATTGTTGGGTCTAGTTTATGCACTTTGTAGGGTGGCCTTAAATGCGACCTAAATTTTGTTTTTTTGAGTTTGGGTCCCTCTAATATTCACAAGTACCATTATCTCATAGAATATTTGGATATTTATATTTGATATTGTGGTATATATAATTATTTGGTTTGAATATTTCACTAGTTCAACTATTTTGATTAAGGATAATCGAGAAATTCATCTTTATCAAATCTAATGAAATGTATCATAACTTTATCGTTAAGTTTATAAGATATAATCAAATCACATCTTATCGTGTTTTAGTAGAACATTCCATAATTTTATTATCGGTCTTACATTGTAAGGATCCACCAAACTTTTTCTCTATACTCAAACCAAACAAAGAAAAGGGTAAATTGGCTTTGTAATCCTTTCAAATTTAACGAAATTACAAGTTAGAATAAATGGTAAAATTACATTTTAACCCTCTCAGTACTTCTAAACCACTAATAACAACTCTCGGTGTTTTGTATGAACCATTTCCAACCTCTAACACCGTATCTGATATTAACTAATACATATTCGAATATAAATTTTAATCATATTTTAAAAATTAAAACCCTAATAACATAATTGAACACATTTGATAACCCGAAATACCAATTATAATTAATTGCAGATAAGCACCAAAAAATATGTAAGAAAAGTGACAAATACCAAATAAAACACAAATCTAAATTGTCTTCATTTTAACTCTCATCAAAGTTTCACATTTCTAATTTAAAAAATGTTCACTTTTTAAGACATTTAAAAGCTTAAGTATTAGAGCACAAGGACTCCACTGGTGAGAACAGCAAGCAGAATGTCAGAATATTCACAAGATCATTCCTTCTTACACTACATATTTCCCTTCTATGTTTCAGCTTTTCAAGTAAGTGGCTAATTACTTTTTTTTTCCTTTTATAATTATATATAAATACTGTATTAGCTTCAAAATTAGATTAAATTAGTTAAATATGTCAAAAAAATAATTGGTAAAATAGATTTTTTTTAATTTAAGGAAATAAATCATTTTTGGAGAGTGTGTATGAAAATACGCTTAGTTGAACGCGTTTTTACAATTTTTTCTCTAAAAACAGTCTATTTTCTTAAATTAAAAAAAAATCAACCCATTATACCAATTAATTATTTTTTCCGCATATTCAACTAATTTAACCTAATTAGGTTAATGATATGAGGAATTTGTTTTTACCCCTTCAAGCAACTTAACTGATGATTTTGAATTATTACCCTGTACCCTTTTATGAAGAAAAAAAGTGGTTGTTGAAATGATTGTTCATACTTCCTTTATTATTATTATTATTTTTAAAATTTAGATTCACTGTTTTTTTATGTCTTTTGACTGTGAAGCTTAACTGTTAGTTCTTAAATGGAATAATTTTATATTTAGTCCCTCTACAAAACCAATAATTAGATTTAAATCTTTTTAACCAAATTTGATTAAATAAAAAAATTACGTTTTTGACCACTCATAAAAATTCAAAATTTTCAACTTTTAATTTTATCGTAATTTTATAATTTTATCTCAACCTCTTAATACAAAATTTCTAATTTCACATTACAAAAATTGAATGTTTGAGAAAAAAGTTTTGGGAAAAAAGTTGGCCAATGGGGTGGAAGCTTAGCTAATCAACTATATTTTCCCATTGCATCATGGACCACTAATTTGATTATAGTGCTTTGGAACCTACAAGGAAACTCATACAACAGGTTGAATTTTTAAGGAAGTGTACATACATACAACTGTGTGGCACATTGGTGGCACTATTGTTAGGAAATGAACACAATTTCACTAGATATAATTGGCCTCAAAAAATAAATAATAATCTTATACATTTTACCCTACTCTACTTTTGTTATAGTCTTATCAATAACAAAAATCTCATAATATTTTATTCATTATTTATAAAAATCATCGATCTGTCACTATACAAATTATAATAACTTGATATAAGATGACACGTGGCTCAAAAAATACACATCAGCACATATGTCAACAAAACTTGATGACTTATCTCATAAGCATCAAATGATAGCTCCTCTTTACCATTAACCTTTCAACACTTTCTTGTATGAATCTTTCGAGATTACTCGTAAAATCTCATTTCAGTCACTCTTTACTTTATTGTTTTTTTTCTCCACTCAAATTATATCAACAAATAATAATAACGAAGGGAGGAGGAAATGAAGAGTATTAAGATGGGGTCAAGAACTGGTGAAGAATGTGAAGAAGTGGAGTTAAACTATTGTGACAATGAATTCCATTAAAAGCAAATCATATTTTAAGACCAAAGTGGAAGTAGTGGGAGCACACACCAAAAGTGCTTTTATTAGACAATGTCAATTCTTTGTTTTATTTTGTTTATACATTTACTTAATAAGTGGCAATTGGCAAAGAATGCCCTTTCCACTTTGAAGAAAAATATATTTACAAGTTTTATATATAGAGAGAGATAGATTTCATGTCCACCTGCACTGCAACCACTAATAATATACATTAGATTACTTTTCAATTGGAGCATAAATATATAACAAAGGGAAATGGAAATGTTGGGTCCATAAAATTATGGCCATAAAAAAGCTGAACATTTCACATGTATGGATTAATTTTAGTAAGCGTATGACTTGTAATATACTTAAAATATGTAGATTAAAATTTAAATATACGATATATATTGTATAGACAATTTAAGTTTAGTGTATTTTTTATAATCTTAAAATTTTAAAATAAAAGATAATTTAAGTTTAAGTACGCTCGAACTCATATCATTTTTATTTTTGCAACAATATTAATATCAACTAGCTAAGATTCAAGCGATTTGAGTCTAATGTGTTAAAAGAATAGATAATGTCATTAAAATTTAGGATGGTTTTTTTTTTTAACATGTCGGTGTTTAACATTTAATTTTGTGATTTAAATGTGCTCCACATTAGATAGTAAGATATTGTGTGTGAACCTATAGGTCATTCTATTTATCTGTATATATAGATAGATGAAATGCATAATCTAGCATGCCTATTTGTGAATGTGAAATAAAATAAAAATCACCCTCGACCCCATGTCCGAATAAAAGCGGTTAAATGGTTGGAAATAAATCATATAGGATCAATTGATTCATGGTAAAATCCCTCTACCCAGCATTTTATTAATTTCTTTTTGGTCAATATCATAAAGGGATCAAATGGTATAGTTCTTTTGTTGGTAGCTTGGTTGCTTTTGCATTAATTGCTACTTCGTCAATTTTACTGATTAGTGTACCTGTTGTATTTGCTTCTCCTTACGGTTGGTTGAGTAACAAAAATATTGTATTTTCCGGTACATCTTTATGGATTGGATTAGTTTTTCCGGTGGATATCTTTAATTGTCTTATTTCTTGAATCTATCCATTCTTAATTATCTTATTTCTTGAATCTATCCATTCTAGATCCAAAAATGACCCCTCCAAAGAATTTTTCAGATTTTGAGACACATTCAATAATATAGAAGTATAAGTTGCCAAAATGAAAAGAAAAAAAAATTAGAGGGGGTCAATCAAACTTCTGTATTAATTAAGATTGATGGAAGTAATTAATCGACATGATACAAGTACTTTAAGGACTCAATTAAAACATTTTAAAAGTCTAAATTAAAATAAAGACCATAATTTGAAAATATTTGGTGCAATTAACCTTATAGGATCCAACCTCTTCAAGTATGTTGATTTTATAAGTTAAAAGATTGAGACCAATATTATTAGTTTGTAATTGTAAATAAGTGAAGTGCTAGATCCAATTGATTAAACTCGCTCAACGGGCTCTTTGACTAAAGATTTCTAGTGCATTTATTTTATTTTGATTAATATTATACATATGTTTTTTAAATATATTTTTGTATCGAGCAATTGAGACCTAGTCTCAAAATGAAAAAAAAATGTAATTTTGTCTTTTCATAAATGATTAAATTATAAATTAATATATGGTAAAAGTACACTTTCACTTCAAAAATAGAAAAAAATTCAATCTCTTCAAAAATTATGAAATCATAAAATCAATAAATGATAAAATTAAAATTTGATCTATCAAAATTTTATAATTCAACTTTGCCCTCTATTTTTTTTTTTGAATTCACCCTTAAATTGTGTTATGAAAAGACATAACATTCAGTAGAAAATAATGTTACGTTAAAACATAGTTTGTGCCAATAATTATTAACTGTGTTAAAAGTAATAATAATGCGACTAGCGTGACTTAAACTCATGTCACAACTAAAACAATAAACACCCTAACCATCAAATCAAGTTATGGTTGTTTTGATTTTATATTAAACATTTTAAAATTTTATTTTATCTTTGAAAAAAGTGATTCAGGCCTCCAAATCAATTTGGATTACTTTGGTGTATATATATATATATATATATATATATTTCTATCAATCAAAGACATGAGTAAATAGCAAAAAGGGAAAATGAGCTACGGTTGTAGCACATTGCCGAAAATGGAGTCAACCATAAAAGGGGATATGCATGAAATTGTTGGGTTTGTTCCATTAAACTTGCTCCACTCAATCCAAAATCAATGGGGTTAACTGTGGGTGATAGAGACAGAATGCCCTCGTCATTGTCTCTATCCATATCTTTCAAAAGAAAAACACACACAAATTCAAGTTAAACGAAAACATTTGCCAAACATCCAAGTTCCAACCACGTATGTAGGTTCCTTTTCGTGTCCGGTTCCAATCCCTCACTAGAAAGTGATACTTTGAATTTATCGTTTATACGGTTTTATTTGTTATGGATCGGATTTGGAGATAGGAAGTTAAATATGAGTTTAGATGATTTTGGAATTTTATAAGATGAATGTGAATTTGAAAAGCGTTGGAATTTATATTTTAAAATGCTCTTGATGTTTAAATCGATTTTAAATAAAATAAAATAAAAAAAGAAAAGAAAATTGTACCCTTTCGAGAGGAAATTATCTGTGAACCCCTTAATAGTTATTATTTAGATTCTAGTACAACGGTAATTGTATGTAAGGCTCTCCCAGCAAGAAAACTAAAGAAATCAAAAAACAAAAAATTCAAATCTTGGGGTTTGGGTTGGTTTATGAAAAACAATTTAAAAAATTATAGTTATCCAAATCAAATCGATTATTATTTTTAGTTAGTTACCTTAAATATTTTCGAGAATTGAATTTTAAATTAATCTTTAAATGTCTGTTAATCGAATTTTTAAAATATCACTATTATATTAATTAAATTTTTTATAATCATAATTTTGACTTAAAAATTAAATGTTAGCTCGGATTAAGTAAAGTATTTAAAATATGTATATCAAAATTTGAACAAGTTTATATCTATAGCATGGATAGCCATTCTGAGTGTGGGTTTGGATGGATGGTGTGATGTGATGTGTTTAGCATACTTTTTATCACACGCTACAATATCACTTAAGTATCTAATCTCACCGTCACCGCTGTTTTTATACTAACCCCAGATAAACGTACCACCTATTCAAATTCACCTTAAATATAATCATACTATTTTTTTTAATCATATGTAATCCAAACGATGAATGTAATAAGAATTTTATGGGAGGCTTTGTAGAGAACTATTCTAGCAGAAGGGACTCAATGGATGGCGATTGGTGACTTTAATGTTATTCTTTCTCCTATTGAGAAGCGAGGCGGTCAGTCACTAGGAAAAAGATGCCCCTTTTTTTGGTAAACTTATGGATTTCGCTTTATTGCAAGTCTTAGGCTTTAGAGGTCCGCAATTCACTTGGCAGAGAGGGGGGGCTATGGAGCGGCTAGATAGGGCTATTTGTAATAACGCTTGGTGTACTCTTTTTCCTAATTCTCTTGTGAATCACTTGCCACGACTTAAATCGGGTCATAAACCCCTTAAATTATCTTTGATGCCTGACTTTCTTTTCTCGTGAGGACGCTCGTTTAGGTTTTTAGCAAGTTGCGTTTGTAATGGCCTAAATTTAAAATTATCGGAACAGTAGTTTCGTAACCACAAATCCGATTTAAAGAGAAATTTATTTCAATATTTTTGCATGAAAATTGATATGATAGGAAAATCGTATGAAAATATAGATAGAAAAATTTTACCGATTTAGTGATTAGATAGAAAAAGAAATTATTGAAGAAATTGGGTAAAAACAAGGTATCGAGACCTCTATCTCATAAAACCGAGTCAAAAATAATTTTATAAATATTTATGAAATGTTATTAATGTGGTATTAAAATTTCGTTAGGAAATTTTAATGTTTGGGTAGTCAATTAAATGAAAAGGACTAAATTGTAATAGGTGTAAAAGTTGCTAGAATGATTAAATAGCTTAAAAGTCTAATGAGAAAGGATTTGAAAGGCAATTAGACCCAAAAGTTATTTGGGCTGGACGGCAAGGGTATGAAATCAGTAGAAAAATTGATAAATTAAGGGTAAAATTGGAATATTGCAAAATTAACTAAATAAAACTAGGACTAAATAGGAAATATCTAGATTTCTCTTCATTTCTCTTCAATTCCAGCAGCTAAAAATGCCATAGGAGGGTTCTCTAAGCTGGCATTCCATAATTTTTGCACCAAATCCGGAAGATTCAAATACGAAGCTAGATCGAGGAAAGAAAAAACTTCGGGATTAGTAGATTTTTATTGTTTACAAACAAGTATCAATGTAAGTTCGTGTAACTTGAATTATATTCTTAAATGCTTGAGATTGTATGTTATTGATGTGAATATGATTTGAGTGTTCATTGTATGAAAATTAATGAAACATTGATATATTTGATAAAATGGGAAGAAATCCCGTTTGAATGAAAGGAAAATTCGATGGATCTCTGAAAAGGAATTGACGGCAAAAAGGATCTATCCCAGACGGGTGATCCTATCCTAATATAGCCCTCCCGAAGAATATGTGTAAAATGGATTTAGCCCGGACGGGTAATCCGAATTAGGTCCAATTTAGCTCGACTAGTAATTCGATCCAAGCTCATTAGAGTAATTGTCGTTGCGGGATTTAGCTCGGATTGGTAATCCCGACAATACTCTATGAGTTTATATTGCAAGGGATTTAGCCTGGACTGGTAATCCCGCTGCAAGGTTGAGGTTCGCGGGAGTGTGCTCTCTGAAATGGATATGTGCGCACATGAATATGAATTGACGGACCCAGAATTGTACAATAAATGTGTACCTCTGAAAATCCATCGAAATTCCGATAAATTCAACGGGATAAATATGGAAAAATAACAAAGAAATGGAAATCATGGTATTGACGAGCTCATCAATCATGGTATATATTATTGGTACATGGAAATTATTGCACAAACTTGAATGTTGAGTTTGTGCATATTAGGGTAATAATGCATTGAATGGATATATGGATGTTTATTGTATTGTATTGAAAATATTAGGTAAGTACAATTCTTGTTACATGAGCTTACTAAGCACGAAGTGCTTACCCCGTTTCCTTTTTCCCTGTTTTGTAGTGTTAAGAGCTCGGAGGTCGGATTTGGTCGGAGACACATCACACTGTCAACCTCAGGATTTTGGTATATAAAGAAACTTTATTTTGGAAATCAATGGCATGTATAAGCTAACAAAATAAATGTTAATGTGAAATGAATGTAAAGTTAGCCATTAGTATGGTTAACAAACTTGGTTTTAGATATGTGATGACGTTATCTTATAAATATGCATGAATTTATCTTGAAAATATGTTGAATTGATTTGGTCTCTGTGGATTGGTCTCGAGTTAATATTGCAGGGAAGGTTAGATATTTATAAAGGGGCTATATTAAATATAAAAAAAATTAATTCGTAAACTCCGGTAATGCCTCGTACCCTATTCCGGCAATGAATACAGGTAGGGGTATTATATTTATTGGTATCAGAGCTATGGTTTAGCCAGTTCTAAGACCGATGTAGCAAATACGGGATTAGCTATATATGCCATTTAAATTATTATTGATAGTGTGATATCTCCTGACCATTTAAAATGTATTTTTCTTATAGTAATGTCATCCGACCGAGCTCAATCTGAGAAAGCTGGGAGTCATGCTCCGGCTTCAGTACAAAGAGAAGAAACTAGCAGTAGAAGGCCCGAGACAGAGGGTCGAGGGGAGGAGGCAAAAACAACCTTCTTTCAAATGATGAATGAATGGTTTAATCAATATTTAAGAACTAACCCCGTAGTGCAGCAAGCTCAAGCTCCCCCTCCTGCTCCTTCACCGGTTCCCGAGATCCCACAGGGTGCAGGTACTGAATCTGTCAGAAAAGGAAAAGCTCCAGTATATAAAATTCAAAAATATGGGGCCGAAGAATTTCAAGCAGCAGTTGATGATGATTCTAAACGGGCTGAATTCTGGTTAGAAAACACTACTCGGGTTCTGGAAGAATTATCTTGTACACCAGAAGAATGTCTGAAATGTACCGTCTCACTGCTAAAAGACACAGCTTACCATTGGTGGAATACTAAAGCTTCAGTTGTTCTGAAAGAAGAAATTACATAGGAATTCTTTCAGACCGAGTTCAGAAAAAAATATATCAGCCAGAGGTTTTTCGATCAGAAAAGAAAAGAATTTCTTGAGTTGAAACAGGGTAACAGATCAGTATCTGAATATGAAAGAGAATTTGTTCGATTGAGTAAATATGCTCGAGAATGGGTACAGTCAGAAGCTAAAATGTGCAAACGATTCGAAGAAGGGTTAAATGAAGACATTAAACTACTGATCGGAATTCTTAAAATTCGAGAGTTTGCTACATTGGCAGAGAGAGCTTATAAAGCAGAAGAATTGAGCAAAGAAAAGAAATAGGCTGAGAGGGAAGCTCGAATTTTTAGGAAAAGACCGACGGGAAAATCCCAGTTTTCTGCTTCAAAGAAATTGAAGAAGTATCAGGATCGTTCTACTTCAGCTATTGGGTATTCGGGCAGAGAGCGAGGTTCTCAACGCACTAATCCAAAACCTTCTACTCCATCAGTGACCAGTGTTGGTAGTGTTGGCACTCTTAAGCCGAGATGCCAGTACTGTAATAAAGCTCATTTTGGTGAATGTCGATTAAAGAGCGGGGCTTGTTACCAATGTGGTTCTTTTTACCATTTCCTCAAAGATTGTCCAGAAAGAGGTGAAAAAGAAGCTGAACAGATATCGAAGCTGAGTAATCCAGTTTCGATAGGTAGACCACCTCGACCATCTGGTAATGTCAGTGGTAGCCGAGGAGCTACGAAAGATATTGCAGGCAGGTCTGAAGCACGAGCACCTGCTAGGACATATGCCATTCGTGCGAGAGAAGATGCCTCAAAGACCGATATTATTATCGTACATTTTCTTTACTTGATAATCGATATTATCGCATTAATTGATCCCGGTTCTACGATTCATATATATGTGTTAAACTTGCAATTGTTAAAAATTTACCGTTGAACCTCATCAATTTGTGGTTAAAGTCTCGAACCCCTAGGCCGCCTATGTTGGTGGATAAAATTTGTAAAATTGTTCACCGATGGTAAGAGGTTATTGTTTCCTACTGATTTGATGTTACCGCCATTTGATGAATTTGACGTGATATTGGGCATGGATTGGTTAACCCAAAGATGATGCGGTAGTAAATTGTAGAAAAAATATATTGTGCTAAAATGTCGAATGGTGAGTTGCTTGGTTAAACTGATCGATGAGGGTTATCTGATGTGATTTCAGTAATGGCAGCACAAAGGTATGTCAAAAAAAGATATGATGCTTACTTGGCTTATGTACTCGACACCAAGGTATCTGAGTCAAAGATACATGCAGTTCCAGTGGTATGTGAATTTTCCGATGTGTTTCCAGAGGAATTACCAGGATTGCCACCAGAAAGAGAAGTGGAATTTTCTATAGATTTGATTCCGGGAACTACTCTGATCTCCATAGCTCCATATCGTATGGCTCCTACAGAATTAAAGGAGTTAAAGACACAATTGCAAGAACTTGTTGACAGGGGTTTTGTTCGACCAAGTCATTCACCTTGGGGTGCTCCGATTCTGTTTGTGAAAAAGAAAGATGTGTCTTTGAGATTGTGTATCGACTACCGGTAGCTTTATAAAGTAACCATAAAGAATAAGTACCCGTTACCCTGAATTGATGATTTATTTGATCAGCTGAAAGGTGCTACTATGTTTTCAAAGATTGATCTTCGATCGGGTTATTATCAGTTACGGGTAAAGGAGTCAGATGTGCCAAAAACAGCCTTTAGAACCAGGTACGGGCATTATGAGTTTCTAGTTATGCCGTTTGGGCTAACTAATGCACCTGCAGTATTCATGGATTTTATGAACCGGATATTCAGACCGTATTTAGACAAATTTGTAGTAGTATTCATTGATGATATTTTGGTTTATTCTCGGGATGAAGAAGAACATGCAGAACATTTGAGAATTGTGTTGCAAATTCTGCGAAAGAAGCAGTTATATGCTAAATTCAGTAAATGTGAATTTTGGCTTCGAGAAGTGGGTTTTCTAGGACATATTGTATCTGCCAAGGCATCGTGGTAGATCCAAGTAAAATCTCACTATTGTCAATTGGAGTCCACCAAGAATGTATCCGAAGTTAGAAGTTTCTTGGGTTTAGTGGTTATTATCGGAGATTTGTACAGGATTCTCTATGATAGCTTCTCCAATGACTCGATTATTGCGTAAAGATGTAAAGTTCGAGTGGATGATGAATGTCAACAAAGTTTCAACCGATTGAAAGACCTATTAACGAAAGCACCTGTATTAGTGCAGCCTGAACTGGGTAAGGAATTTGTTATTTACAGTGATGCCTCATTTAATGGTTTAGGTTGTGTTTTTATGCAATAAGGTAAAGTAATAGCCTATGCTTCAAGACAACTTAAACCACATGAAAGAAATTACCCAGTACATGATCTTGAATTAGCTGCTATTGTATTTACGCTGAAGATATGGCGGCATGTAACGCCCCTAACCTGAATCCGTCACCGGAATAGAGTTACGGAGTATTACCGGAGTTACCAATTCATTTATCAGATATTTCATTAATCCGATATCTTTTCTTTTCCACGTTCAAGTCTTGTATTCAAGTCATCCGGATCTTTATAAAGAAATTTGATCATTGTTTTCATTTATTTCATGTTATAATACATTCAACTAATGCTCTAAACAAAATTATCATTTTACCCCTAAACTTTTAATTAATGACGATTTCATCCTTAGGTTAAAATAAAATAAAATAATTACAATTTAATCCTTATTTCCAGTCGTTATTCTCACACAAATTGATAACAACCTATGAATTCTATAAAATGTCAGAATTTTCCATAATTTCAACACTTTTCAATTTAATCCTTAAAACATGTTTTTCCCTGATCTTGAGCTAAATTAATAATTTCATTCAATTTTGTAATTTAAATAATAAAATAATCCATTTCATACAAATTGGTGATTTCTAACATTTTTTTTTACAAAATTTCCAATAAAATTTTACTTTTATTCAATTTAGCCCATGAGCCTAAAAAATACAAATTACCCATGCTAGCTGAATATTCATACATATTTTCCTCCTCCTCCTCTCCATTCCACATCCTTAATTTATATAACATGCAACAAGTAACATTATCAATAATTTCACTATTTACTTATGTATATTCAAAACTGTCCATTTGCGTCATAGTCACTAAATTATTTATATCTTAAGCTACAGAACTCGAAATTAAGATCCGCTAATTTTCCCTGAAACTAGACTTACTTATCTTATTACAATAAAATTTTCAGAATTTTTGGTTTAGCCAATAAGTACAGTTTATTCTTTAAAGTTGCCCCTGTTCTGCTGTCTAACAGTTCCGACCCTTCTTCACTAATAATTAATTATCTCATCGTATGAGATTCGGATGATGTTCCTGCTTATTTCTATTGAAAATAAACTCTTTAAGGATTTTAAACATATAAATTTAATCCCTTATATATTTTTCTCCAATTTTTGATGATTTTCCAAAGTTAGAACAGGGGAACCCAAAATCATTCTGACATTGTCTCACAAAACTTATTATATCTCATGATTTACAATTCCATTTCTTACACCGTTTCTTCTATAAGAAACTAGACTTAATAAGCTTTAATTTAATATTTTATTTATCATCTAATTAGATTTCTACAATTTTTGGAGATTTTTCAAAGTTAGACTATTGCTGCTGTCCAAAACTGTTTTAGACATATAAATTTAATCCCTTAATTATTTTTCTCCAATTTTTGATGATTTTCCAAAGTTAGAACAGAGGAACCCAAAATCATTCTGACATTGTCTCACAAAACTTATTATATCTCATGATTTACAATTCCATTGCTTACACCGTTTCTTCTATAAGAAACTAGACTCAATAAGCTTTAATTTAATATTTTATTTATCCTCTAATTAGATTTCTACAATTTTTGGAGATTTTTCAAAGTTAGACTATTGCTGCTGTCCAAAACTATTTTAGTGCAAAATGTTAATTTTCATTCTGTCCCAAATTTCACAGTTTATACAATTCAGTCCTTACTTAATTAGCCCCTCAATTAAACTAATTTTCTCAATTAATACTTTTCCTAGACATTATAAGTTATTTCATAACTATTGAAATTCAGAATTTCCACATAAAACTCTAACTTCAAACTCTTTTACAATTTAGGTCCCAAACATTCACTTTCTATTCAATTCTTTCAATAACATCAGCATATAAACAATTTAAAGCTCTAATTCTATGTCAAATCATCATATACCTCCAGCACATATTCATAGAAACTTTCAATTTCTTTCATAGAATCAAGAACTAATGAATTCAACAAATGGACCTAGTTGTAAAAGTCACAAAACACAAAAATTCAAGAAATAATCAAGAATTGAAATTACTTGCAGTAAAAATATGAAAACCAGCTTAAGGAACTCTTCCATGGTGTTTTGCTGATGAGAATGCAGAAAATAAAGAGAAATCTAGATAATTCCACTTTAGTCCTAGCTTTATTAAGTAAATTTTGCAATTTTCTAATTTTTCCTTAATTCCCTTATTTTCTTGGTGATTTCATGCTCTTGCCGTCCAGCCCAAATAGACCTTGGGTCTATTTCCTTTAAACCCTCTTTCTTTTATCATTTAAGCTATTTAATCATTTCTCACAATTTTGCATTTGATACAATTTAGTCCTTTTTGTTCAATTAGCTATCAGACTTTAAAATTTCTTGACTAAACTTTAATACTAACTTATTAACACTCCATAAATATTTATAAAAATATTTATGGCTCGATTTAAAATTCCCGAGGTCTCGATACCTCATTTTCAATTTTAATTATTTTAATATATATATATTTTAGTACATTTCACTATTTCAAAATTTTTCCTAACTTCATATTTAACTTATACTCACTAAATTAATAATATTTCCTACTCATTTGTCGGATTTAGTGATCTCGAATCACTGTTCCGACACCACTGAAAATTAAGTTGTTATACGGCATTACTTGTACGGTGAGAAATGTCATATTTATACTGATCATAAAAGCTTGAAATATTTGATGACACAGAAAGATTTGAATTTGAGACAGCGCAGGTGGCTTGAACGGATAAAGGACTATGATTTGATTATTGATTACCATCCGGGTAAGGCTAATGTTGTAGCTGATGCTTTGAGCCGGAAATCTCTGTTTGCTTTACGAGCTATGAATACCCGGTTATCATTGAATGATGATGGTTCAATCCTAGCAGAATTAAGAGCTAAACCGACATTTTTACAGCAAATATGTGAAGCTCAGAAGAATGATGAGAAGTTACAAGTTAAACGGGCACAGTGTGAGTCAGGTAATGATTCTGAATTTCAGATTGGTTCTGATGGTTGTTTATTATTCAGAGGTAGGGTATGTGTACCTCAGAATCCAGAGCTCATACAAAAGATTCTACGCGAGGCTCACAAAGAAGATTATGTCTGTACATCCGGGAGTAATAAAATGTATAATGATCTCAAAAAGATGTACCGGTGGTCGGAATGAAACGTGATATCTCCGAGTTTGTATCAAGGTGTTTAATATGTCAAGAACTTAAAGTGAACATCGTACCTTCGGGTTACTTGACCAATTACTATACCGGAATGGAAATGGGAAAGAATCACTATGGATTTTGTATCGGGGTTACATTTGTCTCTGAGGAAAAAAGATGCTATTTAGGTGATTGTAGACCGATTGACAAAGTCAACTCACTTTATTCCGGTACGTATGGATTATTCTTTAGATAAACTAGCAGAACGGTACATATCTGAGATTGTCAGGCTACATGGAGTGCCTGTCTCCATTATATCGATAGAGATCCCGATTTACGCCTCGCTTCGGGACAAATTGCAAGAAGCCTTGGGTACTCGGTTGTATTTCAAAGATCGCATTTCATCCTCGATGATGGTCAATCTGAGCGTGTAATTCAAGTATTGGAAGATATGCTCCGATGTTGTATACTAGAGTTTGAAGGTAATTGAGAGAGTGTAATGACCTGAAATTCACGGGCACCGGAAAAGTGAGTTATAGGGCCTCCGTCTTAGTGAAATAAGTTCGAAAATAATTATTAAAAATATTTATGAGCCTAGTGGTGTGTCTAATTAGGATCTAATTAAGTGAATTTAGCTTAATTTAGAATAAGTAATAAAAAGGATTAAATTGAATAAAGGGTAAAAGTTTAATTATAAAGCAATAGAAAATAAAAGGATTAAAATGACAATTAAGCCATTGACTACAAATGAGGTGGCATATTGGTGAAATAAAATCAAAGATTTTTTTAGGTTTTATATATTATAATGATTATTATTATGGTTTTATATTAAATTGTTATGATTATTTAATTGATAATATATTATAAATAAATTAAATAGAAGACAATTGTATGGTAATAAAATATACATGTGTAAGAATTGTATGGGTACATTTGTAATTTAAATATTTAATTACTTATAATTTAAGTATAAAGATATTTGTTAATTAAATAATTAAATTATAAGATTTTTGGTATGAAAAACAAATTAAATAATGACATTTGTAATAATATGAATATATACATTTGTGTTATAATTATGTATTTACTTAAATTTTAAGTTAAAGATATTTATTAATTAAATATTAATATTATAAGATTTTTATATGTTAAATAAATAAAAGAAAGACAAATGGATGGTAATAATAGTGTACAAATGTACAAAGATACATGTATACAAATGTGTTAATTATATTGTTATTAAATTAATAATAATATATATTAGTTAAATGATAAAATAAATAAGTAAAATAAATGAAATAATAAAAGAATAAAAAGAAAGACAAAAGAAACAAAGAAGAAACAGAACAGAAGCATTTCGAAACAGGGAAAGAAAAGAAAGAAAGAAAAGGGAAGGAAAAACTAGGGTTTTAAGGTTTGAAGCTTTAAAAGGTAAGTCAATTAAGTCCTTTTCTCTTAATTTTGATGTTTTAGGAGCTTTGAAACAAGATTTTGATGAAATTAAGTTGATAGTTCAAGAGTTCATATGTTTCCAAGTAGGGTTCATGTTGGAAAAATTATGGAATTAGGGATTAAATTGAATGAATTCTAAGTTAGAATTGATTAAGGGATTAAACGTAAACTAGGCTATAAGTTTTATGTTGTAGGACTAAATTGAAGAAATTTCAAAATTAGGGAAATATGCTGGAAATTTTATAATTAAATATAAGTTTAGACAAAATTTGAATAGAAAAAGAGAGTGAATTGGATTAAGAAAATAATTAAGTTTAGTTAGGATTAAATTGGGAATAAGGTAGGAGTTGTTTAGAAATTTAATTATTTATTATAATTAATGCTGTAAATAATAATGTAAATTACTATTATTTTCAGAGCCAACAAAGAACCGGAAGCATCAGATCGAAAGGAAAGGAGAAAGTCATCGAGGACTAAAACGGAGAATTACGGTGTGTATTACTATAATTCAAATTTTAATTATTATTGATTGCGAAATTTTAATTGTTATGTATGGTAAGTAAGGCTTGAGGTAAGTATCTGATTATTTGAAAAGTGTATTGATTGAAAAATAAATAAATGGTGACAATTGTATGGTGTTGATGGTATACACTTGTGTGAAAATTAATTTGTATATGAATTAAGATAATAGATATTTGAATTGAATGAGTATTGAAAATTTTGTGTAAATTAAATTGAAATTAGAAAAGTAAAATAATACCCTATTAACTTGTCGGACTAGATTCGATACAAATGGCATGCCATTGGATTTGTGATGTGATGAAGAGATTGTAGTTCTACCGAGAGGATGTTTCATTATTATATACTTGGTTTATCCGAATAGGCATTTAATGCCTTATTGGTGTGTTTGGGAGGATATATTATACCAAAGTGTTATGGAGGATTTACAATATTCCGGTGTGTTTGGGTTGGACATTCGGTGTGTTTGGATGGAATCCGCATATCTCATAGTCCCAGCTTTGTTAATAGGGTAAATAATTGAAATGAAATTTTGAAAATGAGATTATTTGTTTTAGCATTATTGAAAAGTACGAGAAAGAATGTATGAACTAAATTATGAATTGAGTTGTATGAGAAAATAAATTATGAATTTAAGATTTATGAAGTAAAATAATTTTATATAAAAATAGTTTAAATAATTATAAAATTTATGGTTGATGTTTGTAATTTATTAATGTTAAATAGTCTTGATTTATAGTAATACCACTAAGTATATCCATACTCAGCGTACGGTTGTTTCCGTGCTCAGGTTAGTAGAAGTCAAGTGTCCCGGCTCAGCATCCAGAACAATCCCGACTCCAACACAAACTTGGTGATGTATATTTTTCTTTTGGGTAGTGAAGGATGAATTATAAAATTTAGATGGTTAAATGAAATGGTAGGGAAAGTACATGATATTTTGACACATGAACATTAAGTTGTTAAATGAATGAAGTTTTTAATCAATTTTGAATGATGCTATGATAGTTATTAAATTAAAATTTTGTTAATAATATAAATATTAGTATATGAATGTGAAATATTGGTGTTGGTTGTTTTGGTTTGAATTTGCAGGAGGTTTAGGTAAAATAAGGAAATGTCACGAAATTTTTATAAAAAAAAATTGGAATACTCGAACAAGTCCCATTCTACTTTTAATACGTGTTTGAACTTCGAGAGTTCAAGATAGGGACTTAATTATAATATTATACTATGAAAGTTATATTAATTGTAAATTATTCGTAAGTTGTCTGATATGTCCGGTAATGCCTCATAATCTTGTTTCGGTAATAGTTTGGGGTTAGGGGGTGTTACAGAGAGGTATCTACCTTTGATTGAATTTGCTTACAATAGTAGTTATCAGTCCAGTATTAAAATGGCTCCTTATGAAGCTTTGTATGGTAGAAAATGTAGAACACCGTTATATTGGACAGAGCTTAGTGAAAGGAAGATACATGGGATTGATTTGATCCGGGAAACAGAAGAAAAAGTAAAAGTTATTCAAGATAGTCTAAAAGCAGCTTCCGATCGTCAAAAATAATATGCCGACCTTAAACGAAAAGAGATTGAATTTCAAGTCGGTGACAAGGTATTCCTGAAAGTGTCTCCTTGGAAGAAAGTCCTCCGATTTGGTCGAAAGGGTAAACTGAGTCCAAGATTTATCGGGCCATATGAAATCATAGAAAGAATTAGACCGGTCACTTATCGATTGGCATTATCACCGGAACTTGATAGAATCCATAATGTTTTTCATGTATCTATGTTACGACGATATCGATCAGATCCTTCACATGTTATTTCTCCGACAGAAGTGGAGATTCAACCGGATATGACTTACAGTGAAGAACTGGTCAAGATATTGGCACAAGAGACAAAAGAGCTTAGAAATAAAAAGATAAATTTGGTGAAAGTATTGTGGCAAAAGCATGGGATTGAGGAAGCGACATGGGAACCGGAGGAGGCAATGAGGAAACAATACCCAAATCTCTTTACTGGTAAGATTTTCGAGGACGAAAATCCTTAAAGGGGGGAGAGTTGTAATGGCCTAAATTCAAAATTATCGGAACAGTGGTTTCGTAACTAGAAATCTAATTTAAAGAGAAATTTATTTTAATATTTTTGCATGAAAATTGATATGATAGGAAAATAGTATGAAAATATAGATAGAAAAATTTTACCGATTTAGTGATTAGATAGAAAAAGAAATTATTGAAGAAATTGGGTAAAAACAAGGTATCAAGACCTCTATCTCGTAAAACCGAGTCAAAAATAATTTTATAAATATTTATGAAATGTTATTAATGTGGTATTAAAATTTCGTTAGGAAATTTTAATGTTTGGGTAGTCAATTAAATAAAAAGGACTAAATTGTAATAGGTGTAAAAGTTGCTAGAATAATTAAATAGCTTAAAAGTCTAATGAGAAAGGATTTAAAAGGCAATTAGACCCAAAAGTTATTTAGGCTGGACGGCAAGGGTATGAAATCAGCAGAAAAATTGATAAATTAAGGGTAAAATTGAAATATTGCAAAATTAACTAAATAAAACTAGGACTAAATAGGAAATATCTAGATTTCTCTTCATTTCTCTTCAATTCCAGCAGCTAAAAACGCCATAGGAGGGTTCTCTAAGCTGGTATTTCATAATTTTTGCAACAAATCCGGAAGATTCAAATACGAAGCTAGATCGAGGAAAGGAAAACGTTCAGGATTAGTAGATTTTTATTGTTTACAAACAAGTATCAAGGTAAGTTCGTGTAACTTGAATTATATTCTTAAATGCTTGAGATTGTATGTTATTGATGTGAATATGATTTGAGTGTTCATTGTATGACAATTAATGAAACATTGATATATTTGATAAAATGGGAAGAAATCTCATTTGAATGAAAGGAAAATTTGATGGATCTCTGAAAAGGAATTGACGGTAAAAAGGATCTAGCCCGGACGGGTGATCCTATCCTGATATAGCCCTCCGAAGAATATGTGTAAAATGGATTTAGCCCGGACGGGTAATCCGAATTAGGTCTCAATTTAGCCTCGACCGTAATTCGATCCAAGCTCATTAGAGTAATTGTTGTTGTAGGGATTTAGCTCGATCGGTAATCCCGACAATACTCTATGAGTTTATATTGTAGGATTTAGCTCGACTGGTAATCCCGCCGCAAGGTTGAGTTTCATGAGTGTGCTCTCTGAAATGGATATGTCGCACATGAATATGAATTGACGGACCGAATTGTACAATAAATGTGTACCTCGAAAATCCATCGAAATTCGATAAATTCAACGGATAAATATGGAAAAATAACAAGGAAATGGAAATCATGGTATTGACGAGCTCATCAATCATGGTATATATTATTGGTACATGGAAATTATTGTACTAACTTGAATGTTGAGTTTGTGCATATAAGGGTAATAATGCATTGAATGGATATCTAGATGTTTATTGTATTGTATTGAAAATATTAGGTAAGTATAATTCTTGTTACATGAGCTTACTAAGCACGAAGTACTTACCCCGTTTCCTTTTTCCCTATTTTGTAGTGTTAAGAGCTCAGAGGTCGGATTTGGTCGGAGACACATCACACTGTCAACCTCAGGATTTTGGCATATAAAGAAACTTTATTTTGGAAATCAATGGCATGTATAAGCTAACAAAGTAAATGTTAACGTGAAATGAATGTAAAGTTAGCCATTAGTATGGTTAACAAACCTGGTTTTAGATATGTGATGACGTTATCTTATAAATATGCATGAATTTATCTTGAAAATATGTTAAATTGATTTGGTTGATATGGATTGGTCTCGATTTAATATTGCAGGGAAGGTTAGATATTTATAAAGGGCTATATTGAATATAAAAAAATTTAATTCAGAACTTTGGTAATGCCTCGCACTTATTCCTAAGAATGAATACGGGTACGGGTATTACAGCGTCGAACATCCAGCATTCTCCAATTTTGTTAAAGAGAATTGGAGCCTTTCTACTGATTTGTCGAAGATCTACTTCGAGTTTACTGATCTAGTCAAAAGATGGAATAAAGATGTGTATGGCCATATTCCTACCCGAAAGAAGTTTTTAACTAAGAAACTGCACAACATTGAGATCGAACCTAACAGAAATAACCTAACAGAAATAACTAGGCTTTTCTCAGCCAAGTTGAAATGGAAGTTAGAGAGGATTTGGATAATGTACTGTATCATGAGGAAATTCTCTGGCGTCAAAAAGCTCGTTGTGATTGGCTAGTCTTGGGAGATCGCAACACCAAATTTTTTCATACCCGTACTTTGAGAAGAAGAAAGCAGAATCTAATCACTGCTTTAAAAAATGAGCTGAGGGATTGGATCATGGATGAAGAACAGCTTAAGACTGAGGCAGTCAATTTCTTTAAAGCTTTGTATGGTGAACATCCTGGACCAATGACTAGTTTACCCACTAGTGCCTTCCCGCCCCTCACTGATGAGGATTTTAGGTTTCTCAATAATCCAGTTTATGATGAAGAAATTGAAGTTGTTTTGTTTGACATGGCTCTTCTGAAGGCTCTAGGAAGTGACGATTTTCACTCACTTTTCTACCAAAGTCAGTGGGACCACGTTGGCGCTTCTATTTGCAGTTGGGTTAAGAGTATTTTTGCTGGTAAAAGTATTAATGCAGAGTTAAATAATTTGCTTATTGTTCTTTTACCTAAAATCCAAAATCCGGAATGCTTTGCTCAGTTTCGTCCAATTAGTTTGTGCTCTGTTCTTTATAAACTGGTTATGAAGATTATTGCTAATCGTTTTAAAGTGGTTTTCCCAAAACTCATAGCTCTTGAGCAGACTGGCTTCATAGCAGGACGGAATATCACTGATAATATTGTCATGGCTCAAGAGGTTGTACACTCTATGAAGAGTATGCAAAAAAATAGAAAATGGATGGGCAACAAAATTGATCTAGAAAAAGCTTACGATCGAGTGCGATGGGATTTCATAGGCTCGTCACTTCAAGCTGCAGGTATTCCTATTTTTTTACGTAATGTTATTATGTCTACAATTTCCACTTCTACTATGCAGGTTTTGTGGAATGGGATTCCAACTTCGAAATTTAGACCAACTAGAGGCGTTCGACAAGGCTGTCCTTTATCTCCGTACTTATTCATTTTGTGCATGGAGTGGCTGAGTTACAATATTCATGCTGCTATTGGTGCAGGTATTTGGACCCTTATTCGGCTGGCTCGCAATAGTCCACCACTTTTTCATCTTTTCTTCGCAGACAAATTGATTCTCTTCGGTCACGCTGAGGAACATCAGGTTCAGATCATTAAGAATATTCTTGATAATTCTTGTAGCTACTCGGGGTACAAAATTAATATAAGGAAGACGAATATTTTTTTCTCCAAAGGTGTGGACAGCAATTCAAGGAAATGTATCAGCAGTTTTTTTGGATTTTAGGAAGTTGACAATTTGGGGCTTTACTTAGGTGTTCCCCTTGTCCATGAAAGGGTTACTAATAATACACTATGATTTGTGGTCGATAAGGTGTGTAGCAAGTTGTCTAGTTGGGACGCTAGGCAACTTTCGTGGGCCGATAGGGTGACTGTAGCTCAATCTGTCCTTCTTTCGATCCTAAGTTACTTCATGCAAACAATGATGGTTCCTAAAGGTCTGTGCGACGAGATTGAATGTATTGTCCGAAAATTCGTTTGGGGATCCTCTAAAGGCAACTCGAAGGTAACTTTGGTTAGTTGGGACTCGGTGTGCCAGCCGAAAGCTCATGAGGGCCTTGGTCTAAGGCATTTAAAAGATCATAACACCTCTTCCATGATGAAGATTGGTTTTAATATTGTCTCTAATGTCAATGCTTTGTGGGTTCGAGTTCTTCGATCAAAGTACGGAGTTCCTAATGGCTTACACGAAAATATTTCTAGGGGCGTTGTTCTTTCCTATGGAGATCAATTGCAAAGGTTTGTCTGTAACGCCCCCTTTACCCGAGACCGTCGCCGGAGTCGAGCACGAGGCATTACTAAACTTATTTGAGCACTTAAACAAATTCAAACAATTTATATCACACTTTCTAGACAAGCTGTCCAACTGCGTTACAGATGAAAAAAAAATCATATCTCAAGTTACAAAATTCAAAATCCAAATCCGTAAATTTTCCCCAAATCTAGGCTCATATATCTACTTACTAATTTTTTTCTAGAATTTTTGGTTGGGCCAATTAGTACAGTTTATTAGTTGAAGTCTCCCCTATTTCAGGGTTCAGCTGCTCTGACCCCTGTTCACTACGAACCAAATTTCTTCATGTACAGAATTCAAATAACCAAGTTGTTTATTTCTCTTAAAAATAGACTCAATAAGGAATCCATACATAAATCGTATGACTCCTAATTAATTTTTTACAATTTTTAATGATTTTTACAAATCAGAATAGGGGAGTTCAAAATCACTCTGACCTTGTCTCACAGAAATTCAAATATCTCCTGATATGAAAGGCTTTTGCTTACACCGTTTCTTCTATGTGAAACTAGATTTAATAAGATTTAATTTCATATTTTATTCAACCTCTAATTAGATTTTCATGATTTATGGTAAATTTTCAAACTCAAACTACTGCTACTAACCAAAAACTGTTTTAGTACAAAATGTTGTTAACTAGTTTATAACATCTTTACTTCATTTCATTTAAACTCTATACATGCCATATAAATCTTCAAACATAAAACAAAAGCTACCGAATTGATCTGGATAGTGTGCTTTGTTGTGTTGATCCGATCTACCCACTTCACTTCAAGTCAATCTACATGAAAATATTAAACACACACAAGTAAGCTTATTGAAGCTTAGTAAGTTCATAGGTTAAAAGTAATGCTTACCAAACATAATATTTCCAAACAATACCAAAACATTTACTAAAGTTTCCTGCGATTCACAACCATTGTTATAATAATTCACATAGTTGAGCTCAACAAGAATAACTACTCAATCTCTTTCATTTGGATCACTTCTCTTTATTTCTTATAATCAAATTAGGAAACGGCTTACGAAATTGAGTACGCCGTTGCTCAATGCCACGATTCACAACTCAGTATGGTTTTCCTCATTGAAATACCATACCTACATTTTTCAACTCGGTATGGGAAATACCATACCTACATTTTTAACTCAAGATGGATTTGATAATACCATACCTACATTTCACATACCAAGATGGATAATACCATACCTACATTTCACAACTCAAGATGGATGATACCATACCTACATTTCACACTTTTCCATGGAACAACCATGGTCTTATCCGTCAATTCATCACACGTCACGATACTGAACGTACTCAATCCTGCTTTTTCCTAATTTGCATTTCCACATTTATTCTTTCATTAACAAAATCTACACAATCCCACAACAAATTCAGATATAATAACACATTATAAACTTCAATCATTCACAAATAAACATCTAATTCCAACCATATGAACTTACCTGGCTAATTTGTAGAAGATATTGAAATTTAGGGACTATTCCGCAACTTTTTCTTTTCCTCGTTCTTCTTTGGATTCTTGATCTATAATATAAAATATTTCTACTCATTAGCATTTATTTGATTTCTATTTCACTTCACAATTTATACTGTTTAAATTTCAAAATTGCACTTTTACCCCAAAATTTACAGTTTTCACAATTTAGTCCCTACTCAATTCACCCATCAATTGAACTAATTTTTCTCAATTAACACTTTATTTTATCATTATAAACTATTTCAAAACCTTTTATATTCTGAATTTCAACAGCAACCTTCAATTCACAACTTTTTCACAATTAGGTCCTAAATATCATTTCCTATCAAAATCACTTAATAAAACCACCTTAATATGAAATTAGAACTTAAATTTCATAATAATTCATCATAAAATTCCCTTATCCATCCAGGGTAACTTCCAATTTCACCCATAAAATCAAAAACTAATGAATTCTACAAGTGGACCTAATTGTAAAAGTCATAAAACATAAAAATTATCAAGAAAAAGCAAGAATTAAACTCACATGATGTAAAAATATGAAAAACCAGCTTTCTCCAGACCTTCTATGGCGTTTTGGCTGAGAAAATATGAAGAAATGTCTAGATTTTTCAATTACATCATTATTTAACTATTAACTTTTATCTATTTCCAATTTTGCCCCTTGTTCACATTGTTTTCTTGCTTATTTCATACCCAAACTGTCCAGCCATTAACCTTTGGGTTTAATTGCTCTTTAAATCCATCTTTTTAAATACTTAAGCTATTTACTCACAATTTAACAAATTTTGTGCTATTTTCAATTTAGTCCTTTTTAATTAGTTAGCCATCCAAACATTAAAATTTTCTAACGAAACTTTAATACTAACTCAATGACACTCCATAAATATTTATAAAAATATTTATAGCTCGATTTTCAACTTTGAGGTCTCGATACCTCATTTTTGACCCGTTTGACCTAATAAATTCTTTTAATTCACTAATTTCACCATTTCACAAATTCTTCTAAATTCTTACTTGACTCATAAATATTAAAATACTATCTTGTTCAATCTTACTTGTCGAATTTAGTGATCTCAAATCACCATTTCCGACACCACTGAAAATTAGGCCGTTACATTGGCCCCTTATTTATGAAAACCTCTTATGGTCCGTTGGTGATGGTAATAATATCTAATGTTGGCGTGATCCTTGGATCCCAAATTGTGGGTCTTTATTATCTTATATTTCATGTTTTTCTAACCTTAATATGGATTGTAGGCTTAGTAATATGATTGCAGGTGATGGATCGTGAAATTTAGACCTTTTTCGTTTGTGGATCCCAGAAGAGATCGTTAATAAAATAGTTGGAATCCCACCACCACACCCTTCTTTGGGGCCTGACAAAATTGTGTGGGGAGCTACCTCGACAGGCTTATTTTCCATTAAAAGTGCCTATGAGAAGATCCGAGATGGTAATTTGAATCTTAAAGGACATACTTGGGAGTTGCCTTAGAGTTTTAATGGTCCTCAGCATATCTGGTACTTTTTATGGCTCGTCCTCAAGCAGCGCCTTCTAACGAACGCCGAAAGATCAAGAAGAGGCATAGGGAATAACAACACTTGTGGATTTTGTGGTCACGAATGCGAGGATGTACTTCACGTACTTCGAGATTATTCTGCAGCCCGAATCATATAAGATAGTATTATTCTAGAAGAAAGACGATCCAGGTTCTATTTTGGCTCCCTTCAAAATTGGATGATGATTAATCTCAAAAATCATTTCTCTATTTCTGTTGATGGTGTGGACTGGCGGTGTTTTTTTGGGATTATCGCTTGGAAAATTTGGAAGAATCGCAACTACTTTATTTTTCAAGACTTTTCTTGGAGTTACGAAGAGATCCTCAAGGGTTCCTACAGTTGGGCAAGACAATATTCATCAGCCACAAAGCTAGTTCATCATAAGGCACATGCTTCCTTACACATTTTGCATACAGACAGCAATTGGGTAAATATGAAATCTGATGGTTAGGTCAGATTTGATGATGGCTTTGCAGCTGCTGGAGGGTTTGTTTTCGATCATAATGATGGGTGGATCATGGGTTATTGTAGATATCTAGGTAACTACACGGTGGTCGAAGCGGAGCTTTGGGGGATTTTAGATGGCTTAAATCTTATTTTGAATAGAAGTTTCGAAAAGGTTGTTATCCAAACTGATAGTATTGAAGTTGTTAATGCTATTCAAGAAGGTTATTCAAGGACTTCTAATTTTGCTCTTGTCAGAAGAATCCTTATTATTCTTAAAGCTCTTAATCAGTGGAGGATTCAGCATATTCCTCGTGAAGAAAATCTAATCGCCGACAGTTTGGCCAAATCAGTTCATTCTAAAAGACTTGGGTTAAGATTGATAGAGGATCCTCCTTTGTAGATTTAGTTTTCATTTATTTGTAATTTTTTCTATTCACCAAAAAAAAAAGTGATCCACGTATACTCCGCTTTAAATCTAAATTATTATTCATCACCCAGATTAATGTTAAGTCTAGAAAAAACCTAATTAAAAAAACCCAAATCGAAATATTCTAAAATTTAAATATATTTCTTGGTATAAACTATAAGCCTCACTTCTTCTTTTTTTCTTCCTTTTTTGCCCTTCCCCGCTCTACAGAGCTTATCTAAGCTTTACCCAGAGAGAACTGTCAAGCAAGCATAACTTCATTATATCAAAAGATTTTCGACAAACAAAGAAACATGCAATGATGAATTGGGGGGGTAACTGTGAAACATCAATAACGAACTAAAACACTTTTTTTGGGGCCCTTCAGTTCTTGTTCTTATCTTTTGTTGCTTTTCCTTCATCCTTAATTTTTTAATATTAATTGTTGGTAAGCCAGTTCTCAAACAGGAAAGGGGTATATAAGATAAAAGATGGAGAAGAAGGGGTCAAATGTAGTAATAAGCAAAAGTTTAGGCCTATCCCAAGCTAATATCGTGTAAGATTAAAAGTAGTATTTATACGATGAAAGTCGAATGATGTTAGTGAACTCATTCCACTAACTCGTGTTTTAAAACACTTTCAAATAAGAAGAAATATTTAGTAAATATTTAGCTTTCTCGAATCAATTATTATTTTTAAATTAAGATTTTAATTCAATTTTTTTTTAACTTTTGTTTGAATTTATTATTTTTATCCTCGTTAGAATACATCTAGATCTTATCATAGATAGGACGAGGTTAGAATTAATGCAAAATTTTAGGTCAATTTTCTAGGCCTTAGTTCGGCCCAAAAAATATGTCTAAAATTCTACTCAACTCAATCCAAATTAAAAATGGTAAACTTGAGCCTAAGCTCGCTTGTATTAAATTTTTTATATTATTTTTATAAAAAATATAATACATCAAATACACTAAAAAATTAAATAAATATTTCCCAACAAATTGAAAATACATTGAAAAAATCCTTATACTTAAATAACATTAATAAAATTACAATTTAACAAGCAAATGCTTTTAAAATAGTAGCAAAACCAACAATAAAATAAGAGTTGTATAATATCTAAACAATAGCAACAAAATAGTAGCAATATAATAACAAAATGTTAGTAAAACAAGTGATTCTGATCTGGCTAGGCCCAAGCCAAAAAATCATACTCAAGGCTTGAAAATGGGTTTTACTTTTTATCCAAACTTATTTTTCAGTCCTATATATTTTTGCACAAACTCTCCCACTTTTCGAGTGAACTTTCGAACCTGAACGGTTAATCTAGTTCATGATCAAGTCTAACTACATCACGTCTAAAATAAATATTTTATTTTTTTAAAATCACTTCTTTACAACAATAATGAATAATGAAGAAGTGCTTTTTCATGTAATGACATATGAGCCCTCAATTAACTTTACCTGATAATACTATTAAGACCCAACACTAGGCTTGACACAATGGGCTATTGCAAGTTGGTTATTTTGGGTCCAGTACTGCTGCTGCCCAGTGCCTAACTAAGCTTTTTAATTTTCAATCTGCTAAGAAGGGGCCATTGGGCAACTGCTAACAAACAACTGTTGAGATCGAATAGCATATCACAAGCTCAACTTTTAACGGAAGATGAACTGTAATACCAGTCCAACCATAGCAACAACAACAGCATTAATACTCAAGTTGACACAAAATATCTACATAAATGTTTAAGTAGCGTGTATTTGGTTAGACTATGCCATAGGTCACGTGGTGCTCACAAATTTCAAATTTAGTCTTTTTATTTTTATTTTTAAGAAATTAATTTATCTGTTTTTCAAGTTCTAAAATTTTAGTTCAATTTTTAATATTGTTAAATTTATTAATGTGATATTTTTAATAAAAAATTCACTTGATGGAAATATAGCTAAAATAATGGCATTGTAATAAAGTTGAATTGAATAAAGTAATTTTCATAGTGTTAATAAATAGATTTGAATTTTGAAATATGAAAATAGATAATTAAACTTATAGAAATAAAAGTATAAAAACTAAATTTTAAATTTACCAAGAGTGCTAAAACTTATGACTTATTTTAACTCACGGAGAAAATAATAATCGAATTTAACTTAATTTCAAGTTTAATTGGAATTCAATATAAAAGATTTAGCTTAAAATGTGCATTTAAAAAGTCACGATTTTCACCGATTGAGTCATAGTTCGATTGATATGAGTATTGTTATCATTACGTGAGGAAATGAGTTTGAGTGTATTGAAATATATTATCCTTCTATTTTTGAGTTAGAGAGAGACTATAGATAAAACAGATATAATCAGAATATATAATAAAATTATTAAACGAAAATTTTAAGTATTTACAATCTAATTTCAAATGGCAAATAAAACACACAGGATAAATTTTTCTTAAATTCTGACCCATACCCAATAATTTTACATTCATTTAAAAAAGACCCAAATTATTAACTTCACAAAATATACATTTCCATATTTAAAAAAAAAAAAGAGTAAAATTTTAACAAGAAAAATGAAAATATCTAATCATACTTTTCTCTCCAAGAGTAAACCAAAAAGGAAACCCAAGAAAGAGCCAATAAAATATCGCCAACCGTTTGCCTAATACAATCCCAAGCCAAATCCTCCACTCTGGTCTCGAACCAAAACCTCCACACGGCCATGAAAACGTGCAAGAAGGTGCAGCCGGCGGCGAAGAAGGACTGGAAATCGGTGTCTTCAACGAAGGAGACCATGAAGAGCAAGAACCCGATGGTGAACAAGAGCAGGCCGGAGAACGAATCGGAGGTCCGGATCAGGAGTTGGTCGTGTGGGGTGGAGCCGAGGAGCTTGGTGGCAGTTTCGATCCCGTGCGTGAAGGTGTAGATTTCTTTCATACGGAACATCATGAAGGCGCCGCTTGATATGGCGATGGCTGAGTGGAGGAGACAGATCAGCATGAAGCACGACGACGGCGGTGATGACGAAGGCGATGGTGACGATGTTCTCGTTGCCATTTTCGTGGGTTTTTTTCCTGAATTCGACCGGATGGACCGTTGTAATTTTGTTAAGGATTTCTTAAAATAGGCATGGTTGTAGTGGAATAAGACGCTGACTCTTCGAGTTTATTTCAGGAAGCAAAGACTAAACGAAGAAGGGGTAGAGAAAAAGGATTTTCGCTAGTTTTATCGGTGATTTCTTTTAAGATTAATTGTTGTTTTAGTCCCTATACTATATTAAAATTTTATATTTATCCTTTCTACTTTAATTTATGTAGTTTGATATTTGTAATTTTATAATATTATTAGTAAATCTAAATTAATAACATATATTTATATATTTCCTTAAATTAATAATATATTTAGTTGTTACCATTAAATTAATAACATATTTAAAAAAAACTCAAACATTCAACTTACATGTAAATTTATGATTAATTAAATATTATTTATATTTTCATGTAACCTTAACTCTGTGACCAAATTAGTTAGATTTTATGGACCTTAAACATTCAACTAACATTTTTATGAATATGGATATGCTAGTGATATTATAAAAATAGAGAGATCAAATTCTACTAAATTAAAAATAAAATGGTTAAATTTCAAATTTTAAATATAATAGAGGGACTAAAACTGAATTAGACCATTTATTTTACTAATTTTGTGTAAGATTCTGCCGAGCTGGGTTTAAAGAAAGATAAGGATCTGGTGGGACCCAATTTCTGGGGACATTAAATAATCCGCTTGTCCTTTGCTACAACCACGTGCCGGAAACTAATTAGTGCCGACAGGTACGTTTCCGCATGACTGTGAAAATAAAATTCGTAAAATTTCAACCAAAAATTTTGATACATAGATTACGAAATTATGGACGAGAATTAAAATGATTTTTGTAATTAAATCAAAATAATTTGTACTAAATTTCAGATTTTTTTATTTTATTAAAATAAAATTAATAAATTATTGTTTTCTTGATTAAAAATCGGTTGACCATTTTATTTTAAAAAATTGAGATTTTTAAATTGGTTAAGTAAAAAGTGAGTATTTCAAATCAATCAAAAAAGTTAATTTTTTAGAATGAAATGATCGATCAATTTTTCAATCAATAAAAACGATTCATTAATCTTAATAATCCTAAACTCTTGCTTTCTATTGCAATTTTTCTCAAAAAAGAAAATCTAAAAGTAAAAATTATCCAAAAAATTCACCCTAAAACTTCAATTACACGATGAAAAAAAAAGAGAAAATTGACTGTTGTTGATTTTATTTTAATAAGATAATATAAATACAAATCTAAGGTTTAAAACCATTTATTTTGATCTGATGGTTAAGATCATTTTAGTTCTCATAATTTTCATTTTAAAAATTCTCACTATAAATGTCGCCTATTAATTATATACCTTTATCATGCAAAATACGCTAAAAAAAATTAGGGTTTAGGATTTAAGCTTCTAATATTAGTAGTTTTCTAATTAGCATAACCTTTCGGTTTACAATATATTATTTTTTTCTTCTCTTCCAAAATCATTTGTTGAAAGTAATGTTATTGAAATCGGATCGAATTGGTGGACATATCGGTTTGGATAAAGGGTTTGAATTTGCTTTTGAGCAAATGGTTTGGGATCGATAAAACTTGATAGTTGAATCTATTTATATCTATTATTTTTTAATTGTTTATTTAATTATTATTGAATCGATTATCAAACCAATTAAACCAATAAGTGATGGTCTGCTTGGTTTGACCATCGGTCAAGTTTTTTAAACATAGGTTAAAATCTAAAAGTCATAAAGTCATGTACTCATTATATGATAGCTTATATAATCGTAATATCACACTAGATAATTAAATATTTATTTCAATTCAAATGGAATTGATTTATTAGATTCAACTTGACCCAATTTCTATTTCATTCAACTCGAGTCATCAAAATTTCAAATCAAGTTCAGTTTGTCAGACTACAATTCAACTTAAGTAACTTGATTTTTTTCACTCATCAATTCAACTCAACGTGATTCGATAACTCGTCGTAGATAACCGGAGGGCAACCCCTCAACAAAGATCCAACTCCATACTAGCTATGAATTTTAGCAATAGAAATAGATTAAATTTATAATAAAGGACCAGTTTAATGTTTGATCTAACTTACGGTGACTATTTTACTTTTTTTTAAATAAAATAAATAAAATATAATTTAACTCCTAATACAAGTACTTCCATAATATTTTTATCATCTTTACACTAACATACTTGCCCTATTGTAACCACCATTATTGTTCGACTCAATAACTCTAACAGCAATTAAGAAAAAACTTGCAAATCTAAAGATATAATTTATATCTTTCGTATTTATGGATTTGACTTTCCATATAAACAAATTTGAACGAAATTTGGCCTATTTGACTAACAGCCTCAATTCTAGATGTTAAATTAATGTTCTCTATTTATACCATTAGAGTAGACATTTTCTCAATTGGGTTATCGGATCCAAATGTGTAATGTCATGTTATATTGTCAAGCAATTTAGGTTAACTTAATGTTTAAACATAACATTCAACGAACAATTATCATTCATATCAATTTAATCATTAAATATAATCACACACATAGATTTCTATTGTGTAACATGCTAATTTTTTAAGTTATGAAGTTGTGCTAGTTTAATTTAAGAGTTAAGACTTGAATCTAAATTCAATTATCAAGTTTTAACATTATGTTTCGAGATATTAAAATTTATGTAAGTTTCGAGACAGGTCTATCTTCTTCTTTTTTTTCTCATTTTAACTTTGATATTTGGTTGTCTCAAGACAAGAGGTTATTGTCTCGAGACCTGAAACATGCATGGCAAAATGAATTTAACTTCAATAATATTTTTTTTAGATTTTGTATAAATATGTTGAATTTTTAGATGATGACATGATACTGCAAGAAAGTGTCATATCATCACACCTTAATGGAAACGAAATTCAGGGACCAAATTAAAAAAAAAGAACTATGTAATTCTTAGACTAACGTAGACCAGAAATAGTTCAAAGATTAAATTGAAAAAAAGTACCATTTTCAAGGACTAAATGTTGCTTTATCCCAAAATTAAAATAAGTATAGACTACAAAATAATTGAGTAGGTTATAAATGATTATGAAAGAAATGAACAAATATTCATTAACTTCCAATTGTCTAATTTTTTTGTATCAAACATGATGGTAGTATTAAGATGGTTTTTATCGAGTTTTTAACTATTTTAGGGCCAAAAATACAATTCTTTATTTAATAAAGAAGCTAAAAATGATTAAATTAAATGATTGAAATTTAGAAAGGACTAAAGCTACAAAAGTGTAATTCTACCAAAGCGGTCAACGCCACTACCTACCTCCTTAGCTATGACTACAATATTTTGTCATGGCCTCATGGGGTTATTATTGGGGTGAGCAAAACTCGATTTGATTAGAAAAAATCGAAAAAAATTCAAATTTCAAATTAATCGAATTGAGTTATTCAAGTCAACTCGAATAAGTAATTCGAGTTTGAGTTGAATTGAATTTTACAATTCGAATAACAGATTGGTGTAAATACCCTTTTGATCCTATCAATTTTCCTTTTGATCTCTATCAATTTTGAAAATAAGCAAATTGGTCTTTCTCTCAACAAAATTACAAAAAAACCAAAATAATTTTCAATATTCAAAATATTTATAAAAATTCTAAAATTTATTTTTTAAAATATTCTAAAATAATAATTTTGAGACCTAAATAAGTTAATTAATGATTGAAGTTCATCATATTAAAGTATATTTTTTATTATTTTGCTTTGAAAAAGTTTTCAAATTTATATGGTATCAAATCTCTGTGCTCTAACATTGAATTAGTTATGTTATACCAATGTTTTAATTTAACTAAAACAATTTCACTCGATTCAACTCGACTTGAAAATTTCAAATCGAATCAGGATGATAAAGTTTGACTCATCAACTCGATTAACTCGATATATTTTCACTCAATTCAGTCGAAGACTCACCCCTAACCATTACCCTCTTTCCAAAAGACAATGACTTCATGACAAATGGTATCAGAGTAACCCTTAACTGTCCAATTTCAAATCGAGCACACCTAACGAATAGGGTAGGCAAGGTAGACCAACTACTACAAAGGAGCTCGCTACAATAGTATCATGAGACCAAGAGGGGAAGAATGTCACCCCATAACTCTCTATAGAAGTAAGTAAGGTGCATTAATTGCATGTTGGGAAGGAAATGGAAAATCTTTGGATGCATAAACCAATGTGTATTGCACATCCAATTAACCACGTCTTTTGGTAAAAAGATAATGACTCGTGACACTTATACATATATAATGATATTGAGAGTCGTAATAATTCACTCGATCATATTAAAAGTAAAAGATTTTTCGCATAATAACACTATTTTCTGAACTGTTAATTCAACACATCCAATCGAACTAGCTAAAAAAGTTGACAAATGCTTTCTTAAAGAATTTGGTAGGGATTTGAATTTTGGTTAAAAAGTCTCTAAAAACAGCCTCGAAAATTTCCTACCATTCGCAGACATATATAAAAGTCGTGTTCCGAAGTCTTTTCCAAAGCATATGTAGTTCATTATTTCTCACCTATTAATTATGAATAAATGATAGATGTCTAATTTATTTCATGTCAACTGGTACATGATTTCTATATTACCAATTTAATTTTCAAACTTTTAGATATTCACATGTATTTGAATTTAATTACATCATATCGATGTTAATTTTTTTTATTTAAATTTAGAAGCAGAGTCAAAATTTTTTAAGAGTCGACATTAAATTATAAATTTTACGATAATAAAATGTAATTTCACCATTTAAATAGTCTATATCTTTATAAATTTTAAAGGATTAAATTAATTTTTTATTATTTTTAAGGTTCTAAAGTGCAAATTTAAAAATTTTAAATTACTTAAATAGAAAAATTTTCATTCAGGAGGCCAAGGCCTTGCCACCCCCTGGCTTACGCCCATGTTTGAATTCAATTATAATCAAAGAAAATAGATGGCTCGATACATAAATATGTATAATTTAAACATGTTTAACCCTCCTAACAGTGGTGAATCCATGCCTTGGCAGGGGCTTAGCTTTCTTAAAATGGAAAATTTTCTATTTAAGCCTCTTTATAGTTTATAACAATTCAAATTAATAATAGTAAAATTGCTCTTTGGCCTTCCAAAAATCATAAAAAAATGATTTAATTATTTAAAAATTATAAAAATATAGACTATTAAAATAAAAAAATTTATATTTTTACTATAATAAAAATATATAATTTAATTTCGACCCCTCAAAAAAAATTTAGCTAATAAGTATCTCTAGGTAAAAACTAGAAAGCTAGAAAAGTAAAAAAAAAGAAAAAGGGTCAAAGGAAACTTCAAAGATGGCTAAAGAAAATTAATCTGTTTTGCTTAGCCGAATAGAAGAGGAATTTTTACATTTATTTCAAGCATGGATTTAGGGTTTTTTATTAAAATAGAACAAAAAAAAATAAAAAAAATACTAAAATAATACAAAGTGAAAACTATGTACCAAAATGGTACATTTGGGGTGGTGCCGCCTATGGCAGAGGCATGATCACCCCATGTCAAATAAAAAATTATTGTAGCTGCCGGTCAAATTGCGGCGCAGGACTAATATATAATAATATAAAGTATTTAGGGATCTGTTATGAATTGTTCCATTTAGAATGGCTGCTGAAAAAAAGGGAAAGGGTGCCGCCTCACATAGTGGCGGCACCAAACTTTAAATAGGGCTAATTGTCTTCTAAGCCCTCCTTATTTATTATTTTCTTTTTATTCCCCTTCAAATTACTATATTATTTTTAAACAAGCCCTTAACCTATTTTTGTAGTTAAATAAGCCCTTAACTTATGGTTTTTACTCATAAAAGCCCTTCATTTTAATATTAAAGTAAATATATATATATATAGAATCATATTAGTGAATCTGCTAATACATACTTCATCCGGATAAAATATGCATTATTAAAATTAAATTAAAATATTAAATAAGAAATAAAATTATAAAACAATATGCTATTTAGAAAATAATTATTATTGTAATGAGATACATGTTTTATTATGTATAAGTATTTAAATTTTTGTTTTTATAATGTGATACATGCGTAAATCTATATATATATATATATATAATCATATTAGTGAATCTACTAATACATACTTTATCCGAATAAAGTATGCATTATTAAAATTAAACTAAAATATTAAATAAGAAATAAAATTATAAAACAATATGTTATTAGGAAAATAACTATTATTGTAATGAGATACATGTTTTATTATGTATAAGTATTTAAATTTTTATTTTGTAATGTGATACATGCATAAATATATATATATATATATATATATATATATAATCATATTAGTGAATTTGCTAATACATACTTCATCCGGATAAAGTATGCATTATTAAAATTAAAGGTTTGTTTAAAAACAATATAGTGAGTTGAAGGGAAATAAAAATAATAATAAATAAGGAGGGCTTACAAGGAAATTAGCCCTATTTAAAGTTTGGTGTCGCCACACTGTCAGCGGCACCCTTTCCCCTTTTTTTCAGTAGCCATTCTAAATGGAACAATTGCATAACAGATCCCTAAATACTTTATATTATTACATTTTAGTCCTGCGCCGCAATTTGACCGGCAGCTATAGTAATTTTTTTTTTGACATGGGGTGGTCATGCCTCTACCATAGGCGGCACCACCCCAAATGTACTATTTTGGTACATAGTTTTTACTTTGTATTATTTTGATATTTTTTTATTTTTTTGTCCTATTTTAATAAAAAAAAACCCATGGATTTAGCAATTTAAACATGTTAGGACTTAGGGGGTACTATTTTACCGTCATTTTTGGTCAACAATTTATGTAGATAATCTATGTTTAATTTTAAATAAGTTAAAATATAATATTACTATTATTTTACTAGAAAAATTCAGCCGTTAAATAGATGTTATAGGCCAATTTTGGGCCGTTTATAAGACTCAGGCCCAAATACATTACAATTAGACTTAGCTAACCCAAACAACAATATCAGACCCACTTAAGCCCATTAAACCCAATCTCTAAACCCATCAAAACCCGGAGCCCAACAACTAGACCCAAAACCCACTAACCCAATAACCCTAACTAACCAAGACCCACTAAACCCACTAACCCCTAAACCCGAAGCCCAACTACCCCAGGCCCAAACCTAAAACTAAAAGACCCAAATAATATAAAAAAAAACCCTAAGTCCCCCTATTTGGTTCTGTGCATAACCACTACAACCAAATTTCATACCCCCACTACAACAAGCCCCATACCCCACTACAACCAACCCCATACCGCCACAGGTCCTCAGACGCCACACTCATGCATGCATGCTCGGCATGCTCAGACTGCAAGAAGAGAATAAAACAACAATAGCAATAGAGCAGTAGCCAATAGAAGAAACAATAGTTTTGAACATTCGGCTATAAAAGGCCATTCAAACTGATGTAAAAGGGGTCGGCCATTTTTTTCATGAATATAAAGATAGATTTTTACAAAAAATACAAGTAGTGAGATAAGGGAAGTCAAAAGAAGCAAGAATAATATCAAATAGGGCAGCCAAAACACGAAAATCAGAACCGGAAACCTAAGGTGATTGTGAATCTATTCGTGTTTTGATTTAATTTCCCATATATATATATACTAAAATATATAAAAATAATAAAAATAAAAAACAAAAAAATCAGATTTTTACCTTTCCGGCCACCGCATGCGACGGACGGTGGTCCGGCGGCCGTCCGGCGACCGGACCCCTGGCCGGAGTCCCACCGAAGCTCCCTCCCTCTCCCCTTTCTTTTCTCTCCTTTCTCTTTTTTTTTTTTCTTTCCCACCTCACAAATGATTTTTTTTCAGATTTTAGGCTATTTATAGCCAAATAAACGGTACTGCTTTTGGTACGGATTTAAACACAAAACGACGCTGCTTTTGAGACAGTCGGTCGACCCGATCCGCTCCGTGGTTAGGATCCGTGTTTTTGCGGAAGGGTCTAATTGCGCGAATGACCCTTCCGCTTTTAGGCGCTTTTACAATTTAGTTTATATTTTTTAAAATTGGCCCGTTGATTGTTGCGTTCTGCAATTTGGTCCCCCTATGATACGCACCGTTTAAATGCGCCGAAAAATTGCGCTGTAAGCCCCCTATCGTTTCAAGCGCATTCAAATAGGTCCCTTCCCTTTTATTTTTTTTAAAAATTTGCCCCAAAGCTTTGTTTTTAGTTCATTTTTTGTCCTTTTTTCTTATTTATTATTATTATTATTAGTATTAGTATTATTATTGTTATTATTATTACTATGTATTAGTATACGTTTTTTACATGTGAATATTGTATATATTCATATATAATATTATTTTTAATTATTGTATTTTAATATTATTATTATATTATATATACTTCTTCGTATTTTATTATTATTAGTAGTATTATTATCGTTATTCATATTAGCATATGTGTGTTATTATATATATATACACATTTCATATAGTATTATCTTTTACTATTATATTTATTATTATCCTATTTTCACTGTTATTATTATTATTTTCATCATTATTATACATATATGCATATATCTACGTAATACTATTAATAGGTGTTCTAACATTATTATTATGTATGTATATACATTCTAATATTGTGCATGTGTATGATTCTATTCAATTGTTAGCCTTGTATACTAAATTCATACGTATATTTCTCATGTCATTTCATGTATCCATTTTATTATTATATATGTATATAGGTAATAATTTTATTCAAACCTCGTTTTAACCTTATGCATTATTTGTTTCGTTCCTTTCATAATATCGTTATATATATTGGTATATATGTTCTTTAGATGCATGTGTTCCTCGATATTTATTTTGTGTACATACGTAAATATTATGAATATATATTTAACATCACTAGTTATATATTTTATTATCTTATACATCTTGCTAATACCATTAATATTTACATATACATATTTTACATATACACTCTTAATTATTTTCATGTGTATATTCATCGTATTCTTTTTGTGTTCTTGTATTCAATACTATATCATATTTAATCTTGCATGCACGGTTATTGTTTTAATATTTTTTGTTATGTTTGTCATTTGCTTAAATATGTATACCTAGTCCTTTCATTTGTTTATTTATTTCTGTATTCGTTTTGTCTTACACGTTTTAAAAATCACGTTTTTGTTTCTAAATTAATTTCGATAATCAAAGGCAACATATCGGTTTAATACCAAGTCGACGGTTCCATTGCTATGTTGAGTGGAATTTGTCGGTTCGTGTTTAATCGGTATACCCTTCTCAAAAAAAGGGAAATCAAAAATTGAAAGTTTTCGTGTTTTGAATCGGATCACGATTGAATATTACTTTGAACTCATATTTTTGAAAATCAAGACAACACTTGTTTATGAGATACCAATTTTTGAGCGTCACGAGGGTGCTAATACCTTCCTCGCGCGTAACCGACTCCCGAACCCTAATTTTTCTCTGGCTTTTTAACGTAGACCTTAACTCGGCCTTTTTCTCGTTTTTAAAAAAGGGAAATCTAACAGGTGTCCGGTCACACCTCATAAAAAGGATTGGTGGCGACTCCCTGTTTATTTTAAAATCAAATTTTAGCTTCCAAGTTTTCAATAGATGGCCACAATTAGCGACCTAAACCAAACCAAAATTGTTACATAGCTACAATAGATATTAATAAATATTTAATTTTAAATTGGTATAATAAAAATATAGTATAAATTTTAAAATTTATACATAAAGAGTTAATATTTGATACATTGATAATGTATTATGCTCTTTTGGGGCATCTGTCAGCCTCTTTATCTTGCTTGTAGGGTTTAAAAACTCCAGTGGTAGAATGGTAGTGTACAAAATACTATTTTTAATGAATTCAATTGTTAATATATAAATATACGGTTAGTATTTGATCAGTGGCAATGTACTTTTTTTATTCCACAATTAGTCTTACAATTTTTTCATGTATTTTTTTAATATTTTATTACACCAATATAAGACACTTGTCAAGCCTCTAACCTTGCTGTTGCTTTTAGCGGTAAAAGTATCACGAGAGTTTCTGTACTAAGAGTTAGGTTTATTTTGCTCTCTTTAATTAATAGAATGGGCAAATTAGTCCATATTAGTTAGATTAATGAGTAAACTCGTCATTCTGTTAAAAATTCAATTCATTTTTTACTGTTAAAAACTGATCCTTGTTCATCAACATGAGATACACGTCGCACATCACGTGTAACTTTCTAGTTATTCCATTAACCACATCAATTTTTAACAGTAGAAATAAATGAAATTTTTAACAAAAATTATCAATTTACTCTTTGATCTAATGTGAAAGAAGTAATTTATCAATTTTTAAATAAATAAAAAAGATAAAATACAATCTAACTTTCAATATAAGGACTTTCACCGTATTTTTATCCAACTTCAACTACATCTTTTCATGAATTTCGGAAAATACATTGAGATTTATTAAATTATTATTTAAAATAAAAAAATTTAATTAAAGGTTACAAGTGAATTTTATAAATTTATTTAATACAATAACTTAAAAAGCATCTTAAACAGATAAAATCCTTTTCTATATAGAAAAATTAGTAATTCATATGGGGCAATTATAAACTTAAAAGATTTATATTTAAAAATTCTTTTATGAAATAAAAATAATTTTATTAATTATATATATATATATATATTTAATATTATCTTTATCAATGTCGTCCTTGACTTTTCAGCTTCAAAGCTAGTTATCTTTTCATAATTAAGATATGTAATTCACATTTCAATTTCATATACCTGTTTGCTATAAATTGCAAGTTATTATTTTAAGCCCCAAAATGTGAAAATTTAAAGGTTTCAATATGTCTCAATCCTATACTTTTGAACTTTTAAAATTTAGTCCTCTACTTTTATTTTGAAGAATTTAATATTTCTACTTGTTTGATTTGAAAATTAAGATCCAACTAATGGTATTGCCAATAGATTTAATTAAATTTAAATGTATAATATTTTGTTATTTAAAGTTTTGCTTTGGTAGATATTACTAAAAGTAAGTATTGGAATATAATTAGTCTCAAAGTATAAAATCAAATTTTAAATCTAAAATCTTTGAAGGATAATATAATATTAAAATAAATTAAAAATATTCTGCAAGTATTTCTTATTTATTTATAATTTTCATACTTTTTTATAGAAATAAACCTATTAGGTTTTATTAAAAAAAACTCTATTAGGTGATTTTCGTTATGAATTATTAAACAGGTTTAAAAATTAAATCATTGAAAATTATTTATTTGATTTAAAATTTTTCAAAAATACCTAAATTCTTGAAATTAAAAGAAAAAGGACTAAATTTCAAAACTCTGAAGAGAATAGACACTGGTGGAAAATTAGACCAAAGTTAACTAAGGCAATTCTTTTTCCAGTTTGACGTTTTCAAGAAGATCACGTTGTCAGCTTCCATAAGAATGTCAAACAAATTTGTATAATATCTACATGCAATCAATCTAAAAATTTCCAATATTCAAACCCTAAATCCTAGCTTTGCAATATCGTAATCATTTGAGGGGCAAAACCATAAAAAAAAAAAGAAAAAAAGACCATGGACTTTTAAAAACCTCAAATACTGCTAACTTATCAAACTTGAATTCTCCCATGAACAAAGTAGCTCTCCAGGTTCTTTTTTGTGTTTGCAGCCTGCAGCCTGCAGCAATGGAGAAGAAACACCCAAAGCTTGTCTTGTTTGTTCTTATGTTCTTCATAATCACCATATCTCAACCTATTTCATCACTTGATTTCGTCTTCAATGGCTTCAACAACTCAACTGATGTTTTACTCTACGGCATAGCCGACATAGATTCTTCCAACATCCTTACACTCACGAACGAAACGGATTTCGTTGTCGGTCGAGGTCTCTACAGCTCAAAAATCCCAACAAAATCCCATAATTCATCTCACGTTCTTCCTTTTTCAACCTCTTTTATCTTCTCCATGACTCCTTCGAGTAACAAAGAAACCCTACCTGGACATGGGATTGTCTTCATTTTTACACCAAGTCCAGGCATCGATGGGACAACCTCGTCACAACATCTTGGTCTTTTCAACCTTACTAACGATGGAGACAGTGATAACCATGTGTTTGGTGTTGAGTTCGATGTGTTTTTAAACCAAGAATTTGAAGACATGGATGATAACCATGTCGGAATCGATGTTAATTCACTTAAATCAACAAGCTCCCACACGGCAGGTTACTGGCCCGACAATGGAGATCAGGGTTTTGAAGAACTTAAGCTTAACAGTGGTGAGAACTATCAGGTTTGGATTGAATATGCTGATTCGGTTGTTAATGTAACTATGGCACCTGTAGGAACCAAAAGGCCTAAACGTCCATTATTGAATGTTTCTTTGGATTTATCTGATGTTTTTGAAGATGAAATGTATGTTGGATTTACTTCTTCAACTGGTAGATTGGTTCAAAGTCATAGGATTTTAGCTTGGAGTTTCAGTAACTCGAATTTTCGGTTAAGTGAAGGGTTGATCACTACTGGTTTACCTTCATTTATTATCCCCAAAACACCATTTTATAAGCACAGATCGTTTATTGTTGGTGTCACAATGGGGAGCTTCATTGTTCTTGTTTTGATTGCTCTGTTTTCTCTGTTTTTCGTTAAGAAGAAAGCAAGGGAAAGAGCGGCAATGGAAGATTGGGAATTCGAGTATTGGCCGCATAAGATGACATACAGAGAGATCGATGCAGCTACCGACGGTTTCTCCGATGAAAACGTGATTGGTTTCGGGGGAAACGGAAAGGTTCACAAGGGTGTTTTACAAGGAGGAACAGAGATAGCTGTGAAACGAATTTCGCACGAAAATGATGGCATGAGAGAGTTTTTGGCCGAGGTTTCGAGTCTCGGTCGGTTAACGCACCGGAGTTTGGTCAGTTTAAAAGGTTGGTGTAAGAAAGAAAAAGGTACATTCATGTTGGTTTATGATTATATGGAAAATGGGAGCTTAGACAAGAGGATATACTATGATTGTGATGAGACCAAAATGTTGAATTACAATGATAGAATTAGAATCATAAAAGATGTTGCTTCAGCTATATTGTATTTGCATGAAGGATGGGAAGCTAAGGTCTTGCATAGGGATATTAAAGCAAGCAATGTATTGCTTGATAAGTACATGAATGGAAGGTTAGGTGATTTTGGGTTAGCCCGAATGCACGGACATGGTCAAGCAGCTAGCACAACACGTGTGGTTGGAACCGTGGGTTACTTGGCACCCGAAGTGTTTAGATGCCAACGAGCATCGACACGAACCGATGTGTTCAGTTTTGGGATCTTAATCTTAGAGGTCATATGTGGGAGGAGACCTATAGAAGAAGGGAAGCCGGGTTTGGTGAATTGGGTATGGGAATTGATGATGCAAAACCAATTACTCGCCGCGGTTGATCCAAGGTTAAGAACCGATGATGAAGAGGTGGACAAGGTGCTGCATTTAGGCTTGTTGTGCTCATATCCTGACCCAAATTCAAGACCAACAATGAGACAAGTAGTTAAAGTGTTGGAGGGGAAGAATGAGCCTTGTGAAGCAGAAACGGAGGATATGGAAGCATACTTGTTGCACAAGGTGAAGACTAGAGATATGTGGATTAATTACTCTCGGAGTTTCGGGTATGCGTTACACCCCACGATCGATAATATTCGACGGTCACATTCGTCTTTCATGTCACTGTCATGGACCAACAGCATTGTGGAAGGTAGATAATTTTTTAATCATTTGTTGGTTCTAATGTTTTTGAAGCACAAGCATGGCTTGGAAGGACTCTGCAAAGATGAATCATTAGGTGGGGGATTGGGGATGGGCTTTTTCTTTTGTGATATTTAGGCATGTCATTGTATACATGTATGTTAAAAGTTTTGAACACACATTATTGTGATGATTAAAAGATGACTTTATTTTTTTGGATTATGAATGTCATCCATGAAATTGGTGATCATATGCTGTTTGTCTTAGTAAATATCGACTATGCCTAGAAACTACAGTCCATGGCCACCATTTTGGTATTTCTTTTGAAAATAATCTACATTTAGAAGTAATACTTTTAATGAATCGCAAAAAGGTGATAAGCACCAGTGGTCTAGTGGTAGAATAGTACCCTGCCACGGTACAGACCCGGGTTCGATTCCCGGCTGGTGCATTACATTTTTTTTAGTCTGGTTAAATTCTGCTATTAGTCCCTTCACTTTACAAAAGTTGTAGATTTTATCTCTATACTTTAATTTGGTCATTTTAGTCCCTATACTTTTCGAATTTTACTCATGACCCAAACAATATCAGTTAAATTCATTTGATTAAATTTAATTACTAGTCATCATGTAATATGTGTATAATTGTAGATTTAGCTTATATTCTTCAATTGAATCATTTTAAGTCTCTATACTTTTCAAAATTTGAAAATTTAATCCTGACTCAAATCACAATCATTAATTCATTAACGAGACTTTTAACAATATGTGGAAATAGCAAGTTAATATGAAATTACACATATGATAATATGTTTACTACATCAGATTTTAAAAATGGCAAAACTTAACTGAATGAATTTAACAGTTATTTGTTTCATGAGGACTAAAAATTAAAATTTGAAAAATAAAGAGACGAAAAATGACCAAATTAAAGTACAAGGATGAAATCCAAAGCTTTCGTAAAATACAGGAACTAATAGCAGAAACCTTTTAGTTTTCTGCGGTTTACTGTTATAGGCACAAGCACTGAAGCAGCATTGATCTTCATGGTGGCTGCACTTTTGGTGGGTGTTGTCTTGGCTATCCCATAATGTATTGAGTTCTTTTAATCACACCAATCTTTAGGGTTTAGGATGGGTGAAGTCATGATTAAAGCTTGTACCTCTGCTAAACCAGCAGGAGCACTGTTGCATCCTGTATTTTTGATCAGTTGCAGCAAAAACTAAAATCAATGGCTCCACATTAACCCCTTTGTTTGCCAAATACACAAAGCTAACTACAGTAAGGGAAAAGTCCACTGGAAAGATATTTAAAAGTTTTGCCAAATACCTTCTAAAAATTCTTTTAATTTATGCCTGCCATTGAATGTTATAATGCTACTGCCAGATATAGTAGCCTCAGATCTCAGTTCAGTTTTCATTGCTCTTCAGGCAGTGAACTTATATTTTTCTTGTCAGGTTGACATGAACTCTCTATTCGAATGATATTTATTATTTTTGTAATGTCAGATAACAAGCCGACCTTAGCTCAGTTGGTAGAGCGGAGGACTGTAGTGGGGTTTCCCTGGTTGTAATCCTTAGGTCACTGGTTCGAATCCGGTAGGTTGGAACTTCTTTTAAAGAAGTTCAATTTTAGTTTTTTTAGCTAATTTCGTACAGTTATATTTATTATTAAGGGTAAGATCAAATTCACTAAATTATTAGTAAATTTATGTTTTAGTCACTTGATTTTAAAAAAGTTACAAAATAATTACTAAATCGTTTGAAAGTTTTCATTTAAGTCACTGGATTGTTAAAATCGTTGTTACAGAGACTTCTCTATTCGCACCAACTACACTAATTAAAAGCTTTCATTCCTCTTTTCTTGTACAGTTTAATTTTCTTTTTCATGAAACAACTTTGACAGTGGTGAATCTACGAACCAAAATCCAAACAGTTTTCTTCTCCGGCATTAATTGTCAGATAAACTTGGATCTAAGGTATATTTTTACTTGTCGACGGATATTGATCTACCATATCGATTATTAAATTACCGCTTGAAGCTCACTAGCAGAATTTAAAAAAAAAACTCAATAATCAGTGACATAAATTAAAACTTCTGAATATTTCAATAATTATTTTACAATTTTTTTTAATTAAGTCACCACTTACTAACTTTAAATTTAATTTACTCATATAAATTAAAACGCAATGGACCAACTCGTTTCAATTTATTTGTATTTTTATTATTGAATATTTCTTTAGTGATCCAATGAAGAAAGTGAAAACTATAAGCAAAACCCACATGGGCATTAACAACTATTCATGTCCACCCATTTGTCTAACTATATACAGCAACTTGGCTGGCACTTTGGGCGCCCTCCACTTTATTATAAACCAAAAAGAATATGTCTAGCTTGTAACAAAAGTATGGAAGTAACATCTGCAGCAGGAATTTGTTGCTTTCATAATCTTAATTGAGCACTTCATAACTAAGAGGGACCAAAAGCATTATTATACCCTTTTAGCTTTAGGAGTGAAGCTGGGTGTTCATTGGCCCGATTGGGAAAGATTCGGATTAAGCCTATGCATGATATTATCACACTTTATACTTGTTTGAGCCCAGTCTGGTCCAAAATATATGCTTAAAATTTTGCTAAATTTCGTTCATATTTGTAAATGACTAATCTAAGCCTATTTTAGACCTGTCCATTTTATTTTTTAAAATTTTAAAATTTATATTTATATTATTTTTAATTTAATATTTAATAATTTTATATATTTTTATTTGTTAAAATTTTATATGTAGTCACCTTAACAATTTTAATGTTTACATCATAGTAGTAATATTATATACAACTATAGATTTAATTTTTATGTGTTATAAATTACATAATATAAAAAAATAACATAATGTAAAATATTATTAACTTAAAAACTAGTTGAGTCGGGCCGAGCTCAAAACTTTGAATATTCAAACTCAATTCACATTTTTAAATAGGCCTAATTTTTTGCACAGGCCTATTTTTTGGCTTAACTTTAAAAAACACGATAAGTAACGGCATTAAAGAAATACACATTAAAGAAAAGAGAAAGAATTTTATGAAACTGATTCCACGTCATCTTTATCTCTTTCGAATAGAAAAATGACGTGGAATCACAGTTTGCTGTAATCATTTCTCTAAAGAAAAATGACAGAAATTAAGTTTGATTTCTTTCTCTTCATCAAAAACTTATAACACAATATATTTCTGTTTTCATTGATTGGGTTTGAATCGGGAAATGGGTGTGAATGTAAATGAACCCTCGCAGAGTTGAAAGCTTTCTTAAAAGAAGATCAAGAATGCCTTGAGTTTCTTGAAACGGTAAGTCTGGTGTATGATGTATTCCTCCATCGACGATTACCACAAGGCAATGGAACTTTGCCAAGTCTGTGAGCCTAGCTTTAGCTTAGCTTCGAAATCCAAACCCAATCACCGCCACTTTCATCTCTTTACAAATTAAAACCTTTGGGTATGTTTCAATATGCAATAGCTTAGCTTTGCCTATGTATCTTTTCTCAGAAAAAAGGGTTAAGATTCACACCATGCACACATTTGTATCCAACCTTTCTATTGCAAATTATGCTTATTCTTGCTTATCTTAATGGTAACAAATATGATAACAATGCATGCATGGTGTGGGACATAATAATTATAATAATTAAATGCAATCCATAGAGTCCTAATCCCCTTTTTGGTATAATCACCAATTCCATAGGCTAACTTTTCTTATTTTCAACTGATTTTATTATTATTATTATTATTATTATAAGATTACCAAAAAAAAAATTAATAATTACAAGTGTATTCATCCTTTTTCGGTCTAACAATAATTCAATTCAAGTATGTGTAACATTCGGTAAGATCCTCTTAATAGTGATAAATATATATATTATAGATAGTGATAAATTTAGCTCTTAATTTTTACGTCTTTTGTGACTTTGGTCCTATATATATATTTTATCATTTTACCTTCCAACCTTCAAAAATTAATTAAAGTTACTTTCTTTTTCTAGTCCTTATAATGTTCACACATTTAAAATTCATTCACTTGACTTTTAATCTCAATAATTTATTCCATCTACTTCAATTGGATTTTAATTCTTAAATTAAATGACTAGAGAAATTATATTCCAGGATAAATATTTGCATGTGATATGGAGACAGAGGAACAAGAGGACGGGTATTAAGTTGTCTTAATACAGTTTAAAGAAATTGTGTAGACTCATTTAAGAAAATGACTATTCAATAGAACTGACCATGTTCATGCTTCACTTTATGCTTGTGGAGTATCATCAGTTAATTTATTTCTATATTAAATTTGAGTTTGAATAGAAAATTCCACCATTCAGTGGAAATTTGTTTTGTGGTGGCATTAAATTTAATGGAATAATTGAGCCTATCGTGTGGCTAAAAATAGCCTAAAGTTTATCCTTCTGGTAATTTCTCCTCTTCTTCAACCTAGTTTACGTTTCAAAAAAGACAAGGATAATATTGCTTCGCGTGTACATGTTGTTGAGCATCGACACGGCACGTGCACGAAAAACATACACAACGCTCAACATGTTTTCTTTGTTTTTTTTTTTTTTTTTTCTTCTTCTTCAAATGTCACAACTCACACGCTTTTGTCCAAAGCCAAAGTTTCCATTCACATAATATAGTTATGAAAAAAAATAATATAATATAAAAACATGGCATGCACTAAAAAATTCGAATTTTGATTTTAATTAAGTATAACGTTTATAAAAATAATATAAACTAATTATATAATATTAATCCTTAATAAATTAGTATATAATATGATTAAATGTAAGATTATTATAAGCTATTAAAATGGTAACTAAACAAAAGATATATTAAATAAACGTATCTACAAAGTTTTTATTTATTTTTAATTTTCTCATATATTTTTTAATTCTTTAAAAAAATTATGATATTTTTATTTTATTAACAATTTTAAACTTAGAAACATAAAATAGTTTTTAATATTTACATTATAATTTTAATGTGATATAATTTGCTTTACAAAGATAAAAATAATATAAATTAATTGAGTCTTAATTTAATTGATATAAATATTATTGTCAATATAAAAAACGTAAATTTAAATTTATTGAAACGCATTATCACGTTACCACCAGATTTTTTTTTCATTTCTTTTCTATCATCACCATAAATAAGATTGTGTTCAGATGGTGGCCGAGAACATTTGTATATTTTTTTTAGCTAACACACGAAACCATGTTTGAGGTTTTCAATTTGACACTTGTAAATTAACGCTTTATAGCCCACGTTTTAATGTTTTACTTTTTTAAGTTTTTTAATATATTAATGTAAATTAATTAATCGGGTTCAAATCAAGTTTAAATATAATATTAACGTAATTTAAATTTATTTAAATTTAGTTCAAATTGAAATATAAATATCAAATTTTATTTATATTTATAAATAATTAATTTAAGATAAATTTAGATCTCGAAATATTTTTAATTTTTAAAATTATTATATAATTTACAAATTAAAAATTGTATAAATTTTATAACTTAATTCACATCTCCCCGTATTATTTGTTTAAATTAAAATATTTTACTTAAAATTATTTTGGGTAACTAAAATTTTATATGAAGCAATGTGAGTAGATTGACAAAAAAATAAAATAGATAGTCCCAAAATAGTAATAATTTAATTTTAATTTTTAAAATGAATAAAAAGTATATTTTACCTTCACAAATGTATAATTTAATTTTTAAACCCTAAAAGGATTTGTATGCTTCCAAAAGAAAAAGGGCAAACAACATTAATAGAAAATACTAGTTTTTGTGTTTGTTATGCTTTAGTAGGAAGTTGCAATTAACGTTAATGTCTAATCATTTTTAATGTCGCGTGGAAAAGAAAAACCCTAATTTTAATTAAAGGAAAAACCCTAATTTTAATTAAAGGAATAATGGGACGTGAAATGACAACGTTGCATGTCAAATCAAAAGAAATTATTGTATAATGTTTTTGACTAATAATAATAATACCAACAATTTTGTTCATCAGAGTTTTTAAGGTTTGTGTATGAATTCTCTCGAATATAGCTTAACTATCAAAGTTTTTAAGGTTTATGTATGAATTCTCTCGAATATAGGCACCATTCATCCTGAAGTTTCTACCGACTTCACATTGTCTTAGGATGACGACAAAACTGTACCAAACATTAAAGAATATTATGGCTGTCACATAGTTAAAGATACAAGAGGAGGTAAATTAGAGTACGTTGAAATATATTATCCTCCTATTACGATAAAATTTTATCGACCATTACGAAATATTAAGACATCGATATTTATAAGAAAACGTAAGTTCGTGTGTGTTGAAGCATATTATTTTTCTGTTTAAGAGTTCGAAAGGAGCTATGGATAGTTCTAAATATTGTATAAAAAAATAAAAATAATAAGAACTTAAAATAATATTAATATTAAAAAAAGTTCAAAAAAATTTGTTTCACTCTAGGGGCGAAGTCAGAACAAATTTGTAGGGAGCTGAATGAAATTTTAATTTTTTATAATTTATATCTTTATAATTTTTAAAGGATTAAATTAAATTTTTATAATTTAGGGGGGCTAAAGTACAATTTTACCTTTAGTAATTTAAAATTTTAAAAAAAAATTCAAAATCCTAAATAAAAAATTTTCATCTTAGGGGAGACGAGGGCTCCTGCAAGCCCTCTGTATCCGCCTTTGTTTCACTCTTTAAATATAATAATTTTTAAATATATATATATATTTAAATGCAATCGACTCTTAATATAAAAATACTCATATCACTTTTACATAAACACATCGATATATATATATATATATATATATATATATATATATATATATATCTTATCTTGAGACACCATTAGTGTAGAGAAGTAGATAAGTTTTTACATGAATGATATTTAGTCATAGGTTTTAAAATCGAATACCTTTTAGGTAAATTTTATTATTCGTAAATTTAATTGAAATTTATTTTAATTTATAATTTTTTTAGAATTAAAGTAACTTCTATGCTTGTTTTTCAATTCATAAACATTAATTCTTCATGTAATAATAAATGATCATTTAATAAATAAATAAATAACAAAGGAGTTTCTCCATCAACAAGTCCAAACGGTGCTGGTGTGGTCCAAACAGGCGTCTCATTCGATTTCTGTGGATGGTGGTAATGATCTTTGATCATGATCATGATCATCACGCCAACTACAAAATATCTATATATACACTTAAAAATAGTTGGTTCTTTACAAACAGTTAAGCAGACCCTCATTTTTATCGAAAATTAACTTCGCCATATAATTTGCTTCTATGTTCTCTTCCCTAGAAATATATAAAAATTTTCATTATACCATTCCCACGAAAAAATTGTTGACTACGTCTAATAGGTGATCAATAAGAAGGTCTTGAGAACGTTTCTTTAATAGGCTGAATAACCTCTAAACTATTTGTTCAAATTGACACATTCTCTCATCTCCTGTATTATTTTACAATTAATTCATTTAATGATAAACTCGACCAGAAAAAAATAAAAACAAGATAAGATTGATTAACTCAAATCAAGTTAATTAAATCTAATAAAACGTGTTTATCCAAAAAAAAAATATAGAATGAAAAGAAATTTTCAACTTCCATTTTTGATGAGCTGGGGAAGATCCTACGTTTTAGTGTCTAAATTGATCATAAAATATTGCAAATTAATGAAGTTGAGGTTAATTAAATCAAATAATTAAGAACTGGATTAGATTAAAGGGACGCAAGCCGAATAAACTATGATCTAACATGATCAAGCCGCTGTTGATGTTGAAACTAATTAAATCTTTTTTTTATATTATTAAAAAAAGTTCCTTTTATCAAAAGGGTACGTGGACTAATAATAAACAATTTGAGAATATCATATCTTTAATTTTTTTTAATGGTCAAATTTTTATATTTTTTAAAAAGGTAAATTATACCCAACGTCATTGAATTTTTAATAAGTTTACGTTTTGATCACTTTAAAAAGTCATACAATGGTCGCTAAACTATTCGAAAATTTTTATTCAAGTTATTGGATTGTTAAAATCGTTTTTGTATGGCCTTCGTTGTTAGCACTACTTGCATCACTCGAAAGCTCTCATTTTTTTCTCTTCTATAATTTAGTTTTTTTATGAAATATCTTTAAATGCCGTAAATTTACAGACCAAATCTAAACAACTTTCTTTTCTAAGTTACAACACAAACCGTTTGATCGACTTGGATCAAATGTATATTCTTCTACTTGTTGATGGTCACTGATTCATAGTATCGATCATCGAAATGTTGATTGAAACTCGTAAGCCAAATTTTTAAAAAAAAAACACTTAATAGCCTGATGACTTAAATGAAAATATTTGAATAATTCTTTGACCATTTTATAACATTTTGAAATTAGTGACAAAAACGTAAACTATCTAATAATTTTTAACCTTGAGTGCAATTTACTCTTTTTAAAATTATACATAAACCATTAATTTCATTCAATTAAATTTTAAAAATACATATTTAAGAGTAATGTGGACTAAATTAATATTCAATCTAGATAAGTTTTAATATTTTGATTTTCTTTTTTTTTAAATGGATATTTATCTATCCATATATATACTAGCACTAAGTTTTGTTTCCTAGTGTTACTAAAAGAATAATTTTGTTTCCTTAGCAATAGGTGGCAGGTGAACTGTCATTTTTTTCTAAATAAAAATAATAGGTAATTAATTGTTTGGGTTAAATTATTATTCATAACTTGAGTTTTATCAAGTTTTTTATGTTTTTAATATTATATCATTGTTCCTAATATATTTTTAACTCTAAACTTAATTATTAAGTTGAGCTTGAGCTCTTTATAAAATTTGGTAAATGAGCTTAATCGAACTCAAGTAACTCGATTATATCTTGAGGTTAAAAATAGATGTCTGATCAAGTTTGAGCTGAGCATTGAGCTTCAAATTTTGAATTAAACTCGAGCTCGACAGTAATCAAGTTTAACGCAACTCAATCACAGCCCTAATTGTAAGAATATGATAAAATTGATAATTGAATGTTAAATCTATTACATATATTGTTTGGATTAATAATAAATTTTTAAAATTTCTAAGTACAGGTACTTGTTATACTTATATGTCACGTATCAACCCCTTTGACTGCATGACCTAAGAGATTATCTTGTGAGCAAAAGACATTGAGGAGTCCAATACCTCATGAGCCTAGGCCTTGCAAGCCCTAAACTACACGACCTCGTACCATTAAGACCACACTTTGACACGAACAAAGTATCTGCTAACCACACGTTATATACATGGATTATACACATAACGACAAAATATCGACTAGTTTTTAAGAAAATTTAAAATCAATACATAAATAACATGTGAGTCCTTGAAACATATAAATATTAAAAAATTTAAATTGACTATTATAAATTGAAGTATAAAAATTAAATCCAGATTTTAACAGGCAATTAAAAGGAGAAATTTAAGATGATTGACCCACGTGAATCATTGCTCTTTTGGCCATAGTTCAGATTCCTTTTTCCACAACAACAATAGCAGATTTGAATTATTGTTTTAAAATATGAAATAATTCCACACAATGTCGACATAAAGTGAATATACATAATTATTATTTATTTTTATTATTATTAAATAATTAAGAAATAAACACTTTAATCAACTCTTTTAAATGTAATTAAATAATTAAAAGTGAAACAATGTTAAAATAGTAGCCTTCCCAATTATTGCAAAGCAATCGAAAAGGACAAAACAATCTTGTCTTAGATGCCCAATGAATAAATAAAACAAAGCCAAACCATTGGCAAGACGCCGCGTTTTTGCCATACGATAACTTCCCTTTTTTTTAAAATTTTAAATCTTAAAAAGATTGAAACAATACCACAAATAATAATTGCTTTTTGGAAAGCAAACAGGAAAATTGTGAGAAAGGGGGCCACTCTGTTTTCGGATAAACCTTAACATCTAACGCCCTCGATTTTGCCACGTGTGATCTTCATCAAACACTCAATCAGATCACATCACTCTTTTATCTTCCAGCTTGTTTGTGGCCCCCACTATTTCGGGATCGGGATAGGGATCAAAATATAATATTCTGAGTAATTAGCTGTGGCAATCTGGGTCATGTATTTTTTTTTTCTTGTGAAATTCTGAATTCATCTCTCTAGTATACTTAAATTTACGATCTAGTCCATAATTTTTTTCCTGTTGGAGGGAAAGGGAAATGGAGTTATTGAAATATTTATATTTTAATGTCATCCTATTAATATTTTAAAAGAGTTAAATCATTAAAACATTAATTTTTTAGCGATATTAATTTGGTAACTCGCATAGCAGATCTATATGTATTTTATGTTGACATGACATTATTTATCATACATATTACGTTGACTAATAATTTTAAAATATTAATAGTTAAATTTAACTCTTTTAAAAAGTTGATGATAAAATTTATCCAAAAAATAAGAGTCAAATTAACTAAATATATTAACGTTAAGAGCTTAATTTGTCATTATGCCTTAAAATTATTAACTATTTATATTTAAAAAGAAAAAAAATTATGAGGGCTAAGTAACGAATTCTAGAGAATAATTTGTTGTACTTGTGGTGTCTGACTTGTTATTTTGGTCAAATTAATTATGGGTCCTTATGATGTACTTAAGTTTAAGATTTATTTTTATATTTTAATTTAATATAATTATCTTTTTTACTTTTATAATATCATTAATTAGTCCAAGCATCATAATATAAAGCTAAATTTGACTATTTTTTCAAAAGCACTTACCGTTTTTGACTATTTCAAATTTCATGATTATATTATTTTAGGCTTATATAATTTTAATTCAATATTAGTTATTCTAATTTAAATGATTAAGACTAAAATTATTAAATTCATTTTAAAACTGAAAATTATTTTTACCAAAAAAATGATTTACACGTTGATAATTAAATAATTTCAAACCATTGTAGATTAAGAGGTTGACTCAACGATAGTTAAACACCGAATACGCGGAATCAGTCAATTGAGATAAAATTTTACCATTTAAAAAAGAATTGGTCTAATTTTAAAAATTGTCCCTCAATTTTATAAAATTAACAAATTAATCTCTTTATTTTAATTTATCAGTATTTTATTCTCATACTTTAGAAAAAAAATAGAACTGTTTTTTTGCTAATTTATTGCATATGAATTGTTGACCTTTTGATTTTACTCAATTGTTGATTCTTAGGTTAGCGATTTAACAGTATTACTCGATTGAACTAGTTTTTTTAGTTTTCGTAATTGATGTATAAAGATTAAATTATCGCAAATTAAGGGGGAATTTAAAGGGGGTGGCAACGGCGTTAGTCCCCCACAAAATGAAAATCATGCAATTTAGTCTCTTTACCAATAATAAAATTTATGTTAATATGTAGTAAAATTACATTTTGACCTCTTAAAAATAAAAATAAATTTATTTATTCGCTTCAAAAATGATGAAATCAAAAATTAATAAACGATAAAATTATATTTTGATCACTTAAAAATTTACAATTCGATTTTGATCTCCACTAAAAATTTTTCTGAATTCACCCCTACCACAAATTAAAATAGAGGATTAAGTTATCAGTTTTTAAAAAAGTAGAAGGATGAAATTACAAATCATACCAAACTCTTCTTCTTCTTTTTTTAGGAAAAAAACTTGCGGGACGTGAATATTCGAGAGTATATCTAGAATAGATCAGATGAGCAAAATTATTGCAGCCGGTTGACGTGGATCCTCGCTGTCTGGTCTAAAAATACTTGACTGTGCAGATTATTCAATTATTTAATGCCACGCCGGATTCGATCCTCTCTCTCATCATGTGCGCGGCGGCTCGTTAGTCCACGTTGGTTCGAAACGGGTCCCACTTCTTGTCCTAAAGCCTTACTATAAAACCAAATCCTGTAATAACAATAATAATGCACAAAACAAACTTGCCTCGCTTAGCTACTCCCCCAAATTTAAAAAAAAAGATGGCTCGCGTTGCGACAAGAATTCCATGGAATCACCGGAATTTAGCGTACGGATGCCCGGAATTCAAGTTCCCGGAGCAACCCGATCCGGTTACGCCGGATATAGAGTTGGAATTTCTTGAAGATAGCGACCAGGGGGTCCTGGGAAACTGCAACGGCGATAAATTTAGGGGTAATAATAACGATGGAATTGTCGGCGATGGTGATGATGATGATGACGATGAGAAAGAGAACGACGGGGGCAACGATGAAAATAGTAAGAGTTTTTGGGAAAGCCAACACCAGCTTTTACAGCAAACGTTGTGTCGGACTAGCTCCATGGAATTGAGAATCAGGACCGCCACAAAAGAAGCTTTGAATGATATTCAAAAAGGAAGAACTGTATGTGTTTGTGGAAAATCCTCAATGGCGGAAAATTGTAAGAATTGTCTCATGAGAGAAGTTTCTAGCCGTCTCCAAAATGCCGGTTTCAACAGTGCCGTTTGCCGGTCTAAATGGCGTAGCTCCCCAGATATCCCATCAGGTACATATCTATATATGAATTAAAAGATGAATTTCTTTGTCATGGTGGGTTTTTTGTTTTGTTTTTAATGGGATTTATTTATTTTCTCGCAGGGGAACACAGTTTCTTGGATGTGATAGAAAATACAAGAAAAGGGGAAGTAAGGGTAATAATAGAGTTGAATTTCAGAGCTGAATTTGAGATCGCAAGAGCTAGTGAAGATTACAATCGGCTAGTACAAAGATTACCAGAAGTTTTCGTAGGTAAAGTAGAAAGATTAAACAATGTGATCAAAATCTTGTGTTCGGCTGCCAAGAAATGCATGAAGGAAAAGAAAATGCATATGGGGCCATGGAGGAAACAAAGATACATGCAGGCCAAGTGGCTTAAATCGTGCGAAAGGAATACATCGACACAATCGTTGCCGGTTGGACGTTCCGGTGACCGGTTGACGAAGCCGAGGGCATCAATGTTAACAGTAGATTTGTTGGGGAAGTTGTCGAATGTGCATTGTACAGCACTTGAGGTTGTATGAAGAAGATGATAGTATATGCTTACTTAAATCTGCAGTTTTGTTTATGGATAAATAATGGTATATGAGATATATATATATATATTTGGGTTATGAAATGACGGTTTTTGGCAGAATTTTTGTTCTTTTTTTTTTTTTTGGATGTTTGATGTTCAGAGATTTAAGTTACAGATTTGATGACAGAACATGGTCTGGTTTTTGCAAGCAAAGTAATACACAAAACACATCTGGATTTTGGATTCTTTTACAATTGATTAATCTTATAAAAATAATAATGTTTTTATATTACAATAAATGGATTAGGTTCCGAGCTAATCCCATTAAACTAAGGTTTTATTGACTTGGTCTTCGTTTTAAATCAAGATTCAAAGTGGCAATGGATGATCATACAAGTAGATGAGACCAAAGTCACCATTGCTGAAACCTGGGCAATTTCTATGGTTTTGAGCTGTCGTGTTGCTACTAGGTTATGAAGCCCATTTCGAGACAAATGCTCATTGGATTGAGAGGTAAGAAATCAAATACCGAGGTGAAAAAATTGGAAGAATTTTGTCTTATATTTAAGAATTCCATCTATCTCGACTCCAGATTTTATTGGACTATGGAAGTGTATATATATATAAGTTGCATACAGTTTGCAAGTGTCAGGTAAGATTAATTATTAATTCATTAAAGCTTGTGGGGAAATTACGGGATGCCAAATTGGTGATATTTATGAGCAAAAAGCCAATTGCAATGCAAATTTGTTGGCTTGTCGCTTTTGAGGTCAGAGGCGGCCAAAACATGAATGATGTTGTTGCAATATGTAGATACAACTGATCATGGGTTGGTACAATTAGCCCGGCTTGAAGACCTGCTCAAAATGTAAAAGAGTTTGAATAAAAATATAAGCCCGAAAAATAAGCTTAGACAAATAAATAAGGTCCGTTTAAAAAACGAGCAGAGCCTCAGGTAAAGTATTTTTAGCCTGGCTCTATCTCAGCTCGGCCCGGCCTGAATTTACTAAAGGACAAAAAAAACATACTTTTTTAATATTATTTTCTTCCTATTTTGCTATCATTTTCCTATTATGTTGCTACTATTTTGTTGTTATTGTTTGGATATTGTATAAAGCTTATTTTATTGTTAATTTTGTTATTATTTTAAAGACATTTATTAATTTTCTTATTATTTTAGATATATTTGCTTGTTAAGTTACATTTATCTTAAGTGTTATTTAAGTATGCATATTTTTAAAATTTATTTGCAATTTGTTGAGAAATATTTATTTTGATGTTTTAGTATTTTTGATGTATTATATTTTTAAAAATTATATAAAAATAATATAAAAATTAATATGGGCAGGTCGGGTTGGGCTCTGGTTTTAGCATTTTTATCCGAGTCGGGTTGGGCAAAATTTTAGGCCCATTTTTCTGATCGGGACAGGCTTGGGCTTAACAAATGAGCCTAAATTTTTAGTTGAGCCCGACCCGGCCCATGCACACCTCAATATGTAGATAGTGCAAGGGTTTTACATGTCTAAAATTGACCTTTTTTTTATTTATTCTCATTTTTTAAGTAGGTATAATACAAAATTTGACCCTCAACATTTACATATTTTGTCAATTTAGTCATTGTTCTTTTTTAGCTAAATTTGGCCATTAGTCTTTCATAAAGCGTTAAAACGAATTTTTTAACGACATTAGCTTGACAATCCAAGTGTCAGCCAATGTGTATTTCTTGTTGACATGGAATTCATAAAATTAAAAAGAAAAAGCACGAAGTATATGTGGGTTGCCATACAAGCTGCTATGTTTAAAATTTTAACATTTTAGTTAGTATTTTCATTAAAAATAATAATTCAACTTTTTTATAAATGTTGATGGTGAGATTCGACTATTTTTAAAAAGTTGAGGGTCAGATTTATCTAAAATAAAAGAATAAGGGCCAAGTTGATAAAAGATACAAATGTGTAAGACTAAATTATTTCTTGATTTTGAAACTCGATTATATTATAACTATATTATTCTATTATGTATTTTCATGCATAGCTCTAATACCATTATTCTATATGATATATTGTCTTGGATTATGCATAATAGCAAAATAAAAAGTAGTTACGTTAATATAATTATCTTTAAATATGTTTATTATTGAAGTCATAATTCTTAATTAATTTATGCGAATATAATACTCTAAAAAGAATACTGAAAATGTCAAAATTACATTTTAAAAAACTTTAATAAAATATACAATGTAATACATAAATTTTAATTTGATATAAATTTTTCCATTCTCAAAGGATTAATGAAGAAATTAAAAGACCCAAACTACACCAAAGGTCTTTCTCTATTCACTTCACTTCAAAAAAAACATTTTGAAGGTAAACCAATGAAATAACTGAGTTAATGGGCTTGATATTTTTATAGCCCAAGATATTTGTTGGGAAGATTGGGTTGGGCATTTTTAGATAACTTTTAGACCCAAATTTTCAAATGTTTCACATATTTTGGGTTGGGTCCATATTTTGGACTTGGAGCCTCATGCCAAATCTTAATTTGCATAAGAAGAATAATAATTTTAGAAAATCAAAAAAATAACATTAGAATTTGTCTTGCCCACACTAAGGGTGAAAAATAATATTTCATACATTAAATTTTATTTAAATAATTATTTTTTAAAAAAATATTATAAGAGGTTAACTAAAGTTTAATAATCCATGTTCGAGTTTTGTGACCATCTCTCTTAATAATGTCGTATTCAATGTTTAAACTTTGTTTTTTTCTTGAGAGCGTAATGCGTCTTACCACCATACTCAACACTTATTAGTAGAATGAAAAGTTAATTACCTTATTCTTTAAGTAATTTTTTCTTTCAACTATTAATTAGACGCTTATAAAAATTTTATTGATATTGTTGTATTTTCATTAAGCATGCCTCAATCAACTTATGACATCAAACCCAATCACACAAATTATAATGATATATACAATATAGATAATATCTGCAATTCCATTGCTTATTTTCAATAAACTCTTTAAAAAGAGATAGAAAAAATGGGCAGCAGAAGAGAGCTACTAGGAATGATCCCTTTGGGTCCAAATTTTTCAACACATGCAATTTGCTTTTTCTTTTATTGATAAGATATTTCAAATTTAGTCAATAAATTATGAAGGTATCAATTTTAGATAGGTTTTATTCCCACTCTTATCTTTTATAACATACATGCATCTATCTATATGCACATATAAAAGGCAAAAGCAAAACCTCCAACAAGAAAAATAAGTTGCCTTAAATTCTAAAAAAATTGACTAAAACAAGTTAAATGGCTATTATTTGGGGGTTTTGATCCTTTTCTTTGAAAATCCTTTAACATAAAAAAAACCTTCTTCTTTTTTTAATTACTAAATGCAACTACAGTTTGAATTGTCAAGCATGATTTGTGTTGCTATCATGTTTGTAATTGTCCTATTCCAAAACTTTCATAGAGTTATAATTTATTAATTGATACTATATTAAAAAGTTGACTAATTGAAATAAAATATATGTTAATAATTTAAATTTTAAAATTAATTATATATTTATTGATTGAGTCTTAGCTCGATTGGCATGGTTAATAATGTCAGTGGGGTGGCTTTCGCGGGGTCCCACCTCACTTCGCACCTAACTGGGCAGAGATGGGTATAAAAATTAGACCTGCTGTAGGTGGTGGGGCAAGCGTAGATATGACCTTCTACCAACCTACCCGCATAATATAATAAGCATATTTTAAAAACAAACATTTATAAAAATTTGATTATGATAACAATACTAAACTCACATTCACTGCTTTTTTTTATTTTTTTTAGAAAACAATGAGAGCACTCCACAGTTTCTCACCCAGTTTAGAAAAAAGAGAGAGTTACTCAACACAGTTTCTCGTATACATGTTTAGGTGAAGTTAAATAGATACAATACTCACAATTGATAGAAGAATTAGAAGATGAATGTGATACAGAAGCAATGGGAGTGATATGTATTGATTGATTTTTTTAATTTTTACACTTGTGTTGCATTTGAAGACATTTATGATATATTTGAGACATTGATTGTATTTGGATATTATGTAAGAACTTTATTTTTTGAAATTTTTAAACTTGTGTTGAAGTTATATTTTATTTACCAATTAAAATATTACGACGACTTTTTTTTTTAAATGGTGACAATTAGAATAATGTCACATATGTAGTGGGACTCCGGTGGATAGATATTTTATATTTTTTTTATAAAAAAATTAGTTTATATTTATTTCACTAATACTTATAAATATATTATATGGTGGGTGGTAGAGTGGGGATGGTTTTAGTCTTGTGGGTGGGGAGGGGGGACGGGGATGGGTGCTCAATTGACATCTTTATGCATGAGCATTGTTGCTAATGCAGTAATATGTGAGTTCAAGTGCGTTGAAGTACATTATCCTTCTATTTATGTGTTAGGAAGAGACTATGGGTAAATTTAGGTGCAGTGTCAAAAAGATAAGATATGATCATAACTTATACTGAGATTATTAAAAAATGATTATATATTTTTATACAGAAAATCTACACATTATAGAACAAATTTTGTTAAATGTGTTTTCTAAGGTTCAAATCTTACGGTGTGTTTTGATTTTTTTATATAAAATTTAAAATAATGCTCTTTTAATAATATAATTTATTTAATAAAAATTATGATTTTTCAATTATTTATAACTAAATTAATATTCACTTCACTCGATTAAAATAACTCAATTAAGGACTTTAATAATAGTATTTCAAACATTTTTTAATATAATATTTTCAAATAAAATAACTTAAAACTTTTTTAAAAATGAAATCACCCTTTTAAATTTTTTCTCTTTAAAATTTATATTCCTTTCAAAAACACTATATGTATTGATTAATTCACTCGTCATGGGTGTTCTTGAAAAAGTAAATGGCGAACCACAAAATGTACTTTATTACTACGAGCAACCATCACACTTGTATTTCAACAATTATTATTAATTGAAAGGTAAATATATTATTTCAGTATATATTTTTAATATTTTAATATTTTCTTTATAGTTTATATTCAAGCCCATAAATTTTTTTATATTTTTAAACTAATTATAATTCATAGAAGATATTACATGCTTAAATCTATGATTTCTAAATTACTAAAATAACAATAATGCTATTGATAAGTCTAATTATTATTTTTGAATAAATAAGTATAAACTTTTAACTACCCTATAGTTTTTACTTTGGTTTATCATCTTTTGACTTATGGTAGCAATACAAATAACAACCGTCCAAATAAAATTCTATCAAATAAACTTCCAAAATTTTTAATGTATAATATATATTTTAATAATTTTATTATAAATTTTGATTATTTTTTTTATATAATGTTTAGAACTACCTATAACCTCTCTCCAACCCATAAATAAGAGGATAATGCGTTTCTATGCACTTAAAAACCCACGTCCTCCTACATTGACAATAATACTTAAATCAATTGAGTTAAGACTCAATCAATTCCCTCAATAATTCATTATGTTATAAATTTATTTAATAATATAAATATATAATATATGGAATAAAATATAAGAGATAAAAGGTAGCTACTAGGAATGGTCCCTTTACATTTTGGTCCAAAATTTTCACCACATACAAGTTGCTTTTTCTTTTATTGATAGTACACTAAATAATAAAGGTATAAATTTCAGATAGGTTTTATTCCCACTCTTATCCTTTACAATATACTTTTATTAGGCAAAAGCAAAACTTCCTATTAAGAAAACTAGGTTGCCCTAATTTCTAAAAAATTGACTAAAACAAAGTTGGGTTGCTATTTTTGCTTGGGTGGGTTTGATTGTTTTATTTGGATTTTTTTTAAAAAATAAATTATTTTTTAATTAATAAATGCAACCATGGTTTGAATTGTCAAGGATGATTTGTGTTGCTCTCATGTTTGTAATTTTTCTATTCCTAAATTTTTATTAAACTTTCGTTTAAGTCTTAGTTCGATTAATATAAGTATTATTGTTAATGTAGGAGAACGTGAGTTCGAGTGTATTGAAGCGTATTATCATCCTATTTATGGGGTTGAAAATGTGTTATAGATAGTTTAAAACATTGGGTCATTGTTAAATTTGCTACTATTTTAGAGGTATTTACTTATTAAATTGCATTTATCTTAGTGTTATTTAAGTATAAAGGCTTTTTAAAATTTATTTTCAATTTACTGAAAATTATTTATTTTAATATTTGTAGTGTACTTAATGTATTATATTTTAAATTTTTTATATAAAAATGAAAATTAAAAAATTAATACCACCGTGCGGATCCAAATTTTAACATTTTATTAGGCTAAACCTATTAATCAAACCTAAAATTTTTGTTAAGTCCCGATCTTAAACTCGTCCAAACCCATAGACAACTCTACTTGTAACTAACTTCTAGATTTTACTTTTATTTATCAAGTAGGAATATCAATAACAACAGTCCAAATAAAATCCAACCAAACAAACTTTCAAAAGTATTAAAAAGAAAAAAAAGACAAAAATAAAAATCCACCTTAAATATATAAAATATACGTATAAATACGATCCATATACTGACAAAAATACAAAAACAATAACGTTGGGCACTGGCCACAAAAAGAGAACAAAAAATCCGTGCGAACCGTACCATCCTTTCGATTAAAGAAACAAAAATACCCATAATATTCTGTATGAAAATGACACTTCTATCCCTCCACTTTGCAATTTTTCATTCATTTTGTAAGCTTAATTTACTATTTTATCTTTGAATAAATTCATTTTAATATTTCAATATTTTTATTTATTTATTTTAGTATTTAAATTATTATTTTGTCTCCATTTCTCTTAAAGAACTCAATATTAACTAGAAACACAGTGATAAATATAATAAGAAAGAAATGATATTAAATCCCTTTTTGTAATAAACTAGAGGTGTTCATAGGTCGGATCGGATTTGACTCGAGCCTAAATATAATATTAACATATTTTATGTTTGTCCAAGTTTGCCAATCCAGTCTGGTCCGAAATATGGGCTTAACATTTTATCTAAATCTGCTCATATTTGCAAAAGATTAATTCAAACTCATTTTAAGCCCGCCATATTATTTTTAATTTTTTAAAATTATTTATATTATATTAATATTTAATAATTATATATATTATTTTTGAAAATTTTATATAATCATTTTAACATTATTTTAATGTTTATATTAAAGTAGTATTATATATTTAGTATAAATTTATTTTTTTAATGTGTTTTAAAGTATTAGAAACTTAAAAAATGAGCCGGACCGAGCCTTGAATATTCAAGTTTGAGCTCAAGCCATATTTTAAACTAGTTTAAGTTTTTCGTCCGAACCTAGTTTTCGAGCTTAATATTTTGTCTAAACCCTCTCAAATTTTAGACGGGTCTTCTGACTTGAACCGGTAGCTCGACTCATGAACAGGTATAAGATAAACTTGAATAAATTGTTAATTTAAGTATCAAATTGATTAAAAAATTTAAAAAAATAAAAAAAATGTTAAATAAAGCCTTAATTTTATAAAAATAAATTCAACACAGTTTTTTTTTAGAAAAAGAAAATCTAAAGCTGTCCTTTATTGACTTTTAATCCTTTTACGTGGGCCCAAGAACTCCACTATCACCTCCCTTACTGGGCCCGGCTTTATTATATATATTTATTTATTGTTGTAATCCTTAACATTGGGTCCACGGAATCTACGGTCCTTCAGCCATACCCGTAGACGATACGTATACAATATCAAACTTGTTTTTTACAGGGAAATTCTTAGATTTTTTAATTTTCTTTTCCTATTTTTTGGTTTTTGTTTTTAGTTTTTCCTTTTGTTCTTTTTTAGTTTTTACCCGCAAAAGATCTCATCTTTGCTTTTATAGCAACAAAGAAGAGAGAAAACAAAAGGAGGAAAATTTTTTTTTGCCACCTTCCGTTGATTAGCCATGCATTTCTTAGCTTCATGGTAAAGTTCTTGCCTTTTGATGCTTTGTTTGGGGTATTGTAATGTACTTTGAATTTTTTTAATATTTCAATCTGGGTTTTTTTTTTCTTTTTTGTAATGATTTTGACATAAATGATATTTTTTTCCCCTGTGGTTAATGGGTGTTCATAAAATGTAGTATACTGTTTTTTTTTTGATGAATGACTTGTTTATTTGGTTGCTTGTGTGGGATTTTCCAGGCATTCACGGAAGGTGGTATTTTGACATTTGAAGTCTAAAGGGATTAAAAAAAAATTAAAAGAAAAGTTTGGTCCTTCGAAAATCAAAGGTTGAAGAAAGGGTTTTTCTTGTTTTTTTTTTTTTTTTTAGGTTTGTTGGGTTTCATTTCAATTCATTAATTATCGTTTTTTTCTTTTGATGGAGAATAGATTAAGGCCAGCCAGATTTTCCTTCTTGATGGTTGTTTATAGCTTTGATTGGTTTCTTGATTTCAATGAAACCTAAATTTTAAGCTAATTTTATGTTGTTTAGCATCATATTATTTCAGCTTTTTTAAGGAGGAAGATAAACGGGGTAAGGTCTTTTTTAGATAAAAAGGAAGAAAAAAAATGGCAGAAGAGGCTAATTCATGGATTAGAAGAACAAATTTTTCTCATACAGTTTGTCATAGGTTGGATTCATCTAGATTGGTATCTTTACCTTTCAACCTACAATTAGATACAAACCAAGAGAGGACTTTAGGGTCTAAACCTTCTAATCCAAAATCTGATCACATCGATCCGTTGATTCAGCGGAATCCGATCACAAACAAGCAACGATCTGTTTCTCCGGTCCCGCAAACAGTTTTGTCTGATACGTTTAAAGAAGCAAGGTCTGAGAGGAGGAGGTTCTCGACTCCACATCCTCATAGGAAAGAATCTGATAAGCGGAGGATGGGAAGGTTTTTCCATAAGGAATCCCATTTGCACGAAAAGAAAGGGTCGAATTCGAGTCCTCTTAGGAACTCAGGGTCACCGAGAGTTTCGGATAAGTCGAAGTTTAGGAAGGAGGCTTCTTGGACCAAGTATTTTGATTATGCTGGTGAAAGGGTTAACTCTGCTGATGCAGCTGGTGAACATACTGTTGATCTTTCACAGTTGTTTCTCGGGCTTAGATTTGCACATGGTGCTCATAGTCGGCTTTATCACGGGATATATAAAGAGGAAGCTGTTGCGGTTAAGATTATAAGGGTACCGGATGATGCTGACAATGGAGATTTGGCTGTTCGGTTAGAGAAACAGTTCAATAGAGAGGTTACTCTTTTATCCAGGCTCTACCATAGGAACATTATAAAGGTAATTGAAATTTTTATCATGCCATAGCTTTAAATTTTTATCGTAAGGTTTCGGTTCTTACTTTATGTTTTGATCCGATAACTAGTTTGTAGCAGCATGCAGAAAGCCACCAGTTTATTGTGTTATAACAGAATATTTATCGGAGGGTTCGTTAAGGGCATATTTACACAAGCTTGATCACAAGTCCCTTCCTTTGCAAAAGATAATTGCTATTGCTCTCGAAGTTGCTCATGGAATGGAATACATTCATTCTCAAGGAGTCATTCATCGTGATCTTAAGCCTGAAAACATCCTTATCAACGAGGAATTCCACTTGAAGATTGCTGATTTCGGTATAGCTTGTGAGGAGGCACATTGTGATCTATTAGTAGATGATCCGGGGACTTATCGATGGATGGCACCTGAGATGATCAAAAGGAAACCGTATGGACGGAAAGTGGATGTTTACAGCTTTGGACTAATCTTGTGGGAAATGGTAGCCGGTACGATCCCGTACGAGGATATGAATCCTATCCAAGCTGCATTTGCAGTTGTGAACAAGGTATGTTTCTAAACCTCATTCTCCTTCGTAATATCGAGATACATAAGTCTCGAGATACGTAAGTCTCCGTGTATAGATTCTAAACACCTGCCCTAATCATGCTCAGTCAACCCAAAGATTGTAATCATTCTGCATAAGACATGGCATGATTGTTTATCGGTCACATGCAACGGCTCGAGCTTTAATCGACATTAAAACCATTTTTATGCATGATTTTGTTGCATTTGTTATCTGCAAATTCTGATATCAGAACCCATTTTTTTGCTCAGAATTTGAGACCGGTAGTCCCGGGAGACTGTCCGCCTGCCATGCGAGCATTAATCGAGCAATGTTGGTCATTACACGCAGAAAAAAGGCCAGAATTCTGGCAGATAGTAAAAGTGTTGGAACAATTCGAGTCATCATTTAATCAAGACGGAACCCTGAATTCGGTACCGAACCTAACTTGCCAAGACCATAAGAAAGGGCTTCTTCATCGGATTCAAAAGCTCGGTCCCGTGCACCTTCAAAGTAATGCTTCATCTATGCTTAAACCTAAGTTCACATGAATCTTAATTGTTGACCAAATTGTAACTAAAAAAGAAAAAGAAAAGAAAAGGTTGGTTTTCTATGCTTTCTTTATTTGTACCCCATGCTATATTCATGTGAGAGTGAATGAAAATAGATTGGTAGGCAATGCATCAAGTTGTGTCCTTTTACTGTCATACACATGAACTTGTCATTATTTTTCTTCTTTTCTTTTGGGCAAGAAATTAAAATATTGGCCATAAAACAAATTTAAAAACCCATATTTTTAATTTTTGAATTTTTTTCTTCTTTTATGTATTTGGTCATATTCCGCATTTAGTCTTGGCTAATCATCAGAAAACGTGTTCAGTCGGAAATGTTAATTATTGGATTAGAATTTTTCTTTTAAAAAAAATGGAATGTTGGACTAAAATGAATTTAAGAACAATATCTTTGGGATTAGGTGTGGGATGTCACAATGTAACAAAATTACAATTGTGAGATTGAGTCATTATAATTGGACCGTATTGCTTTCATATATCAAAATATCACTGTCATGATATTTATTTAAATTACTGACCAGTTAAATATCAATCTCAAATATTATGTGTGATGATAGAAATATATGTAGACACTTGTCCAAATTTCAAATAGATATATTCGTGGGTGAGATTACGTCTGAAGATTTATCTGAAATTTAAAAATGTTTGAAGAAAAATATTAGATAAAAAATAATATCTCTACCCAACTTTACATTCTCAGGTCAGGCTAGGTTTTATGTGTATATAATGTTTTCTTTATATATATATTTTATAATTTATAATACATTAAAACTAAATTATAATGTAAATATTAAAAATTTAAAATACCTAGATATAAATTTTAATAAATGAAAAATATATAAAATTATTAAAATTAACTTAAAAATAATACTAAATTTTTAAATTTTTTTAAAAATATTGACGCTTAAAATAGAATTGGATTAGCTATCTATAAATATGAGTAGGTTTAAGCTTAAACAAACATAAAGTATATTAAATCATGTTTAAATTTAACCCAATCCGAATTTAGCCTAGCTTGAGCCTTGAACACCTTTACTTGCATTGGCTAACATTGCAAGTACGGTCACTACTTAACATGTATTTTTTTAACATTTTTTATTGAAAAGATCATGGAGCTAACATTGGAAACAAAGTTTCTTATTCGGAAAGTTGAGGAGCTAAGCTTAGATAGATCAGTATGATTCTTGGGTTAACTCCATTGTAGAAATATCTTTGAGAGCATGGTTTAAAAGTTTAGATACATACGTGTTAGGAAGTTCACTCCCTAACTTTTACTTGGAACAAAAGAGCTTCTTCCTCGCCTCGTTGAACAAATAGGTGCACTTGCACTCTCCTTGCCAAATGTGTTATATGAGTATAACTTCCCTATAACCATTATGTTGTTGCCCACTATATAATTTCTTTGTCATTACTCACTAGCAGCATTGCATTTCATGAGCATGGTTTCCTTCGCTCTCCTTCCCCCATCACTTGTACCACATTCTTGTAAATTAATTAACCTCTTTTTCGTATACTATAAAAATATCACTTCTTTCATATTTTTCGTATACTATAAAAATATCACTTCTTTCATAATTGTCCTCTCGATAACTTCATGAGAAGAGTTATAAATAATGATTTAATAGTTTCATTTGATATCTTATTTATGATTTGAAAAACTTAAGCATTTTATATTTTTTTTGTAATTTTTTTCCTTCGCAATCATTATTATCACAACAACCATCATGATTTTTATAAACTTCACCACTAATTATTAGTAGTTTGCAATGTTAGAAATCCCACGTTACTATTAAAAGGTTGTTCAAATGAACAATGCGTTTAAAATTTTTCATTAAATCTTTCAATAATTTTAATTAAACTCCTTAAAACTTTAAAATTTTTCATTATCTTCTAAAATTTTCGAAATTTTAAATTACACCCCTATATCAAAATCTGTCACTGCTCAATTTTACAAGACGATTGTGGAATAGTCGAGAGGTTGAAAGATATAGTGAAGAAGCATCTAGTCTCTCATCACTTTTTGGTGCTGGTAAAAGCATGTATGACTGCCAAATTTAAAGGAGATTCCATACCCCAATTTATTCTCAACCAAGCAATTTTTACAGCTAGCTGAAGCAATTATATATGCTAGTGTATAAAATTCATTTTAATCCTCTATTAAAATTTATTCTAAATTAGTTTTTATATATTAAAATTTATTCAAATTATGATGCTATTACAATTTTATTGTTAAGTTATTGATAATTTAGATAAAATATATCGACCCAATTGATTTACTTATAATTTTTCTCGATCCATAAAAGATTCAATCATCTTAAAAAAAAAAAATTTAAGCACATTAAATTATCGTGTGGCTGAAACTCTCCCCTATCAAAAGTTAATGGATTTATCATTTGCCATTGCTCTGTGCAAGAACTTGATGATTGATCTCGTATAAATATGGAGAATTGTTTACCGTCTCAACTCAAACCTTGCACTCTATCTTACGATTTACATTACCACAATCTAAGTGGGATCTCCCATGGCTCACTTTATATCATATCAAGCCATAACTCTTCTTAGCTCAATTTTGTCTCTTGGTTTCTTTTTTAAGTCATAAGGTAATTTAAACATATACATATATATATATATATATATATATATTTGGGATGGGTGGATTTTTTATGAGTATGATAGAATTATAATAGTGTAGCATCACGATTCTTAATCTTTGTTTTTTTAAATACAATGTCTAAAACAACTTATAGCTCCTCTCCAACCCTTAAATAAGAAGATAATGTGCTTCAATAACTTGAACCCACGTCTTAATACACTTACAATAATATCGATATCAACTCAGCTAAGACTCAATCAACAATCAACAATCTAAAATAGTCGCTGTTGGTTTTAGGTTTTTTCTCTTCAATCTCCCTTGTGAATTCAAGTCTATAAGTGGATATACATAAAAGGAGGGCAGTGTCTTCTTGAGAAATTATTGTGGAATATGGTTTGTGGGATGTACTAAAAAACATTGAGGTTGTGAGGCATTTTATGTTAAATATAGGAAGGGGTTTATTGGATTTTGGTGTAAAAATATATAGACAAATCGAAATGGAAGGGGTCCTCCATTGATGCTTTCTTTTTAAACATCAAATTGATTTGACTTTTCCATTTAATTCTCGTCCACAAGGATTGGGTTTTGTGTCCTTTTGTGAAGTCATGAAATGGGTCCAAGGAAAAAAGGGAAAAAAAAAATTAAGTCGTTGTGTTATCTTTTTTTTGGTAAAAAAAACAGTAAAATAGCGACTATAAAGTAAAATATTAATGGCTGACATTGGAGATAATAGCAACACCATCATTAAATAATTCTTGGATTGAGATTGAAAGTTTTTTAAACATCTGTAAACTGTTGTAATTTAAGTCGGTAATTTTAGTCATTCGATCAATAATTTTATTGTGATTCCTGAGAATTATGTAGATCATTCCTGATCAAAACAAATATGTAGGCCATTTGTAGTTAAAGTGATCAGTTTCCAGCTCTTTTCCTCCATAGCTTTAGAGATATTATGCTCCAATCTCTTCATTCCCAACACAAACAAATACGGAGATAAAGGCTCTCCCTAATGTACACTTAGGGTTGTGGCTCCATACATCATAATACATTATATAATCACTTACGTAATATGAAAGGGAATATTAATTTTATTGAGTGAAACCTTAATAAATTCTCAAAAAGTTCTGCTATATGCTTTTTCAATGTCAATCTTAATGGTCATCTATTGAATTAACAGAAATAGACTCATAGGCTTTGGACTATCCGATTTAGATATAACACCAACCATGCTTTATTAATGTAATGTTAATGTAAAAAATGGAAATCATTAAAGGGATGATAACTAAATAAAATTGGTAAAATTTTATGGAAGGCTTCGATGCTATGATTTTTGGTAAATTTAGTTTATTTATGTAAATTGATTATTTTTTAATTGTTTTACATTTTGAAATGTGTAATTGTAGTTTCAAGACACTCTTTTTCATGGATTTCATTAAATAATTTGATGCCACTTTTTTCAAACATGATACCCTGTTGTTTCATTTTCTATTATAACGTCAAGAAAACAACATTTTTGGGACAATCAAAGTTGTTTAATGAGTTGGAATTTTTGACTCATAGGCTGCTGTTTTGTTTTTGAGTGTTTAATTGTCTTATATTCGTTGATTGAGTTTTAACTCGATTGGTATTGATATTGTTGTCAATGTAGGAGGACGTGAGTTTGAGTGCGCTGTACCGCATTATCCTCCTATTTATGGATTGGGGAAGGACAATGGATAGTTATAGGCATTATATCAAATCAACAATTGTATCTAGCTAATAGTTGAGTAAATAATCATTCTTTGAACTATGCTCCACGAAGGTAGGATTGTTGAATCTGAACTACGTTAACAATCTGAATGTGTTGATCTTCTGATTCTCCTTATTATTTTGTTATACTACCTGTTATACATCAGTAATCACCAACTCTAGTCCTAGACAATATCCAAATCACCAATCCATGACTTGGATAAGTCCTGCTAGAAGATTGGGCGCAAGGCGAACCACGAGTGGAAAACGAGGTAAGTTCACAGGCCCAGCTTGGATGAAAGTTCGCAAGCCTAGCTTGCGATGTAAGCTCGCAGATCCAGCTCGCCACAGTCTTAATTCACCTATACCTAAGGAGCGCGTAGTCACTTGGGCACATGTCCAATAGGTATGAAGCCCGCTCAAGTTGTTAGCCCTAGGAACAAAAAGGACCACGTGCTTCATAAACATGTGTCTAGCAGAGCTGGAGTCTGTAAAGAATGTCAGTATTAGGGACAAATAATGTCAGTGCTAGAGGCAGTGGAGTCAAGACAAAGTAGTGGGGTCTTATCATGAGTTGTAATAATATCTATAACAACATGTATAAAAACCCAAATACTCTCATTAATAATATACGAAAAAATATTACTCACCACTACCTTATTTCTATTCTTTATTATAACAACAAAAAGTAACAAGGAATTGTAAAAAAAGTAAGTTATTTTCAACATGTAATGATGTGACATATACATCTTGACATTTCTTCTATAATTGGACAAATATTATACATGTCCTCCTATCTTTTATTTTTAAATGTACAAAAATATATAAAAAATGTATCTCATAAAATGTTTTTAAAAATAAACCACCTTAAAATTATTTAAATTAATGATAAATAAAGAGATTGACGGGCTTTAGATTAATAAAATTCAACGCTTATCTCGTCTCATAATCATGTAGTTGGGGTTCAATTTCTTTTTACGAAAATAAAATATATTTTATAATCAATTATTTATTTTCTCCGAAAATATCTATTAGAAACTTACGATGTAATTTCCATGTTATATACTTAACCTACGTCAACAACGTGTAGCATGCATGTTACGGATTAAGCATTAATCTAGTGATTATTATGATGATAACCATGAAAAATGTTGATAAACTAAAATATGCCATAATCAATTAGTAATTAGCTAAGATTAAGGAGCTGAAATCAAGCCTTAAGCAAACATCATTTTGACATTAAGTTTTCATGTTCTTTAATTATTTTCCCCTTTTTGTAACATGTTTTGTAAACAATAAAATAAGTCAAAATTTTCTTTTAAAAATATTACTTTAACTAAAAGATTATCATGATAAATATTATAATATTTCTTTTTAAATAAACAAACAATTTTTTTTTATTCCTTAAAATCTTCAAAGTCATGAGTTATACCATTCCACGTTTTATGTTGTTAGGTCAACACACGTTATATGGGTTTAGGAGGTGGGAGGCCGTCACAGTGAAGAATATGTTATTATTAGTTTATACCGCGAAAAAGATATCATGTGTCGAGTTACTCGTTCAAGTTCAATGGGATATTTAAAATTTAAAAGAGTTTGAATAAAAAATATTAAATCTAAAAAATAGACTTGAGTGAAAAAATTAAATCTGATTAAAATATAAACAGGGCTCGAACTTGAACATTCAAGGCCTGAGCCCGGCCCGATTGTTTTTCAAGTTTGTCATATTTTATATTATGTTGTTTTATATTTTTTGTAATTTATAACACAAAAAATTAAATTTACAGTAATATATAATACTACTATAATATAAACATTAAAAAATCAAATTGATTATATATGAAACTAATGAATAAAAATATATAAAATTATTAAATATTAAATTAAAATAAATATAAATATACAGTTTTTTTTTTAAAAATTTTAAAAAATATCAGTAGATTTGGGTTGGCCATTTATAAATATGGACGAGTTTAGGCAAATACTAAGCTCATATTTCATGTTGGGCCGAACTTAAGTAAATATAAAGTATATTAATATCATACTTAGGCCCGATCCAAATGTAACCCAACCCAACTCATAAACACCTCTAACTGAAAGTAATATTTGCAAATGATATCGGGTTACAAACAATCATGGTTAAAAAAGTAATATGTGGGTGTAACATATAGTAAAATAAAAAAAATAAAAATTAAATGTATGTAAAAATGTGGTACATGTTACAATTTCAACCTTAGTTGTAAAGTTTATAATTTTTTTTAATAAAAGATTTTTTAGTCTCTCTCAATTTTGATATTGAGTAAATTAGCCTCTATAAAATAATCGAGTAATTAAATCTCTCTCAATTTTGAAAGTGAGCTACTAAGGACAATTTCTTACAACATTAATATTTTTCCTCAATTGTACATATTTTTATTGATATAACAACAAATTTAGCCCTCAAAGTTTGCACATTATGTCAATTTGATAATGATTTAACAAATTTAGCTCGTAATATTTACACATTCTGTCAATTTGGTCATAATTTAATAAATTTAGCCTGTAACATTTATACAGAATATATAAACATTAAGGGAAAAATTTGTTATTATACATAAAGGTGGCAACAAGGAGCAAGCAAGGACCTTAAGCCCCTAAACTACAAAATTTTGCTTTTGTTCCTTTAAAAGTTATAGTTTTATATGTTAATATAAGATATATTTACATTTTACCTCCAAATTTATAAAATTTTGATTTAATATTTTTAAAAGATATACATTTTCAATAAATCATATCATGTAATTATATTTTTTAAGAAAATCAATATTATTCTTTTAATTACCATATGCTATATGTAATTAATAGATTATTAGCTTTTGAAACAAATGTAACATATACTAATGTTTAAGAGTGGCATAAAATATTTTCTCCGAATAAAAAAACTTAATTTAATTAAATTTTTATATAATATATATTTTATTTGTAATTTTTTCAATTCTTAAATCGAAAAATAATCGCGCTTAAATACGTTTAAACTTATCAACAAGTGATTAGGTGCAATGGTAAAATATATTGTACTCTCAAAAGAAAAACATAAGTTCAAATCTTAAAGATAATATTACTAAAAGAGATAACCATAAACCCAAACATAAATCGATAAACCAAAACATAAACCGTAGAACGGTTAATAATAAAAAAAATTACAAAATCCATTTTGATTGCCCATGTGCTGTGAATGGTTAAAGCCGAAATTGGTACAGTAGCTTTAGTAATTATATAAGTATGTATTTCTCTGAAGAACTAAAAGGGTCAATGACAGTCCACTTACAGGAAACCCCACTATCTGTTCAGAGAACCCAAACTTTCATTTTCTTTTCTTTTCTTTCCTTTTTGAATGAAATTTCATTGAGTAGGCATCTCAATTTCTCATTATATATTTTGCCTTTTCTTTTTTGTCCTATTGCCTTCCATTACTGGTAAGGGAAAAACCTTTTTAAGGGCTTACTTGAACAAATAAAAGGAAAGGTAGATTCATTAAAACACGGCAATGAGACTATAATTTGCTGCTGTTTTTGTTACTCATCATCATCAATGGAGATCAACAACAACAACCCTAATAATATGTCCTCAAGAACTGATAGAAAACTCATTGAGAGGAACAGAAGGAATCATATGAAAGCTCTATATTCAGAGCTCAATTCTCTCGTCCCACATTACAACTCTAGGGTTCATCTCTCTCTCCTTCTTTTTCTTCTTTTAGTATATTGTGTGTATATGTATAAATAATTGATTTTTTTCATTGTAGGAATCAATTTCACTACCTGATCAACTAGGTGAAGCTGCAAATTACATAAAAAGGTTACAAACAAACTTGGAGAGGATGAAACAAAGGAAAGATAGCTTAATAAGTGGAGGACAGACAATGAATATTGCTAGCAGCAGCACTGGTTTTAGCCCAAAAGTTCCACAAATCCAGATTCATGAAATGGGTTCTTCTTTGGTAATCGGTTTAACGACCGACACTCACAGCCGGTTCATTTTTAATGACACCATTCGTATCCTTCATGAAGAAGGAGCTGACATTGTTAATGCCAGTTTCTCTGTAGTTGGCAACACTGCTTTCCACACTATACATCTCACCGTAGGTATTGTTGGTCTTTTTTTATGTGAATGAACAATGAAATTAATGGTTAATTTTTGGTTAAATTTTTTTTTGTCTATAGGTTGGGGAGTTAACACCAGATTATCATGGAGCTGCTGTCACCAGGATAGCTCAGAGATTAAACAAGTTCATCTATGATGCTCATGCATGACAAGTAGTAATATATATATATATATATTATGTATGTTTGATTGTTAGTGAAATTTGTTTGTTCAGAAACCTCTGAAATTAGCATACTCATGAAATAATGCTGCAATTGGAAACCAGATCTGTTGTTATGTATTCATTTTGAAGCTACCCTTCTTCATATTATAAGCTGATCATATGCAAATGGAAAACTAGATTAACTGGGATTAAGCTACATATATAAGACTTTATGTATAGTTAATTAATTCTGGTTAGATATAGGATTATATTATATGTTTGAAATTACTTGTTCTATTGGTAGCTTAGACTGATTTTACTTTACTTGTTAATTGATTCTCATAAATAGTTTAGAACCAGGTTGAAACCAGGAAATTTTGTTAGGGTTGAAATTAAATTATAATTTTATTATAGAAAAATATGCAATTTCACCATTTTAATAAACTATATATTTTTATAATTTTAAAAGATTAAATTAAATTTTTATATTTTAGGGAGTTAAAATATAATTTTACCATTACTAATTTAAAATTTTAATAATTTTAAAGGATTTATATGAAAAAAAATTTATTTTAGGTGCGTCAAGTCCCTACCAACCGCCCTAGTTTAACCGTTACTTACAACAATATAATTGTGTGTTAAAATAGGGTATATGAATTCTGTTTTGCTGAAATATACTTTTATATTTATTCAATTTATTATCAATTTTACTATTAATGTTCGAAGTTGGTAGTTATACTATTGATTAAATGGTCATATTATTGCATTACTACATAAAGTCTGTCAATGGCTAGTTTGAACTGATGAATCGCATTATTTGACCATGTTCGTATAGAGCAAATAAAGCGAAGGCTTTTTCCCCAACATTTTTCAGTCAAACTTCTTTATATATTTGAATAATCAAGATTTTTATCGTGTCTTTTTCACAATAAATGGAAATTATTTTAAATTTATAGTTATTTTCTTCAATAATATTATTTTTAAGGTTTAAATTTGAATTTTTCTTTAAAATTTTGCTTGATATAAAGATGAAATTATTTTATAGACTCTTTCCACCACATCCTTCATGTCATTAACACAAAATTCTGGTAATTTTTAACCTTAAATCATAAATATCAAACTATAAACCTTAACCTTAAGCCTCAAACTTCAAAATTTGATTTCAAAAGTTTAGGGTTCAAGATTTGAGTTTGAGATTTATAATTTAGGGCTAGAATTTAGGATTTTGGATTCGAATTCCTCAAAGGGTAAAAAATTATCAAATTTATGTGTCAATGACATAAAAAATTTACTGAAATATTATTAAATAATTAGAAATGAATTATAGATGATGTTAGTTCATAAAATAATATTTTATGAAAACCATTTCAAAATTATAGTTAATTTTTCTAATAAAATCATTTTTAAGATTTAAATCTGAATTTTTATTCATACAAAGATGAAAAAATAAAGATGAAATATTTTGTTGGTGAAATAGTTAAAATTCGATTGCAATTTAACTATTAGATATTGGAATTAATTTATTATTTATTTGAAAATAAACTTGGGATTTATATATATATATATATTTTTTTTTTTTAAATGTGTGTAATGTGAGAAATGAATGCTTCGGTAAGTTTTGTGACGAAAGACGAATGACGTTTGCAAGTTTTCTTTTCATTACATCATAGTTACCAACAACTACGAAATGAAAATAAATGAGCAACGAAATCTTGAAGATAGATCGTGTACAGATGAATGGGATGGCGAGGGATCCATATTTTTTTGCCTCACATCGCCACTAACCGCTTCTTCCCACTTTCCTTCTGAACTCTTAATTAAGCTTCTTCCCACCACATGTAGAGTTTAAATAAAAATATTAGTTTTAGCGGATTAAATAAAAAGACGAGAGTTCAGGTGTGTCGAAACATATTATCTTCTTATTTATAAGTTGAGGAAAGGTTATAAGTAATTCTAGGTATTATATCAGAAAGAGCAGATATTATCAGAACTTATAATGATAGAAAAATATTAGTTTTAAAAATATAATTTAGGACAAAAAATTGTTTAAAAGATGGGTTGAGTTTGGATTCCAACATTAAAACTTATTTTGGTTACACTTTTTTTTTAAAAAAAAAATTATGTTGGTAAAAATATCATGTAGATCTCTATATTAAGTATAAGATTGAATTTTACTATATTTACTAAAAAAATAGATAAATTAATCCCTGTAGTTTAAATAAGAGAGCAAATTGATTTTTTTTATTATGAATTTCATTTATTTCTATTGTTAAAAACTGACGTGACTGACAGAATAACCAGACAATTACACATGGTGTGCTACGTGTACCTCATACTGGTGTAGAGGGATTAGTTTTTAATAGCAAAAATGGATGGAATTTTTAACAGACGGGTTAGTTTTGTAACACCCTTTACCCGTATCCGTCGCCGGAGGGGGTAAGGAATATTACCAAATAAGTACGAAAATTCATTTGACAATACTCAGGTAATTTCCGTTAGCATATCTTTGAATTCGAATTTCGTTTATACACTATGCAAAGCAATCTTCTCAATTTAAATAGTACCTTAATTCATTCCTAAGTTTAATTCACATCAAAACATTTAAAACATTAATCGATTATCATCCACACATACACATTAATTATGTGGAGCGCATATAATAACTTAACAAGCCATTTTCGCATGGCTATACATATATACATCACCAAAAAGATACGTAATTAACATCAAAAGTCAATCCTATACATGCCATTATCAAGGTTCATTTACAAGAGTACCCAAAAGGTTTAGATAGTGTGGACGACTTCGACTTTGGATCTCCCGAGTCCGATAGTTCACGAACAAAATCTATAAAACAGGGAATGAAGGCAAAAAGAGTAAGCATTTCGATGCTTAGTAAGTCTTAAGCAATGAAATCATTTATAACTTAAGCATAGCATTCATAAGGCTCATCATCTTTCTGACTAAATGTAGTCATGATTAAATATACCCCTATTGTTCATACATGTCATCTTCAATTTTTCCTTAAACACGAATTCGTATCATGTAGATAATCTCTTTTTACCCAACTAACCTCATAATTATGCCGAATACATCTAATTCGATTACAAGGCTAAATAAATGCAAATACGCAAAAATCACATACTTATGTTACTTCACACTTCAACCCATATACTTACATGCTCATCGTCAATCTTAACTTAATTTCAATGTATATACGGTGCAACCTGATCATCTTAGGGTTGTAAGCCCATCAATAGAAATTATTACGACAAGATCGCACATTTCCAACCCAATTGCCTTCGGGATTTAGCCCGGATGTAACAACCAGCACAAATGCCTTCGGGACTTAACCCGGAAATAGCAACCAGCACGAATGCCTTCGGGACTTAACCCGGAAATAACAACCAGCACGAATGCCTTTGGGACTTAACCCGGAAATAACAACCAGCATGAATGCCTTCGGGACTTAACCCGGATATAATCCTCAATTGTCATGCACAAAATATATTTATATTATAAATCATTAACAATTCATTTACATTATTAGATCACAAACACAACATGATTATCCATCATTCATTTTCGGCTCAACAGCTCATACAAATGACACGATTCCGTTTCGCTACTCTACATGATCTTCTATAACCATTCGACTACAAGCCGATGCACTACCCATTTATTTCAATATGTAAATCAAGAGAAACCATCAGGTCACAATTTATTTATTGTGCTATATATATAAATATATAACATTGTTTAATCAAATCATAAGCTAAGTTCCATTAGTCAAAGACTTACCTCGGATTTATTTGAACAACTGCGGATATGCTACTCGATTGCTTTCTCTTTTCCCTTATTCGAAATTGCCCCCCTATGCTCTTGAGCTTTAATTCAACAAATTTTAAACTAAACATTAATCGACTATTCAAATATTATTTTCAGAATATAATACATATATATTCGACTTTCACACATACAGATTATAGTAAGCTTATAAGAAAACATTAAGCAACTCCTTAACAAATTTTTATCAATGATTACCTCATAATCACAAATTCACAATAAGCTGTCTTCTTGAGCAACAGTCACTAAATTATTTATAACTGGAGCTACGAAACTCCAAATCAATTTCCGTAAAATTTCCATGAAAATAGACTCATATATCTTTTATCCATAAAATTTTCAGAATTTTTAGCTTGGCCAATCAATATCAGATTTTTCTTAAAGTTTTCCCTTGTTTCACTGTTTAACTAATCTGACCACTCTTCACTACGAAATAAATTTCTCATTGTACAGAATTCAAAACATGTCCTTGTTTATTTCATTTGAAACTAGACTCATTAAGGAGTCTAAGCATATAAATTTTATCATTTGACTATTTTTATACGTTTTATAGTGATTTTATAAAAACAGAACAGGGGATCTAGAAGTCATTTTGACTCTGTCCCACATTACTTCAATTATCTCATTATCGGAAATTCTTTTGCTTTTATAGTTTCTTTTATAAGAAACTAGACTTATCAAGCTTTAATTACATAATTTATTCAGCTTCTAACTCAACTCCCACAATTTATAGTGATTTTTCCAAAATCACTTTACTGCTGCTGTCCTAAAGAGATTATTGCCAATTCACTCTTTCACACATTCTTTGTATACATATTATTTAATTATTTATCACCCTAGATATTATTAGCTAAATAGATCAATTGTACATATATACCACCAAGACCGTACCTAATAATTTTACTTATACATAACATTACTCAAATTCTTCGAAATCATACTAACAAAAATATCATGTACTATGCCGAACCTTTAGGAAATCAAGCACCTAATTTATCCATTTCAAAACACCTAATCGGCATTTATTCAAGACATTAAGCAAAGTCTAGGTTCGGCTATTACACATATGAGTATTAGAAATTATAGTTTTTAACAAGATCAACTTCTTTCATCAACAATTTCTTCATCAAAACTTAAAGATAAAAATCAAATTCCTTCCTTATCTACCATAACCGAATGTTCAATTCAACCATCCAAATTCAAAGTTTTGGCATGGGCTAAGTAAGTAGCATGATGAGTAACCTAAAACAAACTAGAATTTCAAAAATCTAACTTGATTTACTAACCTTCCTTAGGTTTCAAATGGCTGAATGTTTGCTCCCCTTTTTCTCCCTTTTGGTTCGGCTAAGAATAACAAAGTTAAGACTTTGTTTTCTTCACCATTCTTTCTATTATTATTTTCATTTTATTCATCTATACTATAAAATATAAAGCCATTAACTAATAATTAATACATATTTTTATCTATCACTTCATCATGGCCGGCCACTATTTGTCAAAAATGGATATTTGACATGCAAACCCATCCTTTTTCTAACATGCATTATTACACCACTTTGAGATTAACCTATCATCTTTCACATTTATTTCACATGAGTCCTATTTAATCTATTTCACATACAAATGATAAAATTAAAACATGAAACTTTCACGCGTGCATGTACACATACAGTAAGCATAGATTATAACGGTTAATTATTTTTATGACTCAGTTTTGTGGTCCCGAAACCACTTTCTGACTAGGGCCAAATTAGGGCTGTCACAAGTTTGCTCTTTGATATAACGTATACGGACCGATTTGCTCATTTTTTAAAGTAGAAGCGGTAAAATGCAATTTAACTCATAGTACAAAGTATTCTATGATACTTTTACCTTACTATCTTTATGTATTATGTACTTTATATTACATAAAATTTAAATTTATAATAATAAATAATATCATAATATAAATATTAAAAATATGTTAAATTGTTTACGTTTAAAATTTTAAATATTAAATTTAAAATAGTATATTTTGTTAAGAAATAAAAATAAAATACGAGTAAACCTAAAACATGCCTGTGTTTGTTATAAATATGAATAAACTTTGACAAATATGATTTAGGGGCCCTTCGGATGAACATTTATCTTCAGTGCGGTGGGTTTAGTTTTCTTTTTGTCTCACGCTATAATATCATTACAGAATTTAATCTCACCACCGCTTTTATTTTTACACTAACCGTAAATAAATGCACTGCTCATCTAAAAGTGTCTTTAATCCAAATTGTATTGAAACCCCTTTCTTTATTGTTATTTCTGAAATTCAACATTTATCAATAGATCATGTTTAAACTAATTAATATATGGTGAGAAAAGAGGACAATGTCAGATGATAAAAAGAATATGTCAAACTAAAGGAGTCCCTAAAATCATTTCATGTTTTTTTATGTCTGAAAACATTCCTAGCTTTGATAAAGATATTTATATAAATTGTAATAATTTTGGGGGTCCAAAAACATGTCTTGTCCCTCTTGCTTTATCATGCATTATTATTCCAATTCCATTTAATAGGCATTATGGGTCAAAACTTAAGTCGTTTTATTATTATTATTATTATTAATCGATAATATATTTAACTAATTAATATAATTATTATGTTTTAATAATATCATCTATTAATTCAAACAATTAACTCCTTAATTTATTCTAGTTACAAATTGATATGAATTTTTCTTAAAAATATTTTACTTGCTTGATGAGTTAATAATAAAGGTGTTTATGAGCTAAGTAGGGTCGATCTACGCATAATATTAACATGTTTTATGTTTACCCAAACTCTATTCGACCCAAAATGAGTCAATATTTACAAAAGATTAACTCAAGCCCATTTTAGGTCCGTTCATATATATTTTTTTAAATTTTTAATATTTATATTATATTATTTATGATATTTAATAAATTTATACATTTTTTATTTATTGAAATTTTTTATATAGTCATCTTAACATTATTTTAATATTTACATTAGAGTAGTATTATATATTTTATATAGGCTTATTTTTTTAATGTGTTCTAAATTAGATAATATATAAAAATTAACATAATATAAATTATTATAAACGTAAAAACGGGCCAGGCCAAACTTGAGCCTTGAATGTTCAAGCATGAGCCTGACCCATATTTTAAATAGGACTATTTTTTTTTGTGTAAACTTACTTTTCGTGCCCAATTTTTACCTAAATCCTCTCAAATTTTAAATAAACTTTTGAGTTTGGACGAATAACTTGACCTACAGATAGATTTAATTAATATCAATATTTTAACTATAAAAATAAATAATCGAATTATGTAAAATTAAAGTCTAAAATAATATAATGGATTTTACATCGATTCTAATCATAGTAATCGATACATACTGTTTTAGTAATAAAATGAAACATCCGGCTGTGCTTTGTATTAGTGGCACAATTCGTTCCGCCCAATTCCGATTGTAATGACAAAACGTTGTACGAATTCATTATCTATTTTCGTACTAAAGAAGCCCAAGTTTTAATTAGAGTGAATCTTGGACAAGCAACAATGGCGAAGAAAGCCCAAATATAAAAGAACCTATGAACCCTAACAACAACTGAGGCCGAGATCTCAAGTCCAAAAAGGTTTAAGAGATTTTTGGGGTTTATGAAAGGATCTCAAAAGGTCCTAAATCTTTCCAGTAAACTATTTAATATTAGTATAAATCCCCTGGGATTTTGTTGTTTCTCTTTCTCAGTTGCAGGCAAAATCTAGAGTTTTCAATCGACAATGGTGGGAGTTTTCGAAGTAGGCGCTGTTCCGTTTAACCCTGACGGCTGGGGTCCACCCGATTCCGCCGCCGCCGCATCGACCACCATTACTCTCCCTCTCCATGTTCCCTTCGCTCCTTTCTCCCGCTCCGACAAGCTCGGCCGAATCGCCGACTTCACCCGCTCTTTTCCTTCTTCAAACGCTAATCCGTCCAACCGCCCTTCGTCGAGGCACGGGGCCGGGAACCCTGCCGACTCGCCCTTTGATTTCTCCCACGACGTCGACGCTTTCCCCTTGGCTAACCCCGAAGACGATTCCTCATTCCGTTTAGTCGACGCCAAGCCTCCGCCGCGGCCTAAGTTCGGTCCTAAGTGGCGTTTCAATCAAAACAGACCTCAACTCCCTCAACGGCGAGACGAAGAAGTTGAGGCCCGTAAACGGGAAGCCGAGAAAGAACGTGCCCGCCGTGACCGGCTTTACAATCTCAACCGGTCTAACCAGAACCAGCAACGACGTGAAGCCGCGATTTTCAAATCCTCTGTCGATATTCAACCGGAATGGAATATGCTCGATCAAATCCCTTTCTCAACGTTCTCCAAATTATCCTTTTCCGTTCCCGAACCAGAAGATTTACTCATCTGCGGGGCGTTAGAGTACTACGACCGGTCCTTTGATCGAATCACACCGAAGAACGAAAGGAGACTCGAACGGTTCAAGAACTGTAACTTCTTTAAAGTCACCACCACCGACGACCCAGTGATACGCCGATTGGCTAATGAGGATAAGGCGACGGTTTTCGCGACGGACACGATCCTTTCAACCTTAATGTGTGCACCCAGGTCAGTATATTCATGGGATATTGTGATTCAGCGTGTTGGGAACAAATTATTTTTCGATAAAAGAGATGGGTCTCAATTAGATTTGTTATCTGTCCATGAGACATCTCAAGAACCATTGCCTGAAGCTAAAGATGATATTAACTCTGCTTATTCATTGAGTGTTGAAGCTGCATATATAAATCAGAATTTTTCACAGCAAGTTTTAGTTAGGGATGGGAATAAGGTTAGTTTCGATGAGCCGAATCCGTTTGCCAATGAAGGCGATGAAGTGGCTTCAGTTGCTTATAGGTATAGAAGGTGGAAACTCGATAACGACATGCATTTAGTTGCTCGGTGTGAGGTTCAGAGTGTTGTCGATGTTAATAACCAGAAGTCGTTCCTTACTTTGAATGCACTCAACGAGTTTGATCCTAAATACTCCGGTGTCGATTGGAGACAGAAGTTGGAGACGCAAAGGGGTGCTGTTTTAGCTACCGAGTTGAAGAACAATGCGAATAAGTTGGCTAAATGGACTGCTCAAGCGATTTTAGCCAATGCTGATTTGATGAAATTGGGGTATGTTTCGAGGGTACATCCTAGGGATCATTTCAACCACGTGATATTGGGCGTTGTTGGTTATAAGCCAAGGGATTTCGCCGCACAGATCAATCTCAACACTGCGAATATGTGGGGGATTGTGAAGTCTGTTGTGGACTTGTGTATGAAGTTGAATGAAGGGAAATATGTGCTTGTGAAGGATCCATCTAAACCTCAAGTTAGGATCTATGAGGTTCCTGCTGATGCTTTCGAGAACGATTATGTGGAGGAACCATTGCCAGAAGAGGAACAGGTTCAACCACCAACCGAAGATGCCGAAGACGGGGAAGCAAATGGCACTACAAATGATGTTGAAGATAAAGAGATTGTGGCACAAAATTAATGGTAATGGTTGTTTGAACCATTTCTTAAATATTTATCTATCCATTATATGTTGTTTAATACCAACTTCATATGTTAGCACTTAGCACTTGCCATGTTTCTAATTGTATGATTCAACTTCTTCTTTTTGCATAGCTTGTTAAGTCTTTGACAATGTACCAAAATGCAATTAAGTTTGAGGCAAAAATGAATTTGAGAGAAACCCCTTTAGTCATTCTTCGTTTCTTTCCTAATACATGTGTGTGTCAATTTTGGATTTTAGCCTTTTTGGTTATTATAAGGTTGTTTTTCCCGACTGTCAATGCTTCCAGTTTCTTGTATTCTTCAAACTTTTGTAATTTAATCCCTTGAATGGATTTAATCTCCATTTGGTTTAAGAGTATTTTCATTTTTATTTTAACTTAAAAAGTTAAAATTTAATTGATGACATTGCTAATTGAATTATGTAAAAAATGAATGTGTGTTACCATTAATTTTAAGTCACAATATTAAAATACTAAATACTCAAATTTAATAGAAGTTCATTAATGGTATTTATGAATCATATTTTAATTTTTAAATGTTACACATTCAATTTTAAGAAAAAATTAATAGTGTTTTGAATCAATTTTTTTTAATTTGAAAATTAAACATTTCATTGTGTTATGAAATAGATTTTTAATTTTTCTTAAAATCAAACAATTGGAGGGTTAAATTCCTTAAATTAAAAGTAAAAAGACTAAATTTTAAAAAATTGAAAAGAACAGGGATTGGAATTGAAAAACAAGTGGAGGGCTAAATTCCTGAAAAGTAAAAGTAAAATGACTAAATTTGGAAGAAAACAAGTGAAGGGCTAAATTCCTTGAATTAAAAGTAGAAGAATTAAACTTAAAAAATTGAAAAGAACGGGGGCTAAATTCCTCAAAATAAGAGTAGAATGACTAAATTTCAAAAATTGAAACGAACAAGGACTGTAATTGACGGAATTGAAAAAAATTAGAGACTGTAATGACAAAAATTCCTCAAATTAAAAGTAATTGGACTAACTTTCAAAAATTGAAAGAAAACAAGTGAAGGGTTAAATTCCTCGAATTAAAAGTAATTGGACTGTAATGACAAAATTGAAAAGAATAGAGACTGAAATGACAAAAAAATAAGTTAAGGGTTAAATTCCTTGAATTGTAGAGGACTAAATTTCAAAAATTTAAAACTTTCCATTGCCGGGAATTGAACCCGGGTCTCCTGGGTGAAAGCCAGATATCCTAACCACTGGACGACAATGGATGTTTGCTTGACGTATAAATTTTGTTTTATTAATTCCTTCAAGAAAAAGGATATTGGGATGGCCTTAATAATTGGATTTCCCGCACGTGCTTCTCAATTATAAATACTTGCAAAATACACACATCATTTGCTTTCTCCTTCTATTTCCAGCTACGACTGCAACAGAGCTTTTTGCTGCTATGGACAACTTGGTAATCTACTCTCTCCTTTTTTGTGTTCTTTCTTCTTTTCTTTGCTCATCTTCTTTAGTGTCAATTTTTTTCCAAGAAACCAGACTATGTACCTGCTAATTTATTTCACTCAATTGTTGAACATGGAATCATGTGAAAACTCATTGTTGTAAAACTTTTTTTTAGTTTTCATGGGGCACCTTTTCTTGGAAAAATTCTACTTTAATGGGAAAATCTTGATTCTTGGAAAATGTTTTCTTTATTATCATATATCTGTTTCGATTATATTTCATTGCAGGCTATAAGAGTGAGTTGCAGAATGGAACATGAGCCATTGCATCCACCTATATCTCAAAAGATACACTGGCAACTTGACCTCTCTTTCAGGCATTTTAACTACACTACTCCATTAATCGAAAACATTCGTGGCAATGATGCCTCATCTGTTGTAAAGCCTATGCCGGCAGCTTTTGTAGGAGCACCGATGGAGAGCAGTAAAGCTTCTTTTATAACAAAAATGGTTCTACTTGATGCTGCGAAGGCAGCAGTTGCCCCATTTGAGCGAGTGAAGCTCTTGATGCAAAACCAGAACGATATAATCAAGTCGGGTCGGCTGCCTAAACCATATAATGGAATATTTCATTGCTTTGCTACAACTATCAGACATGAAGGCATCTTTTCACTTTGGAGAGGCTACCCTGTAATGGCCATTGGAGATGTTTTTTCTAAGGTAAACTCCCACCCAGCTGAAATTTATTAATCCCTGTTTAACAGCAATGCTAAACTAACCCTTTATGTATACTACAGGTAATACGTTACAACATCTTCGAATATGCCAGGACTCGTGAAGACATCCACTGGACTTCGATGCGAGTGCTAGAGTTAAATTGTCTTGCTTTATTTCCAACTCAATTGCTTGTTCAACCATTTTTATATGCCGCAACACGCATGGCGACCGATGTGAAGATTACCGATAACTCCGGGCAAAGACAGTTTAATGGTATAATCGATGCCTATAGGAAAACCCTGAAATCATATGGCATTGTTGGTCTGTATGTTGGAGTTTCAACACACTTTAACTGGGTAAAGTAAGAATTTCAAACAGAGCACCGGCAGCAACGTATTATACCCGGATAACATATGAAGGAAAAATGCTTGGAGTTCAAGCTTTTAGCTACTGTCAAGAATGGAGAACAGAACTTAGAATTTTTAGAAGGCAAAGAAAAAATGGAGTATATGGAAGAAAATCTGATGATTTCATTCATTTGAAATATTGGCTTAAAGCCATTACATATACCAGTCATTGGCTGGTCAAAAGATCAACAAATTCATCAATTAAACACTACCTAACTCCACTTATTACATTGGAACTTACAAAACTAAACTTGTACACTTAAGTAAAGTTGGTCATCAGCTCCTACATCATCAAACTACATCAAATGTAGGCTTAAACTAAGTTCAAAACGAACTAGAACACATTGCATAGACTTGGTTACAAAAGAACCAAAACAAATGATTCGATTACATGTACTTTACCCGGTAACTTATGTGTATGAATTCTTGCACATATTTTACAGGTAACTTATGTGTATTTGTTCTTGTGTGCTTGAATCTGCATGGGCTACATATCCACATTTGTTCTTTGCGTGTTGCATGGCTCAAGGCCGCTTCATGACATGTTGAAATTCACATGTCGCATGCAGCCGCTTCCAACACTCCTCCTTGGCTTGCATGCTGCAAACTCTTGTTCATTAAGCATTCTCTAATGATTTTATTCACTAAATCATTTTTCTCATCTCCTTTTGCTTCCAAATCTCTTTGAAGGTCCTCAACCATTTGCTTCAACTTTGATTTTTGATTCTCCATTTCATTCAGTTTTTCAGATGACTTTTGTTTCTTTCTCTCAAACTGCAATTCCAGTTTTGCTTTCTGGATATGAAGAGATTCCAGCTACTGCTGCAATGTGTTTGCCTCATCTATTAACCTCTGTACTTGATTTGATGCTTCATCACCTTCAAATGCAAAATTTTCTTTCAACAGAGCCTTCTCAGCTTGCAAAGTCTCCTTCTCTGATAGTAGATTAATTTCCTGAGCAGTCAAGTTCTTCATACCAGACAATGATTCACTGTTATCATCCTCAAGTTTCTTCGTGAGAATAAAAATTTCTTTTTCTCTCTTTTCTAACATTATTTTGAGTTCTGAAATACGGGATTGGAGTCTTATATTTTGTTCTCCCAGTTTTTCTGCTTCACTTGCTTTGTTCTCTAACTGCTCCGCCATATCTCTGTTAATTGCTTGCAATGATTTCAACTCAAGTTCCAAGCTAGTTACATGTGCTTCTAATTCTTTTATCTGAGCAGATGTTTGGTTCCTATGCATATCATGCACCTCTTTGAGTGTCAAAAATTTCCTTTCTTTCTCAACTGAATTAGTGAAATTTTCAACCGAATCTTCTTTGGTTAGCTGAGCCACTAACATGTAGTTGGCATGGCTAAGCCTCTTGTGACACAACTTGGATTCAACTACAGCAGCTGTGTAGGCACTATCTGGACTCTTATTCCAGTCCATAAAAAAACTTTTTTCATCATAGCTCTTGTCATGAGCTTGGATCCACTAGGATCACTAATCGTGCATTCTTTGCCTTTGAATACAACCGAATAGCCCTTCTCAAGCGGTTGAGCAATGCTAAGCAAATTTCTATCAATTTCGTGCACTAACAAGACATTTTTAACAAGTTTGGTACACAGGAGTACTTATCAAGACATCTCCTTTGCCTTCAACTTTGATAAAGTGTCCATTTCCGACCTTCACATTTGTTTTGAAGCTTCATCAATTGACTTAAAATGCTAGCATCGGGGTCATGTGATTTGTGCAACCACCGTCTATCAACCATCCATCTCAGTAGCTTTTCCTTTAACAATTTGAACAAGAAACGCAAAAACTTGTTCTTCTTAGTCATTGTCTTCTTCTACTACTTGAGCTTCACTCTTGGTCTTGGGTTGGTTGTATCTTGGTCCGCCTTTGTTTTTGCAAACCCTTTCTACATGACCCATCTTCTTGCAAAATCTGCACTGCACATCAGGCCTGAACCAACATACTTTACCCGGGTGACTTGCCCTTCTGCAGTGTGGATAGGGTGGATATCTTCCTGCACCATCTGCTTTAGGCTCGTTTGACCAGGTATTCTTGCCTTCGTAGGCAGAGGTGCTCGAGGCAGACTTGGCTTTGGCTTGAAAGGCACCTTCTTGGTGCTCCTCCTGTCTGCTGGCTCTCCTTTGCTCTTGTGCATACAGAGCATTGATCAGCTCTGTTAAAGTGATACTGGTTAAGTCTCTTGAGTCCTCTAAGGAGGATATTTTTGCTTCATACCTTTCTGGTAAGGTAGAGAGCACTTTCTCCACAATCCTTGCCTCATTAAAATGCTCACCAATGAGCCTTATGCTGTTTACTACAGCCATAATTCTGTCTGAATACTTCTTGACAGTTTCCCCTTCCTTCATCTTTAAGTTCTCGAACTCCCTTCTCAGGTTCAACAACTGCTGCTGTCTTGTCCTCTCAGTACCTTGGAACTCCTCCTTAAGCTTGTCCCAAGCCTGCTTTGGAGTCTCACAAGCCATGATCCTGGTGAAAATAACATCAGAAACACAGTTCTGAATGCATGACATAGCCTTGTGCTTTTTACTTTTTTCTTCAGAGTACTGCTTCATTTGAGCCACTGTTGGATTTGCTCTCAATGGTTCTGGTTCAACATCTGAGTTAACTACCTCCCATAGATCAAATGCCTGGAGGTAGGTTCTCATCTTGACTACCCAAATGTGATATCCTTCTCCATTGAAAACTGGAGGTGCAGCTGGTGAGAAGCCTGATGAAGCCATCGTTTTTTTTAAAGTTTGCTAGAACAGGTCCCTTAAGAATGCAGCTCTAGATACCAATTGTTGGAGTTTCAACACACTTTAACCGGGTAAAGTAAGAATTTCAAACAGAGCACCGGCAGCAACGTATTATACCCGGATAAAATATGAAGGAAAAATGCTTGGAGTTCAAGCTTTTAGCTACTGTCAAGAATGGAGAACAGAACTTAGAATTTTTAGAAGGCAAAGAAAAAATGGAGTATATGGAAGAAAATCTGATGATTTCATTCATTTGAAATATTGGCTTAAAGCCATTACATATACCAGTCATTGGCTGGTCAAAAGATCAACAAATTCATCACCTAAACACTACCTAACTCCACTTATTACATTGGAACTTACAAAACTAAACTTGTACACTTAAGTAAAGTTGGTCATCAGCTCCTACATCATCAAACTACATCAAATGTAGGCTTAAACTAAGTTCAAAACGAACTAGAACACATTTCATAGACTTGGTTACAAAAGAACCAAAACAAACAGATTCAGTTACACGTACTTTACCCGGGTAACTTATGTGTATGAATTCTTGCACATACTTTACCTGGGTAACTTATATGTATTTGTTCTTGCGTGCTTGAATCTGCATGGGCTACATATCCACCTTTGTTGCTGCATGTGTTGCATGGCTCGGGCTGCTTCATGACATGTTGGAAATTCACATGTTGCATGCAGGCCAGTTTCCAACACTGTACCGTTCATTTAATATCACACTTGTCGAACTTGTTATGTTGGGAGCACTATCTACAGGTTTAAGCCCTTGGAAACAGTATTATTCCTACATTTTGCAGGTAAGAACATTTAGTGAGGCTTTTTCTTTTATTCAATGTAAATGATAAGGTTTCGGTTTTTTGGCAGAACGATTATTTGTCGAGGGTTATGGTGGAATTCGGGTTTGATACTTGTGGAAACATGGCTACTTACTCAATGGATACAGTGAGTAGAAGGATGATGATGACCTGGGGAGGTGTTAAGTACAAGAGTACACTGCATGCAATTGCACAAATTTGGAAAACTGAGGGTGTGAAGACATTTTACAATGGTGCAGGGGCTGAAATCCTCTCATGTGCTGCTTATATAGGTACTGTAATGTTAGTGATTTATGTAGCTGATGTTATTAGAGCTGCAATGGAGAAGGGCAGCGATGACGGTAGATCTGCTCTCGGTTTTACCGCTAGATGGAAGGATCCTCGAGGTAAATGACAATGCGGTGATGTAAGTAATCACTTCATTCATGGAACCATGGTGGATACATATCATCATCTTAAGCTTCCATTAATGCATTCCAAGTTCAGTTGTGTAAATATATTCGTTGTAGGGATACTTTAGTTACTTCCATGAAAAGAAATCTCAAAAGTTGCAAGTTCTAATAACAAGGGAGACACCGGTCCTCAACTCAAACATTGTGGAATCAAATGATTATTTCAATTCAACAGTTTCTCAGCTTCGTGTTTAACCGAAAACAACAATGAAAGAAATTGTCTCTCAGCACCGAAAAGATTGAATGAATGGAGGGTTAAGATGTTATCCACCACTGCCGTCACTGCCGGGGACTCTACCATGTAATGGTAAGACTGGACCCTTCCGTTAACACTTCAGTACCTGCGTAAACAACACATCCAAGGATCTATGCCCCTGCACCACTATAAAATGACTTCTCACCCTCGGTTGTCAAAATATGTGCAATTGCATGCAGTGTACCCTTACACTTAACAGCTCCCGAAGTCAACATCATCCTTCTGCTCACTATATTCAACGGTTAACCAGCCATTTCGTAACAAATGACAACCCCGGATTCTAGCGTTGGCCTTGACAAAATATTGTTCTGCGAAAAACCAAACCATATCATTTATAAACCAGACACCATTGGTTATTGTTCTTAAGTATATCTAATGTGTGACCTGCGAAACGTGTAAATAATGTGGGAATAAACTGACATATACTGCTGCGTTTATACCAGTTTCAGCAACTGAAATAATTAATCCACGGTACAATCCAGCAATGCCATCTGATTTCAAGGTTTTTCCGAAGACATCATTACACCATTAAACTGCCTATTTCCGACCGTGTAACTGATAGTCTTCTTGACATCGGTTGACAAGCGTGTTCCAGCATATAAAAATGGATAAAAAAGCAATTGAGGTGCAGCGAAAGAAACAAAGCCCACCCTAGACCACTCGATATCTTTACGACTCTAGCCGTATTCCAAGATAATGGAAACTATTGCCTGTAGTTCATAAAGGTTTAATGGCTCAACACTGGAGCAGACTAAGAAATTTCAGCTTGGTGGAAATTACCTGAACAGAAAGATGTGCAATGAGATATGCAGTGTTGCCTCTCCAAAGTGAAAAGAAACCTTCATGTCTGATAGTTGTAGCAAAGCAGTCACATATCCCATTATATGGTTTCGATAGCCGGCCTAACTTGATTATGGCGTTCTGGTTTTGCATCAAGTTCTTCACTCGCTCCAGTGGAGCGAATGCTGTGAGCAAAGCACCGGTTGTAACCAATTCCTTTGTAAGAGAATCTTTGCTTTTCTCCATACAAAAACTTGTGGCAAAAGTTCTACGACAGAAGATGAGGCACCGCCCTGAGATTTCCAGTTCACCAAGCCACCACCACCATTGCCCCGATTAATTTCCATTATGGGAGTGGTGTAGTTAAAATGCCTGAATGAGAAGTGAGGTATGAAATGCATCTTTTGAGATATGGGTGGGTGCAATGGCTCATGTTCCATTCTGTACCCTGCAATCAAATAACCCATTAAAAGAAAACTCATGTCTGAGAAGCATTATTAGGCCATGGTTTAAAGCTTGATTACAATGAACTAAAAACCAGAAAAATGGAAGGAACCCAGATGATTATCTGTTTTAATACTGGTCTCTATCACTATTATTTTCTTTCTTATTTACTGTTGTTACTTATTTCCTGTTGTCCTTCTTTGCTGATATTTTCCTTCTCTTACGGTGATTGTTGAGATTCTCGTGAGCTACATATAAGAACTGAAACCTTATGTTTCCTATTTTTTCGGAACTAAAAAAGTGAAAAATTGCCCTTTTTGTCCCTTTAGAACTTGCAAAATTTTAAATTAATTCAATGGTTAAATTAAAGGTTTATAGCTTAATACCTTGAAAATTTGTTAAATTTTACGATAATACAACGACGAAATTACAATGTTAACTCTCTAAAAAATTTATGATTCAAATGTGGTCCCTCCACAAAAATTAAACATATTTTTATTGGTATAATAACAAATTTAACCTTCAAATTTCACACATTTTGGTGATTTAGTTTGATTTAAGAAATTTAGCCCGTAGCATTTACAATTTCAATCAACATTTACACAAATTTTATAAACATTGAGTGTTATATTTATTTTTATACCAATCAAATTTATGTATATAATTAACAAAAACTGTTAACTTCGTAATTAATTATCCTTAGTTGCTCACTTTCAAAATTTGATAGAATTAAATTACTCCAATATTTTGAGAGGGACTAATTTATTCAATATCAAAATTGAAAGTTACCGGGTGTCTTAAGAAAAAAAAAACTAGAGCCAACCGTTAATTCCTTGAACATAACGAGATTGGGAAGGCCTTAATAACTGTATTTCCCACAGCTGCTTCTCAAATATAAATACATGAAAAATACATCACTTCCTCTCCTATTTCCATTTTCCAACAACAACTGCAAGAAATCCTTTTTCGCCGGAGATGGAAAACTTGGTAACCCCTCTTACTTTTACTCCATTCTTGAATTTGGCTTTGTTTCTTGATAATCTCATGGGGAGCGCCATTGTTTTTCTCTAGTTTCTGATGAATTTGTTTGCATCAATCCCTTTGTATTATTATATGTAAAACCAGCCATCTTTTTTCTCATCTTTAATTCCTTGCTTGTTAAATTCTTGGGAAAATGCTACTTTAGTGGGAAAAGTCTTGATTCTTGGAAAATGTTTTTTCATTGCAGGCTGCAAGATTGAGTTGCAAAACGGAACATGAGCCATTGCTTCCACTTATATCTCAAAAGATACATTGGCAACCTGACCTTTCTTTCAGGCCTTTTAACTACACCGCTGCTCCGATAATTGAAAACATGGGCGGCACGGTCGGTACCTCGACCGTTGTAAAACCTTCACCAACGGCTTTCGTAGGAGCACCAATGGAGAAAAGTAGTAAAGCTTCTTTAATAAAAGAATTGGTTGCACTTGGTCTTCTCAAGGCGGTAGCCGCTCCGTTCGAGCGAGTGAAGCTGCTGCTGCAAAACCAGAAGGACATAATCAAGTCCGGCCGGCTGCACAAACCGTATAATGGAATATTACACTGCTTTGCTACAACAATCAGAAATGAAGGCATCTTTTCACTTTGGAGAGGCTACACTGCAATGACCATGGGACATGTTTCCGCTACGGTAACTTGCACACCAAGCAAACAATAAGCCTGAAAATTTCTTAATCTCTGCTATAGAATCGAACCTTTAAAAACCTTCTATGTACTAATACTATACAGTATACACAGGTAATACGTTTCGGTATCTACCAATATACGAAAATTCTAGACGACACCCAATGGAGTTACACGCGGGTGGTAGTGTCTAGTTATGTCGCCTCAGCCGCTACTCAATTCCTTGTTTATCCATTTCTATATGCTGCAACACGCATGGCAACCGATGTCAAGACTATCGGTAGTAACACCGGCGATCGACAGTTTAACGGTATGATCGATGTCTTTAGAAAAACCCTGAAATCAGATGGCATTGTTGGACTGTACCGTGGATTTAATATCACACTTGGTGAACTTGTTATGATGGGAGCACTATCTAAAGGTTTAAACCCATGGAAACAACATTATTCCTACATTTTGCGGGTCGGTTCATCACATTAAGGTTTATAATTCTTCTTTTATTGCAGCACATATGAGAGAACTGATTGGTTTGGTTTGTTGCAGAACAATTTTTTGTCGAGGCATATGGTAGAATTGGGGTTCTGGATTAGCGGGAACATGGCTACTTACCCATTGGATACAGTGAGCAGAAGGATGATGATGACGTCGGGCTCGGGCACTGTGAAGTATAAGAGTACAGTACATGCAATAGGTCAAATTATGAAAACTGAGGGTGTGAAGACGTTTTATAATGGTGCAGGAGCTGAGATACTTGCATGTGCAGCTAACAGGGCTACTCTGTTGTTAATGATTTACGTAGCTGATGTTATTGGAGCTGCAAAGAAGCAATACTAGATGGTAGGATCCTCCATTAGTGGCTTCATTCCATGGAATAATGGTGGATAATACCTGCAAAACTTGTTGAGTTGAAAATAATCATTTTGGCTTTTACTTTTGACTTTTATTTTTTTAATTAAACTTAATTATTAATATTTTAAAAGATTCAAATATTTTTAATAAAAATATTAAATAAAACATGACAGTTCATGTTAAAGTTGTGTAACCATCACTTGTTAAAGAAAAATAAAAAAATTAGAGAGGCAAAATAGGGAATATATGAGGATCATGGTGCACAAGTTCAATCCGTATAGAATTATATATTTTATATTAGACTTTGATTATAACAACCTTATGGTCGAACTCTTCTTGTAGTGTGTGTTTATCAATATGGTGAATTTCTTCTTCTCTGCTCGTAATTTTTTTCCATACGGTTTTTTCAAGTAAAAATTGTTTGTTCTTATTTTTCCTTTCTTATTAATTTGCGACCATTTCTATTGCTATTATTATGTTGATTATAACAATCCATGTATATTTCATGCTGATATGTCGTTATTTATCTTATATGTCATGTCAATAAAAATTTAAAAATTATAAAAAGAATTAAAATGATCATAAAAATTCAAAAATTTAACATAAAGTATATTAGGCATGTTTAAAAATTAATTTAATTAGTATTTTCGTTAAAAAACAGTGATTCAATTCAATTCTTTTTAAAAGATGATGACCAAGTTTAAATTTAAGGATAAAAATTAATAAAAGATGTAAATATTAAAGCTTAAATTTGTCTATCATGAGAAAATTGTTGATTAAGTTAAGCCTGTGTTTGGGGTGAAGTGAACCAGTTTCCTAGAGTTTATATATCCACCAAGGTTCCATGAATGAAGTGACTACTTCTATCACTGCATTGTCATTTACCTCGAGGATCCTTCTATCTAATGGTATAACCGAGAGCCTCCGTTGCATCTCTAATAACATCAGCTACATAAATCATTAACATTACAGTCCAGCAATGCCATCTGATTTCAAGGTTTTTCTGAAGACATCGATTACACCATTAAACTGCCTATTTCTTTCTTATTTTGTCAAGGCCAATGCTAGAATCTGGGTATTCCATTTGTGGCGAAATGGGTACACTGCATAATTTGACAACCGAGGGTGAGAAGTCATTATATAGTGGTTCAGGGGCACATATCCTTGGATTTGTTGTCGCAGCATATACTGAAGTGTTAAAGGAAGAGTCCAGTCTTACCATTACATGGTAGGGTCCCCGGCAGTGACGGCAGTGGTGGATAACATCTTAACCCTCCATTCATTCAATCTTTTCGGTGCTGAGAAACAATTTCTTTCCCTGTTGTTTTCGGCAAAAAGGAAGCTGCAAAACTTGTTGAATTGAAATAAATTATATTTTGCTGCTACTTGTTGAATTGAAGTAAACATTTGGTTCCACAATGCTTGAGTTGAGGACTGGTCTCCCTTGTTGTTAAAACTTATAACTTTTGAGATTTCTTTTCATGGAAGTAACTAAAGAATCCCTTTCCATTCAGCATAAATCGTAAGCGCTAGAGAGATAAAGAGCTTGCTTGACACTGACACTGGTGAAAAATATACTAATGAAAAGAACAGTGACAATAGTCCTTTTATGCTTAGATATTCGTGTCATATCTTCAATGGTGAACTTATCCATGCATAATGTTTTTCACTTTTCAGTCCTTTTTTTCGTTTTTTTTTTTTACTATATAGCCAACTGTTAATTCCTCACAATATTGGGATGGGCTTAATAAGGGTATTACCTACAGCTGCTTATCAAATAAATACATGAAAAATACACACCATCTGCTTTCTCCTATTTCCATTTTCCTACAGCTGGAGATAGAAAACTTGGTAATCTCTTTTTCTTTCTTTTAATTGCTTCTCTTTTCTTTGTTCAACTTCTTCTTTAATTACTTTACTGCATTCTTGAATTTGGAATCATCATGTTAAAATCTTATTGTTGGTTTGGTTTCTTGATTTCATGGAGGGCACCGTTGTGTATTGGACTGCAAAAGTTTCCTCCATTGGTAGGAAAAATATGCTATATATGTTTATGCTATTCATGATTCTTGACATAAATTTATTGGCTTCTCTTCCTTTTCTGTACTTTCTGATGAATTTGTTTGCATCAATCGCTTACGTAAAACCTGCAACCTTATCTGATCTTTAGTTTCTTGCTTCACGTTCTTTGTAATCAAGCTTTAACTCATGGCCTAATGCTTCTCAAACATAATGATATTTTTATAATATCGACTGGGTTATTTTGTTGCAGAGTACAATAGTGGCTTGTTGAATGGAACATGAGCCATTGCATCCACCTATATCTTAAAAGATACATTTGATACCTGAACTCGCATTTTAACTACACTATTCCGATAATGGAAAATATTTGTGGCAATGGTGCCTTTGTGAACTGGAAATCTCAGGGCAGTGCCTCATCTGTTGTAAAACCTCTACGACCAGCTTTTATAGGAGCCCTAATGGAGAACAAAGCTTCTATTACAAAAAAAAAATTGGTTACACTCGGTGTTTTGAAGGCAGCAGTTGCTCCATTCGAGCAAGTGAAGCTCTTGACGCAAAACCAGAATACCGTAATCAAGTCAGGTCAGCTGCTCAAACCACATAATGGAATATTTAACTGCTTTGCTACCTCAGAAATGAAGGCTTTTTTTCACTTTGGAGAGGCTACACTGGATTTACCAATGGACTTGTTTCCGCTAAGGTAACTTCCACCAAGTTGAAATTTCTTAATCTGCTCGAGAGTCAAGCCATTAAACCTTTACGTTTACGAACTAAAGGTAATACGGTTCAGTATCTTCAAATATGCCAAGAGTCATGAAGACATCCAGTGGACTTACAAGCAAGTGCTAGTGTTAAACAGTGTTGCTTTAGTTGCAACTCAATTGCTTGTTCCTCCATTTTTATACGCTGGAACACGCATGGCAACCGATGTCAAGACTATCAGTAACATGGGCAATAGTCAGTTTAATGGTATATTAATATATGTCTTCAGAAAAAAACGTGAAATCAGATGGCATTGCTAGACTGTACCATGGATTTAATATCACACTTGCTGAATCTGGTATAGTGGTAACAGTATCTGCCGGTTTAAACCCATGGAAACAACACCTTTCGTAGGTCAGTACATCAGATGAGATACTTAAGAAACAATAGGCAATGGTGTCTGGTTTGTAATTGCACAAATTATGAAAACTGAGGGTGTGAAGTCATTTTATAGCTGTGCAAGGGCGGAGATCCTTGTATGTGGTGCTTATAATGATACTGTATTGTTAATCATTTACCTAGCTGGTGTTATTAGAGCTGCAAAGGGAAAGTCCGACAATGACAGTGGATCTAGTTCCAGTTTCACCATTAGATGGAAGGATCCCTGAGGTAAATGACAAGGCAGTAATGGCAGTAGTTGCTTCATTTCACGGAATCATGGTGGAAAACATCTTTTCCCTTCTTGTTGGAGCCATTTGGTTTTCGGTTAAACGAAACTGCAAAACTTCTTGAATTGAAATAACCATTTTGCTGGTACTTTCGCTTCAGTTTCATGTATAAATATATTGTTTGTATGGTATTTGGTTCCATTGCTCATACAATGCTAAATATTTTGAGTTGCTGTAAACTTTCATAATGCTTGAGTTGAGCAACACCTTGACTAAGTGAATTTCTCCGTTGTGGTTAAAACTTACAACTTTTAATATATATATATATATATATACACACATATATATTCATGGCATTTAGTAAAGAATCCCTTCCACTCAGCACAAATTAATATAAAATTTGAAAAGAAATTTGAGAACAGTCCTTTTATGAAGGTTTTGGGCCAGGCAGCCTGGCTCATGCTGAGATTTTAAATGTCACATCTGCCTTGCATATTAGGATTTGTAGAATATACAATTAATAAATTGATATTTTAGGGACTTAACTTTGTTGGGGATTTTTGGAGGAGGAGCAGAGGAAGAAAATACAGGACAGAACAAGGCAGTATTTTACTTGCTCACAAATGTGCAGCAACGGAGCTATGGCTTCAGCTCATTTAGCTCTTTTTAGCTCAAATTTTTTCAATAAGAAAAACAATACATTTATAACCAAATACATCACAAGTACTAACTACTTCCACTAAGTAGCCTAAGAACTTGAAAAACATTGCTTGTACAAACAAACAAGCCACCTAACCTAGTCATTCAACACCTAAACTTATCAAACTATCGTTAGCTTATTCATTTTCAACTAGGCTGATTACAAAGAAACTAAACAAAAAATCTTGCTGTTACAACAAGCATATGTGCAGCATGTTTGTAAGCTGCATGCACTTCATCCGGAAATATTACAGCAATATGGTAGGCCAATTTCCAACAAACTTTCAAACTTGTCATTTTTCAAGTAATAAATGCAAAGAATGTCAGTCGATTGATATGAGGATAAGTGGCTGGTTCCAAGCAAGTAATCGGATGCATAAGGTTTTGGACCATTTGGCCTGTTTCTTGAAACATGATGTGAAGCTGCAAAATCGAATCTTTGCTTTATGTTAGCTCTTATTGCTGTTGGTGAAGCAGAAGCATTAGCACCATGGGAAGTGAAGCTAGAGCTTCATGTTTCGTGAGCACCATAGGTTCAAATGTTTGCACAAACTAGGTTCTAATCCTATTTGTCCTTGGGATGCTATTACAGTACCTACTTGTTATTCATAAGAAGATGACTAACTTGTCAATGATATATTCTTTTGAAATTTTAGGAAACTGGTTCACAGCACCCCATAGAAGGCTTAACTTAATGAACAATCATTGCCAGCCCTCAAGGACATAGTCTAGGTTCAAGATGTAGAACCTATTATAAAACAATGTTCAAAGGGCCCATTTTCCTTAAAAATTTCATTTTTAGTTATCCAAATTGTGATTAAATACAAGCTCAAAGTGGCTTGCATTTTTTATTCCCCACAGCCGCTTGTCAAATAAATACAAGCTAAATACACCATTTGCTTTCTCCTTCAATTTCCAACTGCGATTACAACTCAGCTTTTTGATGGAGATGGAAAACTTGGTAATCTAATCTCTCCCTTTTGTTTTCTTATATTATTTTTTCTTTTCTTTTCTCGACTCATTCTGTAATTACTGGTAGTAGTGTTATTTTTCCAAGAAACCAAACAGACTATGTAGCTGCTAAATTATTTTACTCCATTCTTGAACATGGCATCATGTCAAGGACTTATTATTGTCTTTTTGGACGTTAAGGTTTCCTTCTTTGGCATGAAAAACATGCTGGGTTTATGTTATATTTGTAAAAACCACAATTCTTTTTCTGAATCTTTAATAACTTGCTACTTTGCTTCTTTCTTGGTAATATTCTTGATTGAGTCTAGTCACATTGATCTTGAACGGTAGTTTAACGGCCAAATCTTGAATATTTTCTTTTTTGTTTTCCTTCTATAGTTGATCTTCATGTCCACTCTAATCAAGCTTTAAACCATGGTCTAATGTTATTTCATTGCAGGCTACAAGATTGAGTTGCAGAACGGAACATGAACCATTCCATCCACCTATATCTCAAAAGATACATTTCCAACCTGACCTCTCATTCAGGCATTTTAGCTACACTACTACATTGATGGGAATTCTTCAAGGCAATTGTGCCTTAGGGAACTGGAGATCACAAAGCTCTATCCTTCCGGTATCCCATGGCAATACCTCATCTATTGTAAAACCTGTGCCTCCAGCTTTTATAGGAGCCCCAATGGAGAACAGTAAAGCTTTTATTATAAAAGATCTGGCTCTATTTGGTGTTTTGAAGACAGCACTTGCTCCATTCGAACGAGTGAAGCTCCTGATGCAGAACCAGAACCACTTAATCAAGTCAAGCCAGTTGCCCAAACCATATAATGGAATACTTGACTGCTTTGCTAGAACTATCAGAAATGAAGGCGTGCTCTCCCTTTGGAGAGGCTATACTGCAATGACCTTGGCAGATGTTTCCCTTAAGGTAACTCCCACCAAGTTTTCCAAAAGGTTGCTTGACATTGGTTAAACCTTAAAATCTTTATGTACTACAGGTAATGCGTTTCGCTATCTTCCGTTATGCCTTGAGCCGTGAAGACTTCCAGTGGACTTACCCTCGGTTGCTAGTGTTAGATTCTGTTGTCATAGTCACAAATCAATTGCTTTTTTATCCGTTTTTATATGCTGGAGCACGCATGGCAAACGATGTCAAGGCTATCGGTAGCACGGGCAATTGGCAGTTTAATGGTATAGTAGATGTCTTCAGGAAAACCCTGAAATCTGATGGCATTGCTGGACTGTACCGTGGATTTAATATCAGACTTGCTGAATTTGGTATGATGGGAGCAGTGTCTGCTGGTTTAAAACCATGGAAACAACATTATTCGAGCCTTTTGCAGGTCAGTTCATTACATGAGACCTCCTTAATAACCTGCAGTGAAGGTTTTTTTCTTTTATAGCTGAACTGATATGGTTTGGTTTTTCCCAGAACAATGTTTTTTCGAGGCATATGGTGGAATTTGGCTTTGGGATATGTGCCAACATGGCTATTTACCCGTTGGATACAGTGAACAAAAGAATGATGATGACCTCGGGGGCGGTTAAGTATAAGAGTACGCGGCAAGCAATTGCACAAATTATGAAAACTGAGGGTTTGAAGTCGTTTTATAGTGGTGCAGGGGCAGAGATCCTTTCATGTGCTGTGTACAAAGGTACTGTGTTGTTAATCATTTACGTAGCAGATGTTATTAGAGCTGCAAAGGAGAAAAACGACTATTGCAGCAGATCCACAATGGAAGGATCACTGAGGCAAATGACAAGGCACTGATGGCAGTAGTCACTTCATTTCATTCAATATTTCCCTTCTTTTTCAGAGCTGAGAAAAAATTTCCTTCATTTTTGTTTTCGGTTAAACGAAGCTGCAAAAGTTGTTGAATTGAAATAAACATTTGATTCCATTGCTCTCAATATGCTAAATTTTGCATTGCTGTAAACTTCCACGATGCTAAATTTCATTTAAGTAAAGAACCCCTTTCCATTCAACAAAAATCTCAAGTGCTGGAGAGTGATGAAATCTAAGGTAATCTTTAGAGACTGATATGAAATGAAAAAGAAGC